>NC_081758.1:19235523-19936461 GCF_963082965.1 Carassius carassius | reverse complement strand
CAATCTCTGGAAACTGAAGCAGCGGCGCGCTTAGGTGAGAGCCCGGCCGCAGCGGAACTCGTACACCGGCGCTCCGATGAAGCAGCCATCGTGGTGTAGTGCCGACACAGCGTCATGCAGCATGCGTAGATGGCTTTCCCAGGATGGCTTCGGGGCTCCCGGCCTCACCGTAATCCTCTGCCGTGGTCGCAAGCCTTCGCCACCTCTTCGTGAAGCTCAGGAAGAAATGAGGCGGGCTTTGAGAAGTACGCTCATCCGAAAGGGAAATACCATCCAGCCGGGAATGAAAGGGGGGGGCGCTGGTGCAAACCACTCGCGGCTGAGACTCATCGCGGCCAACACGAGCATTCGCCCCGGCTCCTTCTCGATGTCAGCTCGTCTGCTGGGCTTCTGAGCAGAAGGCGCGAGATCCTCGGAGCTCGCCCAGCCCTCACTGCCCAAAGCTAGCAGAGAGCCCGTGTCCTCTTCCCCCGACGCGGCCCTGAGATCGACTTCCTCGGACGACGCGCCGGCAAACAGCGGGCGCTGCCCACCGGGAAGCGATGCAGGGGGGGCCGGTGAAGCAGGGCGAACCGGCGAGCTCGGTTGAGCTGAAGACGGTTCCGGAATCCGCTGGAAGCGATGCTTTTACGGCGCCTCAGCGCAGCGGAGAATGCAGGCTCAGAGAAAAAGGCCAGGCGAGTCCTCAGAGTCACCATGGCAACAGCTCGCAGTGGGGGCATCCGCCATCAGCGAGCGAGCGCTGCATGATCTTCACCCAGGCAGGAGACACAGATGACGTACCGGTCTCCCTCGCTGAGTGGGGCTCTGACGAGCCGCAGGAAGGCATCTTAAAAAAGACGCGAGCTCTTTTACGAGTGTGTGTCGCAGGGCAAACACACACACACACACATAAAGAACAGCTTGGATATAACAGGATTGAAAGGATATAGGCGCCGGATAGCGCAGCAGGAACGGCAATGGAAGGCGGCGATGCCAGCAGCTTCAGAATGGCTCGTCCTGCTGATGTGCTTTCTCAGACGGCGCTTGCTTCCTCCGTGATCCAGCGATGCGTGAGCTTCGCTGAAGAGATGAAAAATCAGGTGAGTCAGCCTTTTCGAGCTCCTTTTATAGGTTGAGCCACACCCGTTTCGGCGGGAAGTGGCAAGAAGGGCGCGAAGCGCCCTTATTGGTCTGATGTTGCATCAGCCCGCGCTCGATAGGCTGTGCAGTTGCCGCAGAACAAGCCAATGAGCGAACGAGCCGTCTAGCCTATGGCTGTGTACTGCTGCAAATGCGCTTTACAAAAATACAAAATTAAGGATAATTTTTTGCTTCAGTATTTCGTGAAAAGAGACTTTTCCCGTAGCGTCTTAGCTAAGACGCAGTACGAGAGAGCTCTCGTAAGAGAACTTGTACAAACTTTACTTTTTTTCTGTTAGTATGGTGTTGTTGCCAAATGATGAAGATAATGCTTACACAATTATGAAGATAATGCTTACACAATGAAGATAAGGCACTCACTTAAGATTAACAATTTTGTCTTGCAGAGCCTGAATTGGATGCACCAAAAGTGCTGGACAATATTGCTAAACAAGTCAACCAGACAATCAGAAGACGGAGACACGCTGGTGATGATGACTACAACATTGAGGTGCTGCTTGGTGTAGACGATACTGTTGTCCGTTTCCATGGGAAAGAGCATGTGCAAAACTATCTCCTCACCCTGATGAATATTGTGAGTATCCCATCATCTTTAGGATTTAGGACTTATCATATATATTAGATTTATTAGTCACATTTTATTTGACCAATTCTCACTTTTAACTAACTAACTATGAATTTTTCCTCAATAAACTCCTGATATATATATATAAATACTCTGTTTATTAATAGTTAGTAAGGTAGTTGTAGGTTTGGGTATAGGGTAGGATTAATGGATCTAAAATATGCTCGTGCAGAATAAGGCATTAGCATGTGCTTTAAACAGTACTAATAAACAAATATATTAATAAGTTTGAATAATATTCATTATTATTAGTATTAGTAGCAGCAGCATCAATATTATTTGCTTTAAAAAAACAAACACATTTTTAAATATTTTTGAAACTGCAAGAAAATAATTTTTAACATGAAGATTCCTAGACTTAAATCCCCTAAATCCGCTCAACTGGCCCAAAACTGTCTAATGATGGCCCTTGACCATCAGGCCTTCTTTATTTTTGAGCAATCAATTCTTTTCCTCCTCATAAAACCTCTCCTCCTGATTAAGTCTTCTAACAGACATGTAAAAGGAAGGGAGTGGTGCCTAAGTGTCCTTACTTATTTGAGGAATTCATTTCAAGATGATTTCTGATGACAAAATACCTCTCTGCCAGCCTGCAGAAAGTAGATGGCGGCAGTCAGTGTTTGCTTATACACAAGTATGTCAATAAGCTGCTTCTGTAAAGAGACTGACCTCACATGAGGGGTGAAACTGTCCAGATGTGATCATGTCTCTGACATTTTCTGTTTTGGGAGGAAAAACACATTCTTAGGCTCGCACAAGAAACAAAATTGAATCTCCTTTGTTAATCTCTACAAGACGGACATATTACTCCTTGTGTAAATGGCACTGTTCTGAGGAGAGTTTTGAAACATGACCACACATGCTCTGTGCAATCGGTGTATAATAACATCACTCATCAGGTTTTAAGGATTCAGCATGTAATCTGTGGGTTCTAAGGTTCAATTTCAGAAGTCCTTCCTCCAGTAGATGTCCCTGCTGCTCTGTTCACCAGTGCATTGAATGAGATGCACACTATAAAGTTTAATAAACTCTGACAAATGATTGGCCCATAGATAGTACTTTTTTCACTCATAAGTATTCCACTGAAATCTCTGTCCTGATGTCCATAATCTCTCCACAGAGGTATATAACTGCAGTTTTGACCCAAAACACATTCAGCATACTGTATATAAATAAATACATTCAGTGTAATTTATTCACTTGTTTGTTTACATTTATATAATTAACTTTTTTATGCCATCTGTAGCCCTAAGACCTGTCTAAAAACAACTTCTATGCCCAAGAGAGCCACTGTCACGAGTTTGAGGTTTTATTTATTAATTTTTATTTATTTACATATTTATTTGTTTTTTTCTTCTTCTGTATGCACATTGCTCAATGATTTTTCCTCAATAAACTGGAGTGGTTTCGAGCTTTCAGAATGTAATGAGCTCTGTATAAAAATGCAACCTTCACACAAGCAGACTTCTGTGATTAGGTGCCTTGTTTGCTTATTTAAAGCAATGTTGCCTGAAGAGGACAATTTTCTGAATCAAACAGAGCTTCTTTTTAATTGCATGAGATGTCTGGGAAGAAGAGAGGGGGCAGTTGGTAAGAGACTTACCATCCTCTGCTGATTTAGAGCGTCTGTGTTCATATGCCAGTGAACGATTTAATCATTCGCAAGGGTACATTTTTTATTTTTATTTTTGTGCTGCTGACTACAACAAATTACTACACTAACACAGATCTGCTGAGGCATAGTTTTTTCATTCTGTGGCCCTCCTCTTTTTTTAAAAGTTGTCCAAGCATTCAATGCAGAAATATAATAATATAAAATATAATAATATAAATATAATACAAAAAAAAACAGTTTTATTCTTAAATATATATTTCCCTGCTGAGTGCAGAGTTTATGGACTTAAAGCAACAATGTACAAAAAGAACATACATACATAAAAATATAAATTTATTTTATTATTATTATAAAAAATTGTCCTGTGCAATATGGCAGAACAAAGGGACCATGGCAGTCCTCCTGCATGCTTGCACATAAAGCTCATTCTGATTGTTCATGCTTTTTTTTAACAAGAGAAGAGATCTCAGTACAAATTGAACATTGTGTGTCTGTCTGTTCACTGATGTGCAAAACATCAGGACAACGTGACTTTTTTGTTTACAGAATTATATGTTAGAAACTGATTAAGTGGGTCAGCTGGCCTCAATGTCATGAGAACAACAGTCCTAATTTGAGGTGTTTGCATCAGAACTTAATTATTATCATTTTATTATTATATTTTGATGAAGCATTTGTACCTTTTATGATGTAGTCACTGGGTACGGCCCTGCAACCTACATTCAACCAGAAAAAAGTGTGCCTCCAGAATGCAGCACCCCACACAGCAGCCTCTTAACTAGGTGGGAAAGGAAAAACATCTGACTTTTTAAAAGACCTCTGTATGACCAGCTCAACACTGGACCCCTTTCATTTACCAACCTTTCATAGGCTTTTCCATGCCAGCCGTAGCCCCAAGACCTGTCTAAAAACACCTACTATGCCTCAGAAAGCCACTCTTACAGGTCTGAGATCCCATTTCCTCCTTCTCTCTTTATCTCGATACTGTTGCAGAAAAAAACGTTGCTTTCTTTGGCTCATTTTCAGTGGTGGTGAGGGTTTAGAATTGGGATGAAGCTGCATTGTTTGTTTTCTGCAGTCCCTGGAGTTGATAAAATCAGTAGCTGTCATAGATGACTAGGTGGAGGATGACGCAGCTTATTTCCTTTTCCCCCCTTTGTGCCAGGATCAGTGTTTTGTTGTTTTATTATGTGGAGTTTATGTGATACAAAATGTTTTATCATGTTTTTGCAGGTGAATGAGATCTACCATGATGAATCATTAGGAGTGCACATTAATGTTGTGCTTGTGAGGATGATCATGCTTGGATATGCTAAGGTAAATTACTATTAAACAGTTCTATCAAAATGAATCTAAACATATTTTTAATGACTTCATATAAATTATAGTGCTTTATGTCAAAAACATAAATATTTTTTTCATGACCATTTCCCGCACTCTCTTTGACCTGCACTTATAACAATTTATACTTTTGCATATGAATATACTCTGCAACTTTTACAATATGTTTTTTTTTAGTTTAAATGAGATCACTTAAGTGTAGTCACATATAAATTTATAAAAACTCCTGTATGAACCTATTTGTAGATTGTGGTAATAATCTGTATTTCATCCACCGTCACTAATGTTGCACTGTTGTTTTAGTGTCATTGAGATGCTATATATATTTTTTCTCTTTGTATTTATTTATTTCAAGTAGCAGCAATGTTTTTAATGGTTTTTGTTTTAAGCCTAAAGTATACTTCGTTTTTTATGCATATGCTATTAAATGAAGTATACTTTTGAAAGGTGGCATGTTTTACTGTAAGCATACTCTAGTGTATGTGTACATACTTTAGGTAAGAATAATAACCCTGAAATGTTGCCAGGTGCATTTCTAGGTAAACATTCAGAAATGGAAATGAAGTGCCGACACTTGACAGTTATATACTGTAGGTTGTCTACTAGCACGCCAGTTGTTTTTAAAACATCTGTAGTCACCCGAAAAATTAAATATAAATTAATACAAAAATTACTGCTGGAAAAAATTTGCCCAGAGTCTTAAATAGGTTACATGGGACAATTTCTTTCCACTAGAGCTAATGTGACATAAAGCCCTCCCCAATTTCATCACAGGTCAGTTGCCACCAAAGTTGAAAAATGTGGAATAATTAGCTATCAGGGAAGAGCACAACAACTGTCTGCAGTCTGGCCACTTACTGTATATTAGTCCAATTATGAGAGGATCAAAACTTCTCTCCATTCGCATTTGAAAGCAAAAATACATAAATATTTTCTAAGCTCATAATACGGTCAACAAAGAAATCATTTCATGTCTGTGTTGTAATGCACAAATAATTGCAACATAGTTTGTTCTCTGCATTAGACATTCATACATAATGTGATTAATAGCTGAAATGTAGGGAAAAATCATCAACCCGTAAAATTGCATTTTAGTTTATTGCACTGGTATTTACAAACACAAAATATTGAGTTTCAGCTTTAAGAATCTCGAAAACTCTCTTGACTATTAGCAAACAAGAGTTTATCTAAAGAAACATTACATAAACAGACTCCAAGTGATCTTGGTGTAATTTTAAGGTGTTTTATAGATTAATGAATGTTTAAAGTGTCCCCTAATTAAACTTTTCCTTAGTCCATCAGTCTCATTGAGGGTGGCAACCCTTCGCGAAGCCTAGAAAATGTGTGCCGCTGGGCAGTCATCCAACAGAAAGAGGATACAGAGCACTCTGAGCATCACGACCACGCCATCTTCTTGACCCGGCAAGGCTTCGGCCCCACCGGCATGCAAGGTTTGACCTTTGGTGTTTGACATGCCTCTGAATTTCAAACTTGCCCTGTCCATCATAATTTTCCACACACAAAATCAAACATCTTAGATATGTTCATTCTGTGAAAAAAGGTCAGTCTCTCTCTCTCTCTCTCTCTCTCTCTCTCTATCTCTCTCTCGCTAATACTCCCTCACAATTCCTACAGGATTCTTTCAGCACCTCATCAGTGCTCTATGAAATACCAACCTGACAGAACCCTGGTTGGTGTACAAGCTCTGCTTTAGACAGATTGTGGATGTGTAAAGAGGTTCACAGCATTAGAAAAGGATAAGCAGAGAGACATGAAAGCATACTTACATAAGCACATAGGAAAAAGGGATTTTGTTGTCCAAGGCTCAAGGCAGCTGCTGAAGCAGCAGTCCTCTCAGAGCATATTTCCATCAGCACTCCCAAAGTTCACAGTGCACTTTTAACATATATTCAACCTGACAGGAAAACTCATTCTTTTCCTGAGGAGAGCACTGATCTCAGCATGAAGTGTTTATGCTGTCACTGCTACTATGACATTTCCCTTATCATGCCACTATCTGTACTCATGGCCCTCGTTAAACCTCCAAGAAGAGCACTTTGGCCTCATCAATTACCTGCAACACATTCAGTGGCTGAGCTGAGTTCAGAGCCAGTGTGCTTTATTGGCTTTTTGACAACAGATACGAATGAAGCTTCAAAGCTGAGATCTTCAGTCGAGCATCTGTCACAGTTTTGTAGGCTTGCATCAAAGGATTGTTTCATTCTTAGCGGTGCATGGTGCGTACAAACACAGCCAAAGTCCCTCCTGTCTGATATCAGTCACAATGTACAGTTTCACACTGAAAACAGCACTGATTTTTTTTTTTTGCATCCAATCAATGCTACCAACTTTGAATTATAATGACTTATTATTTTGACTTTTAGGGTTAGTTTATCCAAAAAAGAACTTTCAAAAACAGGTTTGAATTTTTTTCTTCTGTGGAACATTAAACATTGTGGGGTTTTTTTCTCAGTGTTCTTAAGAATATGTTCCACAGAAAAAAGTCGTACAAGTTTGGAACAACATAAGGGTGAGTAAATGATGGCAAAGTTTTCATTTGTAAGTGAACTATTCCTTTAACAGTGAAATAATTTGTGTGCCATTTGCATTACTAAGTGGATTGTTTGGACAGGTTGCGAACTCAAGCCTTTAATTCAGCCAGTATTTCTGTGTTTGACTGATCGGAATGCTTTGAAGAAAAAAGTCAGTGTTTACTTTTTGAGGAATATATAAATCCTAATATGGTGAATGTTATTGCGTTTCATCTTAATATTTATGTGACACTACGCCCCCTCCACCCAGACACGTGAAAACCAGCGCAATTAGCCAAATCACTTTGTACAACAAATGCCATTTTAACATGAAAAAAAAAATCATTTTAAAAACTGAGAAGTTTTCTTTTCACATCACTCATTTGCATTTTATCTAAATTTGATATATTTAAAATGTATGCTTGATTAACTCTCGTCTGTCTACAGTTCTTGACACCATGCCAGATTGTCAGTATGTTAGATCAATTGCATACTTCACTGTATAACACTAGAACAAAATGTCTGTTTTGGTCCAACACAATGAAATGTGCTGTAATGACAAGATGGAAAGTGACATTGTTTTGGCACACACAGATATCTTTGCATGAAAGACTCCATCTGGTTCACTCGCCCTCTAATAATCCTGTTTCAAGCACATTGCTAAGGCCTCTAAATTATCAGCATGATCAAAACATAGCTGAGGTTCTCAACCTTTTTGGGACCAGCACCCCTCTAGACTCATTATCCAGGTTCCTTACCACCCCATCAAATAAAATGTAGTCTAATCATCTTCACTGAATAAGTCGATTAATATTTTGTTTATAATGGGGAGTATTATTATATTTACAGTACCATTTAAATGTTTGGGAGGTACTATTATACAACCCGAATTCCGGAAAAGTTGGGACGTTTTTTAAATTTTAATAAAATGAAAACTAAAAGACTTTCAAATCACATGAGCCAATATTTTATTCACAATAGAACATAGATAACATAGCAAATGTTTAAACTGAGAAAGTTTACAATTTTATGCACAAAATGAGCTCATTTCAATTTTGATTTCTGCTACAGGTCTCAAAATAGTTGGGACGGGGCATGTTTACCACGGTGTAGCATCTCCTTTTCTTTTCAAAACAGTTTGAAGACGTCTGGGCATTGAGGCTATGAGTTTCTGGAGTTTTGCTGTTGGAATTTGGTCCCATTCTTGCCTTATATAGATTTCCAGCTGCTGAAGAGTTCGTGGTCGTCTTTGACGTATTTTTCGTTTAATGATGCGCCAAATGTTCTCTATAGGTGAAAGATCTGGACTGCAGGCAGGCCAGGTTAGCACCCGGACTCTTCTACGACGAAGCCATGCTGTTGTTATAGCTGCAGTATGTGGTTTTGCATTGTCCTGCTGAAATAAACAAGGCCTTCCCTGAAATAGACGTTGTTTGGAGGGAAGCATATGTTGCTCTTAAACCTTTATATACCTTTCAGCATTCGCAGAGCCTTCCAAAACATGCAAGCTGCCCATACCGTATGCACTTATGCACCCCCATACCATCAGAGATGCTGGCTTTTGAACTGAAGTTGATAACATGCTGGAAGGTCTCCCTCCTCTTTAGCCTGGAGGACACGGCGTCCGTGATTTCCAACAAGAATGTCAAATTTGGACTCGTCTGACCATAAAACACTATTCCACTTTGAAATAGTCCATTTTAAATGAGCCTTGGCCCACAGGACACAACGGCACTTCTGGACCATGTTCACATATGGCTTCCTTTTTGCATGATAGAGCTTTAGTTGGCATCTGCTGATGGCACGGCCGATTGTGTTTACCGACAGTGGTTTCTGAAAGTATTCCTGGGCCCATTTAGTAATGTCATTGACACAATCATGCCAATGAGTGATGCAGTGTCGTCTGAGAGCACGAAGACCACGGGCATCCAATAAAGGGCTCCGGCCTTGTCCCTTACGCACAGAGATTTCTCCAGTTTCTCTGAAACTTTTGATGATGTTATGCACTGTAGATGATGAGATTTGCAAAGCCTTTGCAATTTGACGTTGAGGAACATTGTTTTTAAAGTTTTCCACAATTTTTTTACGCAGTCTTTCACAGATTGGAGAGCCTCTGCCCATCTTTACTTCTGCGAGACTCTGCTTCTCTAAGACAAAGCTTTTATAGCTAATCATGTTACAGACCTGATATCAATTAACTTAATTAATCACTAGATGTTCTCCCAGCTGAATCTTTTCAAAACTGCTTGCTTTTTTAGCCATTTGTTGCCCCCGTGCCAACTTTTTTGAGACCTGTAGCAGGCATTAAATTTTAAATGAGCTACTTAAGTGGATAAAAGTGTAAAATTTCTCAGTTTAAAGTTAGTTTTAAAAGTTAGTTTTAGTTTCGGGTTGTAAGAAATTAAATAATTAAATTCAAGGATTAAATTGATCAAAATATTATTATTATTATTATTGGGGGGGGGGGGGGGGGGGTAAGAACAGTAATTTACAGAATTCTTAAACATGTTGGTCTCCACAGGACAATTTTTAGAGAAGAGATTTAAAATTCTTCTTCTTACCCTGGAACCATTGAAAACAGTTTTTACTGCTGTGACTTTACCTCTAAATTTTAGGTGGATTTTTCAAAAAGCTTTAAGTGAAAAAAAAAATTATCCCATAGTTTTAGAAAATACCCAATTTTTAAGAATACATTGAATTCCCTGTTTTCTGTCTGAACATGGTAATTTTGGTGGGCAAATATCACATTTACACACATAAATGGAAGAAATGTATTGTATTTCTTAGATTTTGTGAGAATATTTCAAAGTTTGCTTTCAAATACTTAAAACAAAACTAAATAGAAAGACGAGATATGTATGGTCTCCTCCTCAAAATAGTTACTATTTTAGTGCTGTCCATTAAATTTCAATTTCAATTAAAAAAAAAAAAAATTCAAAGCTTTTTTTGTATGTCAATGTGAGTGTGGTGTGCTTTACGATGTTGATATGTTCCCTGTCTTGTATTGTACATGCGCAATAAAAATGCTAAATGTGCAATAAGACGTTTAAAATTACAGTAAAGACAATAATACTAATACAGATTTCGATTTTAAATCATTTTAAATAATCTCCATTTGCCATTTTATATTTATATTTTAGTCTATTGGTTTCATTGAAAAGGGAAAACACCTCCACACAATTATTGAGAATCATAAACATGTTCAGCTATACACACACACATACATAGACACACACACACACACATATATATATATATATATATATATATATATATATATATATATATATATATATTATTAGTGGTGGGCATAGATTAATTTTTTTAATCTAGATTAATCTCACTGTAATCTTGAAATTAATCTAGATTAATCTACCCAAATTACCCAAATAAAATTGACAAGTATTTGAGAAGGGGTTTATCAAGCTAGGTGGTGCATTAGAAAAGGGGCTCATCTCCTGTTTCCAAAATGCATCCCTTACACCTGTTTCACACATACTCCGTCTGCAGTGCGTATGAATTGCATATTTTTTTACGTACCCATGTTAACGGATTCCAGTTGCGTTCCAGGAGCGGTGCGTCTGCAGCAGTGCAGCGATCGTTTACGTACCGAGTAGCGAACTGCAAACGCGTTCTGTGTGAAAGCACATCGAGGCCGTGCTGCACCACATACGTAACGCACACGGACTGCATACGCACTGCAGACGGAGTATGTGTGAAACAGGCGTGAGCAGGGCCGTAGCTGGGGTCAGCGGGGCCCCGGTGAAGGTTGTACCAGTGGGCCCTGTTTGAAATTGTTTAATTTGTATGTTCGTTTATTTTTATTTATTTGTGCTATTTACACAATGTTTAAGTTTTTTTCAAGTTTGTAGGTGTCAAGGTACAGAAACCAAATAATTAAATGTTAAATAGCACTGGATAGTCTTCAATGTAAAAATTAAATATACAATCAAACCTACATTTATTAAGACACCTTCAACATTTCTCACATTATTACAGTTTTGCTATATATATCAAAAATTATATCTGGTGTCTAAATAATTTTTGGTTTGACTGTTAAAACTACAAAGTAATTCAGTCAAGAGCAGTGAGTGATTTTCATTTTCATTTTCTTGGATTAACATTACAGCAGTCAGTAGCTAAATTAGGCGCGGTCACTTTAAGAGACGATGAACGCATCTAATATAATACACATCCCATTTTTTCCTCAACTCTTTACTTTCACTTAAGAAATAACTGACAGTTTTTTCGAGCAAAATTTCCAAGGTGGATATTTTGACATGTATTTGTCGGCACAAGAGCAAAAATAAGCAAATGTTGTTTAATATAATTCGATATTCAAGTGTTTTGAGACGCCTTTCTCTGCATGAGCCCTGAACACCAGAACACCGCAAATACTGAATTTGGCTCTTTCACATCTTTTTGTTTGTTCAAACTGCGATTTGTTCGTTCAGGAGAACTTCGCAGAAGAGAGCTCGGTTCAGTGTCACTGTCTGTGATACGCGGCTCTTGATCTCTCTCGTGTGCACCGAACACAGCGCGCGAGTAACCAGCTACTCTGTTCAGCTTTTCCGCGTCTTGTTTTTGGATGCTTTAATGTTTAAATTTGACAAGCGGTAAGGATTCAAACACGTGAAAAAGATAAGATTTCGTGACGATGCGCAGCAGTGGCCCGTCAACTGTCCTGAGCATCTTTTTAGGCTGGCCTCAGCCAGTCGGTTATATAAAATATCAAGGTGAAAGTCATCATAGCAGCTCCCATCCCAACTTTGAGAAAAGATTAACGGCGATATTTTTTTTATCACCCGATAAGAGTCTCACGTTAACGCAGCACGTTAACGCCGATAACGGCCCACCACTAATATATATATATATATAATATGTATATACAGTATACATATATACAGTACACATCTATATATAGATAGATAGATAGATAGATAGATAGATAGATAGATAGATAGATAGATAGATAGATAGATATTCCAAACTCTTATTCAATTTATCAGACTTACATGCCATGACTCTAGAGAACAGACTTAAAAAAAGAAAACAAAAAAGAGAATCCTATTTGATGGATTCTGATGGACAATCCTTTGCAGGGTTGTCAGCATCGCTCTGCTCAAAGTATGACAATTACACCAAGCAGTAAGCTGTCAGAATGTTGTCTCAATGGGCAAGTTATGACAGAATTGATAAACCCTAGTAACTCTTTCATCCTCTCTGTCTGTCTCTGTCACTCACTCACTCTCAGGATATGCCCCTGTCACCGGGATGTGCCACCCTGTCCGCAGCTGCACCCTCAATCATGAAGACGGCTTCTCTTCTGCCTTTGTTGTGGCCCATGAGACAGGACATGTGTAGGTTTTTAAACGCAAAGATGTGCTTTTCAGCCATTTCAGATTGGTGTTAGGTTTTGTCAAGTGTTTTGTCACTCCATTTGATGTTTTATTTGTGGTTTCTCATTTTAATAAAAAAAAAAAGTTTTGATACTGATTTAGATCACATGCATGTTTTCAGAGTAACACTTTGGACACAACAATATGTCAATGTCTCATACAGGGGAACATGCTTATGTCAGGATATTTGATAGATAATACTTTATCATCTTCCTTAATCAACATGTTGTTCAAAACATCCCTGGTGTTCATTTTTGAGCTCATGTTTAAGAGTCCTTGCTCTTGCCAGATCCCTTTTGTGGGTTTCAATTCCTCTTTTGACAACAGTTGCACAGTCTGTAGGCATCTAACATTCAAAAGGGTTTCAGAAAAACTCACCACCTACACAGAGATTAGTCATGGAGTCAACCTCCTTATCTTCTTCTCCATTTTGAAACCATTGTCCAGGACTTTACCATTTCAAAGATCTCTGTCTCTATCTGTTTATCTCTTTCTTTCAAATGCTCTTATCCAGTTTTCATTGAGCACATGACAAAGACTGGTAAACTTTCATTACTCTGAGTCTGCTGCATCACACCACTTTCCTACTGATAGTCTTTGATTCAGTTTGGCATTATCACAGACTGAAATAACATTTTATTTAATTCGATGCGAGATGTCAGGGCCTCTGAGATTTTCTGGTTGGCAGCCACATAAAATTGATTCCACCTTAAGCCTCTGTCCTTTCTGTTTTCATACCAGTCCCCATGCAGACTTCTCCATCTGTTTGACATTTGTGATTTAAGAATATATTTTCTCATTAAATTAGCAATACTTCATTGTCAGATATGTAAAAAATGTTGCAACGTACAGTGTGCCATACATTACCGTTCAAAAGTTTGAGGTCTGTAAGATTTGAAAGGTATGGAATTACATTTGCTTCAATAAAAATGAACGTAACTTTATAATCCTGAACGTAACCTTTTCAGAATCTATCAAAAATATGCCATTACAAAAGAAGAAAAACACAATGAAAATGAAAAATATTTGCACAAATGTAACAGGCTCTTCAAATATGCTTCATTTTTGTTAATGTTTTTCAAAGATTCGTTTTCGCTGATCGTGGATTTTGAATTCATTGCCACAGATTTCGCTTATGCTTCGCAGTTTTTCGTTTGGTGTTTTGACACAAACTCCTCGTGGGGGCGGGCTTAACAGTGATCTACTCTGATTGGATAGTGAGCTTCTGATGGACAGGTGCTCTCTGACTGGGAAGTACAGACGTTACTCAGTGGCGCGCGCCGCACGTATTGAAAGCTCTCGTGGTGATTTGTATTACTATGTAAATATTATTTGACCTTCGATCGTCTCAGTCTGTAAAGATGAGCTCTTGTCCTTCAAGACAGCTTGAAGTAAGCTTGTGTTACTGAATGACAATAATAACCCCCAACAAACTGTTTCACACTGTAACATGAAAAACTTGTATCGATGTTATTGGTTACTTCAGTAACACAAGCTTACTTCAGGCTGCCTTGAAGGTCAAGAGGAGGAGGAAGATGATGCCGCTCCGTGTCTCCCGAGAGCTCATCTTTACCGACTGAGACGATCGAAGGTCAAATATTATTTACATATTTAGTAATACAAGGCACAACGTATTGCATACAAATCACCGCAAGAGCTTTTTTTTCTTTTGCTATTTTTATGAATGCAGAGAACAAAAAAATACAAAAGAATAAACATACATCACATAATATCAAACACCAAAAATCAAAAACAATAAATAATAAAATAGAACTAAAGAAAAGAGGGCCAAAATCTAAACAAAATCACACATGATCAAAGGCGGAGCAAATTCAGTCCTTTCTTATTAGTAGATACTGAGATTACATTCAAATAGTTTTCCATTTCTTTTAAAAAAACAGAAGACAGGTTTACAGTTGGAGAATTTGCATTTGTGAATGTGAAATTTGTTTAGGAATTTTTTTTAATTAATAAGAAAACTTATATTTTTATTTGTGGGGTCAGAGTCATAATACCCAAATATAATGTTTTTCATATGTACTGAGAAGCCTGGCAAAATCGTACACTTGACAAACACACCAATGTCATCCCAAAGTTTCTGAGTGTAGTGATGTGACCAAAATAAGTGTACAGTTTCTTCAGAACTCGAACAAAAAGAGCATGTAAGATCAATGTCAGATTTAAATCTTTGTATAAACTTCTTTACAGGGTAGAACCTGTGTATGAGCTTAAAATAAATTTCTTTCACTTTGTCTGTGAAAAATAACTTTTGCAGCAGAGACCAGATTTAATCACCATGAGAGCTTTCAATATGTGCGGCGCGCGCCACTGAGTGACGTCTGTACTTCCCAGTCAGAGAGCACCTGTCCATCAAAAGCTCACTATCCAATCAGAGTAGATCATTGTTAACCCCGCCCCCATGAGAGATTTGTGTCAAAACTCCAAACGAAAAACTGCAAAGCAAAAGAGAAATCTGTGGCAATGAATTCAGAATCCACGATCAGCAAAAAAACAAATCTTTGAAAAACATTAACAAAAATGAAGCATATTTGAAGAGCCTGTTACATTTGTGCGACTGAGTTAATTTTTTTCATTTTTATTGTGTTTTTCTTCTTTTGTAATGGCATATGTCTGATAGTTTCTGAAAAAAGTTACGTTCAGTTTTATAAAGTTACGTTCATTATTATTGAACTAAATGTATTTCCATAGAAAGACATGAATACTTTTAGAAAGGATGCATTAAATCGATCATCAGTGATAGTAAAGGTATTTATAATATTCCACTATATTTCTATTTTTAAAAGTGCTGTTCTTTTGAACTGGTTTCCACAAACAGTATTAAGTAGCACATTAGAATAATTTTTTTGAAGGATTGTGGGACACTGAAGACTGGAGTAATGGTTGCTAAAAATTCTGCTATTAAAATAGAAAACTAAATATAAATATAGCCTTGGTGAACATAAGTGATTTCTTTCAAAAACAAGAAAAACATCTTACTGACTTTTGAGCAGTAGTGTAAATGTGTATGTATGTGTATACATGTATGTAAGTATATTTGTTTGTTTATCAGAATCTTTTCTAGGCTTGTTCATTGATGATTAATATACATGAGAAGTGAGATTTTGGTCCAATCAGACTTCAGTGTGGGTGGGTATACTCACTACAGTGCTGCAAAAAAGACCAAAACGACTGACATAATGTCACAGCTAGTCAGATTAACACCAAAAACAGCTTTCATTGCTTTGTTGTGTTTCGCCTGGTCATATTGTAATTTCATACCCAGTATTAGGGAGGTGTCGGAGGTTCGTTCCTTATGCAGATATAGCTATGGTAATTGGAGTAGAAAATGTTACTTCTGGCCATTGCTGCACGCTGATGTTCCTGCTTACCATAATCATGCCTTGTCTGTAGACTGGGAATGGAGCATGACGGTCAGGGCAACCGCTGCGGTGACGAAACAGCCATGGGAAGTGTCATGGCCCCTCTGGTGCAAGCAGCCTTCCACCGCTACCACTGGTCGATGTGCAGTGGGCAAGAGCTGAAGAGATACATTCAGTGAGTTCACACTTCTCTTTTTTCATGCCTCTCTTGGTTTCCGCCTTGAACTTATGTGCATATTTTAAGTGAAAATGTGTCTCTTCACAGGTATGCCTATGATATTGTATTTATATTTTGATTTAAATATAATTGATATGATATTATAGTTATTTATTTATTTGGTGTCACCTTAAGTTCAGTCGACTGTTTGTCTTTTTTGTTTTCTTGTAGGAAGCACTTTACATATGTGTTTGAGCTCTTTTTAATGGCTATTCTGAATCTGAACCTCCTTTGAAGTCATTGCCAGACAATTTAGAAATATTGGTTTGAAAAATACATATAATAGAAATAATATTTGAAGAGATAACTGTTTCATCTGCATACAGTTGCATCTCAATAAATTTGATTAATGTTGTGGAAAAGTTCAGTAATTCAATTCAAATTGCAAAACTTGTATTAAATAAATGCAGTGCACACAGGCTGAAGTAGTTTAAGACTTTGGTTCTTTTAATTGTGATGATTTTGGCTCACATTTAACAAAAACCCACCAATTCACTGCTGTTCTCTCAGTTGGACTTACCTGACATGCTCTGCTGAGTTCATGCAGCTGTCACCTAATGAGCAGGCGATCTGAATCAGGTGTGTTAAATAAGGGAGAAATGCAAAATATGTAGAGCGGTGGGTCCCCAGTACCAGGATTGAAAACCATTGGTTTAAAGGTAACGGGTTTCTCTGATAAACCTCTTTATTTGAGGTAATTTATTCGCTTTAACCCTCATTGATTCACTCAATCACTTAAGCAGATATCTAGTGCCCCTTAAAGGGTACATAACATACACAGTTTAACCTAATCTCATGTTAATCTTGAGTACCTATAGAGTAGTACTGCATCCTTCATATCTCCAAAAAGTCTTTAGTTTTATCATATTTATAAAAGAAAAATACAGCTTTGCGATTCTCTCCGGAAAAAGCCGAGCCATCACTGAAACGACGATAACACAAACACACTTGCTACACTCCGTTGCTGCCCTGGAAAAACAAACTGCATCCACTGTTCATGTAACACTGGGTTCTTTTGGAAGCTGAACATGGTAAACTTTCCCTCACATCCAAAAACACACTTATTTGGAGACATTCTCAAACAAATCCTATGCAGCGCTGCCGACGATTTCCCGATGAAGCGCGTTGATGTGCGCGGTCTCACTCTTCTCTGGTTAACGTGTGCGCGGGCGCGCTTTTCCGAGAG
The DNA here is from genome assembly GCF_963082965.1 of Carassius carassius. Taxonomy (NCBI): domain Eukaryota; kingdom Metazoa; phylum Chordata; class Actinopteri; order Cypriniformes; family Cyprinidae; genus Carassius; species Carassius carassius. The sequence goes on along the minus strand of NC_081758.1, from coordinate 19,919,024 downwards.
AAATGCTCATATAAGGAGTTCCACCATTGTCTATGTCATTAGATCCACGATCGAAAAAAACCCAGCCGAAACTTGTACCAACCCGGAAGTAAGATTTTCAGCCCAAGATTTTCCAGTCATTTGTCCAAATTATAATATTTTTTACTTTAGCCATGTTTAGCATGGGAATCCATCTCTTTAACACTTTGAACAACTCTGAATACATGAAACCCCATTGTAGCCCGCCTTTAAGGATTTTCACATTTATTTAGGCTGCGTTTTGTGACGGTGGGTATAAAGATAGTCTGGAAGCAGATGCGAGATTAACAGTTTAATGAGATGAGATGAAGATAAATACACAAACAAACAATGATGCTGAGACGACGACACTCCGTGGTGGTGGTGAGGAGGTGAGGAATCCTGATGGTGGCGGAGAGAGGGTGAGTAATCCGAATGATGACGGCGTGTAGACAGCAGGAGAGGATGGCACAGGAACTGCGGGGAATAGAGCCGAAGGTAAATGTCCGTGGCTGAGTGAACGTGCCAAGAGTGGATGAGGTTCAAAGGTAACACAGACAATTCCAATGCATACAACACTAAAGCAAACGGAAAGGGAAACCACATTAAACAAATAACAACAATCTCACAAACACAAGACGTGAGAGCTGGTGGCTGGTACCCTACGCTACACTGAAACGGAGAGAGGCCCGTAGCTGGCACTGGCAACGAATTGTGGGCGTACTCCACCATAGAGAGTTGTTGACTCCAGGAAGAAGGATTCTTGGAGACCAAACATCGCAACGTCCTCTCTAAATCTTGGTTGGCTCGCTCAGATGGTCCGTTGCTTTGGGGATGATAACCCGAAGACAAGCTAACAGACGCTCCTAACAATTTGCAAAACTCTTTAAAACTCAAAATTTGGATATAAACTGAGATCCCCTGTCCGAAACCACGTCTACCAGGAGGCCATGAAGCCGAAACACGTGATCTAGAACAGTGACCGCTGTCTCCTTGGCTGTCGGTAATTTGGGCAAGGGAATGAAATGTGCCGCCTTCGAGAACCGGTCCACTATGGTCAAAACGACCATCATGCCATTAGAGGGCGGGAGGGCGGTAACAAAATCTAGAGCAATATGTGACCAGGGTCTCGAAGGGACAGACAGCGGTTGAAGAAGCCCATCAGGAGGTCGGTTAGATGACTTACCACTGGCACAAACTGAGCAAGCCAAAACAAAATCACGGATATCGTGAGCCATATGTGGCCACCAGAATCGTTGTCTAACTAACCCATTAGTTCTACTTATCCCTGGGTGACAAGCCATATTAGAACAATGACCCCACTGAACAACTTCGGACCTTAACTCCTCCGGCACAAATAAACGGTTCGGTGGGCAACCGGACGGAGGCGTTACCCCTGGGAGTAACGGGACGGGTGGAGGGATCAGAAAGATGTGACAAAGAATCGGGTTTGACATTTTTGGAACCCGGGCGGTACGATTGGGAAAATTCAAAACGACCGAAAAAAAGTGCCCACCGAGCCTGCCTGGAATTGAGTCTTTTGGCAGTTCTAATGTATTCTAAGTTCTTGTGATCGGTCCAAACAATAAAGGGAACCCCTGAACCCTCCAACCAGTGACGCCATTCCTCTAATGCTAGTTTGACCACCAACAACTCTTTATTGCCAATGTAACAATTATGTTCGACAGGAGATAGTCGATGTGAGAAAAACCCGCAAGGATGCACCTTATCGTCCGAAGCAGCACGTTGGGACAACACTGCTCCTACCCCCACCTCTGACGCATCGACCTCCACCTCGAACTGCCGTGTGGGATCAGGGGCCACAACGATGGGAGCAGAAACGAAACGGTTCTTGAGGTTAGTGAACACAGCCTCAGCAGCGTCCGACCACCTGAACGGAGTACTGGGAGAGGTCAAGGCTGTCAGAGGTGAGGCTAGTTGGCTGAAATTACGAATGAAACGTCGATAGAAATTGACGAACCCCAGAAACCGCTGTAGGGCCTTACGGGAATCTGGCGATGGCCAATCTATCACAGCCTTAACTTTGTCAGGGTCCATACGCATACCCTCGGACGAAACGATATACCCTAGGAAGGGGACAGACTGTGCATGGAATACGCATTTCTCCGCCTTGACAAAAAGCCCATTCTCAAGTAACCTCTGGAACACTCGTCTGACGTGTTGAACGTGTTCCTGGAGAGATGAAGAAAAAATCAGTATGTCATCCAGGTAAACATATATAAACTGATTTACCATATCTCTCAACACGTCATTCACGAGTGCTTGGAAAACCCCGGGCAAGTTGGAGAGCCCAAACAGCATCACCAAGTACTCAAAGTGCCCTCTAGGGGTATTAAAGGCGGTTTTCCATTCATCCCCCTTCCTGATGCGGACCAAATGATAAGCATTGTGTAAATCCAATTTTGTGAATATGGATGCTCCCTGCAACCTCTCGAAAGCTGAAGACATGAGTGGTAAAGGATAGGTATTCTTAATAGTAATGTTGTTCAGCTCTCGATAGTCAATGCAAGGTCGCAGAGAACCATCCTTCTTACCCACAAAAAAGAACCCCGCCCCCGCTGGAGAAGAGGAAGGACGGATGAACCCAGAGGCTAAGGAATCAGAAATGTATTTCTCCATGGCCTCCCTCTCAGGAATAGAAAGAAAGTATAACTTGCCCTTAGGCGGAGACTTACCTGACACTAAGTCTATAGCACAGTCGTAGGGACGATGCGGAGGAAGAGAAGCAGCACGGGACTTACTGAACACTTCCTTCAGGTCCAGATACTCAACGGGCACAATGTGACAGTGTTAGAACCCCATTCCACTCATGGATTATGTTTGGACAACCAGGGGTGACCTAAAACAATGGGAGCAACAGGGGAGTCCATGAGAAAAAAGGATATGATTTCTTGATGGTTTCCAGACATGATCAGTGTGATGGGTTCTGTATAGTGCGTGACGTGAGGCAGTTCCTGGCCGTTGAGTGCGGTGACATGGATGGGGAGAGACACAGGAAGGACAGGAATGTTCAAGTGATGTGCAAGTGATGAATCAATGAAATTACCTTCGGCTCCGGAGTCCAGAAGGACGTGACACTCGTGATGTAGATTCTTCCACCGCAGTTCCACCGGAAGGAGGGTCGATGATGTAGGTGAGGACTTCTCAGCGGAGATCCCACCCGATAGTAGCCTCAAATTTACTACCGGGCTGGCTCTTTTACCGGGCATGAGTAGGTGTTATGAGCAGAGCCTCCACAGTACAAACACAGTCCTTGGGACCTCCACCGTTCCCTCTCCCTCCGGGACAGCCGAGCTCTACGCACCTGCATGGGCTTGTGGTTGTCAACAGAACCGACCGTGTTCTCTCGACTCAAGTGCCCCCTAGCAGGAGAGATGGTAGATCTTGAAGGACTGGGTTGGCGGCCCAAGCGATTAATCCGTGCGTCAACTCGTAAAGCCAGTTCGATGAGTCCGTTGAGAGTGGGAGGCAGCTCGAGGAGGTAGATCTCCTGCTGAACACGGTTGGATAACCCATGCAGGAATCTATCCCACTGCGCCGCCTCGTTCCACTGGCACGCGGCCGCCAGGGTGCGGAACTCGATGGAGTAATCGGTGACGGAGGAAGAGCCTTGCCGGACTTCCGAGAGTCGATGAGCGGCTTCCCTGCCGGTCTCGGCCCGGTCGAAGACGCTCCTCATCTCCTCGGAAAGGGCGTGGAACAAGGCACAACACAGGTGTTGGTTTTCCCACACCGCTGTCCCCCATATGGCAGCCTTGCCAGACAGCAATGTGAGTGTAAACGCTACTTTAGATTCCTCCGTAGCGAAGGTGCGGGGCTGTAGGGCGAAATGCATAGAACATTTGGTTAGGAACGCTCTGCAAAACGCTGGCTCACGCGCATAGTTCTCCGGCGCCGGAAGTCGCGGTTCTGGCCGGAAGTGGTTCTGGGGAACTCTTCCGGGGGACGGACGGCACAGGCGGTGCGATGGGCGCAGTGGGAGACGTTAGTTGATGGATCTGCTGGGTGAGCTCGGACACCTGTGCCACCAGCGCTTGGACAGCGCGTCCGGTGTTCGATATTCTCTCCTGCTGTTGATCCATTCTCTTGACGCTGTGGTGTAGGAAGTCGGTGAGGATATTGGTGCTTGCTGCTTCCATGTTGGTGAGATCGTTATGTGACGGTGGGTATAAAGATAGTCTGGAAACAGATGCGAGATTAACAGTTTAATGAGATGAGATGAAGATAAATACACAAACAAACAATGATGCTGAGACGACAACACTCCGTGGTGGTGGTGAGGAGGTGAGGAATCCTGATGGTGGCGGCGAGAGGGTGAGTAATCCGAATGATGACGGCGTGTAGACAGCAGGAGAGGATGGCACAGGAACTGCGGGGAATAGAGCCGAAGGTAAATGTCCGTGGCTGAGTGAACGTGCGAAGAGTGGATGAGGTTCAAAGGTAACACAGACATCCAACGCATACAACACTAAAGCAAACGGACAGGGAAACCACATTAAACAAATAACAACGATCTCACAAACACAAGACGTGAGACAAGCCAATATATAGTGGATGAGTAATGAGTGACAGCTGTTGCTGACAATTAACGGAGACGCCCACAAGCTAATCAGTGCAGATGCGAAACACACAGATTTCACCACAAAGTGCAAACACCCCGAGATCACGGTTTACCAACCGTGACACGTTTACACTTGGCATTAACATGCGACCTGTATCTGGATGTTGTCCACATACAAATTAAAAAGACAAGTGTAAACGCACTTCTGATCGGAATGTTATCTGATCAGCGTGTCCTGGACCAAAGATAGTCGAGGATGCATTGTGATCGGATCTCAGTGTAATATGAACAAAATCCAGCCATCGTGTCTGCATTCGCAGGTGGATGTCATGCAAAAAAAAGGCAGAGAACACCTACGTGGGACGCTAATGAGACTCCTACACTTATCTTTAATTTGTAAAATGTCCCGCGATTGAAAATGGTTTTCAAAAGAAAACCCACCACTTTAGGTTGACTTTGCACTGGGCCATTCTCTGCAGACTTATTTAAATATTGAGCGGAAATGACAGATCTGATCGGTTATCCAGATAGAAAAGTCCGTTGATGTTCCCAAGTGTAAACGTGTTCTGATTGACTGATGATCCGATCAAGCAGATGATCACGGTGATCGCATGTTAATGCCAATTGTAAATGCAGCCATATATGTTCCATGTTCAGGGTTAATCCAACCATGACCAAGGGCTGATAGGATGCAAATTATCCATTAATCTTGGCAATTTACTGCAGCCAACAGAAATGAGTGAGTAGCTATCTAGCACAGTAAAAGCTTTTTCAGCGTTGTATATTGAGTTTGAAGTGGTCACTATTCTATGTAGCTTTTGAGCAGTGTTGAATGAATGATTTTTCCATTCCCACAAAGCAAATCGATCAATTTTTAGAAAATAGGGTGTGCGTCTGCATTTAACAGTACATTCTATTTGTGTTCTTGTTTTTTACTCAGATCTCAACTCTTGCATCACTTATAACCTGAACAGTGCTGATAGAGAAGTGCTGCTGATGAGACCGATTTATTTCTGATAATAAAAGGGTTGACTTTTACTGGAAATCCTTGAGCAGCTCATCTCTGGCCTCAGCTTAAATTAGCCAGTGGCAGAAGGAAATCTCTGAAGGGACTTATTAAGTTCAAAATCTCTTTGTGGTTTAAAAAATTTGAAAGCACTTTCTCTGCATGTTCTGGCTTCGCCCAGCACTTCAGGATTTAAAAGATTTAATGTAAATTATCTATTGCATGGATATTAGGAAGGATGATTAATTCAGTTCTTTGAGGGTTTGGTATTGGCTTAGTTTAATGATATGAATCATCTGAATCATCTAAAAAGTATGAGTTGCTTTTTCATTACACCGTACTGGCCACTTTAGGCTTACCCTACGCTGCTAAGCTTTAGAAGGGGCTTTCAAAGTTTAGAGGGCCATTCATTAAACATTAAATTAAACATTTACTTCATTAAACATTAAACAATAAATTAAACATTAATTGGTTTTATTTAAACAGCTGAAGTAACTTTGTTTTTCAAAGTTCATATGATTGCCTGCTGGACGATCCCTTCAAACATGACTGGCCGCAGCTCCCTGAACTTCCTGGCATCAATTACTCCATGGATGAGCAGTGTCGCTTCGATTTTGGAGTTGGATACAAAATCTGTACTTCAGTGAGTATGGCTATATTCTCCCTTGACAGATCTGAATAATGTCAGTCACCCACAATCCAGTCTTTTAGTATTTTTGTGTTTTAACAAATGCTTTGTTGAGGTCTCTGTCCAAGGAAGTGCTTCAGATATTTAAAAAATATTTCTATGCCAAATTTCATTTATGAATGTGTCTTTTATAATATTTCAATATAAGTTTCTGGCCTTTGAATTACTGACGCACAGCTGAATTTGTTCTTTAATGTGCTGTTAACCCCCCAAACCCTCTGCTCTGAACAGTTTCAAGTGTGAAATGAATAGTTGCTGCAAATCCCAATCATATGTACAGTGTCAAAGAAAAAAGCCTCACACCAGGTTTATGGCCTGACACCGAGAACCAGCAGATGGCAAGATGTTTGGTGTTCTGTCATCAAAGGTTATAACTCTAGTAAACAAGAACAGCATGCTGTGATCCTTCCTCTCAGCCTCTCTGTCATGCCTAAGCAATCTGTGCCAAGCTGTGCACCACAGCCCAGCAAAAACCTACATCCCTATGAAATGTTCTATGACCCACTTACCGTGCTTTAAACCCGGTGTTTCAAAGACATGAAAAACGTGGTTGTCAGTGTCGATAGAAACAATTAGTTTGTGATGGGCTTGTAAACATAATATTTGTAAGGAACTATCTGTTGCCTCTCCCTTCAGTGACATTTTAATTATCTCTCTGAGGAGGTACTTTTTCATCTTTTTCATCATTTATTCCATGACTGTCTATTTATTTCATTAACACAAAGTATGATAAAAAAAATTTCGTTGACCAGCTTTTTCCCATGACTAAGATGAAATTAAGATGAGATGACAATAAGGTCAGAAAATGATTACTGTGACTTTATCAACATGCAATATCATTGACAATATTGACAAGACTAACTTTACCAAAATGTTTTCAATTTTCGGACTGCTGTAGAGAGCATTACTAAACAAGCTTTCATGTATGCAGTTGCCAGAAGTCAACAGTTCAAATCCGCAAATCAGAGCTTCTCTGTTAAAAGGATACATTTTCTGCCCAGTGTTTTGCTTATTTTTTTGCAATCTGGCAACCATGCATATGTTCTCGTTCTTCATTGCGGAAGCACTGATGATAATCTGAAAAAAACTGCTGAAGTTTAGTGAGCTCCATCTGAGATCTTCAGCTTAAATGAAAGTACCATGCAGCCAGTCAGTGTTTTGTCATTAGATTTCAGCTATTTTGTTTGCTATTGTGGTTGCTGAATAAATGCACTTGCTCCACTGCTGTTGTTTAAATAGAGAAACATTACTGAAATTTGCAAATATTACAATTGTTATTAAGAATTTTATGGTTAAAATATTGTAAAAATGTATTGTAATAAATAACATGTACAATAAATTTTTTAAAATTCTCTCCAAAAAAATTATATTAATTATAGGGATGTCCCCGACTAAGGATTTCATAGTCGAATCCGAATTCTCGAGTCTTGCCGATATTCGACTGATAGTCGAATCATATGTTTGGGGGCGGGGCAAGATATATTAACAAGAGTAAAGTCAGCCATTCGACATAATTACTGATGTTAACACACAGGGAAAATGTGTAATGAACACCTTGCAGATATAAACGGGGTAAATAATGTTTTATGTTTTGATGAACAGATAGCTAACACTTAATGTCTGCGAAACCATAACAATTAACAATTTTTTTACAATAGTACTCTCATTATAACGTTAGCCTTAAACCTTAGCAGTTAATGTTCTGCATTTCTGTTTTGAGCTGCACGCGCTGAAGATGACCAGTAGAGTGAGCATTTGATAGCAAGTTTTGAATCAATGGAATTCAACTCATAATTTCATATAGAATACGCTTCGTTATTTGTTCATCATAACGTTAATATTAAGACTTATATGCTATTTGGAAAAAGGGCCCAAATGCACATGAACATATCTGCGGGGCTCTGAATGCGAACTCCTTTTGTGGATGTGTTCTTCACAAAAACAATGTGCAGAAACACGGCAGCCAAACTCTAAAAATTCATAGCAGTTATTATAATGGTCTTCTCATTATAATAGTATGTATATAACAGTCCCAGTCATAGTTATTATTATCCTGCATTGTAGTTTGACCTGCTCGTGCTGTGCGCTGAAGAGATTTGTTTGTTTATGTTTTGTTTTTTTAAATATATCACCGTAGTACTACAATGAAGCACTTGACTCAAAACCAAATGCATCTTATATCAGATAAATAATATATCCATGCTATATATACACTGGCTGAAATGTTTTGAAATCAGTTGTACCCTACCTGTTCGAACACATACAGTCTCTGCCGGTGTCAGTTTGAGTCTTGGTCAAGTTTTAATCCCTGCCTCCGAGATGCTCCTCTGTCGGTCACTGATTATGGAAAGTGAAACATAAATCTATAGGGGTGGTTGGATTTATTCACCCACTTTAAAATATTAATTTGAAGCTTCTTTCTTTTCAGATTCTTACAGCTTTATCATAATAGGCAGTATATTAACTTATTGGGAGAAAACCGCAAGTTCTATGTGAAATCAGACATTTGAGCTGCCTCATATAGTCAAAATGGCATAATCAATAACAACCCGTGAATATTCGACTGTTAGATTGGTAGTTGAATCAGGCTCCTCGAATCAGAGCATCAATTCGTCGACTATTCAGGGTCACCGCTAATTAATTACTATTATAAAGCCTGACAAAAATGTGACAATAAGATTTTATTGACTAAAACTAGACTAAAATGCTCAGACATTTAGTAAAGTATAGAGTAAATCTTGACTAAACAAACACGAGGCAAGGTTGACTTAATATGATATTAACTAACAAAGGTACACTTGACACCAGGTCTAAGATTAAGACTAAGAATAAATAAAAAATGGCTAACAAAATGAACACTTGTAGTTATAAGCATATCTGTTACGAACAAGGAGCTACATTTGGCACATGCATAGAATTTTGTCAGTTTCTTTCTTCACCTTCATGTTGTTTCAAACCTGTTTGACTTACTTTTAGTAGAGCACTAAACAAACAAATGCACATCACATTCAGAATTTGTGTGTGTGTGTGTGTGTGTGTGTTTTAATGTGCATTTACAATGAATGCTGACTGAGGTCTTGAAGCTTGGACGAATGTAAAGGATGTAAAAAATTATATCATGAAAAGCTATAAAATCATAAAAACTATGTTTCTGTTAATTGAAAATCACACAATAGGCACAAAAGAAAGACAGACATATTTGGATCAACATGAAGATGAAAAATTAATAATTCATTACTAATTTATAACTATTTTGTTAATTTGTATGCTTTAAAGTTGTGATTAAACAGAAATATTTTTTTTCTGTATTTTAACATACATCCTATTATGATTATGGAAAAATGATTTGAGAAGTTCATTACCAGTGAAAAGCCTGTCATTTCACTGGAGTTATGACATTATGATTTAGAATTACAAAAAAAATTGTAAGAATTATTCACAATAACAAATCATTAACTTGCATTTAGAAAATAGGATGACTTGCAGTTCATGCCAGCTACTAACATAATAGAAGTAATTGAAACTGGCTGAACCTATTGGTCCTCTCCCAGAGTGCAGTGCATAAAAGATATAAAGCCCTGAGCCAGTGACAGGGCTAAAGACAACTGAGATCCTTTAGTCCAGCTGCTTGCCAAGGGACTTGTTAGGGACTTTAAATGAAAGTCCATTTTACAGAAACAGTCTTTCCTATTTATGCCTACAACATGGTGCCATTTCTCCCTTGGGCACATCTGTCAATTTATTAACCATATGTCTGAGCCTTCCTACTCCACACGGCATTGTAAATAAGCTGCACTATTTTGATGAAGCACAGAGCTCAGAGATATACCTAGTATTTCAGCTGTCAGCTATTAGTTTCCTCTCCCAATCTTGTATTCCAGACTGCCATTTTAATAATTAGTTTACATTTCTGTGTATTTTTCTTTTTCAAGAAAAAATATCCTGAAAAAAACAATCGTTTCAGTCGTTCATATTGCAATGTGTGAGCTGCAAACTCCTGCTGTGTTTAATGAAAAGAAGTAGTAAACAGAAGTCCAGCTGTCTGTATCAGCCTCCAATGGACAATGTTGTAATTTCTGGAAATATTTTCACTTTAGCTGCATTCCGATTCACATTTATTTGTCATAATCAAACCCACTACATTTAGTGATGTTTAACTGTTTTACAGTTGCCCTTACATTAAAGTTAATCGTAACCGATGGTCATAAAAATCGAATTGTAATGTTCTCTTCTCATGTGCTTTATACCAACAAATAACTATGTTGAACCTCGAATCCTCTTTAATTGATTTATTGTGGTCAAGATAGTTAAACCATATACACTGGAAATGAGCGGCACAATGTGACAATTAGTGATACTGTCTTTTGACAAAATCACAAATGGATTTGCAAAGTTTGCTTTCCAGTATAGACCGCCTCAAGCTGTTGGGTCACAATGCGACAGTGGTCATGTCTGGTGTAGACAGTGTCAGTTGGTGCGATGTGACTCATGGTTAATGTATATTTCAGTGTGTATTTGTTTGTTCCTTCAGGCTGGACATCTTTGACATTTTTTTTGTTTTGTAATCTCATTTGACTCAGATGACGCAATCACAATAGGAGCATTCTTAATGTGTCATTTGTAGTAAACAGAGGTTTATGAAAAAAGGGCATTTTTTGTCTCTTTTCCGTTCTCAGATTAATTTCCTTGGTGCCTAGCAGTAGCTCCAGAGTGCCACTGGCAGCCTCAAGAGGGAAAATCAATTTAGTGTTTTTTTTTTATTTTTATTTTTTTATATATATATTGAATCTCAGTCCAAGCATGTTCCTAAGAGGAAAAGTATTGTCAGAGCTTATCTCTTGTGGAATTGTAGCTTGGCCAAGAAAGTACAAAATTATTTTACATTTGTCTTGCCATTTAATTCTCTCTCTTAAAATGCCAAGCATCCAACCATGGGTACTTTTGTCTCTGTTCAGTTTCGTACATTTGATCCATGCAAGCAGCTGTGGTGCAGTCATCCAGATAATCCTTACTTCTGCAAGACCAAAAAAGGGCCTCCACTGGATGGGACCGAATGTGCACCTGGAAAGGTAATTTTATGTGTCATTTTGCTGGACCGTTTTTGTCCTGTTGTGCCCAATTTGATTCTGTCTCACTCCTTCCCCTTGTAGTGGTGCTACAAAGGTCACTGCATGTGGAAGAATGCCAACCAAGTGAAGCAAGACGGAGCCTGGAGTGCCTGGAGCAAGTATGGCTCCTGCTCTCGTTCCTGTGGGACGGGTGTCCGCTTCAGAACCCGCCAGTGCAACAACCCTGTGTATGTTATCTGCTGTACTCACAGTCAGGATTGCTCATGAAGATCACTGGCACCCCAGTGTACTTTCCATAATCACATTCAGTCATTATATGAAGGGTTGCAGTTTCGATGAAATTAAAAGAACTGTCTAGAAATAAAGCATACATTCAGCAGGGTTGAACAGGATTAGCTATGTTTCCATCCACCAATTTTTATGCACATTTTAGATTATCACATAAAAAAACCGCTGGATGAAAATGCGCAGATGCACATAAATTCTAAACATGCGCATAAAAACTTATGCGCACAACTGAGTAGGATAAACCTTTTATCCAATAAGAAAAAATGTGCATAAACTACGATGGAAACACATTTACCGAATAAATTCCACCATGTGTATGGAAAAAGTCTTGTGACTTTGCGCTATGAGACAGGATAACTTGACTAACCAGTGGACCAATCTTGTTCATAGAATCTACTGTATATGTTGATTTGGCCATTCTGAAATGCCTGAGGAAAGTCTGTTATCAAATTATTTCTGTATAATTGCTGTCTTACATGACAAAACAGCAGCATCCACCTCTAAAAGCAATGATAGCATTTATTGTGTTACGTCTGTTCTCTCTGAAGCACAAGTAATTTAATACATATGAAAATTATTATATTCAGTGGCTTCTCCTTGTTTTCTTAGAGATATTAGTGCCAATTTATAAGGAAGTGACGATTTGGTTCTCTTTGACTCGTTGGATGGAAACGGTGCTTTATTCGCAAATGTTTTATGTGATATTCCTGTTTTGTGCATAAGTTTCATTCGCATCTTTGGATGGAAACATAGCTATTGACTCTAGCCTATAAGACAAAAGGTCAATCACAATCTCTGCATTCTTTTGATATGAAGGACAATTTGTGCTTTATATAAGTGTTATTCCGATAACTATAATATTTAAAACCATAAACCTCTGCATTGGGCCTGCTCAATTTTCTCGTAATGACAGAGATTTCATTAAAGGCATGAAATCATCTGATTAACTGTATACATCCATAGATATCTTTTATTGAGAAACATCTGCACAGGGTGTTTTTAATTGGAGGAGCTACCATCTTTGCCATCTTAAGTGTAATTGTCTTTTCGAGGAGGACAGTGTTTTATTTTATTTCTTTGTTGTGCTGAGCAAATGAGTGGTTGCTTCTTAATTAGCATGCATGCTTTGAAAATGAAGGAAGCAAGAGAGCTAGGAATTTAGCGTTTTTATATATACCAGTGCATTAGTGTGCTACGTAGTTGTGAGGAGTTTTTGTTAAGGACCTGTTAAACAGCATTTGAGTTGTGCAGCTGCTCACACCTATAGAGAATATACAAGATTGAAAATTCAAAATAAGGCTCAATGATGAAAACTTCAGTGCTTTAAAACTTTATAAAATTTAATACATATTTTTTGCATTGTTTGGCATTCCATCCAAACATTGATTAGATAGTCTGAATCCAGATCTAAATATTTTATTGGATGAAAGAAGGAATAGATGTGTTCCTAAAATCTGTTTATGCAGGACTTGGTAATTGAAGTGATTCATTTTGACTTTATTTTGATTAACCTTGATTATTGACTGCTTTTTAAACCACAGACTTGAATGTTTAAAGTAATTTGAGGATGTTTGTTTGAACTCTTAGTCCATCTAATGGAGGTCAGGACTGTCCAGGGGTCAACTATGAGTACCAGCTGTGTAACATAGATGATTGCCCCAAACACTTTGAGGACTTCAGAGCTCAGCAATGTCAACTTCGCAATTCCCGCTTTGAATACCAGAATGCCAAACACCACTGGCTTCCCTACGAACACCCAGATGGTGAGTTTGTCAGATTTTAAGGCAGTGTAATATGGAAATATGTTTATATTGTAACAGATAGTTCCTAGGTTGTTGTGTTTGCCATTTTGCTACGATTGTTTTGTACGCTGTAATGGATTATGAGACAACTAACAAACTGGGAAAGTTTTAAAACATTTTCATCTTAAATTTTTTTTATTACCTTTATTATTTATGTGACGAAATGTTGTGTAATAAGTGGTTTGACTGCACCGTATCCCATCTAGTTTGAATTTGCCACTTGTTCGCAACTGCAGTGTTCACAGAAGCTTTGCGTTCAAATATTTCAACTCAAATCAATATTTTGTATCTAATTATTTACTTATGTGGCAAGTAGCCCTGTTTTAAGTGAGATAATGTACATCCAGCTGGTTGTTATCGCAGAATAAAAATGGGTAGGTATGCTTTATAAGTATTTATTAAGTTACTTGATAAAACACTTCCACAAGGTCTCCTAATTTAGTCTTCATTAGCATGTTAATATTCACACACTATACGTTCATTTTATTGCATTCCATTACTATGTGCTGAAAATTCTTTCATCATTTAATCTCCCTCATTTCATTTTAAAATTGTATTAATTTTTCTTCTCTGGAACATAAAAGGTTTTTGGATAAATATAAGGGTGTGTAAATAATGCCAGAATTTAGATTTTTGCATAAATTCTACATTTAAACATTTGTTCTATTTTTCTCTTTACTTTGAACCCATGAGAGGCAACTACTGTAGCTGCAATGTGAAACCTAATTAGCATATGCTAAACGTTTTAGGGAGTTATTCTAATGCATATGAATAATTAATTAGTTCAAAACTTAGAGATTAAGTCCTAAAAAAGCACATTGATTTTAAATTTACTTGAATATTATATTATAGTGCTAATTTTTGGTTTATGACTCTTTAGATTGCTGAGCACAACAAGAGTTTTCCGCTCAATAAACTCCAATAAACTGCATATTGATAGTACGTTTGTCATAGTAGTTATGTGTTATGTTGTTTGGGTGTGGAATAGGGTTAAAGGATCTAGAATATGGTCGTGCAGAATAAGGCATTAATATGCTAGTAATATGCATGTTAATAAGCATATAGTTAGTAGTGAATAGTGTTTCCTAATCTAAAGTGTTACTGTTTGTTTATATACCAGTTTTATTGGTTGAATGTTATCACTGACTTCTGATAACTTTATTTTATTTGAATAAAGCTACTGGAGAAAAAAGGCACATACTGTAACTGAGTCCAGCTGTAATTTGTGGTGTTTCTTATTAAATAATATTTCTTCATGTCTTTCTATATTTTCAGCCAACAAAAGATGTCATCTTTATTGCCAGTCAAAAGAAACAGGTGACGTGGCTTACATGAAGCAGCTAGTGCATGATGGGACAAGGTGCTCTTACAAAGACCCGTATAGCATCTGTGTGCGTGGAGATTGTTTGGTAAGAATTTGAATTACATTATGCATTTCAGGTAATATTTCCAAGTTGTATGCTTCCCTTTTCATATTTTACTGTAGAACTGATAAAAATGTATTAGCACAAACTAAAATTAGCATGACTAGTATTTTTTTCATTAAGAACTCAATAATAGAATGATGTGCAACAAAAGTGCTCATTCTCATAACCACCTGATTAAAACAAAAATATCTTTGAAAGATCTGCTGCCGTGAAAGTAAACCGAGGCAGAGTCTTGCCTTCAAAATCATCTCTTTAAAAATATTTGCATAATTATTCAGTGTTCTACAACAGGAATGGCGGCAAATACGTAATTACAAGAGATTGTTTCACAAGAGAGTAAATACACATCAGCACATATTTATTTTTAAGTCCATTGGCTGGCCATTTTCCCCACCAGCACAGAAATTATTTCCAGATTTGTCTGAATTCTGAATGTTGGTTTATCAGTGTCAGTTTATCTGGTTGCTATGGCTTTGCTTTGGGGAATTTATTTCTTAGACAGATGCACTTAGTAGATGCTCCCAGGGCAAACAAAATATCTTCCCTGCGTACTGATAGGCTTAGTTTTGTGCCTAATTGTGCCATAGGAAACACATTACTTAGTCTGACATTAAAGTACACATCTGACTCATTGTATTCACAGACTTGTGTTCCCCTAAAATCTGTGCAAGACCATTTTAGAAATGTTCACACACTTCTGAATAGGCAAAAATAAGTCAAAACATTCTTTCATTTTAATTGCAAGTGCAGGCAAATCTGTCACACTGTACATCCTTGTTATTTTCGGTTATAAATTTGTGAGTTGCCTCTGTGGATTGTCGCTGAGCAACTGCATCTGACAAAGTACTGTGTACAGGATGAGTGCCACTTCTCATTGAATGTTGTTTGAAGAATGGATCTCTCTGGATGGGGCTGATAGAAGTACATTGATTTTTATAGATAGGATGGACAATGAATAGTGATTAGCTTTGGGGAGGAAATGATTGATAGTGTGTCAGCTAGTGTACCGATGCTTTAGGATTTATTTTCAAATATCTATTATCTTTTTAAAAGTTTTGTTTAGCAAACTGCTGCAGTGTGTCTCATATTTGTAAATGTCATTTTGTACATTTAAATAAAAAGAAAAACAATTGCTTTTGGTGACACTTTTTATGGATAATGCTTCAGTGGGCAAAATGGCAACATGGGAGATACTTTAAAACTATTCAAAGCAGCTATAGTTTCATAATATCAGATGGAGACATATTCAAAGATGAAAGCTTGAAGTATTTTTGATGGTACTTCTTGGCTCTTTTCTCAGTGTGTCTTGCATATTCCCCTTCCCCCCTCTCCCTTTCTCCCTTACCTTCAGAAAGTGGGCTGTGACAGGGAAATTGGCTCCAGTAAGGTGGAGGATAAGTGTGGTGTGTGTGGGGGTGACAACTCCCATTGCCGAACTGTGAAAGGAACCTTCACTCGTGTGCCCAAGAAAGCCGGTAAGATACTTTCCTCTTTCCTGGTCCATCAGACAGTTCTTCATTCTATGCTGCACACCTGTCATTAGGTTTTAGAGTCTTCTAGGCTCAGGACACTTCTGGAGTTCACTTTACTTTGGGGGAAATAATGAGCAAAGTGATAATGCTGAAATGTTCACACATTTATTATTTATATACGATTTATTATATTAGATATGACATCTCAGAAACTCCAGATGTCTTTAAGAGTTTTAAGGATGTGTGATTTATTAATAAGAATTATTATTTTAGTATTCAAGGAGATGTGAAAACTGCATTAATTACTTGTTAGCACAAGTCTACTTTAAGTACTCATAACTTAAACCTCTTTTGTTTCAAAATGTATTTAAAAGTTGTAAACTGTGTCCAAAACTGTATGAACTTATATGTAAATGAAAGGACTTTTGGCATATTTCATAGACTTTATGTATGTATGTATTTTCTTAATCGCATTAAACAGTACATAGGCAAAAGTTAACATTATGGCTACAGGTAGAAGAACTAAAATAGCTGTTTGCTGAAAAATGAGAATGGAGATGAAATTAGGTTAGGATTGTGAAAGGTGATGAAATCCTTAAGGATAGGGTTTGGATTTGATCCGGGAAATACTTGGTGCATTTAATGCAGGGATTGAGATCAGAGATGTTTTACAGCAACAGAGAACAAAGGAACATGTAGCTGGAATTCAGTCACATTCATGATAGATATTCAGATATTTAAAAATGTAATAGTACTGTATTTAAGGAAGTCACAGTATATGAGGTTGTATCATATTAATAATACATTTATGTTTCAGAGAGACACACACTATTTGTTTTTAAATTTATTTATAACTCTATCTCTCTTTGGTGTGGTTCATTCAGGAAATTTTGAGTGTAGTACGACACAAACAACTTTTTTTCACATTGGGTTGTGTCATTTTACATGCGGCTCTCAAGGCACCTACTTGTTCTATATTTTAGGCCCGTTGCTCTACATCTTCTACCAGTTAAATACAGATTCTGTATTTAGAACTTTGATTTTTATCATGATACTTCTACTCTGACACCACAGATTGAAGGAGCTGTTTTAGAGATTTATTTGATAAACACGTTCACATATAAAGAGCATCTGTACAATTCTTGTCCTTTGCATATTATGCATAAATGACCACACCCAAATGTCCATTAGACCCACTCAATCTACATTTAGTCTAATCAGCCACATTAGACTTTTTGCGTATATCTGGAGAACTCCAATCATTTGTCACTATACTTCACTTCTGTTGTAAAGAACCTTAACAAATGGAACAGCTGTTGTCATAAATGTACTTTTGTTTAGCTTAGCAGTAGCATATTCCATTTATAGCATATATTCATTGCTAACCTGAATAAGTATGAATGAAGCTGGCTGTATGTTCATGGGTAATAAAAACCAGGCACATTTGTAGGAACCTGTCTTGGTTTCATTGTTTCTAATTCATGCAATAAAACATCCGTGGTGGGTTTACTTCTGTTATTAGTCTCAGCCTCAGATGTCATGCCCACAGACCGTTGGTTAAACATCTGATGCATATGGCACACAAAATTGGATTTGGAAAATTGGAAGTCGTCATCGGATTGGTTAAATCATACAGGATTTCCAGGAGACATGCGTGTCACGTTCGTTAACGTTCCGCATGGAATCAAAGATGCCGTGATTCCACACCCCCTCATGTTAGAAGAAAGCAGTCGTGTTTACAACTTCCCTCTGCCATCAGTCTGAAGGTCTGGCTACACGAGACTAGTCTGTTGTTAACATCAATATTGGAGATCCAGTCATAAGTGGTGAACAATAATTATAAATGTAAATCCAAAACATTTTCTGATTAGATTCTTCCGGACTGAAACTAGCAAACACACTTGCGCCAGGTGTATTATAGGGCCCATTATGTTTCATAGATAGCACAGAATCTGTTCATAATCAATATGATTATAGTGACATACAGCCAAGTATGGTGACCCATACTCAGAATTCGTGCTCTGCATTTAACCCATCCAAAGTGCACACACACAGAGCAGTGAACACACACACACAGACTGTGAACACACACCCAGAGCAGTGGGCAGCCATTTATGCTGCGGCGCCCGGGGAGCAGTTGGGGGTTCGGTGCCTTGCTCAAGGGCACCTCAGTCATGGTATTGCTGGCCCGAGACTCGAAACCACAACCTTAGGGTTAGGAGTCAAACTCTCTAACCACTAGGCCACAACTTCCCTTATATTTTGAAAGCCAAATATATACATGATATTAAATGCAGTTTTCACAAAACTGATGTATTAAAATGGCAAGCAAAGAACCACTGGGATACTTGACGAGGGAGGATCACCTGTAAGCGCAGAGACAATAAATATATTTTATTGTGTTTAGGAAATTCAAAAGTTACCTCAGGACTTACATTACCATTCCATCTTGACTTTCTACTTTGCATACACACTGTGTATAGTCCCTCTTTAAATTCTGTTCCTGAGTTTTCAAAGACATGCAGGAGAGGATCTAGGTTTTGTTGCAAGTCTCACTCCTATTATATATTCTGGTTTCCATTATTCAGGCATTCACCCTTTCATGCTAAGTGCAGATCAGCTGATCTCTGTCATTGACGCTTTGTGACAATGACATAAAGCCAAGAACCATTGGCAGTTAATTCAATATGAAGTAAACAACATAATAAAAAGGACATTTTGTACCCAGGGAATCACAATAGATTTCATTATTATTCAGCAAACAGCAGTCAGGGATGAAATAATGGTTTTCATCTAATTGGTTTCCTTGAGCAACCATCAGTTTATTTGTTTTATTATATTTGCTAGTTGTGTAGCCCTAGTGGGAGCTTGAGGTTTGCACCAGGCCGCTTTTAGCCTAAAAATAGATTCCCCCACTCTGATAGCATTTTTTAAATACATTTGTAATTATAGTATTATAATTTCAGGATGTTTAGGCACATTGTCACTGTGTCTGGAAACAGGTATCCAATTAAAGCGCCACGAATTCCAGTCACAAATATTTCCTTGTCTGCAAGGTCTATAGAATCATAATTTGATCATGCATTCAGATGACCAATTAAAACTTGCAGACACACTTGTTCTTTGATTCTCACTTTAATGATGTAAATATAGTCATAAAAAGAATAATGAATCTTATGAATTAAGCTATATGTAAATTTAAATGGAATCAATAAGTATTTAAAAATGATCTTATCATGTAGTTATTAAGCACTTCTGGTTTAAGGAGCGTCCATATTTGCATTATTTTATTTGCATCATTATATATATATATATAGGTGTGTTATTGCCCGATAACAACCATCGTCATTAGCAACGGTGAATAACACTGCTAATCTGTGTATTTGAGGCCGGCGCTTCTTTCACATCTCTCATATCACACCACTGTGCTCTCTCTCTCTCTCTTTCTCTCTCTCTCTCTCTCTCTCTCTCTCTCTCTCTCTCTCTCTCTCTCTCTCTCTCTCTCATTTCAGCTTAGTCTTGCATTTCAACTCGTCTTGCAGCCTAATTATCAACTGGATTTACTGTCAAATTAAACCAGAGGATTTCAGTATTAATTGAAGATCTGCGTTAAAGTGTTCATCTTGTTGCCAGAATGATTGTTGTGTATATTTTAATTGATTTAAGATAATTAACAGGTAAGATTTTAAAATGCTTTCTTGTCAAATAACATAAGCAATCATAACAGAAGCTGTGTAACAGAGTTATACGACTGTACTGGCTTTTTTTCTTAAAGATTTAAAAAATGTTACTGATAATGGCTTCTCTGCCCATCCCTGCCGCACAATTATAGTACTCCTGAAATTGTTTCTTTATACCTGCATGAAACCGCACAAAACCTGTCACAATATTGTCACAATGCATATCAACATTTTCTTGCTTGTTCTTCCAACTTGCATGTATGTTGATAAAGATATCTTGTCTTAAAGCAATGGTTGTGTATTGGCCTGACCAGTCACTAGAAAAGTTCATGATGACATTAAACACTTCCCCATTTGTTCAGAATAAGTGGTTTGGGCCACTGGTGGCTTTTATAGTTAGATTTTTATTTTATTTATTTATTTATTTTTATATATCCCATGAGTCCTCTTGCTATTTTGTCCCCGATTATTCCTTTTTAAATTAGTTGATGATCCGTGTAGTTGTTTTAATAGCATATACAGTAAGAATAGAACCAAATGGAATATATATTAAAGGGAATAATTTCCCTCTATTAATCCTATTCATTTAACTTAATGGTGTATTATACTCATGTTTAGAGAGGAACCCAATGCACAAAGGGCAGAGGGCTGACATCTTTATAATGGCCCTGGAAGAGCAGCATATACATTAGCTGTTTTTGATGCAAAGTGGGGGACTATACTACATGCAGTTCTTCAGAGCTGTGCCTCTTCTGAACCCAAAAAGACATAACGCCACTAAGGAATCTAATAATTTTAGCATAAATATGCAAATCATGATCTTAGGATAAAGTGTTAATTTTTCATAAACAGGCATTAGCCACGTGGCTCTGGCACAATGTTTCATTGCAGTTATTTCCAGAGCTGCCTAATTTGACTGTTACATAGACATAGAGTCACAACAGATCCTCAAAATATGTCCATATGACCTGCTGTTTATTAACAATGTGGCATACAAGCCTGTACAATTACATTAACACACACTAATGCCAATGCATAATAAAGCACAGCCCTTGCACAGATGGCAGGACAATTGTGTCTAAGAATATGGATTTGTGGGTGTGTGTGTGTGTGTGTGTGTGTGTGTGTGTGTGTGTGTGTGTGTGTGTGTGTGTGTGTGTATGTCTGTGTTGGTTTTGTTGCATTTGAAAGACATGGCATGTGGCATAATTGAGGTGATGTACATAATAATAAGTCTGGCTTTTCAGATGTGATGTGTGTTATCAATAATGTGCAAATCTTTTAATTAGCATGGTGTCACGTGTTATATTTGCTTGTGACAATGAATGAATGTTTCATTCTTGCTCTAACCAGAAATTGCATGATGTTTACTTCCTGATTTTGTCATACGGTATGTCATAATGGATGATTGTACACAATTTGTGATGCTTTATATCACAAATTTTAATGACAATTCCTTACATTTTACTTTCTTACTATCATTACTACATTTAACACGTTGTTTGCATGAACTAAATCAGCATTTTGACCTTTCTCTAACTCTACATTGTCTTTCAATCAATCACTTTTTTAACAGGAAAAAAGTTAAGCAAGAGATCCCAAAAAGAAATCCCTGTGTTGGAAAACACAACCTGCAAGTATCTTATATTGTCTAATTCTATTCTTCTCTGCTGTAGTACTGCTGTGTTTTGCATTGACTCTAGCTTGTAGCTTTTAAGCAATATTCAGCAGTTTATCTAAATGAAGCATTTGAAGAATGTTAATTGTTACAACAGAAAATAACTTTGATTCACTGACTTTGATTAGAAAACTCAAAGAAAAACTCATTTGCAGTAATGCACTTACAATGGTTGCCCAAGGGGTAAAAGTATTGAATAGCTTAGAACCAGAAATGCGAAGGTCATACTTTTCTTGAAGCACTTGAATTATTCATTAAAATTGTTCTGTTTTAAATCATCCTTTTGAGGTGGCAACCTTTGATTCTGCATTATCAACACAATTCCTGTGTGAAATTTATTCCATGTATAACCACGTTTTATGGTCAGTTTCTTCCTTGAACTAATATTATTGTGTAGATGTGAAATTTGACTGTTCAAACCTGAGTTTATCAACCTTTGAAGCACAGAAAAAGTTATATGATAGTAGTTTAATGCTATTATACAGTATATATATATTGTGTCTTTAATTTTTTAATTATATAATATTTTAGATTTAAACTTTTTTTTTTGGTGTTGCACATTATAGATTTTAAATGTAAGTACATTACTGTGCAAGTGTTTTCCTTTGTTTTTACAAAATAAGGAACAGATTATTTTCTCTTGTGACAGACAGCATTCCACAGATAAGATTAAGTTTAATTTAACTCAGAGTCTTCCGTAAAGGTTTGGCATAAAATTGATGTGTGGTACAAACTCAGCTTGATTAAATGCCCAATGAAAACTATCCTTACAACAAATGGAAGTTAATCTAAAAATGTTAATAATTTACACACCCTCAAGTCATTCCAAACCTGCTTGCATGTGTCTCTCCTGTGAAACACAAAAGAAGGTATTTTGAAAAATGTCTCAGATGTTTTTGTCCATACAATGACAGTTTGTGGGTTTCAGTGTATTTTTGGACCCCAGCATTCTTCAGAATGTCTATTTTTTTTGGTTCCAAAAAGGTTTGGAATGACATTAAATGATTTTCATTTTTGGTCACCTATCTCTTTAAATAAAAAGGTCCTGAAGAGCTTTGTCAAAAAATGGCCATATTTCATTGTAATATAATATTTAAAAAAATATATGGAAATAGCATGAAAGCAAATAAATCTCATAGGATTAGTAAATAAATATGCTCTCTTTGTCTCTCTCCCTCACACACACACACACAGCGTCCCTTCCCCACCACCATCCCACTATTCCTGTCCATCTTCTTTAGTCTCCCTTTCTCAACCCCTATTTTATTCCTGCTTATTTTCTGTCGATGTCTTCCTGTCCATATTACTCGATGATAAAACGTCCCAGCAGACGTTACCTTAAGTGGCTCGATCCTCCATTGCAACGATTAGACTCCTGGCCACCATTTCACATCACACGTGTGTCTCAGACAGGCGCCATGCTGCTAGAGATGCGTAGCTTTGGTTTAGAGACATTTATATAAAGGTAAATCAGTAGCAAAACTCGAGAGGTTGAAGATCTGATTGTGAGAACTTGTCATATTAATATTTGTATTTGTAAGTTAAAATTTACACTCACAGCTCTGATGTGAAAAGCTGAATCTTTCAATTTGCACACACAGACAATGATCAAAACACTCGTGTTTTGAATTGGAAGTTGTAGATAAATAGTCACAAATGTGTAGAATGACATTCACACAAAGAAAATGACATACACACATTTTTACGACATATTTACTTTTGCACTTTACTTCAGTTTCGCTGCACAACGTCAAGTCGGCACTTACAACCTCTCAGATCTGGAAGTACAAGTTCAAATCCTAGCGCTCTGACTTTTGCTACTCGTTTTGCGGTATTCTGTTGCAAAACTCACTTGTGCACTTGTATATGCAGATGTGAGAGAGCAGAGCTGGGGGCGGGGCTTTGGTGCGAATGAAGACATTTTATTGGTCGATGCCCGACCAATGAACAACGCCAATTGTTTTCACTGAATATCCTTAGCTTTGACAGGATTTAAAGACACTGCATTCATTTTGCCATTCAGGTATTATCTAGTAGACAAATAATGCAACATATTTTATATGTATATCCCACTGCATATTGCAGAGTAAACTCGCATGCTTTGATCTCACCGCCACGCGGTCACGTGGTTCATGGAGCTATCAATAGTACTAAACTACACATTTTGTCAATATGCTTGAAATGAACTAATTGGGACAGACAGCAGTTTCATTATATTTGCAGCGATTTCCAGTAATTTGTAACACTTAAAGTGCATTGATTATGCATGGATAACTACGTTGACTAATGACTATGCCTATGCGTTACAATAGCATTTTATACTGGAAAATGGAACAGCATTATGTTCTCATACTCCTCCTTGGCAGTTAAATGTGACTAAACAATTAAGTGTAACTTTTAACCAATAAAATAACTGTACTACATGTTAACTCAGTCCTGTTTAGTTAATTTGAAGAGATCATGGTACTAAATAATATGCGCAATAATTATGATCCATGAATGACCATTTGAAATATAAAATTTTCTAATATGGTTATTATTGATACTACAATAACTGCAGTATTTAGGTTTAAATTCCTGTGCAAAGAGGCACGCTTTAAATTAGAGGCATTTGGTGGACAGAAAGATAATATTCATATGCAATTCCATTGCTTAAACACTAGATGGCCTTGTTGATGTTTAATAAATACATGTATTTAGCTCTACTAGTTGCTCAAAACAGTATTTCTGGTCATAAGTGCTTATTTTTTAGGTTTTGCTGTTTAATGTACATTTAGACATTATTAAACACTCAATTTTTATAAAAAAAAAAATAATAATAATGTTGGGAATTTAACCCAATGAAGAAGTTAAAATTATTTTTACAAAACATAAAAATAATAAAAACAGCATTATATTGCAACTCTGGTAGAGTGATATGCAGTGGGATATACATATAAAATATGTTGCATTATTTGTCTACTAGATAATACCTGAATGGCAAAATGAATGCAGTGTCTTAAAATCCTGTCAAAGCTAAGGATATTCAGTGAAAACAATTGGCGTTGTTCATTGGTCGGGCATCGACCAATAAAAATGTCTTAATTCGCACCAAAGCCCCGCCCCCAGCTCTGCTCTCTCACATCTGCATATACAAGTGCACAAGTGAGTTTTGCAACAGAATACCGCAAAAAGAGTAGCAAAAGTCAGAGCGCTAGGATTTGAACTTGTACTTCCAGATCTGAGAGGTTGTAAGTGCCGACTTGACGTTGTGCAGCGAAACTGAAGTAAAGTGCAAAAGTAAATATGTCGTAAACATGTGTGTATGTAATTTTCTTTGTGTGAATGTCATTCTACACATTTGTGACTATTAATCTACAACTTCCAATTCAAAACACGAGTGTTTTGATCATTGTCTGTGTGTGCAAATTGAAAGATTCAGCTTTTCACATCAGAGCTGTGAGTGTAAATTTTAACTTACAAATACAAATATTAATATGACAAGTTCTCACATTCAGATCTTCAACCTCTCGAGTTTAGCTACTGATTTACCTCCATACATTTAACATGTCAATGACAATGAGTGTTGGGCAAAATGACGTAACAAACCCTTCTTATCCTAAAGGGAAAACAAGAGGAGCCTTCATGCTGCCGAAAGGAGCTCGCAATGTGTTTCTGAATGAAACAGAGGATTCTAGAAATGTGATGGGTGAGTGGTATCACACTTTGCGGAGGAATGGGCATCGGTAGAGAAGGCAACATTGGTGTTTTTGTGTTCTTGTGTGATGTGTTGCTGACTCAAGGCTCTTCCATTCAGCATCCTTCTCAATTAGTTTTACATAACAATCGTCCATGGTCTTCACTTTTCGCTGGACATTGTTATTTGAGCTTCTGAAGGATATGTCATCTATTCGCATGGGTGTGAATATATGAAATGAATGGATGAGGAACCTTCTGTCAAACTGAGGTTTGTCCCATAGGCTTTTCGTGACCCTGCTTGATGGACAGTTACAGTATTCCAACTGTTCAAATCTGAAAGCTTTAGTAATGTACTACTGTAGAAATGCCTTCTAGGGATGCCCACTTCTGCAAAGATCAAGCCGTAATAGAACTTCTTAGCTAACTAATTGCTTCTGCTGTTTCTCCCTTTGCCCTTTTTCGCCATTGCAAAGGTTACCTAAAGATGTTTCTCATTCCTCCTGGGGCTAGACATGTGATCATACAAGAACATGAGGCTTCTCCTCAAATTCTTGGTAAGTGATATCTGTCCTTGTGTATCTCAAGCTTAACAGCAAGAAGATCAAATGCATGTTCATGTATTCTGTGCCTGTTCTGGGTAACTATGCTTATTGAATCCATATCAACCCAATACATACCATCATATCAATGTATTCATATAAAAGAGCTTGTGCATTTCTTGACTGGAAGTGCACTAGACGGAATTAGACTCACAGATTTTTGAGACAATCGCGGTCTACCACAATTTGTCTGTGGCATTGTGAACCACTGTCCTAAAACCTGAAAGCCTTTTCAAGCCGTGGGCTCATTTTGGAATTTACGGTGGATTTTTAGAATAGGTGATTTAGGAATGAATTGTGTTTCACATTTTGTTCCACAACATGAATTAGCTCAAACATGAAACATTCATAATGTTGTAGAACAAAACATGAACCTTTTTGGACCATTTTCTAAATTCTATTAATTTTGAATACTCTGTACAGACAGAAATTATCACTTTTTAATGCACATAATCGAACCAGATGCTTTTATTCCAACAATATTCCCCTTTTTATAAGTGCTTTTCTGTGAATATAGGAGTTTGAATATTACTTCTCTGTAGTTAAGCTTTTAAACCTAACCTTTTTTAATTAGTTAGATAAGATGTTCACAGTCTGACTTTACTGCCCAAGTTAACCTTTCAAGAGGTCTTCCAAAGGTAATTCTGTTTCAATAATACTTTCCTTTGGGGGTTTTTATAGCTTATTCATACAAATTGCAGTTATCTATATATTTAACTTAACTGATTGCAATAATTAGATTCCTTCGCAGGTCTAAACACCATAGCAGCACTATAGTTAGATTCAAGTAATGTATGTTCCATGTGACATGTGAGTTCCATAATAAGCATCTGATATGGCTTGTAATGCAGAATGGTTTTTTTTTTTTTGTACCACAGAGGAAATTCTCATTCTTGGGTGAATAAGCCTTTTAAGGTTAAGATATACTAGATATGTTGGCAAAAATAAACACAAACTCTTCATGCTAAACATGTAGGAAATCAAAGGTCAACTTTGATTTCATGCATCAAATCTTGCCTAACACTTAATGTTCATTATTATTTTAATTCGCGACAATATACTTCAGAATTAGTATTCTGGAAACCTAATCTATTTTTTCACAATTGCAAGTGACATTTGATGACTTGCAGAAATGGTGATTGTCTTGACATCTGCGACTCTGCGCAGCTGTTCTTGTAATCACCATTTACATTCAAGCGAATGACCACTTAATTTCTCTCATGCTCTGAGACAGAATGTGTCACTACTTATTTGTATCAATATGTCAGTTTGTCAAACTGTCCTCCTCCTGTCACAGTGTCTGGGTTGTGTTCCCTGGGTTTCCACTAGATGTCCTCCTTTCTCACGGTGTCTGTCACCTTATCACTTCCTGTTCCCTTATTTGGTCACCTTCCTCCTTGTTGAGTAATTGATTGTTCCCCACCTGTCTCCTGTTCCCTCATTATCCTTCTGTGTATTTATACCCGGTCTGTCTGAGTCTGTGTGACGGAGTCCTTGTTTAATGTTTGAGAGTTATTCACGTCAGTCGCTTCTTGCCTTGCCTTGCCTTGCCTTGCCTTGCCTTGCCTTGCCTTCGTGTCTTCGTGTCTTGTTTATGTTATGTTTGGATATTCTGGTTTTGACCCTGCCTGGACTGTTTACCCCTTTGGATTACCCCTTAAATAAAGGACTTACCTGCAATTGGTTCCCTCTCCTGTGTTTCCTGTAACACTGAACGTGACAGAAGGACTCCGTCATTCTAGGAACCAGCGGTATGTCGTTTTTCCCGTTCCCCAGCCAAGATGGCGGAGCGGCGAGCCAAGTATCTTAGGTTGACCGCCCTCCGCCAAGAGGGAAATGAAGTGGGTGCCCTGGCTCAGGTGTTCTGGTCCCTGGCCGAGGGCATGGGCTACAACGATGCAGCCCTCAAAGACTATTTCAATGGCGGGCTGGATGATCTAGTGTCTCAGGAGGAGATGGCGCAGTTGAAGACACTGGAATTCTGGGAATTCGTGCGCTACCTGCAGCATCGGCTTCGGTGGGATGCCCCAGCCACTCCTGTCTCTTCCGGCGGGGTGGTCGTCAGCCCAGCACCACTGCCCAGGATGGCAACCAGCCAAGCGCCACAGCACAAGATGGCCACTAACCCAGCGCCAATGCCCAAATTGGCCACCGGTCCAGCGCCACAGTACAAGAGGGCCGCTAACCCAGCACCAATGCCCAAATTGGCCACCGGTCCAGCGCCACAGTACAAGATGGCCGCCAGTCCAGCGCCACAACCTAAGATGGCCGCCAGCCCAGCGCCAATGCCCAAATTGGCCACCGGTTCAGCGCCACAGCCCAAGATGGCCGTCAGCCTAGCGCCACAGCACAAGATGGCCGTCAGTCCAGCGCCACAGCACAAGATGGCCGCTAACCCAGCGCCAATGCCCAAGATGGCCGCCAGCCTAGCACCACAGCCCAAGATGGCGGCCAACCTAGCTCCACAGCACAAGGGGGCTACCAGCCAAGCGCCACAGCACAAGATGGCCGCTTGTCCAGAGTCATGGCCCAAGATGGCTGCTTGCCCAGCGCCGCTGCACAGGATGAGAGTCACAGCTGACCCTCCGGAGTCGAGTCAGGTTCCAGCTGACCCTCCGGAGTCGAGTCAGGTTCCAGTTGACCCTCCGGAGTCGAGTCAGGTTCCAGTTGACCCTCCAGAGTCGAGTCGGGTTCCAGTTGACCCTCCAGAGTCGAGTCGGGTTCCAGTTGACCCTCCAGAGTTGAGTCGGGTTCCAGTTGACCCTCCAGAGTCGAGTCGGGTTCCAGTTGACCCTCCAGAGTCGAGTCGGGTTCCAGTTGACCCTCCAGAGTCGAGTCGGGTTCCAGTTGACCCTCCAGAGTCGAGTCGGGTTCCAGTTGACCCTCCAGAGTCGAGTCAGGTTCCAGTTGACCCTCCAGAGTCGAGTCAGGTTCCAGATGACCCTCCAGAGTCGAGTCAGGTTCCAGTTGACCCTCCAGAGTCGAGTCAGGTTCCAGTTGACCCTCCAGAGTCGAGTCAGGGGCCAGTTGACCCTCCAGAGTCGAGTCAGGGGCCAGTGAACTCTCCAGAGTCGAGTCAGGGGCCAGTGAACTCTCCAGAGTCGAGTCAGGGGCCAGTGAACTCTCCAGAGTCGAGTCAGGGGCCAGTGAACTCTCCAGAGTCGAGTGAGGGGCCAGTGAACTCTCGTGAACTCTCCAGAGTCGAGTGAGGGGCCAGTGAACTCTCCAGAGTCGAGTGAGGGGCCAGTGAACTCTCCAGAGTCGAGTGAGGGGCCAGTGAACTCTCCAGAGTCGAGTGAGGGGCCAGTGAACTCTCCAGAGTCGAGTGAGGGGCCAGTGAACTCTCCAGAGTCGAGTGAGGGGCCAGTGAACTCTCCAGAGTCGAGTGAGGGGCCAGTGAACTCTCCAGAGTCGAGTGAGGGGCCAGTGAACTCTCCAGAGTCGAGTCAGGTGCCAGTGAACTCTCCAGAGTCGAGTCAGGTGCCAGTGAACTCTCCAGAGTCGAGTCAGGTGCCAGTGAACTCTCCAGAGTCGAGTCAGGTGCCAGTGAACTCTCCAGAGTCAGGGCTAGTCACCGCTGATCCTCCAGAGTCAGGGCTAGTCACCGCTGATCCTCCAGAGTCAGGGCTAGTCACCGCTGATCCTCCAGAGTCAGGGCTAGGTACCATGGACTTTCCAGAGACTAGGCTGGTCACCGTTGACCTTTCAGAGTCAAGTCAAGTCACCGGTGATCTTCAAGGACTGAGTCAAGTCACCGGTGATCTTCAAGGACTGAGTCAAGTCACCGGTGATCTTCAAGGACTGAGTCAAGTCACCGGTGATCTTCAAGGACTGAGTCAAGTCACCGGTGATCTTCAAGGACTGAGTCAAGTCACCGGTGATCTTCAAGGACTGAGTCAAGTCACCGGTGATCTTCAAGGACTGAGTCAAGTCACCGGTGATCTTCATGAACAAGGGCAAGTCACCTCTGATCTTCATGAACAAGGGCAAGTCACCTCTGATCTTCATGAACAAAGGCAAGTCACCTCTGATCTTCATGAACAAGGGCAAGTCACCTCTGATCTTCATGAACAAGGGCAAGTCACCTCTGATCTTCATGAACAAGGGCAAGTCACCTCTGATCTTCATGAACAAGGGCAAGTCACCTCTGATCTTCATGAGCAAGGGCAAGTCACCATTGATCTTCATGAGCAAGGGCAAGTCACCAATGATCTTCATGAGCAGTGTCAGGCCAGCACCAATCTTCTGGAGTCCAGTAAGGACACCAGGGGATTACCAGAGTTTCGTCGTCCCGTTGGTCCAGCCGCACTGAGACCACATGGCTGTGGTGGTCTTCCGCTCCGCCCTGACCACACGGGTGTGGTGGCCTTCCGCTCCGCCCTGGAGGACTCTGGCTTCGTCCACAAGGACGTGGTGGTCTTCTGCTCCGCCCTGGGGGGCTTCCGTCCTGACCACACGGTTATGGTGGTCTTCTGCTCTGCCCTGGGGGGCTCTCGCCCTGACTACACGGTTGTGATGGTCTTCTGCCCCGCCCTGGAGGACTCTGGCCTCGACCCCAAGGATGTGGTGGTCTTCTGCTCCGCCCTGGGGGACTTCATGTTGTTTTTTTTGCCTTTTTGTTTTTGTGTTCACCCCTGTCCCTGTTCCTCTCTGTTAGTCTGGCCCTCCGTCCCTCCCCCTGAACCTCCTCCATTCCTCCTCCCTCCTGGTCTCCCTGTTTTGTGTTTACATTCTGGTGCCTGTTCCCCATGTTTTTCGTTTCTGGCCCTCCGTCCCTCCCCCTGAGCCTCCTCCTGGTCTCTGTTTTGTGTCTGTCATGGAGCGTCTGGGAGCCGCTCCGTAGAGGGGGGGTACTGTCACAGTGTCTGGGTTGTGTTCCCTGGGTTTCCACTAGATGTCCTCCTTTCTCACGGTGTCTGTCACCTTATCACTTCCTGTTCCCTTATTTGGTCACCTTCCTCCTTGTTGAGTAATTGATTGTTCCCCACCTGTCTCCTGTTCCCTCATTATCCTTCTGTGTATTTATACCCGGTCTGTCTGAGTCTGTGTGACGGAGTCCTTGTTTAATGTTTGAGAGTTATTCACGTCCGTCGCTTCTTGCCTTGCATTGCCTTGCCTTACCTTGTCTTTGTGTCTTCGTGTCTTGTTTATGTTATGTTTGGATATTCTGGTTTTGACCCTGCCTGGACTGTTTACCCCTTTGGATTACCCCTTAAATAAAGGACTTACCTGCAATTGGTTCCCTCTCCTGTGTTTCCTGTAACACCGAACGTGACACCTCCATACACTAGCCATATTGTTAAACAGCATATACTGTAACACTAGCATCATGTTTCTGAATAATTCAGTAAAGCTTTTAGAAATTGAAACAGCACAATAAAATGCTCATTGTTTTGACAGTTAATTGTCTAATTTAGTGGCTGATATGATGACTTAATTGAACAGTGTGATTCAGATCATTCTGTTAACTTCTTATTCCTGAACTGTTGAAGAGTTGTAATTAATCCCTAATTGCAGCTATCAAGAACCAGGCAACAGGACATTACATTCTCAATGGCAAGGGAGAAGATGCGATATCTCAGTGCTTTATCGAGATGGGAGTGGAGTGGGATTACCTAATTGAAGATGATGTCGAGACTCTTCACACTGATGGTCCACTACATGATGCAATTGTTGTTCTGGTAAATAAAACTTTCTGTTATCTAATTGTAGCCTTAAAATGAGATATGTGATCATGTGATATAATTAAGAATTAGCAACCCTTGATATATAGGCACCATATTGATTATTGGCCAATATTTTTATTTTTATTGGCTTATATTTAAGCTTATAATGGATATTTGATGTTGAATCTCACTTCCCCTGTTTTAACATTTGAAATACTTTTGCAGTCATCTGATATTCACTTCAAGTTAATATTGAATTACTTAAATTATTAACACTAGTGATTTAGTAACTGTACTGAAAGTAATCTTTTACAGAGCCCCGCACATGACATGCAGGAAAAAATATTAGGCTAAATCGTGCGCACAATTTACTAATTCGTTCCCTCAATGTACTAAAATGTGCACACCATTACTTTTGCGTTCGCTCGATTTGCTAAATTGTGAGTTTTTAGAGTTTTTTTTAGTATCTATTTAGACAAATTAGTCTAACAATTAAATGTTAAATAATGCTATTTTATTATAAGCCATTTGTTGTTTTTCTTCATAACATGAAAATATAATATTATTAAATATATTATTAGATGTTGTTTATAGATATCCTTGAAAAAATAGATGTACCTGCCCTCCGTTCACATTATTTATATATATATATATATATGTGTGTGTATATATATATATATATATATATATATATATATATATATATATATATATATATGCATTTAGGGTGCAACATGAATCAAATTAAATAGATTTACTCCTTTGTCAAAGGCCAGTTGTGCAGCAACATATATTCCCTTTGATTACATTAATTGCGTTTAGAACTAAGAACTTAGAACTGGGATGGATATTGTTTGGTTGGCCATAGCAACCTTTATGTAATTAAATTTTTTCTATAGTTGCTTTTCATTCTCCTTTTGGTATTAAAACATTCAGTGTTCACTCTTTGATTGCTAAAAAGGAATTATGGAATAATTCTGGATTATGCTGAACAGTCCATCATTTGAATTAGTATGTTAATGAAAATGCAAGGCTCAGTAATCATGACTTGCCTTGGCAAATATAAAAATGAAGCTAAAGAAATATATATATATACAACACTGCAGAGTGTGAAGTAGAGTAAGCGCAGTCTTATGAAAGCATGCAAAGAGCCTTACACCTTCCCTGCAAACAGTATACTGTACGGTGTTGCACATCATGCCTCAGCTTACACCATACACCAAAGTCACTGCTGATTTCTGTAATCCCCCCCCCCCATGTTTATCAAAATCAAACTCAAAGCAGCAGACTTCCCTCTTGGACATTTCTGACAGAAGTGTAAAGCTGCTATTTGCAGTCTTTGACATCTGTAAGAGGTGTTCATATAAGATTGCTGCAATTGACCATTTAGAATCAAGTATACCACATATAGAGCCACATAACAAGAAGCACTAATGACCCATTCAGACTTAAGGACTTTAATGGGGTCTCATGGATCCTTTTCACATTTCCAGGTTTCTCAGCAGCAGAAGCCATCTTAGTTTGGTAAACTTCTATAGCAGTGAATGGGGGACTACCACAAATATATATTTTTGCATCCTCATTTGCTCAAACAGCAAAAGAAAAACCCCACGATAGTGTACTCATGAAACATAGAGAGAGACTGATAACGTCAGTCAGTAGAGAGAATGATGTCAGACGCTGTAGTAGATACACCCTCACGTTAGCATTAAAGGGTTAGTTCAGCCAAATATAAAAATTATGTCATTAATAACTTACCCTCATGTTGTTCCAAACCCGTAAGACCTCCGTTTATCTTGGGAACACAGTTTAAGATATTTTAGATTTAGTCCGAGAGCTCTCAGTCCCTCCATTGAAGCTGTGTGTATGGTATACTGTGCTATACTTTAAACGATACAGTTCGATTTGGTGAACTGGTTCAAAAAGATCCGGTTACGGTTATCGAATGATTCGTTCGCTAACCGGATATCACAAACTGCTTTGTTTTGAACTCTCTCTCACAACAGACACGGAAGAGAAGACAATGCTTTATAAAGTCGTAGTTTTTGCTATTTTTGGACCAAAATGTATTTTTGATGCTTCAAAAAATTCTGGGCCTTTCTGGACATGGACAGTATACCGTACACACAGCTTCAATGGAGGGACTGAGAGCTCTCGGACTAAATCTAAAATATCTTAAACTGTGTTCCAAAGATAAATGGAGGTCTCACAGGTTTGGAACAACATGAGGGTGAGTTATTAATGACATAATCTAGATTTTTGGGTGAACTATCCCTTTAACTTTTTTTTTTTTTTTTTTTTTTTTGATGCGAAGGTAATGTAATACAAAATATAGTGTTATAAATGTACATACATCTTTAAAAAAAATGCAAATAGAAAAATCTTGGAGGATTTACAATGCTGATGGCTGTTGAAACGCATCATGTACAGTAAAAAGGGTCCATTCAATTTTCTTGCTGTTGAAATTTATATCAAGGTGAGTCAGTACAAATACATGAATCAAACTCACTCTGAATGTGCTAGTTTGCATAAAGTTAAACTTTTTGCATCACTGGCCACGCTTACATTTGGCGATGGAAAGCATCAACACTCAGAATTTTTGTCACTATTGTAATTCCCCCTCTAAGATGACATGATTTTCTGTCATATTGTTTACATGCACACCAGGGGCTGGATTCATGAAACATTCTTAAGAAGAAATTTCTTCTTAACTGCCATTTTCTTCTTATTTCTTAACTTTAGAAAAAAGAAAAAATAATATTTTGTATTCCCAAATATTCTTATCTTTTTTTTCTTAAGATTGTTCTTGAGACAAAACCTAAGAAGAATTCAAATTCTTGAAAATAATTTTCTTTAAAAAATCATTGTAAATAACTTTTTAATTTTAGGACAGCCCCAGACTTGTCTTAAATCCCAAACAGTAAAAATTGTTTCATGAATTTATTGGGTTATTTCAAATTATTTTTTACATTTAATTATTATAACAACAGTAACTGTTCAAAAACATGCCGCATTAAAAAGGTTAGGCTGAGCGCCATTCAAAGTCATGATGAAAAAATTTTGTTTGCTTATTATGATTATTAAGGTAATCTGCAGGAAGTGCAAAAAGACAATACTGTGAGTTTATCAGTGTGTCATGTATTCATTCAGATAATGGCTGGTATTTTCTTCTTAAGAAAAAAATTAAGATGTTCTTAAGAATATATTTGAGAACTTATTAAGAATTAAGAGACCACTCTGAATGTAAAACAAAACGTGATTAGTTATAGCAAGAACATGCTACGATTGGCTTGAGTAGACCATGGACTGTGACTGTAGATGGAGTCAATAAATTTTGTTGATTTTTAGCTTCTTGATGCTAGAACTGTTTCAAATGCAAAGCGAGTGATCCACAAATGTGTGCAGCGATCTACATATGTACAGAACGATTCACAAATCATAAATGGCAGGTAAAAACTTACTTATGAATAAGTTTTTTATTTGCAAATCATTTTATTTATTTGTGAATTTAATTAATGTTTGTAAAATTTTGAGGTTTAGTTGTGGATCTCATTCTATTTTTTTGTCAACATGTTGATTTTTTTTATAAATCTCTTTACATTTGTGGATCATAATCTATTATATCTGCAACAATTCTACCCCCATAGAGTCCTGTCTTTTGAGGAATCAATTGATGATACAGTATATGTTTATATTAAAGATGTTATACTAGATTGTCAAAAGGAAATGCATCATAAATTTAGCATTTTTTTTACTAATGTGACTGTTTTTCTTTCTTTCTTTTCCAATATTAGCGCATGAGCTTGCTTAGGTGAACAGATTAGATGTATATCTGACATGCGTGACAGTTCATGTTGCACAGTCAAACTTGAATTTTACCCAGTAATGTATTGATATCATGCAATCTGTCATCATTCCGTCACACTACAACATGGCACAAGTAATGTCAATGTCACCGGTTCGACTGCCAGGGAATGCTAAACTGATAAAATGTATACATTAAATGCAATATGTCGCTTTGGATAAAAGCCAAATGCATACAGTAAATGTAAATTCTAACTTATAATAAAGATAAATTCTAAGGGACTAATATATATATGTAAATAGCATAGGCCAGGTTATTTATGCAAGATTTCTCCATTTAATCACAATCAGTCTAGGAGAAACAAATGAGATATTAAATACATTTCTTTTATAAATTGCTTGCTATGAAGAGTGGTCAGAGAAAAGAGTTTTCTTAAGCATGTTTAATCAAGCTTAATCATGACATATTTTGTAGTGGTCCTAAGTCTGTGATACACTTTAAATGGTGATGTAATGTCCACTGGTCTGAATTTGATAGATGAATGTACAATAATATTTGATTGGTAGTTATTTTATATAGCATTGCAGAATTACACACACACACACAAAAAAAAAGCAATGATGTACTTTTTAGGATTTAGAAATAGGATGTTATTTTGGTCGATTTGTTTTTACAGTCTTGCTTCAAGCCAATCTTATAACTGACTGTAGCTGTCTCGCATGAAATGCCACAACAACTCAGTTAGATTAAGTTGAAGGCTTTGACCTGTCAAAGTATAACAGTTCTTCTACTTAAGCTTTGCAATTCCACTTGAATATTTCCTTGTTTAAGATCTTTTTGTGTGGTATGACCTACTTTCTATAGCTCATGGATAGACACATTGACATTTTCCTGTATAAGCTCATGGATAGACACATTGACATTTTCCTGTACAATTACTATATTACTATATTACTGTATTACTATAGTCCACAATTCATCAATTCTTTAATGGCCACAAGCCATCTGGGTTCTCAGACTGAAAACAAACAAACAGACAAACAAACAAAAATTTCTACCACCAGATAGCATTCTTTTAATGTAGCATTTGGTTCTGCTAAAAATAATTTGATTTGAAAGCCATGATTTTTGCCATATTATGCTCCCATTTACACTTGTTCCCTCCGAGGTGAATTCATGAACACTGACTTCAGCCAGTTTAGAAGATGCAAGGAGATCTTTAGATGTGTTTCAAGCCTTGCTTACGGAGAAATTAACAACCTAGGCAAAGGCAAAAACAGTGTTGAATGTCTTTAATTTATACAGGCCAGTGTTTTTAATAATGACGTTGTGTCCTTAGCACACACACAAATGCGTCTTTCAAATGAATGCTGTTTTAATTTACAGTGACAAATTAGACTGTATTCGGTACACAAAATACACTGCCTGATACAGCGTGTGTTCAGTCACATGCTACCTACTAGTTACCTCAAATTTATGCAAAATTAATGCAGGAATTTTATCATTTTAATGGGTTCACCATCTTTTTCACACCATCATAAAATGCAAAAATTGCTTCGAATAAGTTTATAATTGCATGTGCTGGCTTCTGAATGCTAATCTCTGACTTGCATATTGATTTTATATCAGGTTAAAGTATTAGGGAAACACGAATGACTATTAGAATATGAATATCTGAAGTACGCATTAAATTGTAAGTTACAACAGCAGTAACAAACTAAAGCAAAATTAGTCGTCCTTGAGACGACTCCACACGCATGTGCAGTTAGGCTTGTCATGCTCGTTTCATTTTCAAACCTAATTAAACAGATCCTCGTCTGAGTCATCTCACACAGAGGGCAACACATAAATTTGCATCCTCTTACATATGCATGAACAAATGCTAAATCCCTGCGTACATAATCAAATGCCTGTAAATATCACTTTGTTATTTCTGTAACTTTTTTGTCCTATTGTTTTTCATCTCCATTAGATTATACCTAAAGACAACGAGACGAGGTCCACACTAATGTACAAATACATCATCCACGAAGATTCAGTGCCCCTTAACAACAATAATGTCATTCAGGAGGACACATATGAGTGGGCCCTCAAGAGCTGGTCCCAATGTTCAAGACCTTGTGCTGGAGGTAACGTTCAACTCTAACAATCTCTTAGCTCTTCTAGGTTACTCAAATATGTACATTTATTTGAATTGCACTTTTCATTGTACACATTGTTTCAATGCAGCTTTATAGAAAATCATGATGTTAATATTTATAATATCTTAATCTTCATACCTCATAGTCACATTTAGTAGATTATTATTGGCCAATAATATAGTTTACATTTTGCAACAATAAATGCAATCAATTTGATCAGTGTATCAATTGCAATCAATTGTCCAATAATTCAAAAGTTCAATGTTACTGTATACAGTGTCACAATTTTAACATTATCTATTAATTTATATTCAATTCATTTTAAATGATCTTTAATCATTAGTTTATTAATGATTACCTTAATAATTGCGACACCCCAGAGACAACATCTGGGTCTAATGAGTTTCTTGAGGTGGATTTTTTTGTTCTGGCAGCCCAGTCTGGTAACATTATGCATCATGGTTATTTCTGTTCTTTCGTTTTATTTAATCTTTAGGATTCCAGTACACCAAATATGGGTGTCGTAAAAAAGGTGACAACAAAATGGTGCACAAAGGCTACTGTGACATCACCAAGAAACCCAAACCTATTCGAAGAATGTGTAACTTACAGGACTGTACAAAACCAGAGTAAGTCAAATTTAAACTGTTTCTAACAGCACACAATAACTGAAGTCTTTTTCGCTGAAATGGAAGCTAGAATGGGTTGTCATGGTACAGAATCTGATTTCCTATTTCATCACATTTAACTCAATCTAAACATCACTAAATAATGTATAAGCACTCATGCTTCACCATTCTAGCCTTGAGAGCTCTGAGCTGGATTTTCATTGCTTAATACCATTGGGTATTCTTGCTTCATTCATCTCTCTTGTCAGAGGCTAAGAAGAAATCTTCAGCCACAGCCTCATGACTTTCTTACAATCTTTCTGAAAGAAAACCAGAAAATGTAATTGTAGTTGTTTTTGTTTTATTTTTATCCAACGTGTGTCCATGATGGATTTTATGATTAACACATGGAATGTATATACTGTATAAGAGTTATTAAGACCCTTCTGCATCAACCTACACAAGTCACTGGGCGCACATCATCTCAACACATCTTTTTTATTGAAATATGCACAGTACTGTAGGTTGTAAATCCTTTATATTTTTATCACAACATCATAATCCCACTACCTCTCCACCTGTTAGCTTTGACAGTTTCTCAGTACTCATATTTCAGTATGGTTTGAAGTGCTCATAAAGAAATAAAAAACACATTTAATTTTTTTGTGTTGTCTCAAGCAGTTATTCTGCTTTTATGAGCCATAGCCACATCTTTCATAGGAGATTAAATGCTCTCCGCTTTCTGCTGTTCATAGGCTTATTGTTTTCACAAAAGATCCAGCTGTTTAATAGTCATATCACTGCTTGAAAAATCTTCCTGTGAAGTGTTTGTAAGTGGAAACTACATTTTTACCTTAGTTTAGTCTTCCAGGCGAATTACACTCGAACTGAAGGGAGCTTTTGTATTGTTTATAGCCATTTATATTGCACTGAATTTTGCAGTCTATCCAAAAATTGATTGTTTAATGGTTTCATGTGCACAAAAGCTTTCCTTGTTTTACATTTTTGTGTTGGGCATCACATTGTTTTAAAAAGAGATTGGGACGGTTGAGGTTTTGCAGATATGCTGGTAGTGATGTCACAAAAGGCATGGATATGAATAAATTAATTAGGTTCATCTTCATATTTCCTCAACTGTTCTAAATGCACTTTATAAGATCTACATTAAGCACTTGAGCAGTCAAGGGTATAAACAGTGTCTGTGAGAGTAGAATTTAGATGAAGCCACATTATTGCATTCAAATAACAGAATAGGTGTCATGTTAGTTTGGGTGAAGGGATGGAAAAAATGCAAATGAAAAAAAAAATAAAAACGAGCACAAGCCATAGGCTCAGACCAAACACACTCAAAGCCCCCCGCTCCCATGAAAACAAGACATGACAGGAGTTTCAGGGCTGTGTCACAAAACCACAAGTAAACTAGACCGAAGTGACAGGACCCTGACACTAGGTCTACTCATAAATTGGAGTTAATCTCCTGCAAATATGTTTTTATCAAGATATACACACTCTCTATTGGAGTACAAGTCTCTGTATCTGTAGCTTTTCATTAAGAGGGCATAAAGTGGATGCCACCACCTATTAACAGCTGGCTGAGCTTTATAAATCATATATTTGAGACTGCTAGATATGCTAAATGAATGAACATATTGTTGTAGATGTTTCAAATGGATAATCACTTCTTTTGATAAACTAGCACTGTAAAGCTCCGCAGAATAAGGACACTTAATGGGATTAGAATTTGAGCCTCTGTCATGTGATAGTCAGTTGTTTACTCTCCCACATCACGTTGCATATTTCCTGCTGAGAGTAAAGTCACATCATTTTGATTATGCTTTAGACTTTCTCATAGATTATACTTTTAATGTGGCCCAGAAATGAAAACTCTGTGCAGATTGAGGCGTTATTATTCATTATATCTCTTAATACTTTTGAAAGCAATATTTCTAAAAAGCATAAATAGGATTTGAAAAGGTGCACAATTGAATATTTTTTGGGGGTAAAAATGAAAAATATAGAAATGTTAATGGTTAACTGCAGGATCTGTTGCAAAATCATTTCATTTTCCTCAAACTGAACTGTTGCTGGAGAGCCAGCTGCTGTGACTCCTTCCCATTTCGATTCTGATATTTCCTCTGTCTTCCCATCTGTCACTAGGGCTCCTCCTCTTTCCCATCTGCGGAGGATGAGATTGTGCCTGCAGTTCTTCCTGCATTTCCCTTTACCCATTCCCTCTGCATTCACTTGTCCTAGTTTTTATTTAGTCTCTGCAGGTGGTGGACATTTTAGTTTCCCTTGCGTCCCTATTAATGTTTTTTGTTTTGTTTTGTTTTTTTTTGCCAGAAAATCTGTGGAAAATAATTCAATATGGTAAAATGTATCAACTAAAACACCCATATCTTAATTCTAAAAGCATTATTTAAATTAACCTAAATATTTAATAAACACCGAGGAGTTGGGGATTATATCTATTCTGCAGGTCAGCCTACAGCTTGGTATCATAGTCAACATTCTCCTCACTCTGCTGCTTAGGTTTTGGTGGCTTGTTTTATTAACAAGCTCGGAAGAACACCTATTTTTGCCCAACATTGTCTTCAACAGGCAAAAATGGTTAACTCACTTAAAGAAATGAAAAATCCTTCATCATTTACTCACCCTCATGTTGTTCCAAACCTGTATGAAAAAGTGCAGAATGGACATCCTATTATAAAAAAACTCATTTTGTGCACCATGACAGATAGAATGTCATAATGGTTTCAGAAGATGGGAAGGTGAGGACATGACAGAATTTTCATTTTTGGCTGCACAGTCTTCACTTCATCTTATCAGTTATTTCTATTTAAGCCACTATATTCAGCAGACAACCAGGCTTTTCAAAAAGCACCCTAAATCCAAACTAAACACTCAGTATGGTAAATTAATCCAGCAAATGAGACGCTTTCCAGGGTACGTAAATGCCTCATGTTCTTTAGTTTCTAATCACATCTTTTAAAGAATGACCCGTAGACTTCCTCACATATGTATTTACCTGAAAAAAGCATTAACCTGCCTGTAACGCATTCACTTCCTGACTATATCATGTGGCTGTTTATTGTATTAAGCACTTCACTGCAATCAAGCATGATGCTTGTAACAGTTAAAACCACATGGATACTAGCTAGAAGAACAGTATTTTGCATTAAGCCATAAAAATCTATTTTTATGATTAATGTAACTTAATTTTAATCTTTTAAATCAACTGTTATATCTAAGCAGATGTCAGTGTATGTTCAAGGTGTATTACATAAGAGCAATAGTACAGGCTGCACTGTTTAATTATGCCAGTTCACACAGGTCGATGATGCCTCTGCTGATGCCCCACATTAATGAAAAATTCAGTTCAACTGGAGTGCCAATGTTAAAAAGACTTTCATTTCACATAATTGAATTGAGCCAACTGAAAGTGTTCAATGCAGCAAATCCACAATCAATTTTGAGTTTTGGAATCTTTTAAGGACATTCCAAACCTTCATGACTGTTATTCCTATTCTATGGAACGCAAAAGATATTTAAAAAAATGCTTGTAATCAGATGCATCCCACTTTTAGTTCACCATGCCAAGCGTTTACATTCTCTGATCACATTCTGAGTTCTAAACAGACCAGATTCATTTTATCCTACACAGATTTGTTAGCAGCTGCTCTGTTAAGGAATAATGAATGGAAGCTCCTGCTGTTTAAGCAGGAAATGTGGTGTGCAGTTTTATAGTCATGAAAAATGGGACCGACCTGTGAATGGTAACAATAGTCAAACAGATAAGGATAACAGAAAACAGTAGAGAAATTTTTCAGAATCAGAATGATTAACGTTTTGAATGTAAAAAAAAGAGATTATCACTGTGAAGAGAATAGGCCTAGATTAATTAAATAAAATAATAAAAAAGAAGAAACAAATGCATTAGTTTGTGATAATGATTTGTCTAATGATAAGCAGTGGTGTCAAAAGTATTGAC
Organism: Carassius carassius; assembly: GCF_963082965.1. Lineage (NCBI taxonomy): Eukaryota > Metazoa > Chordata > Actinopteri > Cypriniformes > Cyprinidae > Carassius > Carassius carassius. Next base: position 19,876,847 of record NC_081758.1, on the reverse strand, counting down.
ATTCATTACTTGAGTAGAAGTATAGATACTAGGGTTTAAAAAGACTTTTGTAGAAGTTGAAGTATCAACTCAAGCTTTTTACTCAAGTAAAAGTGTAAAAGTACTGGTTTAAAAAACTACTTAAAGTATAAAAGTAAAAGTAATGTAAGGGAAAAAAATGCCATTAAGAACAAAAGCTTAGGCCGCGCCACAGGGGCCTATTGTGCACTACCCCACCTCCTCAAAAAAACATTATTCTAAAAGCCATAGGCCATAATGACTATAATGTTATATTAAAATGTTCATGTTGAAAAATTTGGGATGCACTAGGCTACCTGTTTCAGCCGCATATATGCCCATTGAAAATGAATGTACTTTAGTACAATGCAAATACATTAAAGAACTAGAGATATGATGACTAGTTGCCTAGGGTGACCATATGAGCCATTTTCCCAGGACGCGTCCTTGCAAGAATTTCTATATAGCCTAAAACATCCAAAGTAGTTTGACCAATAACATGCAGGTATGTTACATAATCAACCAATCGTGGCGTGTGATAAGGTGAGATCTACAGAGAACGATCAGAGTAACGCAAATACACGTACATGTTAGGTGTTTGTTCGTTCATTCAACTTGAAGCATCGCTGCGCACCAATCATTGTATGACACCAAAGTACCAAGAGAGTGGTTTTAATGCATAAGGAGCCGTCTGCTCTGCTCTCTATAGCTCTTATGAATGCCATACAATGATCGATCTGCAAAGCACAAACAGCCAAAATCTGGATATTTTAGGCAATATAAAAATCCTGGTAAGGACGTGTCCTGGGAAAATGGCTCATATGGTCACCCTATAGTTGCCTATAAGTATTGTTATGGTGCAAAAAGTCAAACTTCAGAGGCATGTCATCAATAACCTTTAATGGAATGTAAATGTACATCCAAGTTTAGCTGCAGGAATCTGCAAGGGCAATGGACAAGAACATTGGTGGAGGCTAAAAAACAATTAGCCTTGTATGGTTGTCTATATACAATAAAGATTATAGTGCTGTCAAAATTAATGATTAATCCAAGTGATTAATCAAAAACTAAAAATGAAAAATAACTCATAATCCTGATACCTTCTTGATTGATAGCTTCCTGTATTTGCTATGTCCAGTGTGTGTGTGTGTGTGTGTGTGGGGGGGGGGGGGGGTAACGAGTTACAAAGTTGGTATAGCCTACTTATCACAACATTGTCAATCGCGTCGTCAATCGCAAACGATAATTTATTAAAACGTCTCGCTACCGAACTACCTACAGTAGCTTAATTTGTGGAGGACGAAGAGAAAGCACCCATTTGGTAAATGAGCCAGTGAGAAATAATCCATTGCCATTTCGATACTTTTAAAACGGTACCGGCGCCTAAACCGATACTTAAAAAAAAAGACCCACAAAAAAACTATGGATAACATTAAAGAACATTACAAATATTTAAAATAAATACATAGCTTTCACCTTGGATGCTCTAATTTCCCAAGTTGTGCTCAATCTAAGGCCTAAGGCTAATAAATGTATTTCATAATCTGGGTCATTACTTAATACAAAAACCACACATAATGTTTCGACTGTATCTCTGTCACTCACTCTGATATTTGGTTAAGAAGAGTGCTGTCTGTCACTGTCTTTAATCCATTCTGTGAATGACTGTATGCTCATTCTTTATAAAGTAGCAACAGTCGTTTGTAAAGTAGGGTAGGCCTACTGTGCAAAAGGCACATTAGTATTTTCACCCCAAAAAAGGGTTTTAAGCCAGTTATTTATATCTTTTGCTGTAGTGTGTCAGTAGGAAATATCAGTTTGCCATTAATTTTATTAATAATCTAGTGCGATTTTGAATGCACAAGCAGTCTGACAACGGCGAAATGAATGTTTAGAAATGTAAACTGATATTTTATACTGAAACAGCAAAGTATATAAATAACTGGCCGAACACCTTTCTTTAGTGAAAATACTAACGTGCCCAAGACTTTTGCACAGTAGCTGGTGTATGTATGAAGTACGTACGATTAAATTAAGTATATTTAAATAAGTGTTAAGTGTTCGTTCATATGTGTTAAGGGCTAGATTTTCGCTGGAGGAAACAGCTGTTTAGTGATGAGCGGTGAACGCAGCGAAAACTTTACAGAAGATGAGAAACCGACTGCTCCCTCGTGACCTTTTGTAAACTGCATTTATGACAAAGAACTGCACAGATACGGATATTCTAACAATCTTTCGATAAACACATACCTTGTGTCCTCTGTGTTTGTTTCCGCTCGCGCTGCTCCGCCGCGGTCTGCGGATTGAAGAGCGCGCTGAAAGACGGAGAAGAGACCGGTCTGACGCCGGTTTCATATGAAACTTAAGGGGAATGACTCTGAGGCGATCACAAATTTGTGTACGGTTTATGGAGCTAAATGCTACAGCCCCGCTAAAAAAGCCTAGCGATGCCCGTGCTTCTTGTGTACATTTCGGAGAACCAGGACAAATATTTCAATCGATCGCTCAGGCATTTAAAAGGCACCGAAATCTGCTTCCTCTTATTCAGTTAGGTGCATACCGGTTCCATACCCAACCTTACTTTTAAGAAATATATTTTTTGATAAACGAACCCAAAACTGGCTATGTCCTGGCTGGAGTGTGATGTGATTTTTGTCTTGTGCAGGTGCGATGGATCGCGTACAAACCAATAGAGTGTCGGAATGGTATCTGTTTATACTTCTCATCCAACCACAATCAAATTCACTCCATCCGGATGGCGCGATTTGTCTGGATAGTTTTTTTTTTTTTTTTTTTTTGAATGATGACAAGCCGGAATGAAAACAAGCCGAAATGAAATAGCAGTAACGAAGCTATTTTTTAAATGTAAGGAGTAGAAAGTACAGATACTTGCGTGAAAATGTAAGGAGTAGAAGTAAAAAGTCGGCTAAAAAATAATTACTCAAGTAAAGTATAGATACCCCAAATTTCTACTTAAGTAATGTAACGAAGTATTTGTACTTCGTTACTTGACACCTCTGATGATAAGCTTAAAGTGACAATTGACCTAAAAAGGATTCTGTCATTAATTTCTCACCCTCAACTTGTTACATATGCAAACAGGTTTGAAACAACTTGAGGGTGAGTAAATGATGACAGAATTAGAATTTTACCTTGAACTATCCCTTTAAATGTGTGGTATAAGATGTTATCCTCCTATGACACTAAGTAGAGGTTTGGATATGGAAACACTATTCAATACATCAAATCTTAGAAAGCAGATTTAATTTGTCTTCTAACAGATGGATCACAGAAGAGTGGGAACATTGTACTAAAACCTGTGGGAGCTTGGGATACCAAATCCGCACCGTGCGCTGTGTCCAGTTCCTTCATGAAGGCACAAACCGCTCCATCCACAGCAAGTACTGCAGCGGGGAAAAGCCTGAGATCAGGAGGTCATGTAACGGAGTGCCCTGCCCTGCCCAATGGAGAACCGGGGCCTGGTCAGAGGTATGTTTTTCTCAGGTCACATGATGTTTTGTTGCTATGAATACAAAAGCTGTCAAGCTTTTTGAGAGTAGCATTTGGGAAAGTAAAAAGATTGGTTCAATTATATTCTGATACTATCTGCAAGCAATTTTCAGTGTAATTGGGCTTAAAATCATTGCGAAACCTAAAAATCTCATTTGAAGATTGTGTTTAACACATCCTAAGATTTTGTTTGTTTGCTTGTTTTGTTGTTGTTGTTTTTTTGGAGTGCCTAGAAAATAAACAAATTAGTTGGTACTTTTTACCTTGAAATTAGAAGCATTCTCTTGCACTGACAATGTCCAAGCAAGGCCTGACAGTTTCATTGATTTTAAGTCAATGATTCTGATTCACCAAGAGAGTCATGACAGTAACCTCATTATCTAGCTGTGTCAGAATTTGAAGCTAAAATCCAGGCTTTGAGTGTTTCATTGCCAGAAGACTTCTGAAGATGTTAAATATTATACAGAGATATCAAGCTCAAGCAAGTGCACTGCAGGTCAGTGTAATCCTCTATTGAACCAGTCTGTGTGGTATTGATTCAACACCAAGCTCTGACAGTGAACAATGAGTCATTGATTTGGCCGTCTGTAAACGCACAAACTGGACAGAATGCATGAGTATGCAAATTGGTATGTGCCTTATGTCCAGTTTGTAGTATAAATGGTGTTCACACTGAAAATTCCAAAAAGACAAAGTGCACTTCAAAGAAATGTTTGTTTGAAACTTCATATACTTAATTGTTGCAGCTTTTCTTACATAAGGGACAGGGAGAAGCTATCAGACTCTGATGCAAAATAACTTCATAAAATGGTTTCTGTTTCTGCAGTGTCAATCTCTGTAGCCCCTATTACTTTGAAATCTCATTGGTCTTAAGTTCTGCTCCTCATAATTACATTAAACATCAAATACCTTCTCTCTGACTGTGATTGTGTACTGGATAAACAAATTGTTTTGTGCTTGTGTAGGACACAGTGTTAGATGTTAGAAGCCATATGTTTTTTTTCTGTAGTTTGTAGACTCAATTTCTTTCTTATCTCTCAGTGCTCAGTGTCCTGTGGAGAGGGTGTGTCGCGACGTCTGGTCACATGTCGCAGTGGAGATCAATGCACCGGTGAGAAGCCTGAGTTACAGAAGACCTGCAGGCCAGGACCCTGCCATGGTAAGAAAACGCAGATACACCATTGCAAACTATGAAAGCCAAAGCAAAGAATTGGTTTGAACAGAAAGCAACATCGGGACAACATGTCTGCACTCAAGCGATTTTATAGAGTCTTGAATGGCTGTTCTGTGCATGTTGTTCATTAAAAAAATAAAATAAGAGAATTAAAAATATAGTAAAACGCACAAATGCATCTGCATTGATGACATTATTCATGGTGCTCTTGACCACAGTCAGTTTCCCAGAATGCTTTCGTGGTCTGTGAACTTCTCAACCGTTCTCTGGAGAACGTTGTTTTTACCCTGTCTCAGTTGAGAGTTTTTATTTAGTCACACATTATGTATGAGAAAGCTATTAATTAGATCACATAATGCCTACAAGCTGGAAATTAACATGAGGTTTTTGCAGTTTCTTATTCATGAATAATGTACTCTCTTTCAAAATATCTTCCCAAAACCAGTTGCTTTTCTGAATCTCATGAGCAAGAAATTTTACATTTCTCTTAGTGATTAACAGTGTTGGGGTAGTTACTCAAAAAATGTAATTAGTTACTAGTTACTTCTGTAAATTGTAATGAGATTACTTTACTAGTTACTGCATTTGAAAAGTAACTTCACTACTTATGACTTTACTTTCCTTTTTTTAGGGCCCTATAAAATCTGTTTTATTTTTTCCAAATTCCGTTTTCGTTTAAATTTTTCTGTATTCAGTTTTTTTCTGTTTGATTTTTTCTCAACTCCTCTTTAATGGTTAAATTTAAATGTATTCATCAAAAAGCATGTCTAATTAATTTAAATCATAACACTTACACATTTTCACAGCAATTTATTAAAAGTTTAACAAAAATGACATATTTAGGGCCCTATGAAATGTTTTATTTTTTCTTCACCATATGTTTTCTTTTTTAGCATTTGTAATTATTTAAATGCATAAGAACACTTCATTTATTATTTTTTTTAGCCTTATGAAATGTTTTATTCCCCTCAGAAATTCTGTTGTGTATTTACATTTTTCTGGGCATCAAATGAATGCTTAAAACATTCATTTAGATTTTCTAAATGAAAGATAAATTGCATTTCTTTTTTCTTCTTCTGAGAAATATATTTTAAATCTGAGTATGAACAATAAACACAAACTATGCAGCATATAGTAAAAACAATTGCACAAATTGTCTTCAGTGCAAAAACAGTGCAAATGATTCACAAACTACACACAAAATGAGTGAGAAATATTCAACAGAAAAAGAGTGCAACAGAAAAAGAAATAGTGCAAATATCTTTATGAACCATATAATTATATAATGATTTACTTAGTATACATAATAGACATAATATAAATGATCGATCCGTTGGCTGTAATCTGTGTCAGAAATTTTACCGGGACATCGCCTAGCGACCCAAGACATAAATTCCAGTGCTTTATCAGATATGTACCACTGTTTCATCCTTGTTTTTGATTTGTTTTATGTCAAAGTACTCTGTCGAGTGTTTTTTGTGCTTTTTTGGAGAGTTTTCTCATGCAAATGTGTTATTGTGTGTTTGTATTCAAGCACTCACAACAGACTTTACTTTCACTTTGTTTTCATTCATTTTCCAAAGCAATATGTTAAGTGGTAGTTCAAAAGACTACTTATTGGTTTAATATGGGACAGTTTGAACCAATCTGGGCACGGGGGTCGGACTAAGTGTCTACAATCATTTCTGTTTGGAGGAATGAAAGCATTGGTTTCTTCTGATGAATCAATGTACGTACACGTACACAACGGCGCCTCTGAATATCCAAATGAGATATTCCAAATGAGATATTCAAAATGAGATATTCCAAATGAGGACTTTGAGGGTTAAGCGCTAAGATCAATTGTTATCGGGAAACCCGGCCCAGGACTTTACACACAGGAAAACACGGCATGTGTAACAAAGAAAAATCACAAAGTTTATTTCCAAACATAAAAGCCTAACTTTATTCAAGAGAACTCACTGCTTTCGAGAACACACTGTTGGTCAGCCTCATATGTCAGAACACAGCAGACATCACTATGAATAGCATTTTCTTTATATCTGCTTGCATGATGCTTGCTCTAATTTTTTTTTAATAGCTTTACCCGCACCTGGTGGAAGTGGAAGATTAACAAAACACCTACACTTTACAAATGGCATACTGCTTAACTTTTCAGCTGTGTACAGTATAAAGCAAGGCATTTTGCTTCTTTTCAATAGGAAAAGAAAAAACTAAATTGTGGTTCATCTGGTGACAACAGTCTTAAACCAGCTTGAACTGGAATGGCTCTTTTTATGACTTGCATTTAACTGAAATACCCCAAGACTTTTGCATTTATTGTGGGCTTTTTCTTTTGTATTGAATGGTACAGTGAAAGGAGAGCAGAATAATAAAGTAAAGCTGAGGGGATCAGGAAATGATCCAAATCTGAGTGAGCCACACATAAGTGTCACAATGTAATTTACAGTTACAGTGTTTACTCCACTGATTTATCAGTAATTATGGAGAATAAAGGGATAGTCTACCCAAAAATTTTGTCAACATTTACTCACCCTCATGTCGCTCCAAACCTGTAGACCAAAGCAATAATCACTGGTAAGCAAACAATAGGGAATACTGCATTCAGACGTACATTTTAAGGTAATCTCTTCTCATAGTCACACAGCTGGTCAGGAACTATGAATAATAATACAACTTTAGTCACACTGTGTGATTGATTGCCTTACAGCTTACAGTTTATTCTGCATTTGTTGCTTTTTAGCAATAAATGAATCGCTGCTATAAATGCTGGTTGTTTTTTAATTCGGTATATTCACGCACAAATCACAAGGATGGTGTTGTGTGCACAACATTCACACACATACAATGGTGTTCAATAGGGTCGAACTGTGTATATGTGTATATGTGTATATATATATATATATATATATACATGAAGAACCATGTATGAAGAAATATATAACTATGTATGAAGAAATGCTTCAGAAATATTTACAATTCTGCACTCTTTGTTTGGTAATCAAATACAGAACATTTAAAAAAGATTATGTACTGTATAAAAACAGCATGTATTACAAAAAACAAAACAAAAGGAGATTAAAAAAAGTTGAACTGTCTGGCCAAATGAGATTTTGAGGTAGCCAAATGGAGATAGAGGTCTTTTTAAAAAATTATCTTTTGTGTTACACAAAAGGGAGAAAGTCATTAATTTGGAATGGCATGAAGGAGAACTAATGGGTGACCTCCCATTGTGGTCCAAATTATTAAGTGAAATGCTGTCATAGTTGTGCATGGACAGAGTTATTTTACTGCATATAAAGAGACATTGTTTCTTCAGTGTTTGGTAATATTGATGACATAAAGACCCTGAGTATTTAAGAAAGCTGAAATGTGGAAAAGTGTGAGAAATAAAATGTAAAAAAGCCTTCTGTTTCTCTGACAGATGAGCCATGCGGAGGAGACAGGTCCATTTTCTGTCAGATGGAGGTTCTGGCTCGTTATTGCTCGATACCAGGTTACAGCAAGCTCTGCTGCGAATCCTGCAGTAAGCGAAGTGGCACTTTTGCTCCTCTTCTGCACGAAGCTGCTAAGACAGAGGAGGAACTTCGCTTCAGTTCAGCCTCCCAACTTCTGGAGACACTCTCAGCCTCTGTAAACGGATCTCTGAAAGTCCCTCAGCAGCAGCAGCACCAGCGGGGATCCTCGTCACAAAGACAAATTGCCAAGCAGACCGCCACTCCCCTGCCTCGCAAATTCAATACGGAGAACAGCAAGACTCAAAAGCGCCTCAAACCCGGTGCGAGGAATCTGCCTGCAATGACGATTCATAGCTCGTGGAACAAGGTTAAAGATGCATCATGGCAGCTGGAAAGTTTCCAAGAGAGTCAGTGGCCGACAGCACCATCCGAGGTGGAGAGATGAAGGCTAGTTTGTCTCTTTCTTCCTCCTATTAGTTTGTTGTTGTTCTTTAACATTCATCTTTCCCTTCACATCCTCCTCAAGCAAGAGAGAGTAAAGTGCTGGTTCACTTTCAAATGTTCTCAATTCCCCCGCCAGCAGTATTTGTCTTTTAAAACACACTTGTCAGTCACACATTGTTGTGATGGGGAACATGCCAAAGAAGTTCTTCTGATGTTCCTCTCAGCAGTCTGGTCCATGGGGGTTTGGTGCGCGTACACGAAGAGACTCCAGTGGTGCTCATGAAGAAACGCTTGTAGTTGTATCAAACTTCACAATCTTTAAAGTCTTATTTTTACCAGGTCCAAACATGTTTGGCCAATTCATATTTATGAACGTTCCTGTAAATACTGTACATGGGATATGTCAGTATTATTTTATAAAAAAAAATAGGATTTTTAAAATAAGAGATTCAGGAGCATTATTGGTGCTTTTTATATTAAGGACACCTTAATAATAAGGTGCTATCATGTGCTATCAGCCATGAGTTCAGCACTGAAGAATATACATTCCAAACAAGTGTGAGCCCCAGAAACAAACAAGATTTACTTTTCATTCCAAAAGTATTTCATTCATGAATCAGCCTCTCAGCAAGTCATCGACCAAATGAATTCTCAAAGACTGTGAGACTGTTTTTTTGTTTTCCTCCTCATTTCCCCATGATTCTCTTTGAGACTTGCCTCTTAGATTTCCCTTTTTTTTTGTGTTACGAGTTCACTTTTGCAGCCAGAAGTTTGTTTAGCCTATGACCACACTGAACGTAAATATCATGCCAAGCAGCTTCACCATGATGTAGGAGACCCATCTTATATATTGTGAGATGAATTGGAAATTTGAGCTGGAATTTGGGGGAGTAAAGCTGGACTTTCTGGAGATCTTATACTGTGAGACACTGCACAAGATATCTCACTTGAGGGAAAAGCAAGCTATTTATTTTTATAATCAAGGATTATATCTCAACCACAATGCATCTGACTGCAATCCCAAGGAAACCAGTTAGTCTATCAGTGGAGTTCATAACAGCACACACACGTTCACCTGTGTGCCACTGTAAAGTGATTGTAAATACCATTGAGAACTTTAGAGTATTTATTAAGATTTAAAGTTCTACATCATGTTTTATGTGACACATTATCTGTCACTTCAGACCATAAACACGGACTCCCATCAAGTAGTAAATGTAGCTCTCAAAAGTAAACACAGAAACAAAAGTAAACGTATGGATAACCTTATTGTTGTTGCTTTAACTGCCTTTATAGTTCAAATGAGACACATGCTCAGTTTTTGAGATGTTATAATAAGGGAAAGCTGTTTCACAGCCATTTTAGAATAGAAATATTGTAGAGAAAATCTTAAACAAAGCTGTCATTTACAGTGATTCATTTTGTCCTTTACCCAAAAAATCCCCCAATCATGCACAAAACTGCTATTACAGTTAATTCGTAGCTTTAACTGAAAAAAAAGACAAAATTATAGTGGATTTAGATCCTCTAGATTACACAAAAGTCATATCTGCATACAGATCTTTAGCAGTTGTCTTTGAACATCATTCATTCGATGATGAAATCCAAGGTGAACATTGTGTGAATCACAAAATTATTATTATTATTTTAATCTTTGTTCACTTTCTGCTAAATAAACAATTTGTTGCAAATATTATCGACAAGCTTTCGGAGACCCAAAGATAGTCCCCGAAATAGTTAAATTGACAATCCCTAATCCACAGACTGACACCCAACATAAAGGATAAAAGTGTATTCATCCACACTATTGCATATTTGTTTAAGAGTTAATTGTTGTTCTGGCTTACATATACACTTTCCGTTGCTAACTGCTTGCTGTCATTGCTTTTTGTTTTAGTTTGTACTTTTGTTAGTTGTAATGGAAGTGTGCACTACTGAGGATGTTTGTTGTATTGGGGAGCACATAGCAATAAAGAAATGAATGAACATCAAACTGTCTCTTAAGTGTAATATTTTAGGTTTGCTTTATTTTTATAAAAAAAAAATTCATTAATTTGAACTTATTTTTTCCCCTTTTCGCTACTAAGCCCATACAAGACTCTTAACAGTAAAAAAAAAAAAAAAAAAAAAAAAAAAAAAAAATTTTAAATCCTTGAAAATAATGTGTTGGTCAATGTTTAATAAATCCTAAATAAAGTTATTATATTAATCATGGGATATGTGTGCCTCTGAGCTTGTGTGTTTTTTTTTGTTTTTTTTTGTTTTTTGGTTTGTACCGTTGCTAGCGTTAATTCATTAATGAAATCTGTGATGAGATGTTCATCAACAAGGTTTTTTTTTTTTTTGACAGTAATAAGGTCATATAACGATGAGACTATATCAACATGCAATGTTGTTGAAAAAAAAGATGAGACTAAAATGTAGTTAAAAAAACTAAAACTTTACCAGATATAAAGTCCCCCAAACAGAGCTTTTCTGTTAAACACATACGTACGCTTCCCAGCTTTTTACTTATGCAATCTGCCATTAAAATTAAGCAAAATTATATTTTTTTAAAATCTTTTTTTAACATTATACAGTAAGATGAAAATATGTAAGTTTCCACTTACTAAAATACTCAGACATATAGGCCTGGTTTCATAGACAGGGCTTAGCCTAAACCAGGATTAGGCCATAGTTCAATTAGGACATTTAAGTAATTTTTATAAACATGCCTTAGAAAAAAACATTACTGGTGTGCATCTTGAGACAAAACAAAGGCACTGATATATTTTAAGATCAATCAGTACAAGTTTCTTTCATTTGAAACAACTCAGACTTGCATTTTAGTCTAGGACTAGGCTTAAGCCTTGTCTGTGAAACCGGGGGTTAGTCTACTAAAACTTGACTTTACTAAATATGATAAAAACTAAAAGTTACATCTGAAACAAGATTAAGACTAAGTTTAAAAATAGCTGACAAAATTGATACAACACCAAATGCACTGAAGTTGTTCTTGATTGAAATTTCCTTTGTTCTGTCACATTGGATGCTAACATAGTAACACTCAGTTGAAGCCAATCATTTCTATTAGGCCAAACATTTTCAACATTAAATTGCTTGAGAGTGCTTCCCTGGTGCTGTATATGATGTTCACATAAAAGTATAATCTAGGCTGCCTATTCAGTTTCAAACTCACCATACCTGCAGACTCAAAATTACTGCAGTATGTAAATTATGAAAGGCTCTAATTTCTTTAAAGACCCATTCTGACTAATGTACCAAACATCAGGACATTCGTTATTTTCTGAATGGTATTTAAAGATCACTAAGATCACACATTTTCATGAACAGACATTGTGATGAGTGGGGAGGGGCAGAGAGCCGTGGAAGCAGAGCGAGGCTGGTGGAGTAAATGATAATGAGCGACACCTGCGCCACTTGTCACAAATATTCTAAATAAAATCTGTATGAGTAAAATACTGCAGAATCCACTTGTACAAAAGCAACCTCTAAATCATTGTTGGCGCAAAATGTATTTTATTTTATTTACATTACAGAAATATACTTAAACTTACAAAAATTCTATATATATTTGATCTATACTCATAGAATCCATGTTTTCATTATTATACAGTAGAAGGCACTAGTACACATTTTCTGCACAGAATTTCCTAAAGAACACAAGTGAAAAAAAAAAGAAACAACAGATACTAACACATGTAATCGAACACGATCATCTGACATGAAACAGCAACAAAACTGGGGCAGGCGGATTAATAAGAGAACAAAACACAGGCTTTTTCGTTGAGACATGAAATGCGGGATGAATTCTCCTGTATGCTGGAGGAAAATTAAGGTGGACTGCCACCGGTCTAATGATCTTGGTGACAGTGAACGTCCAATGAATTTGGGAGCAAGCTTATTGGAAACACAGCGGAGAGGAATGTTCTTGGTAGAAAGCCACACTTTTTGACCAACAACGTAAATGGGAGGTTTAGATTGGTGGCGATCGGCTTTAGCCTTGTTGCGCCCCCCAACTTGGAGTAGGGTCTTGCGGGCTCCAGTCCATGTGCGGTGTGACTTGAATGGAGGTGACCGCAACTTCGGATTCCAGACTGGGAAAAATTGGTGGCTGGTATTCTAAACTACACTCGAACGGAGATAGGCCCATCAATGACACTTGTAATGTATTGTGGGCATACTCCACCAGTTGACCGTTGTTGGCTCCATGAGGCTGGATTCTTGGAGACCAAACATCGCAACACCCTTTCCAAATCTTGGTTGGCTCTCTCGGTTTGACCATTGCACTGGGGATGAAACCCTGAGGACAGACTGACAGTCGCTCCCAGCAATTTACAAAATTCTTGTCAATATTTGGACACAACTGGGGTCCCCTGTCATAAACCACGTCTGTCAGAAGGCCATGTAAGTAAAAGACGTGATCTACGATGGTCAATGCTGTCTCCTTGGTTGAGGGTAATTTGGGCAAGGGAATAAAGTGGACCGCCTTTGAGAACCGGTCCACCACGGTCAAAATGGATGTCAAGGCAGTCAGAGGTGAGGCTTGTTTGGCTAAAGTTGCAAATAAAATGCCGGTAGAAGTTAGTTAACCCCAGAAACCTCTGTAGGGCCTTAAAAGAATCTGGACTTGGCCAATCTACCACAGCCTTAACCTTCTCAGTATCCATACGCATTACCTCAGTCGAAACGATGTAACCCAGAAAAGGAACAGACTGTGCATGAAAAACGCATTCCTCCACCTTGACAAAAACCCCATTCTCTAGCAACCTCTGAAGCGCTCGTCGGACATGCTGCACGTGTTCCTGGAGAGAAGAGGAAAAAATCAATATGTCATCCAGGTAGACATATATGAACTGATCGACCATATCTCGCAGCACGTCGGTGACGAATGCCTGGAAGACCGCTGGGGAGTTGGACAAACCAAAAGGCATGACCAAATATTCAAAGTACCCCCTGGGGGTGTTAAAAGCGGTCTTCCATTCAGCCCCCTCCATAATGCGGACCAAATGATAAGCATTAAGTAAATCCAATTTCGTGAAGATCGACACTCCCTGCAACCTCTCGAAGGCTGAAGACATCAACAGTAAAGGATAAATATTCTTTACCATGATGCGGTTCATTCCCCGGTAATCAATACGAAAAAGGTCACAGAGATCCGTCCTTCTTCCCCACAAAAAAGAACCCCGGCTCCGCTGGAGAAGAGGAAGGGCGGATGAACCCCATAGCTAGAGAATCAGAAATATAGGGGCCAGTGGTATCCAAGAACTATGGGTGCAGAGGTGAGTCTAATATATAAAAGGAGATGATCTCAGAGTGGTTGTTTGATGTGATGAGGTTAATTTCTCCAGTGGTGAGTGAAATAATAGGAAGTTCTTGGCCGTTGAAGGCATGTACAGTGATCCTGTGTGTGAGTGGTTTGAGGGGAATCTGAAGTTTGTGCGCCAGTGCATGGTCCATGAAATTACCTTCAGCCCACGGAGTCCAGAAGTGCTTGACAGTCGTGGGTGTGTGCTGACCATCTCAGTCTTACCGGGAGGAGCATAGATGTGGATGAGGTCTTCTCGGTGGAGATCCTGTCCGATAGTAGCCTCATACTTACTATCGGGCTTGGCCTTTTACCGGACAGTTGAAAGCGTAAGGGCCTGCTCCCCCACAGTAGAGGCAAAGGACCTGGGATCTCCACCTTTCCTTCTTCCGGGAAAGCCGAGCTCACACTACCTGCATGGGCAGGTGATCGTAGATGGGACTGACCGCATCCCCACGGCTGACTTGTGGACCAGCAGTTCCTCTAGGAATATGACTGGGCAGGGTCCGTTGCTCTACTTGGGACAGTCATGCATCTACTCTCAGAGCCAACTCAGTAAGTCCATTGAGAGATGTTGGAAGATCCAGGGTGTAGATCTCTCTCTGGAAGCGGTCAGCCAACCTATGCAGGAACATGTCCCACTGCGCTTCCTCATTTTCTCTGCCTCTAATGTTCTGAACTGGATGGAAAAGTCAGAATCTGATCTCTCTCCCTGTAGCAGGTTGGTCAGATCGTTCTGTCAAGAATGGATGACAGGAAGCAAAATGCAAGTAACAATTTATTGACAGAAAATAATATGTAAGGCTTCAGCTGACGGCGGGTGGCGCAGGGACCTCGATGGACAGCACTGGATGGGTGAGATGGGGTAAGTTGAGTGAGCTGGTAAAGGATGATGAAAGATCCAGATGATGATGTAATCCACAGCGAAACACGGAACCGGAACAAACCCACGAGACTGAACCGCTGAACAGGAGGGAGACAGACAAGCAGCATGGAGGACCTCAAACAACGATCTGACAAACAAGAGACAAAAGACAGGGCATTAAGTAGGCTGTGGGAATGACATGCAGCTGCTGCTAAAAACTGATGATCAGCGGTATGCCCACATCAAACAATCAGCATAACAACATCAATATGAGACTTATTTATCTAACACACATACTTAGTGTACACTTAAATTTTGCACATAATATACCTGTACATACATAACATTTTTGTAATATACCTGCCATACAATTGTCAATTTGTATATTGTCATTCCTTACCTACTTATTTGTATTTTTTGTATTTTTTATTCTTTTATTATGTGTTTTTTGTTCTGTCGCTGTCATTCTGTTGCAATGCAGAGCCTCTGTCATGAAAACAAATTCCTCATATGTGTAAACATACCTGGCAATAAAGCTCATTCTGATTCTGATTCTGGTCAATTGCAGCATGTAATATCTCTTAAAAAGAAGTGTTGTCAGTATTAGCTTCATAATGTAGCACCTTCTCTCTATGAATGTGTGAAAACACAAGCAGACACAGTATAAGTATATGTATTCATTTCTTAACCAGTAAGGCATTATTAACCTGCTGCCTGGAAATATAGCTGTGCTCAGATAGAGGAAAATTGGCAAGACAAGATTTGTCCCACCCAAAATTAAAAACTAACAGCACCATGTTTTATCTTTAGCCCTGAATCCAATATCCTGCTGAGCTCTGAGAACACATACTGATGTTTTATCTGCTGAAGAAGTGGCAAATATGGTTACATGATATCTTGCTAGAAATGTTTTAGCCTATAGTTGTGAAACGTATTTTCATTGATTTTTCTATTATTCACCAACATCCTACACACCTTTTGTCACAGTGTCTGGGTTGTGTCCCTGGGTTTCCACTAGATGTCCCCCTTTCTCACGGTGTCTGTCACCTTATCACTTCCTGTTCCCTTATTTGGTCACCTTCCCCCTTGTTAGTAATTGATTGTTCCCCACCTGTCTCCTGTTCCCTCATTATCCTTCTGTGTATTTATACCCGGTCTGTCTGAGTCTGTGTTACGGAGTCCTTGTTTAATGTTAAATGTTAATTCATGTGCGTCAGTTCTTGCCCTTGCCTTGCCTTGCCTTGCCTTGCCTTGCCTTGCCTTGCCTTGCCTTCTTGTTTATGTTATGTTTGGATTTACCGGTTTTGACCCTGCCTGGACTGTTTAACCCTTTGGATTTGCCCTTTAATAAAGTCACATACCTGCACTTGGTTCTCTCTCCTGTGTTCTCTGTAACACCGATCGTGACAGAAGGACTCCGTCACTACAAGAGCCAGCGGTATGTCGGCTTATGTCTCCTCCCCAGCCACAGTGCGGGAGAGGAGTGGATTTGAAGGAACTCGCCTGGTGGTTTTCCGGGGAACCAGAGGAGGTCGCCGAGGAGGGAGTGGTCGAGAGGATACTCAGCACCGCTCTCAACCAGGGCCGCCCTTCGACCCGGGGCTCGTGTGGGATGGATTAGAGCCACCGTCTCACCATGGCGGACGGAGAGGAGAGAGGAAGCGCACGTCCGCCACAGTGGCGTCACTGTCCATGATGGCCGCTAGTCCAGCGCCACGAGGCAGGATGGATGCCAACACAGCACCACAACCCAGGGCGATCACGAGTCCAGCGCCACGGTGCAAGATGGCCGCCAGCTCAGCGCCAACGCCCAAGAGGGCCGCTGACTCATTCTTGGACTATTTCGCTACGCTGTCCAAGATCCTAGAGATTCCCAAGACGGTTGACGTCATGGCTGCTGAGCCAGCGCCACAGCACAAGATGGCCGCCAGCCCAGAGCCACAGCACAAGATGGCCGCCAGGCCAGAGCCACAGCACAAGATGGCCGCCAGCCCAGAGCCACAGCACAAGATGGCCGCCAGCCCAGAGCCACAGCACAAGATGGCCGCCAGCCCAGCGCCACAGCACAAGATGGCCGCCAGCCCAGCGCCACAGCACAAGATGGCCGCCAGCCCAGCGCCACAGCACAAGATGGCCGCCAGCCCAGCGCCACAGCACAAGATGGCCGCCAGCTTGCAACCACAGCACAAGATGGCCGACTCAACGCCTGAGTCTCCAGACAAGGTGTCACCGACTCGCCAAAATAGAGGGCGGAGGAGGAGGAGACAGGCGTCTACCGTTCCTCAAAGCCCAGAGGACGTTCCCGAGGCGGTGCCCTATGCTGTTCCGGAGACCGAGGCGGTGCCCGATGCTGTTCCGGAGACCGAGGCGGTGCCCGATGCTGTTCCGGAGGCCGAGGCGGTGCCCGATGCTGTTCCGGAGGCCGAGGCGGTGCCCGATGCTGTTCCGGAGGCCGAGGCGGTGCCCGATGCTGCTCCGGAGGCCGAGGCGGTGCCCGATGCTGCTCCGGAGGCCGAGGCGGTGCCCGATGCTGCTCCGGAGGCCGAGGCGGTGCCCGATGCGGTTCCGGAGGCCGAGGCGGTGCCCGATGCCGAGGCGGTGCCCGATGCTGTTCCGGAGGCCGAGGCGGTGCACGATGCTGTTCCGGAGGCCGAGGCGGTGCCCGATGCTGTTCCGGAGGCCGAGGCGGGGCCCGATGCTGTTCCGGAGGCCGAGGCGGTGCCCGATGCCGAGGCGGTGCCCGATGCTGTTCCGGAGGCCGAGGCGGGGCCCGATGCCGAGGCGGTGCCCGATGCTGTTCCGGAGGCCGAGGCGGTGCCCGATGCCGAGGTGGAGGCCATTCCCGATGCGGTGTCCGAGGCCGCTCCCGATGCGGTGCCCGAGGCCGCTCCCGATGCGGTGCCCGAGGCCGCTCCCGAGGCCGTGACCGAGGCAGTGCCCGAGTCCGTTCCAGAGGCGGTGCCCGAAGCCGAGGCGTCTCAAGTCTCCACAGGCAGTCCAGAGTCGAGTCAGGTTCCAGTTGACCCTCCAGAGGCGAGTCAGGGGCCAGTGAACTCTCCAGAGTCGAGTCAGGTGCCAGTGACCTCTCCAGAGTCAGGGCCAGTCACCGTTGAACTTTCAGAGTTAAGTCAAGTCACTGGGTGGTCTGCTGCTCCGCCCTGTTGGACTCCGGCATCGACCACAGGGGCGTGGTGGTCATCTGCTCCACCCTGGAGGACTCTGGCCTTGACCACAAGGGTGTGGTGGTCTTCCGCTCCGCCCTGGGGGGCTTCTGCTCTGACCACACGGACGTGGTGGTCTTCCGTTCCGCCCTGGGGGGCGTTTGCCCTGACTACACGGTTGTGGTGGTCTTCCGCTCCGCCCTGGAGGACTCTGGCCTTGACCACAAGGGTGTGGTGGTCTTCTGCTCCGCCCTGGGGGGCTTCATGTTGTTTTTTTTTTTTTTTTTTCTCCTTTTGTTTTTGTGTTCACTCCTGTCCCTGTTCCTCTCTGTGAGCCTGGCCCTCCGTCCCTCCCCCTGAACCTCCTCCGGTCCTCCTCCCTCCTGGTCTCTGTTTTGTGTCTGTCGTGGAGCGTCTGGGAGCCGCTCCGTAGAGGGGGGGTACTGTCACAGTGTCTGGGTTGTGTCCCTGGGTTTCCACTAGATGTCCCCCTTTCTCACGGTGTCTGTCACCTTATCACTTCCTGTTCCCTTATTTGGTCACCTTCCTCCTTGTTAGTAATTGATTGTTCCCCACCTGTCTCCTGTTCCCTCATTATCCTTCTGTGTATTTATACCCGGTCTGTCTGAGTCTGTGTTACGGAGTCCTTGTTTAATGTTAAATGTTAATTCATGTCCGTCAGTTCTTGCCCTTGCCCTTGCCTTGCCTTGCCTTGCCTTGCCTTCTTGTTTATGTTATGTTTGGATTTACCGGTTTTGACCCTGCCTGGACTGTTTAACCCTTTGGATTTGCCCTTTAATAAAGTCACATACCTGCACTTGGTTCTCTCTCCTGTGTTCTCTGTAACACCGATCGTGACACCTTTGAGGTGTGTTGAGGTCCTGCAAACCCCTCATCTCAGGAAACTAAATCAAAATTTGTATTATCTCTGTAATGATGGGTGTTCACAATGTGAGCACGATTGCCTAGTAAAAGCTACTAAAATTTGTGAAAAGCTTGTGAATTGATACTGGGGTCAAAATTATAACTAACCTGAATGGCTTCTTTTGCATCTCTCCGGTACACAGTGTTGGGGAGTAACTAGTTACATGTAACGGCGTTACGTAATTTAATTACAAAATAAATGTAACAGTAATCAGTTACAGTTACTAAGAAAAAATGAGTAATTAAATTACAGTTACTTATGAAAATGGTAACGATTACAAAGAGGATTACATTTGAATATTTACACACATCCACATACAGCTTATTTCTTTCCCAAATTGCACTAAGACATATGGCCCATAATCTCCGAGACACGGAAAACACATTCGTAGAATCGAGTATAAAAAATGGAATTCAGCCTATAACGCGGACGGAATATGCCACATTTTGGACGAATAAATCAAAAGTGGGTCAGTACACTTGAATCAAAACCCGATATGGACTGATGTCTGTGAATATTAAGCCGCAAAAAGACTGAATATGAATCCTGCACGTTCTGCCTGTCTGTGGAAATCAGGCGCTGACTGGACATCGGGAGAACCGGGACTATTCCCGGTGGCCTGGCAGACGATTTGGCCTTCTACTTTAATATTGTTATTGTATAATTGCAAGCCGAATATACTAAAGCGATTATTTCCGAATCCGCCATTCGATAATTAAATCTCTAATAAATCATGAATCGGTTAGTCGTGACTGGCAATGGTTGGGCTCTCGCGCTTTCCGCGCCTCCGCCGAACGGTTTGGATCAGACTCCGAGTAATCAATGCGAGAGAGAGAGACCGGAGTGAACTGTGTAAGCGCACAGCTGGAGCAGAGAAGCGACACTTCTGTTCAGGTTTCAGGTGCAGGTCAGTTTCATCTGTAAATATGCTAATGTAGTTTTGTCTTTGTTTACTTAGTCAAGCAGCAGCAGCACATTGCTCGCAATCACTCAAAATACTGTATAAACGACGTCATTATTATCTTTTGTAATGTTACAGTAGTAAGTTAGCAGACAAATCATCATATTTTATCATAGGTTTAGGGGGAGCTAGTGGATACAAGAACACAACCCTTAGGAAAATTAATGTAGCCTATGGTATGGCACTAACCGTGGTTTAACTATGGAATTTGTAGTAAAAATAAATACAAGTGGTAATTCATTTGCCAAATAAACAAAATTGCACTTACAAAACATGGTAAAAGTCAAATAAAAATCTTCAGTATTAAAGTCATGAGAGAGATGGATGGATAATGGAAGTGAATGTGCAGTTTAGGAGAGAACTCTTGATTACGTTGCAAGTCCCCCAACCTAAGGATTCAAATCTTTTTGATGTCAGGTCCAAAAAAAAAATTGGGTTTTCCATGTTTCAGAATGGGTTGTGGGTGTATGAGTGTGAGATTTCCCAGCCTATTTTTTTCCCAGTCCGCCCCTCATGGAAATTAATCTCTAGAACAGTCACTTCATGAGCATTTATTACTTATTTTGAGAAACTATCATCATATCATATACAAAGAGACAGCAGTGTTTCAAAAAGACACCAATGTTTCAGGAGTTTAGTACACAAAATAGGACACATGCTTATTAGATAACCGTATTTGAGTTGATGTATATGCTTTTATTTTTTTATTAACTATTTTTCCCCAAACCATTGTTAGATGCAGTTAGATGCCTGTAGTTATGCAAAGATTTGGTTTCAAAAACAGTATCTATAAACTATTTCTTTTGATTTTAAATCTGCTTTGAACTTCAGATCAATCTCTAAGTAAAGTCTGATTGTGTGGTGGATGTGTTCAAATTTGATCATCTTAATTCAGGTGATGAAGGATGGTGAAAGTCTGACAGTATTGAGCACTACTGTAAGCTTAAACCTGCATGGTGTAAAATGGTTGAAGATGATTAACAGTTACAAATTAACATTCATTAGAAATTTATAAAAGTAATCAAAATTTACTCAAAAGTAATTAGTTACATTACTTTATTAAAGTAATTAAAAAAGTTACACTACTATTACATTTTAAATAGGGTAACTTGTAATCTGTAACCTATTACATTTCCAAAGTAACCTTCCCAACACTGCCGGTACACTATATTTTATTGTCAAATTATTGAATTGTTGTCACCAGTCCTTCTCCTTGTCTCTATATAATACACGTTTGAGTGATTTAAAAGCTACGACATTTGAGTTTAGCTGGGTTATTCGGTGGGTTTCTGGTTTTCTAACAACCTTTCATTTCTACAGCAATCAATTGTGTAGAGTATGGTTCTCTTACAATAAAAAGGTAAACACAATCTGTCCATTATGATTTTGTCATAAAAGCTCTCCTGTGTTCTCACAACGAGGTAAAATACCTATGTGTAAATGTGTTTTGAACATGAAATAGCTCTTCAAATGCATGCAAATCTCTTGCCCGTTCTGTATGTTCTGTGCATCCTAGTTTCTTCACTGACCAGCAGTGTTGGGAAGGTTACTTTGGAAATGTAATAGGTTACAGATTACAAGTTACCCTGTTTAAAATGTAATAGTAGTGTAACTTTTTCAATTACTTTATTAAAGTAATGTAACTAATTACTTTTGAGTACTTTTTGATTACTTTTGTAAATTTGTGAAAATTAAAGAATAATAAATAAAAGCATATACATCAACTTAAATACAGTTATCTAATAAGCATGTGACGTATTCTGTGTAATAAAATCCTAAACATTGGTGTTTCTTTTAAACTGCTGTCTCTTTGTATATGATGATAGTTTTCTCAAAATAAGTAAAATGCACATGAAGTGACACAGAGCAGTTCTAGAAATTATGTTTATGTGCTCATGTACTCCTATATTGAGGCGGCAGAGGTTGAAAACACTGCGAGCTTCAGTAGGCCTATGTGTAGTAAATGAAACCATGTCTTTGCCATTAATTTACAGGAGGGGCGGACTGGGAAAAAAATTCAGACTGGAAAATTCAAACTCATACAAACAAATTCATGGACAAAACTATTTTTTATCTATTTTAAATCTTTAATTTGGGGACATGCAAAATAATTAAAAGTTCTCTCCTGAACTGCACCTTCACTTTCATTTTTCTCTTCAGTTTCTTTATTTTGCCCTGTTATGCATCTCTCTCATGACTTTAATACTCAAGATTGAACAAAACTATACTTTACAATACAATACTCTCTACAATACTACAATATCTTTATAGAAAAATCCTATATATAAAATCCATATTTTTCCCTTACAAAAATTAACCATGCTTTTATTAGCCTATATAAAAGTAAAATAACCTTGAGTAATTTTTTTTTTTTTTGCAAATGGATTTGTATTTATTTTTAAATAAATACATTTGTAAAATAATTTTACATTTTTGGTTATCACAGTTAAACAATAGTAACCATTTTCTCTGGATTTATAGTTAAATATTAAAACGTTAATTTTCGTAAGGGTTGTGTTGTTGTCTGTCGTAGCTCCCCCTAAACCTATAAAAAAAATCTGAATTTTTTTCAGCTAAATTACTACTGTATCATTACAACAGATAATAATGATGTCCTTTATATTGTATTTTGAGTAATGACTGATGAGCAACGTGCTGCTGCTTGATTAAATAAATAAAAAAACAAAGACAAAAAAGCATCTTTACAGATGAAACTGACCTGAAACCCTGAACAGTAGTTCTGCTTCTCTGCTCCAGCTGTCTAAAAGTGAAAAGTGAAGTGACATTCGGCCAAGTATGGTGACCCATACTCAGAATTTGTGCTCTGCATTTAACCCATCCAAAGTGCACACACACAGAGCAGTGAACACACACACACACTGTGAACACACACCCGGAGCAGTGGGCAGCCATTTTTTATGCTGCGGCGCCCGGGGAGCAGTTGGGGGTTCGGTGCCTTGCTCAAGGGCACCTCAGTCGCGGTATTGAGGGTGGTGAGAGAACAGTACATGCACTCCCCCCACCCACAATTCCTGCCGGCCCGGGACTCAAACCCACAACCCTTCGATTGGGAGTCCGATTCTCTAACCACCAGGCCACGACTTCCACGACTTCCCCTGTCCACTCTATTCTTTCTTTCTCTTTCTCTTTCTCTCTCTCTCTCTCTCTCTCTCTCTCTCTCTCTCTCTCTCTCTCTCTCTCTCTCTCTCTCTCTCTCTCTCTCTCTCTCTCTCTCTCGCATTGATTACTCGGAGTCTGATCCAAACCGTTTGGCGGAGGCGCGGAGAGCGCGCGAGTCATGACTAACAATTCATGATTTATTAGAGATTTAATTATCAAATGGCGGATTCGCAAATGATCGCTTTAGTACATTCGGCAGGCAATTATACAATAATGATATTAAATAGTGGGGCAAAATCGGCTGCCAGGCCACCGGGAATTGTCCCAGTTCTCCCGGTGTCCAGTCCGCGCCTGATTTCCACAGACACGCAGAATGTGCAAGTCATATATTGCATTTTTGGGGCTTAATATTCACAGACACTAGTCCATGTCATGTTTTGATTCAAGTGTACTGACCTACTTTTGATTTAGTCATCCAAAATGTGGCATATTCCGTCCGCGTTAGGCATTCCGTTTTTATGACTGGATTCTACGAACCAGACTGTATTTCCGCATCCCGGAAATTATTAGGGCGGTATGTCTCAGAATAGTCAGTGCAATTTGGGAAAGAAATCAGTTAAATCTGTATGTGGATGCGTGTAAATATTCAAATGTAATCCCCTTTGTAATCGTTAAAAATTTCATAAGTAACTGTAATTTAATTACTAATTTTTTCGTAGTAACTGTAACTAATTACAGTTACAATAATTTTGTAATTAAATTACGTAACGCCGTTACATGTAACTAGTTACTCCCCAACACTGCTGACCAGGACCTGCATTTAATTCTGTTGTGCACTCTGCTGTAGTTCATTTAATAATGGTTTCTCAGCAAGGGTGACAGAATGCTGAGTCGAGTGTCTGCGGTTGGGAGATAAGCCCAGATACTTCAGCAAAGTTTTCCTTCTGCACACCTTTAATAGTGCATAGAAGAATCCTTTATTATTATTATTATTATTTAAATCCAGGGTGTGAAACTCATTTTTAGGTCACAGGCCGGATTGCACTAAATGTCACCTTATGACTTATGAGACGAGAGTACATTGATATAAAAGCAGAAAAGCCTTTGGATGGCTTATACTGTACGTGCAAAACTGGAAATATTGATCCAACATCAGAAAACTAGAGAATTTGCATTTAAAAAATTAACCTTAACACAAAGTTATGTCTGAAAGGCAAACTGTACAGCTCATCAAAAACAGGTCTACTGCTTCAAATTTTGACAGCACTAAATCAGTACAGCAGTAATAAATGCATCTAATAATCAGTGGAGATATGGAAGCAAATATGAAATTCACTTTCTCTTTTTTTCATTTCAGTCTCTTTTCATTTAATTTAATCTTGAATTCTCAACAGCTTCTTTTTGTAATGTAACGGAAAATACGGTAGAAGTATTAACCATTATCACATCACTACATGCGTCGTAAGAGTTCTGCTGTTTTGAAGTCATTGAATAATCTTAATAGACTTACCTGATGAACCGACCTTGAATAGGCACAAACTATGTAAAACCATTTTAAAACTTGTGAGTTTTGAAAATTCTATAAGAGGAGAGCGTCTTGAAGAAATCCAAAAAGAAATTGTAACACAAGACCGATTTGAAACACATTTTAATACCTGGTGAAAACGATCTGTCATGGCAGACCATTTGTTATTGGATCCCTGAAACATCTTAACAGGACCTATGCAATGTGTTGTAATTGATTTCCTATTTCCAGTGTAATAAGTGTAACATCAGCCAAGGTTTTTTTATCATCTTGCATAATTCACTGTTTGATTGGAGTGCCAAAGTTATTTTTAAAAGACATTTTGGATTACAACGGCTAAATAACTATTTATTATAGATTGTGACAAATGCAGGGAGGTCAAATCACAAAAATGTTATTATATTGTACTCTGGTTTGAAACATTTTGTTTTGCATTCATTGTTATTTCTATTTACAATTTTAAAAATTACTGTATACAGCTCAGCATAGTAAGCTACTGTAGTATTTCATTCCAAATATCCAGCCTAGAAAGTTTGTATGCTGTGTATACTGTATGTGCACTATGTCTATGACAAAATGTCCCCACAATAATAGTTCAACCTGAAATCAACTGTGGAGACCTGACAACAGCCCCCAAGTTGAAACGCCTTAATAAACATACTAAAAGTCTAAATGAACATCTTAACTGCAGAAAGGTTTAGGTTTAGTGGAAGATTTAAGGGACTAAAATCAGTATAAATCCTTATGCTGGTTTGGTGAAGATGGTCTAACTGGTAGATTAATATAGCCATGCATCTTAAGTGTACAAATGTTTAGGGTTTAATAGTTTGTAGTTAGTTTAATAGTATGTTTTTATACCTAGATTTGTAAATGAAAAGGGTATCCTAAAAGTATTTCCTCATTTAGTAAAACTCCCTCACTGTTGCTATATTGACTCTTTTATTATTATATATATTTTTTAAATCCCATATTACAGAAGGTAGGAATATGAATGCATGTCTGTCCCTAAGCAATTAATGCAGAAAACAACTAGTTTTAGTGTCTAGGACGCATTTTTCCCCAGCTATAGTGAAAAATGGTAAAATGCAGAAATCTACAGTAAACACTCTACTTAAAACACAGGTAAACAGGAACATTGACAGGGGAGGCCAGAATAGATTTAAAAGATTTGTCTCAGATGCCTGTAGGAGTGCACTTCCTGTCAGAGAGAACAGACAGAACTGTCATAAATGCCACATGCAACTGAAATAACTGGCATCCTCTCCTTTTCCCTCTCTCTGTCTGCTCCCCCCCCCCCTCTCTCTCTCTCCCTCCATCTTTGATCTGTGATTCTTCTATCCCTTTATGAGTATGTGTGAAATTGTGAGGCTGTGCCTGTCAAAGAGAAAAATCCTTTTGTGTAGTTGTGTGTATTGTGGACAAAGAAATACAAGTCTCAAAGAATGAGAAAGAAAAATGTTCAAAGAAGCAAAAACGCTCTCTTGCAACTCTTAATTGCATGGCAAGAGCTTATGCAGCAGCTACTGTCACCAAGATGTCACATCCTGTTTCTGTTCTGCTATCTTCTGCTGCTGTCATAGCTGATTTCTACACACTTTAATATGGCACTGTGACACTAAGCTCAGGAGAATGTGTGAATGTCCTAACATGGATTAGTTTTTTTTAGGCAGTATTTGAAGTCAACAGTGAAAAGTTACAAAATAACAATTCTGGACACATTTAACTTAAGAAAAAAAATAATAAATTCAGTCCTTAAAGTGATAGTTCACCCTAAAATGAAAATTATGTCATTAATAACTCACCCTCATGTTGTTCCAAACCCGTAAGACCAGTTTAAGATATTTTAGATTTAGTCCGAGAGCTTTCTGTCCCTCCATTGAAAGTGTATGTACGGTATACTGTCCATGTCCAGAAAGGTAAGAAAAACATCAACAAAGTAGTCCATGTGACATCAGAGGGTCAGTTAGAATTTCTTGAAGCATCGAAAATACATTTTGGTCCAAAATTAACCAAAACTACAACTTTATTCAGCATTGTCTTCTCTTCCGGGTCTGTTGTGAGTGCGGTCACTGCAGTGTAGTGATATCCGGTTCGCGATCAAATCATTCGATTTAACCGGTTCTTCTTAGTGAACCGGTTGAACCAGTTCACCAAATTGAACTGGTTCGCGTCTCCAATAAGCATTAATCCACAAATGACTTAAGCTGTTAACTTTTTTAATGTGGCTGACACTCCCTCTGAGTCCAAGCAAACCAATATCCCGGAGAAATTAATTTACTCAAACAGTACACTGACTGAACTGCTGTGAAGAGAGAACTGAAGATGAACACCGAACTGTGCCAGATAACGAACGAAAGATTGACTTGTTCTCGAGTCATGAACCGTTTCTGTCGGATGCGTCCGATTCGAGAACCGAGGAGCTGATGATACTGCGCATGTGTGATTCAGCATGAAGCAGACTGACACACAGAGCGTCTGAACCGAACTGGTTCTTTTGGTGATTGATTCTGAACTGATTCTGTGTTAATGTTATGAGTGCAGGTAAACCGAAGGCTTGAATGAAGGGCAATCATCGCCAATGATGCCATTACGTCCAGCGCAAAAGAACTGGTGAACCGTTTTCTTAAATCGGTTTATTGAATCGAACTGTCTGAAAGAACCGGTTCGCCGAAAAGAACCGAACTTCACAATTGGTGATCCGAAAACTGATGCAACCGGTTCTTGACTCGAGAACGAGTCAATCTTTTGTTCGGTTCTTGACTCGAGAACGAGTCAATCTTTTGTTCATTATCTGGCTCGGCTCAGTGTTCATCTTCAGTTCTCTCTTCACAGCAGTTCAGTCAGTGCATACATGTGTTTTCAGTGCAGCTAATCACGGGTCATTTCATGTCATCTTACCACTCAAACTATTAAAGGTGAGTTGCTGCAAAAAGACAGTCCATGCAACTTTGTAAAATGAATCTATGGCACCATGTGCTTTTCAAAACAATTAAGTTTAACATTATACTATCGGCCCGGAAGTTACGTTAATTTAACTAGAAACACCAAAGATTGGAAATGTAAAGCATTGTTTCAGTTGGGCAAGTCATTCAGGAAAAAGGTGGATAAATGCTGTTTTTATAGGCTAATGTCTTTGCATGTGAAATGAGTAACAACAGTGTCAGTTCTACTACAATTGTTCTGCTCTCTTTCCATCTTTCATTAAATCACCTGCGCTGTAAGGGCCCATAACTCTGAGAGGGTTTAAAAATAAATAAAAAAGAAGCAATTTATTCATTATTTGTTCCACAAATCCCCAAAAAAGGTCAACTATGAATTTAGAAATGTAAGACTGGAGTTGGCTTAATTTAATTTTAGTCCCTGTTTGTTTTTCCACTGTGCGTCCCAAGAGCCCTGCTTACAGTGTCAATCTTTGCTTCCCCCATCTGAGGTAGTGTAGTTGTTGAGCACAAGGACATGTTGTTACCACCTTTACTAGAGCGTACAAGGTTATGGGTACCTTATTTTATAAAAGGACGATGTGAATTGCTGTGATGGAGTGCACATCTGCTACAACCCAAAATGAACTTGGACAAGAGCATATCTTTCAAAAGAAAATTGTTTTGATTTGATTTTTATGACAACAGAACATTTGTTACATTATTTTTTGCTAAAAAATGAATAAAATATTTCATATAACAGTTGGTCTGATTCACAAACTATGCAAATACAAGGGTCTGCTTGGTGGCAGGAGAACCCTTGTTAGAAGGACCGTAGCAAACAAGCAATTGGTCGGATTTTCTCCACAGGGCAGCTCTGTGGACGTATGCGTCCAGTGCTCGCACTGGACACATACAGTTTAGCTTCTCTTGGTCTGGCTCCCGAAAGGGAGGAGGACAGAAGGCCTGCAGTACGATAGGTTGTGGTGTAACAGAGGGAACTTTGGGAACATAACCCGCTCGAGGGTGTAAGAATGCTTTGGCCATACCAGGGGCAAAGTCTAGGTAGGTAGGGGCCACCGAAAGGGCCTGGAGATCTCCAACTCTCTTTAGAGAGGTGATTGCCAGTAACAGGGCAGTTTTAATCGTCAGATATCTGTCTGAGATGTCTTGAATTGGCTCGAATGGAGCTTTACAAAGAGCCTCTAGAACCACAACCAAATCCCAGGGGGGAACACGGGACCGTACTGGAGGTCTCAGCCTCAGCGCACCTCTGAGGAAACGTGTAACTAGGGGGTGTCTACCCACTGACTGATCATTTAAAGGGACATGGAAAGCAGCTATGGCCGCCACGTAAACCTTTAAGGTGGAGTGGGATAACCCCGCAGAGAGCCTGGCTTGTAAAAACTCCAGAACTGTACCAACGGGGCAGTTTGCTGGGTCAAGCTCGCGGTCTCTGCACCATGAAGTGAAGAGTCTCCACTTCAGGGCGTACAGTTTCCTCGTAGAGGGAGCTCTGGATTGGAGTAGGGTCTCAACAACCTCGGTTGAGAGACCAGCTGCTAACAGTTGTGCCCCCTCAGGGGCCACACCCACAGCTTCCACAACTCCGGGCGAGGGTGAATTATCGTGCCCTGCGCCTGTGAGAGTAGGTCTGTCCTGATCGGTATCTCCCACGGAGAGCCATCGAGGAGCGAGACTAGATCTGAGAACCATGCTCGGCCCGGCCAGAACGGGGCTACTAATAACAGACGGACCCCGTCCTGGCGTACTCTCGCCAGAACTCCCGGGAGCAGAGCGATTGGGGGAAAAGCGTACAGACAAAGCCTCGGCCAGGTCTGTACCATAGCGTCCAGTCCCAGAGGAGCTGGATGAACTAGAGAGAACCAGAGGGGACATTGCGATGTCTCCTGAGTTGCAAAGAGGTCCACCTGGGCTGTGCCAAATACTCTCCATATCTGCTTCACCTCGGGGTGAAGCATCCATTCCCCGGGCCTCGGCCCCTGCCTCGACAGTATGTCTGCTCCCACATTCAATCTCCCAGGAATATACACTGCTCTGATCGAGAGGAGTTTGCCCTGGGACCACAGAAGGATCTGGTGTGCCAGCTTGTACAAGGGGCGTGAACGCAGACCCCCCTGGTGATTGATATAAGAGATCACTGATGTGTTGTCGGTGTGTACCAACACATGGTGACCTTTCAGGTCTGGGAGGAAATATTTCAATGCTCGATAGACTGCTAGCATCTCTAGGCAATTGATGTGCCATGTCAGATGGTGACCGCTCCACAGACCGCGGGCAGGGTGGCCACTCATGACCACACCCCAACCGGTGAGGGACGTGTCTGTCGCTAGCGTTACACGGCGACAAGGAGCTCCCAGCACCGGGCCCTGATTCAAGAACCAAGGTTTCTTCCACATGTCTAAGGCACGAAGGCACCGCCACGTGACCTTGATAACTCGAAGTGGATTTCCTCGGGGAAAAGCCCTTGGACTTGAGCCACCACTGCAGGGGTCTCATGTACAGCAGGCCAAAAGGTATCACGTTGGACGCAGCTGCCATCAGCCCTAACAATCTCTGGAATTGTTTGACAGTGAATGACTGGCCTTCTTTGACTCTCTCGACTGATGTGAGGATCAACTCGATCCGAGCAGGAGAGAAACGTGCCTGCATCGTGGTCGAATTCCACACTACACCTAGATAGGTGGTTCTCTGAACTGGAGAAAGTACACTCTTCTTGGCGTTTAGTCTCAAACCCAGCTCCCCCATGTGTGCGAGAACGACATCTCGATGTCGAACCGCCATCTGCTCTGATTGAGCTAGGATCAACCAATCGTCGATATAATTTAGAATGCGGATGCCCTGCATACGGAGGGATACCAGAGCCGCATCTACACATTTCGTGAATGTGCGGGGTGAGAGTGCGAGGCCAAAGGGAAGTACTCGATATTGATAAGCTTTGCCCCCGAAAGTGAACCTCAGAAACCTCCTGGTTTGTGGAAGGATGGATATGTGGAAGTATGCGTCTTTGAGATCTATTGTGACAAACCAGTCCTCGGATCTGATTTGAGCTACAACCTGGTTGACAATGAGCATTTTGGACTTCAGTGGCATAACTGAGCGGTTCAGGAGACGTAAGTCTAAGATCAGACACAACCCCCCATCCTTCTTTGGAACTATGAAATACCGGCTGTAAAATCCGGATTCCCTGTCTAGAGGAGGGACCACCTCGATGGCCTCCTTCCTTAATAGGGTATTCACTTCTTGTTCCATAACCAGAGCCTGCTGGGGGCCGACCACAGTCGGTGTAACCCCGTTGAACTTCGGTGGTGGATGACCGAACTGAATGCAATAGCCTCTTTCTATCTCTCGACCTCTGGTGTAAGAGGCATCCCGAAGGGGCGGCGAGCATCCCAGCTCCGCTGCACTCACGGGCGGAAATAACTGGGAGTAGCGCTCGCTGGAGGCCGCTGCGCCCTGTAACTCTGGCATGGTTGGCAGACCGACCTCCACAAATGCCTCTCCGCGGCCACTAAGGCTGCCATAGACCGCCCAATTGCGGTCTCTTTAGTGGCGCGGAGGGAGAGATCAGCGGTCTTTCTGAGTTCTTCTACATCTTCAGACTAAATCCCCTCCCCCTCATCGATATCTCTCAGCAGGTCAGCCTGATAAGCTTGAAGGACTGCCATAGTATAAAGGCAAGCCCCAGCCTGACCTGCTGCCACATAACCTTTGCCCACTAGCGATGATGTAACTCGAAGAGGCTTAGTGGGCAATGTCGGAGCCTTTAGAGACGATGCCGAGCCGGGCGACAGATAGCCCGCGAGCGTCTGTTCGACCCGTGGCATCGCTCTATAACCCCGCTCTCCCAGCCCCATCACGTTGCCATAATATTGTGAATCGGGGCCGAAGAGGCGGGTTGAATAAGGGTGGTTCCACGATCTCGATAACTCATTGTGGAGATCGGGAAAATATGGAAGGCTCCGACGTGGAGGTGGTTGCCTCGGCCGCAGAAAGCGTTCGTCTAGTTTGCTTCTCTGCGGCTCAGTTTGTTTTTCAGCAGGTCATTCGATTTTTAATTTATCTACTGCTCGCGTAACCACCTCCAACAGCTCCTCATACTGGGGCGACAAGGGTGGCGAATCCCTAGCAACAGTCTCCACATCGACCTCCCCAGAGGAAGAGAGGTGAAGAGTTGATTCCTCACCCTGGGGGGAAGAAACCGACGAGCGTGCTTCCGAACCCAGGGTTTGGGCGCCGGATCTGGCAGATGAGGAAGGAGATAAGGACTGGCCCGTCTCCATTCCCTCTGACAGATCCACCTGCGATCCCCACGAGTGCAGCAGCCGCTCTGCCTCGGCAGAAGCGGGGCCAGCACCGCGAAGAACGATGGTGAAGGCTCCCTCCTCGAAGAGAGCCCTCCGGGATCGAAGCGTCCGCATTGGCAATCGCTCGCAATGCGGACAGTCGGCCCCCTCGAGAGCCGACTCAGCGTGCTTCGATCCCAGGCAAGCCACGCACAGACTGTGTGTATCCCCGCTCGTAATGTAGCGAGGGCAGGGAGGAACACACAATCTATAACGTGGCTTGGAATCGCCCTTTATATGTTTGGTCTTTTGCTTTTGCTTTGACATATTGAGCTGTTTTAGCGATCTTTTAATGGCTAAGGGACAGACAACAATAAATAGGACCAATGGGACAGACTTTTGACATGCACACACAGAGCGCTTGCTGACAGACGCGAAGCTGAGGCCAGCTGCACTGCACGTGCTTTTATAGCTTCCTGGTCGCTACGTCACCCCGTCCGTGACGTCACGCCTTTCCGATGGACGGATTGCACACGAGATTCAGAGTCTGTCTCGTCAGGGACGTTCCCCAAAGCGCTAGACGCAGCTCGAGTTCCTGAAAAAGAACCATGGATACCAAGATCACGATTTTCAAAAAGTTATTAGCAAAAATAACCATTTTTTGTGTCTTACATTTAAAGGGTTAGTTTACCCAATAATCAAAATTATGTCATTAATAACCCTCATGTCGTGCCAAACCGGTGAGACCTCCGTTCATCTTCGGAACACAGTTTAAGATATTTTAAATTTAGTCAGAGAGCTCTCAGTCCCTCCATTGAAGCTGTGTGTACGGTACACTGTCCATGTAAGGTAACAAAAACATCATCAAAGTAGTCCATGTGACATCAGAGGGTCAGTTAGAATTTTTTTGAAGCATCGAAAATACATTTTGATACAAAAATAACAAAAACTATGACTTTATTCAGCATTGTCTTCTCTTCCGGTCTGTTGTGAGATTTCAAAACACACGCCATTTAGTGATATCCGGTTCGCAAACGAATCATTCGATGTAACCGGATCTTCTTGAACCAGTTCACCAAATCGAACTGAATCGTTTAAAGTATTGTAAGAGCTAGACTACGAACGCTGATGACGTGTGACGTCATGGTAGTGGTGTCCCAATACTTAGGGGAATATTTTCTCCCCCCTACCCCTTGACACTCTGTTTCAAGGGACAAGGGGAAGGGGTAGGCGGAGGGGTACGGGTAGGGGAAGGGGAAGGGGTATAAAATAGAATTGGGATTGGGCCTTAACTTTTATGGGTTGCCTGTGATTAGGCCCCAGTTCCCATGCAGAGCATCAGATAAGGTATTATTAATCTAGCTGAGCTTTCAACAACAGTTTCAATTATAAAATGACATGGACATGGTCCTGTATCACTTATTATAGCACTTAGCTAATATTATGCAATTGTCGATAAAGATCATTGAAAACTTACCAGCCCAAAAACAAGACTTTGTGAAATTAGTAACAGTTGAATTCTGAGATAAAATGCATAAATTTTTATTTTGAACACTGACAGGATGAACTGTTTATGAGTTGATTGTTTTAAAGGTCCCCTGAAGTGCCTTGAAACACGCAGCAGTATCAAAGTCTTTTTGAGACAAGTTATGTCACTCGGCAGCCATCTTTGAAATGCCTCTTTGAAATGCCTCTAACCCTATTCGTCTTTGGCATTATTCTATGTGGTGATGTAATTTCAACTGAAACAGGAAGAGAGGGTATGACATTTCGAGCAGCCCCGCCCCCTTTTTAAAAATAGCCAATAGCGTTATTTATGTTTTTAATCGGGCCACAGACGTTGAGCTCAGTAAAGCAGCATTTGATAACCACAGTCTAATAGATTACAGCTAGATTCAATATGAAACTTTTTGGTAAAACAAAATAGTGGTCATAATCATGCTGAGGCTGTGTAGTTGTACACGTTTTAATATATGCAGACTCGCGCATATGATCCGCTCCGTCCGATCGCGTCTCTGGACCCGGAGCCAAAGTTCGCGTGAAACCTCATTTAGACCAAATGAAAGCATATTTACAATGTCTGAATCGTTCCCTATCACCTACAGTACATTGTGCACTTCAAACCATTCACTGCACAGGATCTACTAAACTGTGAACAAGCGACCGATCTCATCTTCGGATTCTAGAGAGCATTTCATTGGTCATAAGTTTTAATGAGACTGGTTTATTGTTTGGAAGAAAACTGGATGACAAATGATGCAAATACAATATGAGCTTACATTTCTTCACTACAAAATTAATGAATGTGATCATGAAACACTTTTTGTGATCAACTTAATTAAAATTGGGTGAAGCATTGGAACGTTTTCATCTCAGATGTGTTGATCGGTTGTCAAACCACTTTAATCTGGTAGCATTTAACCAGAGTTAATATGCCTGATATGCTAAAAATAAATTAAACATTTCCTTTCCACACATGGCTTGGCTTACTCTTGATTTATTCTGTAAAATAAATAATGCATTTAGCTTTCATCAAAGTTTAACAATGATGTAAAACAAATGAGTTTACACCGCATGCCGAAAATGTTCTGTCCATTTATCTGAAAATGCTTTTCATGTTGTGATAATATATTTGAATCAAAAATATTGGTTAAAACAACTGAATCAACCATACTACAATATGTTAGATTACATCAAGAAAGAAATTTCAAGGGTTTACAGGTAGAAAATAATTTTTAAGGATTAACCACTTTCCCAACATTTTTTCACTCTATGGTGTCTATTAGAGTACTTTGGGCTCTGTTTAATTTGTAAGGCAGCACTAGACAGATCACAGACAGGGATGAATGACCAAAAGTAGATTCCACAAAATAGGTTTAATCAACTGCCACCACTGAAATGGAAAGCTCAGGTCTCATTTATCATGGCCCACCTTAAACCTTGCACCTTGATTATCTTTCATTTTCAGGGATTTTTTTATCTCTACTTTTTTTAAAGCCTACCTGTTTTGACTGCAGTCAGAAGTCATGCACTTTTTCATGCAAAACAAGCTGACTGGTCCACAGTATGTGGATAGTAAATGACACCCTTCCAGCTTCAGAGTGTTTGTGAAGAAATGTCCATTTCACTATTGGATTGATCAATGTGGCCTGATGGTCTGACTGCAGCACAGAGTGAGTCTCAGAATCTAACCAGTTTTAAAGATTTGCAGGCTTATAGTGAGATAAAGGTGTTTATTCTGATCCTTGCTGTATTATATTCTGTGCTCATTTTGCAAGGGACATCTTAGATGCAAAATAGATCTTTGTAGGTCTTTCTGATGTAAAATAGTTTGCCATTTGTCTTGTAAATGTAACACTTTTGACAAAGCCTTTTTATTCTCCTCCTGGAAAACTATTGCTTATGTGTATTTATAGTTTGCTATAAATTCACCCTCTGGTCATGCTTGGATGGTATTTGTTGTTATGATGACCAGGAAAGAGCATGTCCCTGACCTGCAACCATTTAAAAATAAATTTTGATACTGTTTTTGTCCATGTATTTTTTTGTGAATTTTGTGATTGCCTTATACTGCATCTGTAATGTCAAGAGCATTGTGAACCAGTATACTGTAATAGAGAAACTGTCTGAATTTGGTCTCTGTAACCATGATTACAGTTATTATGGAACTGCTTCTCTTCAAGCCTTTGGGGCTTCTTAGATTGACTTCTGTCTTTCTGATATCCTGCAGTCCCTAGTGCAAGTTCATGGTTACATGCACGGACAGATCCTTCTTCTTACCACATAATTCTTGCTTTCAAGCTCTTTGACTGTCAAGACTGTGTCACATTTTTTTAAATCCATCTTTTCTGGTTTCTTCTAGCATTTGAGTGCTGACATGATGCTACTGTATGCAGGATATACTATATACCAAACAAAAATTGTATTTTCAGCCATCAGTTTCTACGGAAGTGTATGTCATTTCTGTCAAAGCCAATGTTCAGGACCTTCTGGTTAACAAGGCTTCGTCTCTGTCGTTACTTGTGAAGGAGTCATTGAAGTGTCTTTCTGTCTCCCTTTCAAGAGTTCGGGTTTCTTCGTTTTTAAGATTAAAAGCAGTAGGAGGCTGCAGGTGTCTGACACATTTCAGTGAGTTTCTTATCTCTACCAAGTTTTTGACTCTCCCTAACTGAAGTGGAGGTAAACTCCTCATGTTTTTGTTTTTTTAAGTAAGAGGAAGCAGGGTGATCTCAAGAGACTGATATCCATACAGTCAAAATGTTGACATGCATGTTGATCAGAATATCACTGAAGACCTCTACACTTGGAGCTCTAGATTTTGTTGTGTTTACTGATTCTGTTGTTACTGTAAGGTAATAGTTGGCAGAGTGTAAGAATTACTGTAAATACCTGTGTAAAGAAAAGTAGATAAAAAATAATTAAGTCACATTGTAGACAGAATATTGATTGTTACTTTAATGCTTACGCAAATAATGCTTTTCTTGCACCCACAAAAATAGTTTCAGGCTAAACCACAGCAGAATTAAGTCAAATACATTCCTATTTCCAAAAAAAAAAATTAAAAATAAAATGATTTGAGATGAGGTGCTTGAAAACAGATTCCTGGTTTGTAGGGCATAGCTATGTGCTAGGCCACCTCAAATCTTTGTTATTCCGGTTACTTAGGAAAGATAGTTTACAATTGTATTCCTCTTTTGAACAAACTGCTTAATTTCAGGTATCCATTGCACAAATAATTTGGGATATATTCCACATCAAAATTTTATTGTTTATGGTAAAATGTTAGTTCACATAAGCAGTAGTTCACAAACGATGCTGTGCACTTTATCTGTTCAAATTTTGTTTTCACTGGGATATTGTCTGTATCAATATACTGAGAGTTTCCTATAATTAGTGAGCTGCATGAAATATTTCCAGGTTAGCCTGAGCTACTCTGATGGTTTGTGTGTATTCTTCAAGCATATGGCTCATTAGGCTTCAAACGGACATGGCATCTGGGACAGAAGCTAGGTTGTCTAAGACCCCCATCCCCCATCAATGACATACTTAACTGATAGCTTGGATTCTCCTTGAATTCACAGGCTTCAGAGTACTTCATAATTCAGTTCTACTTATTTATATTGTTATATTGTTGAGTCAGGTTCAGTCAAATATAATTGAACATTTGCAACAGTGAGCTAAAGAGGAGGAGGAAAATATCACCAAACAAGTGCCTTAATTTACTTCTCCAGTTCAGTATGAATTCATTCATGAAAAAATCAAATTTATGAGAGGAACAACTACTGTAAGTCTCAGATCATTATATAAGTGCTGTCAAATAAACCTCTGTCAGAATTGCTCTAATCTCATAGTGAGTGAGAGGTTAATATAAAGCAAATTAAAGCATTATTAGAAGCAAATTGAACAAAGCATCATTGGCCTTTGTGGGTTAAAATTAGAGGAACATACGTTCTGAAACCAGAATGTTCAAAGACTGACACTGTTTTGCTAAAGCTATTAGAAAAATATTACATTTGTTTGCTAATGAACTTGTGTACTAAAGTGCTTGCAACATGATGTGTGTTTGCATAGTCTGGCATTACAGTTCGCCTTCATGGAAAACAGCAAAAACCTTTATTCAAGCTGTATAGAAAACAGAATTAAGTGTGTCAAAACACTGGCATCATCAAAGTGTGGAGAGCCTAATTCTTTTTGCAGTTATTAAATTGTCCTCTTCAATGATAGCCTCATTATGACTAATTTCCTAAATTTGCATTATGTGTA
Organism: Carassius carassius; assembly: GCF_963082965.1. NCBI lineage: Eukaryota > Metazoa > Chordata > Actinopteri > Cypriniformes > Cyprinidae > Carassius > Carassius carassius. The sequence goes on along the minus strand of NC_081758.1, from coordinate 19,839,411 downwards.
CAGTATTCAAACCATGTAAGTGTTTAATAAACGTATTGTGAAGTTTTCTCAACCTTTGTCGCAACCAATACAGTCTATTGTTCCCAAAGTCAGTTTCCAAGACTCTTAAGACACTGGCCTTTACCTGATCTTTTTAATGATTGTAAACAACCTGTTAGAACATAAAGAAACAGATCACTCAATACAAGTTTTCCTTGTAGCTTATACTGAATGATGGCCACATCTTAGATCGGTAACTACTTTACTGTGACGTTCTCTATGGATCATCCATATTTCATATTATTAGTTTTTAAACATGAGCAGCAGCTCCCTGTAAATTATTGCCTTTTAGACAAACTCTGGCACACTGTAATTTATCAATGATGGGGGAAGGACTGGTTTATATACAGTTTTTCATACAGTACCTTTAATTCATGATTAGCTTTATATAAGCACACTTTTTATTTATTTATTTTTTTGTCTTCAGAGACATATTTCCATTTTTTGGTTATTTATTTTCAGTTAAAGGCAGTGTAGGTCAGGTGATTTGGTTTAAAAACATTTTTTGTTATGCTGGTTGAAAGTACATTCACATCCCAATAGCAATCACTAAGTTAAGTGGTCTAAATGTATTGATATGAATTAATATCATCTATAGAAGACGTAGTACCATAAAATGTTCTTCCAGTCATATCCCTCTGTCCGAGACCTTCCTGTCAATGCATGTACTGTATTTGCATACCTCAATGCACACTGTTCACAAAGACATGATACGGCATCAGCTTGTTCCATTACACTTTGCAGGACAAGCAGGAGTAGAAGGTGTTATTATTGTAATATTCTGTGCTTTGAACTATAATATTTTATCACAGATGACATGAGGTATTCTGAGAGCGTTGCATTCAACTGTCCACCAACACCATCTCTCATTGTGCTGCTGGTTAGCCTCTAGTCTCCTCTGTGCATTCATGTGTTTTGGAGGAGGCGGAGCTTTGGAAAGAGATTTGCAGGGAAGGTGCAACCTTATGCTTTCAAAGCTATATCTGGCTACTGCTAGCCTCTCAGAAATCACCTACCCTTACTTTAATAAGGATTTTTTTGTCTTTTAGGAAATTGCACAAAAAAAAAAAACAGTCTTCTGCGGAACATAATTTTAAAATATATTTAGAATGTTCAAACTGTTATAAAAAGTTTCAATGCCCAGACAATGAAAGTTAAAAAGGTCAAAGTGTCCAGTGCCATAACTTTATCAGGTGTATGAGAACTTGACCTCCTCCTCTGCCGCCCTTTACATTATGCAAGCTCCTCTGATAATCCAAAATCATTAATTCACTTTGAACCATATAATAAATTCTAATGTTTATTCAGACAGTTACATTAAGGGCATTTCAGGGGTGATTGGAGGGAATATTACAAGTTTACAATGACTCTAATTCATTCAAGTCTGATGGGACAATGTTCAGCGTCAAACTGGGGAAAGACTAAAGCCCAATACGTAAAAGTCAGTGAAAGGTGGAGGAGAAAGTTTCATGGCTTGGGGATGTTTTCTGCAGCAGAAGTTAAGCCTCTTGTACAGATACATGGCAAGGTGAATGCAAATGTTCATCCTGCAGCAACATGCAGTTCCTTCCCTGCAAGCTACTCCAGTCAGCAATTTTCATTTAAGGCAATACTCCCACTTACACTGCAAAACAGGTAAAGCAGTAGTACCTTGAAGCTAAGAACATTGAAATAATAAAAATGACCGGGCCAGAGTCCTGATCTAAACACAACTGAAAGCTATGGTTAAGAAACCCACTATAGTTACTGAACTGTGAAAGAGTGGACCAAGATCTGAGAAACTACTGTATAATGTTGTCCTGCATCCACAGATGTTATTCAAAGCAAGCACCTCTACACTTCCTACTAAATTAATATAACATATTCTTATATATACATAATAAATATACACAATACAGAGAAATAAAAACAAACTTTTAGTTTGGATACGGTCACAATTGATCATTTGACAGGCCTACTAGCTGTATATAAATACTCAAGTATGTGTACACCTTAGTTAGCTTTAAACGTGTGTGTGTGTGTGTGCCTGCATTCCCTACATGATGGGAAAGAACGAATAATAATACCGGTAATTTTTGGCCTTGTGGGGACATTTTTTGGTTCCCATGGGAAAAAGCTTATAAATCAGTTTAGTTTTTTTGAAAATCTAAAAATGCAGGAAGTTTTGTGTGAGGGGTAAGTTTAGGGTTTCTGAAAGTGAACGTGTGTGAATACATAACTCGTTATTTAAAAAAATGATGAATTATTGATTTATAAATTAAAACATGAGAAGTCGCACCATATGACATTACCTTACATTAGATAGTTTGGAGGATGCAAAGATGGATGGATGGATCCCATGAAATTACAACTAAATTTGCCTCATATAAAAAAATGTCACATTTCCTTGTTGATCTTCTCTATCATTTTCTTTTTTAACTATTTTTCATTCCCTGCATGTTTCTGATTACCACTTGATTGATTTGGATGAGAAAAGGTTCATATTTATATTTATTCACATTTTAACACTTCTAAGTTGTGAAATGAAAGACAGATTTTTCAAGCAGTGAAATTAAAGATTGTGCCAAACAACTTGTGTTTTTCTTGTCCATCTTTTTATTAAAAGTAGCATCCTTTTAATAAGACTTTTTTCTGCTATATTAGAACAGTTCTATAAACTTGAAATTTATACTTTATGCTCCCAAAATGCAAAATTTTTGAAATTAAAAACATGTTCATAATAAAAAAAAGAGCATCACATCATTGACACTCAACACACAGAGTCAAAAGAAGAATAGACTTGTATTCAAGCCCTTTCACAATGATTTATTACCCTGAGCACATGATATTATTATTACATCATTCTGAAACTCACAAACTTTGGACTCTGACAAATGACAATGATCACTGGAAACAAACATAACTATATAAGCACAGTCATTTCAATTTATTTATTCACTTTCCTCAGTTTTAAAACTTTGCCACAATCAAATGTTTGTATGATTGATGTCCATTTTAACAGTGCCATATTTTCGGCTAACAGGTTTTATTAGTCTAGCGCATTATGAAAAAGTTTACACATGCAGATAAGGTGAGTGACCAGATTGTGACAAATGTCTTGCCTCAGTGGTACTCGGAGCTGTGATCACATCACGTCTACATCACTAACACATTACATTAAAATAGTTCCCCAGCACTGGCCCAAATGAAATCATCATCCGCCCCAGCGCAGCAGGTTGAATCATTGCCAGAACTGTCCTATTTCCAACAACGTCAGAGGTACTGCTGGAGCCAGGGCCAGGCAGTGCCTGATTACAATACCCAAAGCAGATTTACACTCCCTCTCTGATTAAAGCAGAAAAGACAGCTGAAAGTTCAGTGTGAATAGATCCATGATGAATCACGTGGCCATTTAAACAGACAGATCTCACTTTTCATTGTAATGCTGTATACTGTATACAAGTCATAAAAAGTCTGGAGGCTTGTGGCAGTTCTCTTGCACCTATAAAGAATAAATTGCATCATTTTTTTCCATTCAGGCAAAGGAAACGGTGACATAATCTGGTGTCGCGCCATAGACTCAAACCCAAAAAGCATAAAAGACATTACAGTATTTACACAATGCACCAATGAGGGACCTTTGAAGGTGTGTCTGAAGCAATGATGTAAAAAAAAAGGCAATTGAGTTACAGTAGCTTCTTTATTAATCTACACTAAAGCAGGATGGTACTGTATCTCCACAATATAAACAGCACTCTGAAGGACGGACCATTTTTAGTCCATATCCAGGCAGTTCGGAGAGAAAAAAATGAATCCAGAACACAGAATGATTTACTTCTTGTTGCAAGGTGTTTATAAAAGAAAAACAACTGTACTCTGTTAGCATGTAGTCAACACTAATATAACAAGATTCACAAAGCCATAAATATTGACAAGGTTTACAGCATTGCTTTTGCTAATACATCATTAGAACTATAGAAATGAACAATTCCACAGTAAATACTGTTCATGTTCAGTAAACAGAGAGATATAAAAATAAATATTTCTCCACAAACTGTGTCCTTGACAAATCCTACAATAAGGTTTGACACATCAGGAGCTTCCATAAAGTCAGAGTCACCTTGTAATCAACGGCTTTTTTTTCTTCTTCTTCTTCTGTCTGTTTCTAACACATTTTCTTCTGGCCAATTTTCAGTCTTACTTTACAGTGATGTCAGTGTGCTGTTGGCTTAATCATGTTTAGATTGCACTTGTTTACGAAGTGTCTGCTGTCAAGAAGAGGGAAGAATTAACTTACTCATCTCCCATCTGCTACGATAATCACAAAAACACAGCTCTGATTGCTGATAGAATTAATCTACAGTACAATCTACAGAAAAAATCTTGTGCATGTTGGTTTTCCATCTTCAGTGGTCAAATATGTAATCCAACAAACTCCCGTCACACAGTTTGAATGAAAATATTCTGGTAAATGGAAATGGTTTGCTCTATTTGGGGAGAGAAAAGAAAACATTTCTACTTACATTCACAGTGAATGTAAGACATTCATTCATTCAGGGTGAAACTAAAATACAAACTGAAAGAAATGTATGAGGTAACAAATAATGTAACATAAGGTATAGATGCAAAAAGTGAGCTTACTAAATCTTTCAGAACCATCTTACCAGTTTGAAAAGATTTTTGATATTTAAAAAAATATATATCATAATAAAAATAAATAAATAAACAAAAAGATTTATTGAAACGGAACTTTCTGATTTCAGACTGATGAATACACCAACAAATGTTCAGCTGAATCACACGGAGTAAAAAGTACAAAATAGGACATACAGACACAATCATTCCCAAACCTTGTGCTGACCTACCTGAAAGATCTCAACAAAGAGTTAATGTTTAAGTTTAAAGGGGTCATGAACTGAGAAATTCCCTTGATATTTTCACATATAAGAGGTCATTGTACTGTACTATTAAAAACATCCTGTAAGTTAGTCTAAAAACAGCTTATATTGAAACCAATCTGCCAAAATGAAAGGTTGTGGAATGTGCCAATTTATAAACTATAGTATGGTTAAACACTGCCTCTGCAAAAGAAGATCAATGCATGCTTCTACTGCAATGCCTGTTTCGCCCAACCCACCAATTCAAGCACATGTAAATGACAAGAGAGGCAAACACTGGCCTACACAGAAATCAAACAATAAAGATGGCTCCAAAGTCAACAAGACTCTGGGCTGTGCCAAGTTGTGTAAAATCTTTGCATTGCCTTCCTACTGATTCCAACATTAAAAAAGAATGGATGATATTTTTAATGAAGATCCAGTCCACGTCAGTAAGAACATGGTCCTTTGTTCACTTCATTTAACCATGGATTCGTTTACAAACAATGCACAGTTTGATGCAGGATTTTCTGAAAGACTGAAACTAAAAGACAATGCAGTGTCAAACATATTGGATCTGGCAGTAATGTCGCACCACACAAGTGTAACTGGTTTTATAATGTGGTCACTGTTGCTTTGTCTGTTATTACAGATGGTTTGATAGTATTTATGCATTTTGAACTTAAATCACAGCAGTGTAAATCTTTGAAGGATGTAAGCTGTCAAACATACACAACTGTTAGCCAATCATAGCTGTGGGTGTTTACTTCTGAGTCTACAATCCACCACACCTATTCAAACAGAGCCTTGTGATGAGGGGGTCAAAACAGGACAGAAAATAGCCAAGTACTTCTACATTATGATTTTTATTTATTTATTTTTTTATGTAAAAACTTCATAACATTGTAAGCGGACCTCAGAGAGCAGTATCAAATAATTTAAAAAGGCAGGACATGACCTCTTTAAAGTCTGCAGTCTGACTTTAACAGTCACTTCAAACCATTTTGTGAATCTGTCACAAGATAATGCAGGCTGAAGGATGGGGCAGTAAAAAACTACCTGGCAGGAAACCCATAAGTGAATGGTGTTAATCAACATGCAAAAAGAGAGGGTAAAAAAGGTAATGAATAATTAAACAATGACAATGTTTTTGGCACATACAACCCTAAAGAGAAAGCATGCCTGAAGAACAAATCAGCTTTTGGCAAGTGAATCACAGTGCTACATCTAGACTCGTGCATCAAATATTCCTGAAATCCATATCAAATCCATACAAAGCCTACCTCTGTCTCATATGTCAAACAATTCACCTGAGAACTCTGTCAGTCAACATGGCAGAAAGGCCAGTGTGAGTAACTATGACTTACTTTCTGCTATTTGTGCCAACAGCAAACAATCAGACTAATCTCTTTCATGGTTCATTTTACCCTGTTTGGGCACACGATAACAATTATGGTCCCATTAAACCTTCCCACTGAAATTTATCCCAGCCTTTCCAGGGATCTATCACAAATGAGGTATTAATGTTTAATGTTAGTATTAAGATGTAAGTGCTGTGCCTAAAATCCCAGACTTTAATCCAGAAACAATGAATGATTCTGGATTATGGCAGTTCTGATTCTTTCATGTGCATATAAAAAATTATAATTCAAATTATGTATAATAAAACTCCAGATGTTCCTGTGTATATACATACATTTACAATAATTTTACAGATTTTTTTAACTGAACTTATCTTTACAGATTGTTAAATTTACAAGACTACAGTTGTTAAATTGTCAGAATTGCCCAATCGTGTCTGACAACATCAGCAAGTACATTCATGCCAGCAGCAAATGTCTGTTCAAAATAAACGTGAGTAAAGACCATTTTATACACAAATGTATAATGTTAACAGTGTCATTTTGAAAAGTAAGTAAATAATCGTCTGCAATTTGATACATAAGGGTTTGCTATCATACCATTCCTCTCTATTAAGCCCTTTAAAGAGAAGCTCCTTCCATACTACATTCAGACACTTTCTCTAAATCTTCCATCACTAAGTCTTGCTCGTTGACGTGGTTCATCCTCCTCGAACTGTTGTTCTCCAGGCTGTTAAGAGAGATGGGCTCTGTGGAGGGTTGCAGGTTCACCGGTTGCACAGAATTGCCCTGCACCCTATGAGAATAGGTCCGATGCTGACCGCCAACAGGACACATGCCAAACTTAAACACGGCCTGAAATCCACGCCGAAAGTTCTCATTGAAGAACCCGTAGATTATCGGGTTGACGCTGCTGTTGAAGAAGGCTAGCCAGTGGGCAAAAGGGTAAATGTAGATGTTAATAAGCCTGTACTGATGTTCGGTAAGTTTAACATAGTCTGTTAGCATCATTAGTGTCCACAGAGGCAACCAGGACAAGATGAAGAGCAAAGCCACGATGAGGAGCATTTTGATCACTCTTTGTTTTTTCTTCGACACAGAGTGGCGGTTATCATGGCCAGATTTGGCCCCTGCTGGCATGGCTGTTTTAAACAGAGTAATCCCAATCCTTGCATACATGATTACTATGAGAGACAGAGGAGCCAAGTAAATGTTGGCAAACAGGACGGTGGTGTAGATCTTCCTCATCTCTTGGTTAGGCCAGTTTTCCCTGCACCAGTAGAATGGGCTCGTTCGGTTGCCATCTCCCAGGAACACGCGAATGGTTTGCTCTTTAGTCACCTGAAGCATGACGCCAGAGGGGCACATGATGGACACTGCCAGGACCCAGATTATCACAATAATGAAAGTGGCTGTTGATATTGTCAGCTTTTGTTTGAAGGGATACACGATACATCTGAATCTGCAAAAGACAACCGACAAAAAGTTTAAACATTTAACAGCTCTTTAGAGAAACAGCTGTGTCAGATATGTAACAAACATGAGGTACCTTTGTAGTGATTTTGAAGTGTTTTATATATATAAAAAAAGTGTTCCTCTTCAGGAACTCGAGCTGCGTCGAGAACGTTTGGGGAACGCGTCCAGTGTGACGTCTCTGAATAATGTGTATAATCAGTCCAAAGGAAGGGCGAAACGTCATAGACGGGTGATGTCAGAGACCAGGAAGCATAAAGCATGAGCGGCAAAGCCGGAAATCAGCCTTTGTGTCTTCAGCAAGCGATCTGTGTGTGTGTGTCAGTCACTATCTGTTTGTGAGTCTTATTTAGTATCGTTTGTCCACTGATAAACTCCATTGTCAAAGCTTCAATCAAGAGAAGTTTTGGGCGAGAGCAGGCAGCGTTCAGGCTGTGTGTTTTCCCTGCCAAAAAAAAAAAAAAAAAAGGTAGGGACACACGCAGCTCGTGTGTTGTCTGCTTGAGAGTGAAGCGTGCAGTGTCAGCTCTCGAGGGAGTTGACGGCTGCGATGCGAGCCTTTGCGTCACTCTCAGAAGGCTCTCATTGAGGAGAGAGCTTTCACTGGCATTTCTCGCGGTGCCAGCCCCGCTTTTGTCGAGGAAAAAACGGAGCGGTGGTTGTGCTCGCGGGATTCGCTTTCGGATCTGCTGGAAGGAATGTAAAACTTTTCAAGTCCCTATCATCTTTCTTAGCCACCAGATCCGGCGCCCGCTCTCGGGGGTTCGGAAGCCCGCGTTTGCGGTACTTTCTCCCCGATGAGAGGGCGCGACGCACTGCCTGTCTTTCTCAGAGGAGATTGATATGGAAAGGCGTCGATGAGCTCGCCAGTTGTTCAAGCACCAGTCACACAAGCACCAGTTACACACCCATATTATGCCTAATATTATAATAAGCAGCATTAATGAAGAGTGGAGCTCGCGCAGTCGGCTCTCAGGGGGCTGATTGTGCTTTTCTCGCTGTTAAGCGCTCCGCTCTCGCCGGGCACGCTCCGAGGAGTGTGTCCGTTCATGCGATCTTGCGGTCGCAGTCGCGCTGGGGCTGATGCACGGCGGCGACCACGATAGCGGGAATCGCACATGATCTGGTGAACGGGTTGGAGACGGCTCGTCCTATCTCCACCCGTGTTTACTAGATCTAGAGCTCGTTCTCGAAGGTTTGAAAACCCGTGCTGTGGTTTCTTCGTCCTCTGAGGCAGAGCTCGCTGCAGCATTCGTCTTTCTCTGAGGAGATTGATGCTGTCTGTGTGACTGAGTAGCATATATATATATATATAAAAAAAATAGAACATGCACGCTGCCGAGGCAACGCGTGTATTACATTGTTTCTTATGTGAGAACACGTGTGTACCGCTCTTCCTCTGAGGAGGTTGAGGCGGTCAGGGGCTGCTGGGCGGAGCAGTCCCAACCATGTTCCATCCCCTCGTGCCGGGGGTGTCACTTTTTTACTCCGCAGATGCTAGAGTCAGAGTGGCGCTCCCAGGCCGAAGGCTTCTAGTGGAAAGCAGATCTACGGACCGTTGTTTTCCCTGGATAGCCTTCATCATAACGTCCTGACGCGTAAGGGCACGTTTTGAGGGCCAGCTCCCTCTGGGGAAGAGTGGTGTACACCGCATTACACGGTTCCCGTCTCTCCTCAGTGCCCTCAGGAGATTGATCTGCCAACCCTGCCGGTGTTCCAGGGCGCAGCGGTCTCCAGCGAGCGCTACTCTTAGTTACCGCCCGGAAACGTAGCGGTGCTGAGAGGCTCGCTACCTCTACGGAGGTCTCTAGAGCAGCTAGTATGGTCGTCCCCTGCTGGTCCGCCGCTTCAGGACACCGAGCTAGTAACTTTAGGCACACCAGAGGCCAGTCTCGCGAGACTGGTTCCCTTAGGAGGTCACATGGTAGTGTGGGAGCCCCTGCCAAGTGTACTTCACAGGGTCCTGCCCCGAGCAGGCTCTGTTCTAGTCTTCCTAGCAGACGACGTGGGTCTGAGGCATGTTGTTTTTAGGAGACTTCAGCTACGAGAGTCCTGATGCTGCAGCTCAGGACCTCGGAGGGCAGGCCCCTCTGGGGAAGAGCGGTATACACCGCATTACATGGTGCCCGTCTCTCCTCAGTGCCCTCAGGAGATCGATCTGCCAACCCTGCCAGTGTTCCAGGGCGCAGCGGTCTCCAGCGAGCGTTTCTCTCAGTTACCGCCCAGAAACGTAGCGGTGCTAAGAGGCTCATGACCTCCTGGGAGGTTTCCAGAGCAGCTAGTTTGGCTGTCTCAGTGGGTCCTGCACACTGTAGTGAGAGGCCACAGAATCCAGTCCAGTACGTATGTAACCCTGGTTCCTCGAAGGAAGGAGACGCTGCGTCACAGTGCCACACTTCCGGCATCTCTGGCTGGCGCTTGCTTCATCCTTTGAGGCTGATTTCCGGCTTTGCCGCTCATGCTTTATGCTTCCTGGTCTCTGAGGTCACCCGCCTATGACGTCTCGCCCTTCCTTTGGACTGATTATACACATTATTCAGAGACGTCACGCTGGACGCGTTCCCCAAACGTTCTCGACGCAGTGTCTCGTTCCTTCGAGGAACCAGGGTTACATACGTAACCTTAGACGTTTCCTCACAATGTTTCATCTTATCATGCAGTCACACTAAACGCTAATGACTGAGGGCTTTTCAGTGTTCTTCATTAAAGTACATCTGGAATGAAGAGGGACAGCATATCAAAAGATTCCCTGTTCTGTCAACTCAACATTAGTACTTTTTTTTTATCTGAAAAAAGGTTTCTAGAGCCCAGTTTGTTTGTTTTACTCTACATCGTTAGTATGATTGCCTACAATAACCCATTTATAGTTGTCTCAGCCCCAATATTAAGTATCATTATGGAAGCCAGTTTCTGAATACAGTGTTTTCATACCTGCGGTTCAGACTTTTTCTCAGAATTGAGTTTACATCTCACAATTTTGACCTTATTTGTGATACAGACAGATCCTTTCATCAATCAAACGAAGTGGCCTTTAAAGTAAAATAAACTCAAAATTAACAGAGAAAAGTCAGAACTGTGAGATGTAAAGATGTAATTGTTTTCTTTTAAAAGAAAATCTGTGGTGGAAACAGGCACCCTGAACAGTATATTTGCTTAACCTGTAGTCTTAATAGTCCTCAAGTACAACTGATGTAATCACAACAAATAAATAAATAAATGAATAAATAAATTAAAAAAAGAGCTTAAAGCCGTTTCAAACAAAGGATAAATACTAATGTGATGCTTTGAAGAGGAGAACCTCTTCATTGAAAACTGCACTATAAAAATGTGCTTGCATTAAATAAACAGATCTATTGTTGCAAAACCAAAAGATCAATATATATAATGTAGTAGAGTAATTGATGTGGAAGCTTTATGTACAAAAGCTTAAACCACACTTGAAAGTGACTTGAAAATTTACAGCAATCTTCGTGGTGCACACAGGCTTTATGCAACTTGTGATTGTACTGCACGGTTATTATTTGCAAAATAGACAACAAATTAAAAATATATATTTGAAATGAAAAGTCTAATGCCCTCTGTGTACCCTTGTATATTTCCAACCTATCTAAATAAATGCTAGATAATATACAAATCAAATGACACTGCAAAAAAAAGTAAGCACATAGTATTAACTTTTCAACACCTCTAGCAATATGTGGGAATACTTTCAATGAATACCTTATGTGCAGCATATAATACATCCCCCTTCACAAACCTGTTGCATTCACATACATTTTATATGCCATTCAGAATGTATTTGTGCAAGCTGTTTCTGAAAGCGCTACCTATTGTTAGCATTGTTAGTGGACACTTTCTTTCTCTAAACAGTATACTGAACTGTACTTGTAGGGTTGAAATGGTCAAAGACTTCTGCTTTGTTGTCCCAAAACTATCTTCAGTAACAAAAAGACCATTAAGAATTCCTGAAGGCACAGAAGTGCTGATTGTGATCAAGGCCTGTAGGCCAACATTGATAAATGTCAGGCCACCTTTTACATGGTGGGGAAAGCTGTAATTTGCTGATTGGTCAGTTTGGACGTCTTGTATTTGGTTTTTAGTCACATGGTAAAGGAAGGGATAAAAGAAGATTGTAACTGTTGTTCTGTCTCTTTTCTTGGCTGGCAATCTCTCTTTTTTTGATGGGACCCTCTTCTGGGTCCCAATCTCTCTTTCTCACTCTCTCTCTCTCTCTTAGGTAACATTTTGTATGTTAGGTATATTAAACTACGGAAGTTCTAAGCGGCCATGCATTATAATTTTTTCTCTTTTTTGTTTTCTCATTATAACGACTTAATTTTCTCGTTATATCGACATAACGAAAGTCGTTTTCTCGTTATAACGCCTTATTTTTCTCGTTATCTCGACATAACGAAAGTTTGTTTTCTCGTTATAACGACATGACAGTTTTACTGTTGCTATAGTAACGAACTCAACTTTGACAGGCATCTGATGGACAAACATGCAGGCGCTCTTACTGTAGCATATATTTCAGCAAATTTTGCTTCGCCTAGGTAATAACGTCTACAATACTGTACATAAATAAAGGCTGATCAATCACTGTTGATTTTTCCAGAGACAGTACACCAAACGTTTTGTTTTTGTAATTAACATGTTTAAATGGCAACACCGCGAACACAGACGGAGTGCCTTCAGAAGGATGCAGAACTATTCTAAGATCTTGAGCTGCTTGGATTAAACTCACTTTTAATTTTCCATTTATTTGAAATAAAATTATATATAATTTGTAATTTTTATTAGTCATTATATGCTGTGGCAGATATCATGTGCGTTACAAGCTTCTGTTTGAAAAGATCGTTCATGTGCAGTGTATGTGTGTGTGTGCAGAAAAAAAACGATTACAACATTATAGAACAAAACTGAATTAAATTAGCCTATGCATTTTACTACATCACATTTCTCATCAATATGGTTAACAATAAAGATTAATAAGGAAAAAAAGCACATCACAAATAGCCTACATCGTTAAATCCTGTCCTACTGTAGATACAAAGAACATTTCCGCTTATTAACTACCTAATCTTGTGCCTAAAAGAAGCACAAATAAAGTTATAGGTGCAAACAGAATACAGTGACATCAACCTTGGTTTTGATAAGCAGTTATTTATGACCCAGAACGCGTTGGTGAAACTAATGCATCTAGCAAGAACTTAATACACAAAATAATCATGTTGATTAAAGCATTTAACATTTATGAATTAAATGTCAATAATGAACAAGACTGCACAAACTATAGAGATCACGAGGAAGGTCCGCGTACAGTAAAGTGGACAGTGTACAACAGCCCATCAGTTATACTCAGGTCTATAGTGCCACCTGCTGGCGCAGTTTTGTAACTTAGAGAAAATTAAGTCGTTATAACGAGAAAACGACTTTCGTTATGTCGAGATAAAGAGAAAATTAAGTCATTATAATGAGAAAACGACTTTCGTTATGTCGAGATAACGAGAAAATGAAGTCGTTATAACGAGAAAGAAATTTATAAAGCATGGCCGCTTAGAATTCCGTATTAAACTGTGTTTTAACATCCTTCATCTATTCAACCAATTCAAATGTAACCATAATGAAATACTATTATTAAGCCATATCAGTTATAAATTATGTTCTAACTAGTAATGTAATAACTAGTTCTAATGCAAATTGGCCTTGAATTTTCATATAAAACAAAACTTTTTGAGGGTTCCTGATGATTTACAGTTAATTTTACATTTCATAGGAATGGTCAGAATACTAAAAAAGTTGAAAATGAGACCATGTCATGAGTTCGGACTCGGCGTTCCTCCCTCTCACCACCAGAGGGCGCCACTTTCCCATCTCCGGACTCATTCAACATAACACTACACACCTGGTTCACTCTGTACACTTTTGCATCCACTCACTCACGTACTTACACACACAGCTGTTCCCCATTTGTTCTCTAGCATATATTCTCCACTCTCACACCACTCTGTCTGGCTGCCTTACTTGTTATTTGTGAATCATGTATGTGGATTGCCAGTCTTGTATCCCGAGGTGTATGTGTGTTATCCTGTGGAGCTGGAACCATTCCTGCATTTGTTTTGTTTTTGCCCTGTTGGCATTTTTGTTCCAGTTAATTAAAAGATTATTTCTTCCCTGCATTTGGACCCAGACCCTGTTCTTTCCTCGGCGCTGTCTCTACTGCGCCGTGACAAAATGCAGCCAGCAAACATGGGTCCAGCATGGAGGATCCTCGATGTCCGCTAGGGAGCTCAGAGAATCAAGGATTATGCTTGGGATTTCGTGGGGGCAGCCCTTCAAGTCCCTCATGCCATTCTGGCACCCCGATGAGACGCTGGAGAGTTACATCGACCTGGCTCTCCAGTTGAGTGGCTCAGTCGTCAGGTTGGGGGTGCCTGCCCAGGAGTTTCCCTGAGAGGAGGCGGGGCTTGCTTCCAGCCTTCACATAGCGGCGGGTGCTGCGGACGAGTCCCCCGAGGAGGCGGAGTCGGGTGCAGCTGTCGAGTCCCCTGAGGAGGCTGCGGGTGCCACGGACGAGTCCCCCGAGGCGGCTGCGGGTGCCGCGGATGAGCCCCCCGAGGCGGCTGCGGGTGCTGCGGACGAGTTCCCCAAGGAGGCTGCGGGTGCCGCGGACGAGTCCCCCGAGGCGGCGGCAGGTGCCACCCACGAGTCCCCCGAGGAGGCGGCGGGTGCCGCTCACGGTCCGCATAGGCGGCGGTGGGTGCTCGGGAAGCACCAGCGACGAAGGTGTCCGATCACAATCCCAGTTCTGCCCTGGGTTCTCCACCCCCCAAGTTCTGCCTCAGTCCCCAGGTCCCCCTCCAGTACACAGATCTGGACCCCCAGCACCCCCCACATGGCCTCTCCCCTGGGTTGGGGGCCGCTGGAACGTCTGGAATCCGTTCCTTAGGGGAGGGGTCCTGTCATGAGTCTGGACCCGGCATTCCTCCCTCTCACCACCAGAGGGCTCCACTTCCCCATCTCCCGGACTCATTCACCGTAACACTACACACCTGATTCACTCTGTACACCTGTTGCATCCACTCACTCACGTACTTACACACACAGCTGTTCCCCTTTTGTTCTCTAGCATATATTCTTCACTCTCACACCACTCTGTCTGGCTGCATTAATTTTTATTTGTGAATCATGTATGTGGATTGCCAGTCTTGTATCCCGAGGTGTATGTGTGTTATCCTGTGGAGGTGGAACCATTCCTGCATTTGTTTTGTTTTTGCCCTGTTGGCATTTTTGTTCCAGTTAATTAAAAGATTATTTCTTCCCCGCGCCGTGACAGACCAGACTATAATGGTTGCCTTATGACTGATTATATACACCAGTTAGTAATTGTAACAATAAAACCTTCATAATCATCGGGAAGAAGGAGAAGTTTAATAATCAAAATAAACACAAAACACCACGGCAGCCCCTCACGGACGACTGCTAACACCAGAGCCAGACAGTAACGGAGTACATTCACTTGAGTACAGTACTTAAGTACAATTTTGAGGGATCTGTACTTTACTAGAGTATCATTTTTGGGGAGTACTCATGACTTTACTCAAGTACATTTGAGAGGCAAATATTGTACTCTTTAATCCGCTACATTTCTATCCATAACCGTAAGTATCCTTTACTTCTTCGGCCCCATCGACACGGAGACGGAATTTACCCCAGTCCGATCTTTTTTTCCCCTCGTCTCAAGAGATATCCGCGTCTACAAAAACCACAAAACGATGTAGTATACATGCCAGACCAGCGTGTGGCGCTGTAATTCTGCCACACAGATAGACTTAAAACGGAGAAGAAGACATGGACTTGCTCATAAACCTTACGCGTGGTACACAAACGAACATGGAACTAGGGCTGAAACGATTCCTTGAGTAACTCGATTACAAAAAATTATCGAGGCAAATTCCTCTGCCTCGAAGCCTCTTTTAATTTATTTTAAAGCTCATGTCAGGTACTTTCGCAATGATTTTTTTAATGTGACAACACGTTTACTTCACCCACAAAGCGGAAGGAGACACAAGGAGTCAGCAGTGTTCCCTCTCGAGGCGGTAACTCAACATTACGTCAGCTAAGACGTATGTAGGAACTCCTCCCTTCTCCACTTTCGCTGAAATCTTATTGGCTAACGTCAGCTGGGGACAGCTGGCCAATTGACGCGAAGCATGCAAATACTGACAGGTCAGCGGGCAGTATAAAATGCATGGGCGCGAAAATTACGTCAGAATCTCTTTCTTCACGCTAGAAGTCTTATCTAAGTCATCGTGGAAGTTGCAATAGAGGACTACTCACCCTGTTTTTCCTCTCAGCATCCGATGGCTGCTACTGCTAGATTTGGACCTTCACCAGTTTTGTGTGACCTGCCGGGGAGCCTCACACGGACCAAACGTGCGCCCACTGTGCCGAGCTGCCAGTGCGCGCCCTCAGAGTCAGAGTGGCTCGGACAACAGTGGGAATGAGGCCCACTGCCGCCAGCGAGCCGCTGGGGGGCCCTCCCCTGCCCGAAGACGAGTTTGACGTCGGCTTGGTGGACGATAGCTTCCGCCCCGCAAACTTCGTCCTCTTCGGAGCTGGCAAGGAAAACAACTCCATATCGCTTTCGACATCGGAAAAGGTTTGGGCGTCTCAGTGGGACCGCCCCGACCAAGAGGGCCCTGCAGACCTCCAGGAAGAGCTCGTCAGGGTCTTCGGAAAGGCCGTCACGGAGCTGGGTCTCGCTTGCAACGCACCTAACGAGCCTGTGAAAGGTAGCTGGACTCGTGGCTCCTCCAGTCGAGCTGCTGCCAGACAGCATTGAGGCATGCAAGAGCTCGTGGTAATGTCGTGGGCTGCACCCCAATCGGCACGCACCCACTCTGCCACGCAGGCCATGTTCACACATGTGGATGGGGTGGAAACCCTCCCCCCGTCGAGGAGACTGTTACCGCGCACCTGTGCCCGTCTCCCTCTGCATTGGGTTCGGACCACAGCCTGCCTTCCAAGCCATGCGGTTCATGGCCCATAGACGGACAAAGCCTATACTTCTGAGGGAAGGCAGCTTCTGCTCTTCATGCCAGGGCAATACTCAAGGTGTTTCAGGCAGACGGCGGTACAGT
This sequence comes from Carassius carassius, assembly GCF_963082965.1. Taxonomy (NCBI): domain Eukaryota; kingdom Metazoa; phylum Chordata; class Actinopteri; order Cypriniformes; family Cyprinidae; genus Carassius; species Carassius carassius. The sequence goes on along the minus strand of NC_081758.1, from coordinate 19,822,539 downwards.
CCCCGCCTCCAAGCGCCATGTTCAAATGCATCATGTCCCCCATGTCCCACGGGACGATTGCTATGTGTGTTTAAATGCTGTTTGTGTGAGTTCCACAATAGAAGCATGTACACAATCAACAAAAGAGCTTTTTCTTTCTCTTACACTCAACACTGTGTCACTACAGGTATATGTGTTTAAATGCTGTTTGTGTGAGTAAAATTTTACAATAGAAGCATTTATCCAAATTCTTGCACCCAACACTGTGTCACTCGCCCTGTCTCAAACAGCGCAGAGCCACAACCCATGATTATAATGGCCTCTCGAGGGCGCAAGAGTGCCACACCATTATATAGCCGACGCGAACCGCCCTCCCGCCAGTGCTTCTAGCCTCGCGGGGGCGGGGCCCTAGTCAAAACAAGCCATCAGTGGCTGTAGACCTAACGCGTCCGCGGTGTCATTTCATGGACATTAGGAGGGCTATCCCGGGCGTTTCACCGTGGATACTGGGAATAATTCACGACGGATATTCTCTCCAATTCAAACGCAGACCTCCCCGCTTCAATGGCGTGGTCCCGTCACTGACATTGGTGGGCATAATTCTTTAAATAGCCTATATGTCAACAAGGCTGGCTATCTACATTTAATGTAAATAACACTTGAAACTGCACCGTGACATGGTCTGATATATAATTTAGTGCACCATAGAAACTTCAAGGGTTCAAAAAATATATTGGATATCGAAATTTGGATTTAAAATTCAAATTTCAAGATAATTAGAACTTAAATTCCTTGGCTCATTCAACACATACAGCACTTAAAAAGAAAAAGCATCGTTTTTATTAAAGAGGAGCTCACAAGTCAAAAGTAGCAAAAACTTTGACACATTTGTTTGCAAGCATAGGACCATTTCCGTTGTGTTTTGGAGATTTCGCTGTGTAATGCACTACTGGGCACATACACATAGAGACATTTTATAGCAAATACATCCCTGTAGTGTACTATGAAGTTGTTATAATTCCTTAATGTCTATGAATAGATATCCACACTATACTGATAGCCATAACAAAATACAAGTTACAGATACCTCCTATGCTGTAGTGATGGAATTGCACATACAGAAAACCTATGAGAGCGAAAGTGAGCATAAAAAACTTGACTTCAGCTGACTACTTAACAAGTCATTCAGCGTGATTTCATGTGTAAAAATGTAAGTAGAGATCAGGGTTAGTATAACACTCTGATTCACCATCTGGTAGTATTAAGCAGGAGCAGATGCACTACAAGGATATATAACACACACACCCAATCTAACAGTGTTTGTTTTCATCTCACTGCTTCCCCCAAAGGCCCCATGCCGTGGTGATATACGATAACATCAGGTGGGTATGGAAGTCCAACTGTCTAAGAGCAGGGGCTGGATTCATAAAACATTCTTAAGAATACATTTCTTCTTAATTGCCGTTTTCTTCTAATTTTTTAACTTCAGAAAAAAGTTATGAATATCATGTATTACCAAAAATGTATCTTAAGAATATTCTTATCTTTTTGCTCAAGATTGTTCTTAAGAAAAACCTAAGAAGAATTAAAATTCTTGAAAAGAATTTTCTTAAAAATCATAATAAATAAATTTTTAAATTTAGGACAGCCCTAGACTTGTCTTAAATCCTAAACAGTAAGAATCATTTAATTAATTTATTGGGTTATTTCAAATTAATTGTTATATATAAGCATTACAACAACAGCTACATATAATACATTGTATGGCTGTGCACAAGTTTTCTGAAGTGACAGCGATGACTGTTAATTTAAACATGATTGGTCATGATTAGCCTATGTGTAGTCTCAGCCTCAGACTTCACACTCATGGACTGTTGGCTAAACGTCTGATGCATATGGGACACAAAAGTGGAAACACTTCAGGAATGTTGAAAGTCGTTATCGGATTGGTTGAATTCTACACGATTTTCGTGAGACGTGTGTTGCGCGTTCTTTAAGGGTCCACATGGAAACAAAGATATCGTGGTGCCAAACCCCCTCACGAAAATAGTAAGCAGTCGTGTTTACAACTGTGACGAGAAGTGCTAATCAGGATCAACTAAATGCTGGATTTTCAAAAGTATGTGAAATATTTAAAGTTCGCAGCATAGAATCTTTCAAATACGTCCAAAAGTTTTACACACCAGTCTGTTATTGTGGTGACATTTCCACACCACGAAATGTGACGATGAACAAAACGAACTGTGATTGGTTGTTTGCCATGTCGGTCAAACGGCCTCATGGGCAGGCCTTGGCCAATGAAAGCTGCCATAAAGGTAGGTCTGGCTACATGTGATGCCACTTTTTGCTGACATAAAAACTCAGTAGCAACTCTAAAAAGAGTCAGATAGGGAGCTTTAATTGGGCACTTTTAATATAATCTTATAAATAAGACATAATCTTTGGCAGTATTCGGTGCATATGAACACACAGGACACATTTGCTGTAGTGACGTGACATGACATACAGCCTAGTATGGCCACCCATACTCAGAATTCGTGCTCTGCATTTAACCCATCCACACACACCTGGAGCAGTGGGCAGCCATTTATGCTGCGGTACCAGGGAGCAGTTGGGGGTTAAGTGCCTTCAGTGTCTTAACTCCTTCACAATTAATTTTAAAATCAGTTGGCCTTGTTCATGAAATACAAGCTGCATTTCTGTGCAGAAGTGAACTATTACAATATAATTAAAATTATTTCATTAATAACATAACTTAGTCATTAATGTCTTTTAAATGTGGCCAAATGTTTTCTAGTTTAAAACACAACAAAATCCTTTAAATAAGAGGTTCTCAAACAGGGGGGTTTGCAAACTTCTAACGGGACAAAATAATTAATTAAAAATGTTTAAATGAATACATTTGTCACGCTTAGCCTGTGCTGGGGACGAGGAGAAGAAGGAGTGCTGAGACAAAGGAAAATTATCATCAATGGTCTTTATTCATTAACACAGGTAGGAACACACACGTAGGAAAAGGATTCACTAACATTCAATACCAGACAGAGAACTAAGAACAGGAAAACTTCAAAAACACATGACTAGAGGAGGGACACAATAGCCGCTTTTCCACTGTTGGGCCAGTGCGAGCCAGGGCTTAAAACAGGCCGGTGCGGGGCTAATAGCCTCGGACCTGTAGCACCGAGGCCAAAATAGCACTGCGTTTCTACCGTCGGGCCAGAAGCTCCGCTGTGCTTCACTAAAACCCATCCTTTACACGCCTCTTGGGAACAACCTCATACAACCCCATCATTTCACCAACAAAGAGAAGTTATCAGAAAACTAATAAGAAATGAATCATTGGAAATAGCGCAATCACAAAACGAACACGATAAAAGCGGCCATTTGTTTGCATGCTTTGTTAAATATTTAAATCCAAAAGCATCTATGTTTTACTATAATAATATAATATGATGTATCATAATGAAGTAATTTATCAGGATTGAAAATTTGTCACACAGAAATAAAGCGTTATGAACCTGAGGATCCCTTCCCTCCAGCTTAGTCCAGTGGTATTGAGAGGTCCAGTAGGTGATAGCAATTGGCCCCAATCCAGAACAGAGAGTTAAGCGTGGCGTAGGGTGGGTTTCCATGCCGCAAGGAGAAACAATCAGAAAAACAAAAGAATTTAAAAACAAAAAAAAAACTAATGGGGAGATGGGGCCTGCTTACTTTTCTGTCTTGTTCCGGTTTTCTGTCACGCCTAGCCTATTGTGCTGGAGACGAGGAAACTAAATGTTATTATGGATTATGGACTTGTATTTTGGCCAAAGCAACAGTTTAAGGGTAAATATACTGTATCTGAATGATAAATGTGTTATTACATTGTTTATTACAAGCATGCAGTCATGTGTATTACTTGTGGATTATTTTTATCAGTTGTTTGGACTCTCACTCTGATGGCACCCATTCACTGTAGAGAATCTATTGATGAGCAAGTGATGTAATGCAAACTGTCTACAAAATTTGTTCTGATGAATAAACAAACTCACCAACCCTCTTGAATGGCTTGAGGGTGAATAAAGTTTAAGCAAAGTTTTTATTTTTAGCTAATCTATTCCTCTAATACAGTGGTCGCCAAACCATCGATCTCAATCGACTGGTAGATCTTTATCACTGTCACAAGTACATCCTGAAAATAACTAAAATAGTACAAAGTACAATAGTGCAGTAAAATAAGTAAAAAAATGCATTACATTCCTGTGGTTATATTAATGTATCACTGAAGGCAACTTTCTTGAGAAAAGTTTAGATGGCAATGGCATTTTCTTCTCCGTATAAAGAGCAGCTCTGCTTTGTTTACAGCGGTAACCAAGGAAAGGCTATATTGCGGTTGGTTCATAAGCACTGTTGCCAAAGCCACAATTTTCCTGTGGAATTGGGCTACTTTAACATTGTTGCAGCAGGTTGTTGTTCTTGTCCGCGGGTTGAAGCGACCACAATAATGTGATATTTAGCCCATGGAATACGAATTTTACTGGAAGATCCCTACCAAAAAAACGGGTATTTTACCGCCCGAAAGTGATTTTTACAGGGGAACCCCCCTCGAAAACGCGATTGGACGAGTTTTATTATGAAAATCTGGCAACCCTATTCATAAGCACCACCTGCCTGTGCAGATCATGTTTAAAATGCAGTGGATGCCTATAATTTCAAATGGTTAGATTTTGTTTAGAACGCCAGTTTGTTTGTTATAAAGCAAATAGGCAATAAATAAATTTGCTTAAAAATCAATATCAGTATAACAATCAGCCAATTTGCTATCTTAAAAAAAAAAGAAAGAAAAGAAAATCTGAATTCTGAATCAGCTTTGATCGGTGCAACAATAATTTAAATACTAAGAAAATGTCCCAAATTTAAAGTACAAAGATTTTCTATCAAATCTTCAATAGATAGATCTTGTCTTTCAGAAAAGCCGAGGTCATGGATCTTGGGCCTAAAAAGATTGGTGACCACTGCTTTTATATATACAAAACAATCTAACACTAATCTAAATTTAAAAAAATTAAAACAGAAATACCAGAAATAGCCTTTATATGGTGGGCCTGGAACATTGTGTTAGATAATGAGAGGCCTTCGGGTCACAAAGGCTGGTAACCATTTATTAAAATATTCAAGTGTAAATGGTACTTAACTATTTTTGAAATTGCTATTGCCAGTCATATGGTCTTTTTTCATTAAAGGGGTCATATAATGTTTTTTTAAAGATCATTATTTTGTGTATTTGGTGTAACAGAATATGTTGACATGCCTTAATGTTCAAAAAACACATTATTTTTCAAATAATGTACATTATAGTAGGTCCTCTATGCCCCGCCTCTCTCAAATGCATCGTTTTCTATAAACAAGTGCAGTCTGCTCTGAATGGCCAACTGACCCAGTACATTGTGATTGGCCAAACACAGCAAGCACTTGTCAGAAATGTAACGCCTCTTTCCATAATCACGAGCTTTATCTTTCAAAATAAATGTAAAGACAGTTAATAATGTGCTTAGTTTTACCATCAGTTCAAGCCCCGGAAGGGGAACAGAGTGGTGTGACAGACACAGTGATGAAGCTTGTATGTGTTTGCAGTACACAAGCCATGGATGGTTAAGACAGCTGAGTGACTGTATGTCACACCACTCTCTGTCTCTCTCTCTCTCATGCGCAAAACTGCATTTGAACAGTCAATAGCAAATATTTAAACCAATAACAAAACATACAGTAGCTGACTCAGAAGAGCCAGATTGTCATAGCAAAGTCAGAATTACCTCCTCTCCTAGTTTCAAGAAACGGCTGTCTATAAAATGCACTGTTGTTCTGTTGTAAGTAATCTTAAAGATTCCTATATGCATCTACTTTCGGAAGGCCAAATAAAGTGCTTTTGCATATATATACACAGCATCTCCATGACATAGCTGCTTTAACACTAACTGCAGTTACTGAAACCACGCCTTCTTTCTTTGCGTGAACATTTGGATGGCATTACGCAAATATTTCCACATAGTGATGTAGACATGTGGGGGGTGGCAGAGTAATAGAGTAATTGTTTGATAAAGTTTATCTCTTTGGATTTGAAACTTTAGTCTTTGCAACTTTACAGATCTTCTTTATGCACCAAGAGCTTGTAACACTCCAAAGAGAAAGGAAAATTTGAACTTGCATCGTATGACCCCTTTAATTCCTGAGTTGAGGGATAAGATGGGAAGTCATGGGAAGTCGTGGCCTAATGGTTAGAGAGTCGGACTCCCAATCGAAAGGTTGTGAGTTCGAGTCCCGGGCTGGCAGGAATTGTGGGTGGGGGGAGTGCATGTACAGTGCTCTCTCCACCCTCAATACCACGACTTAGGTGCCCTTGAGCAAGGCATCGAACCCCCAACTGTTCCCCGGGTGCCGCAGCATAAATGGCTGCCCACTGCTCCGGGTGTGTGCTCACAGTGTGTGTGTGTGTGTGTGTTCACTGCTCTGTGTGTGTGCATTTCGGATGGGTTAAATGCAGAGCACAAATTCTGAGTATGGGTCACCATACTTGGCTGAATGTCACTTCACTTTCACTTTCAAGATGATAATACGACATTACCTGTCAACAGCTATGGCAACCAAGGTGAAAACGGAGGCTGAGACTGATATGCCCTGGACCATACCACTCATTTTGCAGACCATGCTTCCAAATGGCCAACCTGAGGAGAAGACAGTTGATTCGGGCTAAATTATACAGGCAGATACACATTAATGAGATTACAATAATGTCTGTTAAATTATAGGATGTCCCATGAAATATTACATTTCTTAGCATTTACAATGATGTAGTTCATCATGTTGAATGTCAACTGACATGCATTTTACACTGAATCATCTAACCAGCTGGTGTAATAAAAATTCATGTCCAGTGGATGGTATTTTGCATGTTAAGAAAATTACAATTTATAATGGACTTTTGAGTATTATAATTAACTTTTTCCTGGAACCTATGGTTAATGATCCTGAATGGCAGTTCAGTTTTGCCTTTAAGACTCAATCAAAAATTAGCTGAAGTGTAATCAATGCTAAGTGTAATCTTTGTATATAGTATGTGGATCAGTTGCTATCTCACTTACCATCTGGTGGGATTTAATGTATTTTGCGTATGATTGGAGCAGGTAAACTGGCTTAGGGAAAGGTTTAACAATCTTGCGCTGTTGGGGTGAGGAGTCACTCCCCCATAAACAGGTATATAAGAGGGTGGCATGCATCCACTCATTCAGGTATGTGTGCTTAGGAGCCGAGACTGCATGCCAATCACGAGACACAATGTCTCAGTTCTCTCCTTCATGGAAAGAGGGTTATATTCATAACCAGTGTTTGGGGTAACACATTACAAGTAACGCGAGTTACGTAATCAGATTACTTTTTTCAAGTAACTAGTAAAGTAACGCATTACTTTTTAATTTACAAGAAAATATCTGAGTTACTTTTTCAAAAAAGTAATGCCAGTTGTGCGCTGTGTGAACATGATGTAGTTCTACGTAGACTTAATGTGAATGTGCATTAATTCATCCCACTTGCAAAAAAAAAAAAAAAAAAAACAGATTTAGTATTCATCAAAATGAAATAAAACAGTGAAATACAAACTCAGAATATGACACAAACCTGCAATTAAATATGTTAAATAACACAAATGTATCTAGTCCCATTTTATTAACAAATGTCTTTGCTGCTGACCTTTGATGATCCAGTTAAACCATACTAATAATCAAAATTGACTTTAGATGAACTAACAATTGTGCTTCATTGTTTTTTGTTTGTTTATTGCTGAAGAGGGTTGAACCTTCTTCTTCTGTGTTCTACTGTACAGACACAAATTTACTTTTCCTTCAGCCTGAGGTTTATTCATAAAACTTTTTGGTGTGAAAGGGCTTTTACATTTGCTATAAATATAACTTCTTATATTGAAAACAATCAAGCCCTGCTTATATTTAAAAAGTAACACAAAATTAACGCAAAAGTAACGTAATGCATTACTTTACATAAAAAAGTAACTAAGAAACTTAATAAGTTACTTTTTTAGGGAGTAACGCAATATTGTAATGCATTACTTTTAAAAATAACTTTACCTAAACCTGTTCATAACTGAGACATTCCCCTTCAGTCAGTCACTTTCGATGTTACGTTAATACTGAATTATGGTGTCCCTATTAAAAGTGCCACAACCACTGAGCTATGTCACAAGTTTTGGTGATGCGAATGCTGGCAGGCTCAAGCATGCCAATTAACAACTGGTACCCCACATCGTAACCTATGCAGCATCTCATTACAAGTCTTCCGTACCGGACAGGGACATAAGGAGCAGTACTCACAGCACAGGGTTGAAGCTGCTATTCCTTAACCTTGAGTTCGTTATTGTACCCACAGTGGGAAAGAGTGCTTCGTGCTGTTTCATATTTGATGATGATACAACCACTACAAGTTCACTTAAACTGGGGAAGCAAGCCTAATTTAGAGTGGAGAAGGATGCTATGGAGACCTCATCCTGCCAGAAGGGAGGTAACATGTACACATATGGACTGACTAACAGGGCAGAACTATAGCACCAGCGCCCAGGAAGAGGCCACATTCTGAAAGGAGTGAGTCCTCATTCCTAGAGGGCACAGCTTACCTTGTGGTTGGTACACCAAGGTGATGGTATCTATTAACCACTGGGCCAACATCTGTTTGTAGACAAGCAGACGAAGAGCTGGTCAGAACTTCTAAAGCTCGGAGTGTGGTCAACATAAACACTGCACGAACAAGACATACAGTAGCAGCACAAGTGCTGTGTCTGCCTCCTCCAAGGTCAGTGCTTGCAGGGAACTTTGGGCACACATCCAGGCCAGGGTCTCAGGATAACTTTAGAGTCAGCCAGTCTGAATTCAAGGCATGTTTTGCAAACTGAAAAATCCCTGCAGATCCCCCACCCTCTTGATTGAAGTGAGTGCGTTGGGAGCACTGTTTTAAGAGATAGGATCTTTAGCTCAACAGACTCCAGCGGCACAAAGGGGGCTCTTTGCAGCCCAGAAAGGACCACAGAGATATCTTAAGAGGGGACGAGGTAGGGCCTAGGAAGATTAAACCTCCTTGTGTCTCTCAGGACCATGATCAACAGGATGTGCAGGTGTCACTGCATTGTGATGTGCTGTGATAGCTGCCACATACACTTTCAAGGTGGAGGTGGACAGCCTCCGCTCCACTCTCTCTTGCAGAAAAGAAAGCACAACACCGATCGTGCATCTCTGGGGGTCTTCTTGACGAGAAGCACACCAGTCAGCAAACAGACTGCACTTCAGGGCATAAGCCTGCCTAGTAGGCTTAGGGGGCTCTGGTTGAGTGATAGTAGGTATTACTGCCTGTGACAGACAACTCAAGTCCTCTGCATCCCGTCCATGAGCCAGATGTGGAGGTTTCACAGATTTGGACACAGATGCCTTCCTCAGGGGGGTTCACCAGGGAGGGGCTGTCTCGAGGACCACCAAATCCGAAAACCAGGTGGGCCAAAAGGGCACAACCATCAAGACCTGCTCCTTGTCCTCCCTAAATTGCACAGGATCTGTGCAAGGAGGCTTACTGGAGGAAATGCATATTTACGTAGGCCCTGTAGAAAAGTATGGTTTAGTGTGGAGTAGAACTTACCCAGCTCCTTGAATCCCACAAAAGGCCAGCCAGAGATGCATGAAGAGGTCATGCTTCATTGAAGCGCAACCTCTTGGCCTGTGGTGAAAGGGGAGTGAAGAAGCATAGTGTCACTCACTGCCAGACTGCATTTTCTATGTCCCGGAGACTGGGGAAACTGCTCTTTAATTGAACATTTGTGTACTACTGACTGATAAGCCAGCAGCAGAACAGAAAATAAACTCAACAGAATATTGTCTGCCTGGCCCTCCTTCAGGGGAAGGAGCAATACCATCACAATCTCCTTTGAAAAAGCAGTCCCCTCCATGGGTTGCCCATGTTGGGGCCATTTTGCTATCTGCTTAGAGGGCAGCCCACAGCTGCTTGGTGTCAGAAGTATCATGCCAGAGCAAGATGTGTTTGATGGCCTCAGTCTGCTTCTGGACTGTCAAGAACTGCTGGGTAAATTCCTCGACAATGTCACCGAAGAGGCCAACCTGTGTGATGGGGGTTGAGCCAGAGATGTCATTCCTGGACCACCAAGGTCCGGCCAAGGGACCGCACCATGAATTTAATCAACTGTAGATCGAAGTCAGTCACCTTGCACAGTTCCTGCATCAACCCAGGCTCAGAACTACCCTCCTTTAGTGCTTTGGCCTGGTGGACTTGCACGATGGGATGGCATGCAAGTGGAGGCCACCTGTCCAGCAACACTGTAAGCCTTAGTAGCCAAAGCTGGCATCATCTGCAGGCCTTGGATGGGAGATGTGGGTGATCCCTCCAGAAGTCCAAGGGTGGGAAGCAGCTAATAATGAGGGCATGCACCATTCATGAATGGAGCCTTAGCATGCTTAAAGCCCATACAAATGAAACATCAATCATGTCCATCAGAGGGTGTCAGAGGGTGTCAGGAAACAACCGCATCCAGAAATGCATGGAAGAAGAGACATTTTTAAAAAGACAAATTCGTCCATGTAGCTCTTTTAGGGAAACTGCTATTATTATGCCGAAGCCCCAAGAGGGGATTTGCAGCCATCAGTCATGAAATTGGCAGCAAAGAAAGGTGATTGGAGAAAACAAGTAGCACATATAGCAGCAACTGTTCGGCCCCGAAGTAAAAATCTGAATGAGTGGATGCATGCTGCCCTCAAATATGCATTTATCGATGTAACGTCTAAAGTGACTGACTGAAGAGGAACAGACATTCGATGGACATTTTTAACTGCTCATGAATTCAAAAATTTAGTTTTTGAGGTTTTAGTCCAAGTCTGTTAGCTTTGAGGTCATCTATATGAGGTCAAAACTCTTATCATACTTTTACAAATTATATACTTTGAAAAAATTTATAGTCCAATTTAAAGGGAAACTTCATCAAAAAATGAAAATTACCCTACAGTATGTCATCTGCTGGATGCCACTCTCTCGTGTATGCACATACAACAGTTAGTTGAAGCTAGAGATTAAAGTTTAGAAAGTAAATATTTTTCTTATACAAATGCATACACCCAAATGCCTAGTGTATTGCCCCTGTTAAATAAATAAATAATAATAATAAATAATAATAAATAATAATAATAAGTTGACCAAATTCAGTTTTCGCAGATAGACACATTTAAAATATGTTCCTCGTCTGGAAAAACTGAGCAAAAAAATACATACTTTATATATTTCATAGAGATCAAGTAGCAAACCATGTTCATGGCTGTGAATATAAATAAATAAATAAATAAATAAATATAAAATTAACATGTCCCCCAAACCTCCTCTTCCAATAGAAATTACACCAAGTAATGAAAACTTAGGATCCCTAAGGACCCTTAGGAAGCCGAGGTACAAAAGACACACTTGTGCTTCCTCTGGGCCTTGGATGTCTAATATGAAATGTTTTTAACAACCTTATTTAAACACTTATTTGAATACTGACCTTATTTAATGAGTGCTTTCTCACAGATAATAAATAAATAAATAAATAATGCTGTTTTTACCCATTAACTGTGAAAACTATCTCTTCAAGGGGTTTAATTAATTTCAAACAAGGTCTTTAAAATGACATGTGTTAATTAATTTACAAAACAGTAATTGCACTTTAGTTGTAACAAATAAATGGTTTCTGAATAATTAAACATTTAATAAGAATGCAGAACTTTGGATATAATTAAAATATTTCATTTCATCCTACTAGGACTTATTCACACAAATATTCAAAATCACTTAAATTCACTCAATTCAGTGTCTGATTAATTCCATGGGAAGTGCATAAAATGTTCCTTACATTGAATTACTATCAGTCTACATTTGGGAGAGGCATCTATTACAAAGTAAACAGGTATCTAAAATGCACTGCCTTGAGGTATGACATTATTTTCAACTTCTTAAAAACAACCAACAAGACACATGCTGTAAATAACCATCTCACATAGATATGTTACAGAGAAAACCAGTAATTATTTCAATTTGAGTTGCAATAGCCCATAGTCACTGAAAATAATCATATCCCTACCATGGCTCTAAAAGATAAAAATAAAATAAGAAACTGGCAATGTAAAAATGTAAAATGTAAAAAGATTGGCAATGAAAACCAAACTGATTTTAAGAAGCTGTGATGCAAAATGATTTGTTTCTTACATGCTGTCATCCATACGAATGATCAATCCTAGGCATCTTCCTAACAGTGTGTTACTACAACCGGATAGTAAATACAGTTCTGATATAAACCGAGGTAAAAAGCTACAGTACATTTTGGTATTTCAGTTTTACAGAGCATAGGCAATCGTATGTTTTGGAATCTGTCAATGATTGGAGCCACCAATATACACTACTCCCTACTGAGTGCACCCATTGTTGTGACTCAAATCTGTCTTGTTATAGGCCATTAAAGTTGTGTGAACTCTAATTTTGCCAATGACTTTGTGTCTATGGAAACACACACTTCCTATACCACTCAGCAGAGAGTTCCAATCAAAGACTGGTTCAGACATTATCTGGTTCGGACAGTAACATGAATATACTAATAAATAAAGGATTTGCATGAGTTTGTCAATGTCTGCATCCAGCCATGATCCATCAAGTACAAATAGTTTATCATAAAATTGCTGGATGTACAATGGCATAAATATATATGAGACATACAGTATAAATGTTTATAGTTCTTGTAGACAACACTCTTGACAGTGAGTGAAAAGATAGCAGATGTGTTTTTACATGTATTATCATGTATATGACCTTTGAGATCCTTTCATTTTGTGTTTTATTTTACTGCACATAAAAGTAATATTCAAAAAACTGTAGTGACAGTCGATGAGAGGAGTATACTGTAGGTTGTAATTTATAATTTGGTATTATCAATTAGCTTCTAATTAACTTGTTAAGGTTACATTCATACTCACGAGAGAAATGAGCCATTTGCAAGGATATATCTTGTATAACTAGCAACGGTCTCATAATCAAGATGCCATGCCATTTTGTTTTAGATTAACACTCAGACTATCTATCTCAGTGCCAGCTCAGTTTCAGAACAGCTTATAAACACGTCTGCAAGATATACATGTCAACAGAATTAAAGAAATGCCACAGTCTGTTTGGAATAAACAGACTACTGCATATTAAGACCCCAGATTATCTGTATCTCTTGTTTATAACACCACGCATAATTTATATCAGTCTTGTGGCTATCATTAAATGTGAGTCAAATGTAAGAGCATAGGGCATATTTCAGAAAACTGTCATATAATTGATGGCACCAAAAATATTTTTATAGTCTGGATTGACTCACCATGCTTAGCTTTTCATATTGCTCCTATCTTTAAACCCTGCCATTCTAAAGGTGAACAGCATCCTCTGCTGTCAGATAAAGCATGAACTCAGTGTTGACTTAATTCCAGGCAATTATAGATGCCTTCTCTGGTTGCCACAGCCCTAAGGAGAGCTATGAATGTCAGTTGAAAATTCAAGCATGCAAGAAACTGTGAAAAACAAACCTTAGCTAGGACAAGTAACATTAAAGATGATGTAAATAATTTCATATGGTTCCTGGCATTGAACTGACCTGTAATAATGTTGTCAAGAAGAGTTGTAGGCATGCAGAAAATCCCAACAAGAAGGTCACTGATGGCGAGGTTGAGGATGAAAAGGTTGGTGACGGTGCGCATATTTTTGCTCCGTAACACAATGAAACACACTACTCCATTTCCAACCATGCAGACCAGGAATATGAGCAGGTAGGAAACTATGAATACCGCTGCTACAGATGGCTGATGCAGGTAATATCCAACGTATGTCACATTGTTCTGAGGTAAGAAGAATTCATTGGAGCCATTGACAAAAGTCCAGTTAGCATCATCCACAAGGGTAATGTTCAGGTCCAGTGTTTCATTCATTTCAGATCTGAGGATAATGGAATAGAGTTGAGAGATGGGCTTTATAGCTACTGTTCTGCTCAGTCAATATCAAGCCTTCTCTTTCTCTTATTGTCTTTCCCTATTTTCCTTTCAACCTCTCTCGCTTGCAGCTGCTACTAAACAATTCTGTTTATCTACTTAACTCACCCACTTCCAGATGGGTAGTTATTTGTGCATACTGTATGAAATGATTAATGACAAAAAAAAACTTACTTTTCATTAAGTGGCTTGCGGTTATCTACACTGTGCAATCATGTTTGCATCAAATAAATGCATCTTAGATGACTTTGACTCTGGTTTAACTCTTGTAATCTGGATTATTTTAGTGGCTATGAAGATGTACTGAGTTCATTTGTGATACAAAATTAACTTTTTTTTTTTGGTTAATAAAATTATCACATATGATTGTATCAACAAATAAATACACAACATATTAGATGTTAATATGTATAATAAATACATACAAAAAGATGTAAATATACCTAGAAATATATATAAAGGCTTGTATCAGAAAAATCATAATTCATGTTACATCTCACATAGAATGTAAATTTATCAGTAAAGTATGTTTAGATATTAAATCGCGTAACTGCGGCTAGAGGTAGTCTATTCATAATATAATGCCTCCACTGCTATTATGTACTGTATCGCAGTCATTTGTGCCACACCATTAACCCTTTTTTAATATCTTAACAAATAAAACACAGAGTACCTCTTGTAGCCAAACATACAATTGTACAATAATACAATCTTTCTTACCTTTTTTTAAAACCCAATTTCCCAGTAGTAGCCTATTACCTGTTCCCAGGTAAAAAAAAACTAACACCTCCTTGTTCGCCTGCTCCTCCACGGACAGGCATAAGGAGTCTTTCGACTGCTTAAATGTCCAACTAAATTATTGTTTACAAATGATTTCCATTTCTTCTTAACGCGAACTCCGGCATACTGCGTGTCATAATTTATAGTTTCAATTAGTTTCCCGTGCGAGGCGAAGCTGTCGGTGTCGTTTCCACACTCTTCAGCGGACTGTCAGTGAACAACGCACAAGCACTAGAGAGGCAGAGAGACAGAACTGAGAATTGAGACTGGAGTGGTGATGCGCTTTTAAGCGTCAGAGCGCGCGCGGGGATGGACACAGCGTTGAATCGTGCTCTGGGCACTACAGGATACGTGCAGTGTGGTTTTGAGCTCCGGACTACTGGACATCGAAAACATCACCACCAGAAAGTAAACAGTTAAGCACAAAGTATGTTATTATCATTATTCTGCACTGTTTGCATTTGTTTTGAAGCTGAGGTTATTGCTATTTAATCACGCCGCGTTATTTAGCACAAGCGATTTTAATTTAATTTACAACTGTGTTACTGATCATCTAGGTTGTGTATAATGATGTTTTGTTACTATTCTGGGATTTTGTTTATTTTTGTACATATACTTTCAGCAATAGGGGGCACCATTGGTATTGGTTTACCATGGAGGTATAGAATGTGCAATAGATATATTAATAATGGGACCAAAACTCAAAACTGTGCAAGATCATTCACAGCCTTAAAAAGGAACTGATGTGGATAGTGGTGACTGGTAAGAGTCTGTGAGATGAGATTAAATGAAAGTTTAGCGTCAGCACTCTCTTGTCAGTGCAGTGAAATGAGCTGAAAATTGATTTTCAAGGCAGGCAGAGAGACACATGAGTTCTGTGGTAGATCTCCCTTGGGATTATTTATGTACATAATATTACTGTTAATAATAAAAGCTGTCTGAACATTATTTTTTATAATTTTAGATTTAGTTGCTCAAAACAATCTATTGAGAAAACTGGTAATAATTATTATTCTCATTTAGCCTATTAGTCATAGACTGTATTCTTTGTTTTGTGTTTAATTCAAAATAAATATCTAAATGGTTTAGCCATGTAACCATCTCCACTTATTACTATGGCATTTTGGTGCATGTACACATTAATGTTGGGGGGTGGGGGACATTAACCTAAAATGGTAGCATCTAAATTCATGTTATTAATAACATCCCTGAACCAACATACAATACAATACAAATACATATATATCAATAAATTAAAATGTTGTGAAAAAGTTCTTCATTTATTTCAGTAATTCAACTCAAATTGTGAAACTTTTATATTAAATAAATTCAATGCACACAGACTGAAGTAGTTTAAGTCTTTGGTTCTTTTAATTGTGATGATTTAGGCTTACATTTTAACAAATTAGAATATGGTGACATGCAATTTGCTAATCAACTCAAAACACCTGCAAAGGTTTAGTTAGACAGATGCAACTCATCCAGAACGCTGCTGCCAGGATTCTGACTAGAACCAGAAAATCTGAGCATATCACACCAGTCCTCAGGTCCTTACACTGGCTTCCAGTTACATTTATGATTGTTTTTAAAGTACTTTTACTCGTATATAAGTCACTAAATGACCTAGGACTGAAATATATTGCAGATATGCTCACTGAATATAAACCTAACAGACCACTCAGATCATTAGGATCGAGTCAGTTAGAAATACCAAGGGTTCACACAAAACAAGGGGAGTCCGCCTTTAGTTACTATGCCGCCTGCAGTTGGAATCAGCTTCCAGAAGAGATCAGATGTGCTAAAACACTAGTCACATTTAAATCTAGACTTAAAACTGATCTGTTTAGCTGTGCATTTACTGAATGAGCACTGTGCAATGTCTAAACTGATTGCACTATATTTTCACTGTTTTTTATGTAAAATCATTTTCTGTTTTTAAATTCATTTTAATTAAGTAAATTTTTTAATAATTTTAAAAGTTTTAAAATTGCTTGTTTTATTTTTGTTATTATTTTTCTTCATGATTATTTTACTTTCTTTTATGTAAAGCACTTTGAATTACCATTGTGTACGAAATGTGCTATATAAATAAACTTGCCTTGCCTTGCCTTGCCTTCTGATCTGATAGTTCACACCCTTCACAAGGAGAGTAAGCCACAATCATTTATTGCTAAAGAAGCTGGCTGTTCATAGAGTGCTGTATCCAAACATGTTAACAGAAAGTTGAGTGGAAGGAAAAAGTGTGGAAGAAAAAGACCAACCGAGAGAACCGCATCCTTATGAGGATTGTCAAGCAAAATCGATTCAAGAATTTGAGTGAACTTCACAAGAAATGGACTGAGGCTGGGGTCAAGGCATCAAGAGCCACCACAAACAGACTTGTCAAGCAATGTTTTAGTCGTTTCCCTTCACTCTAAGCACCCGTTGAAGCAGACAGACTGTGGCAGGTCAACACCTTACTGACTGGGGGCTGCCCAGCAAGGGTGTTAGCTGACCAGTGGGACATGGTGATCCCTCGATTCTGCCAGTAAGAGATCAGTGTATTATCTCTTTAACACTGCCCTTGCCTCACATGGATTCTGACCATCTGAGCATTGCATTTCTTTGACTTTTCTACAAAGTTCACTGCTGTGAAGAAGCAGCATATAGGGAGACCAGGGAGTGTTGTTACATGGGATTAATTGTAAGTTTGACCAGTCAGAAACAACCTATGGTGATGTTATCCATATCATACACTCACTCATACAGAAGTGGCATGTGTCTTTGAGCAAGATTTTGAATCTTATCACCAAAAAGTGATTTTCAGGTAAGAAAGTTTTTTTTTTTTTTTTTTAATCAAGATTATTTTTTTGCCTAGCATTCATTGTAATCTAGATATTTTTTTTTTACTTATATAATCTTAAGGAGCAATTTCTCTAGTTTAATTTGATGCTATACATTAATGCTTACTTTAAACCCACATGCTAAAAAATATAGCTATGTTAGGGTTGCCTGGGGTGGGGACAGTTCATTAAAAATGTTAGGAACACTGGAAAAGAGGCAAAAAAGAGATTGGTGACTGGCAAGGGACAAAAGAAGAAAACAAAGAGAAACAAGCAAAAAGCCCTCAGGGCCGGGTTTTTCCGATAACGATTGATCTTAGCACTTAAGAACGTTTTCTATGAGTAATTTTACGATCGTTCGTTATTGTTTCACATGCGTTTCCCAACAATGCACGTAAAGCAATGGCACATAGCTGTGCTTTAAGTGCTACTTAGGAGTCGCTGTCCAATTGTCAAGTGCTGAAATGTTGCCTTATAGAATGGCTCTTAATTGTAGTACACGATTGTTTATTGACGTCAACCTAATGCTGTGTTCCAGACAGACAACTTGGATATAATAACTATAATACAATACAATAGTATATTATATTATAGTGTATGAAATTATACTTTACATAATAATATATAATGTACGTTATATACAGTATAGAGAGAGAGAGAGAGAGAGAGAGAGACGTTATTTCCGGGTCCAATACATAGCTGGTTTCCATGCACGTCAGCAAGCCATTGACAGTTTCCCCCCCTGTCTTTGAAGCTTTTCCTACATGATTTCTTTTTTTTCCCGTCATTTAGGATGTATATTTCTATTTTTTTCTGTCCCTTTTAATTATTTCATTTATAAATTAATAAAAAAAAATAAGAAAATGAGTCGTTAAGTGTACAATAAAGCACAATCAAATCCTTATATTATAATCACATTGCACTTGAATCAAATTAAAGGTGTAATCTGCCGATTGTCCTGCAGGTGACCGCATAAATCTGTCTTCTTATGATGCACTTAGGGCTTTACGATTACTCCAGAGCACCCGTAGATCTTGAATGATTTTCAAGTGCTATTTAAGTTATGATGCTTTTGGGAAACAGAACGTAATATTAAGATCAGTCGTACGATTGTTTTTACAAACTTCTTAGGCTTACGAAGATTTTAAGAAACGCAGCCCAGGTCCAACCTGCATTCAAAAGAGGTGTGCGTCAAGTGTATTTCTTGTCAGTTCTGGGCCCAAAAAAAGCCTGCACCCCAAGCTGTGAGACTGACTGAACCCTTATGAGATATACACTATACACACAGTCACACTGACACACACAGCAATTTTTTCAATTGTTAAGTTTAAAGTTCTAAAACACAGACAGACCCACACTGACACACACAAATGTCATGTTAATGTTAGTGTTAAGTTTAAAGTTCCAAAATTAATTTACCATACAGACACACACACACTGACACACACACACACACACACACAGACATTTGTTCTAGTCTTAAGTTTAAAGCAGAATATTTTGTTAGTTTAAATTGTTTATTTTGGTTCTTCAATACATTCCTTGCATAATCTGGAAATTGTGGATATTGTTTCACCAAATGACCTCTTATTTTAAGTGAGTTTCATTTGTAGTAGACAAATGTGTCTACAATGTATCAAAGTTTGAGAGGTCTAGCATGAACAACCACTAAGTTAAGACCCTCAAACAAAATGTGTTACTATCATCCCCGGTTTCCCCCTATTGTTGACAGTCAAGTGCAAAAGTCAAATGCTATATTTTGGAAATCGTAAAACATTCCTCTGATATTAGGCTAAAATCTGAAGTATTTGGTCATTAGTTGGACATGTTCACTGACAGTGGATTAATGACTGTTGTCATCAAATTCAACCTCCGACAAAATTCTGGCAGCATCAGAATTTTTGGTGCACAGTCCTGGGCCAGGTTTACCAATAACGATTGATCTTAGCGCTTAAGAATGTTTTCTTCGAATACATTTTTTGATCATTATTCTTTCACGTGCGTTTCCCAACAATGCACTTAAAGCAATTGCACTTAGTTGTTCTTTGAGTGCTACTGTACTTAGGAGTCGCTGTCCGTTTGTCAAGTGCTGAAATCTCACCTTATAGAATGGCTCTTAAATGTAGTACACTATTGTTCATTGACGTTAACCTAATGCTGCGTTCCAGACAGACAACTTGAATATAATAACTATAACAATACAATTTTATATTATAGTGTACAATATTATACATTACATAATAATATATAATATACTTTATATACTTATATATTATGTTAGGTAAAAAGTGTTAGCCTGAATGCTGAAAGTGGCTTTGGATAAAAGTGTCTGCTAAATGCGTAAATTTATTTAGATTTATTTATTTATATACAGTATAGAGAGAGAGAGTGAGACGTTATTTCCGGGTCCAATACACATCTGGTTTTCGTGCACTTCAGCAAGTCATTGACATATCCCCCCCACCCCCACCCCAGTCTTTGAAGCATTTCCTACATTACTTCTTTTATTCTTTTTTTTTCAGTCATTTAATTTAAATGGGTATTTCTAAATTTTCCTGCCCTTTTTAATTAATTCATTTATAAATTAATAAAAAAGAAAGAAAACGATTTATAAAGTGTACAATAAAGCACAATCAAATCCTTATATTATAATCACATTGCACTTGAATCAAGTTAAAGGTGTAATCTGCCGATTGTCCTGCAGGTGACCGCATAAATCTGTCTTCTTACAATGCACTGAGGCCTTAACGTTTACTCCAGAGTACCCGTAGATCTACGATGATTTTCAAGTGCTTCTTTAGTTATGATGCTTTTGGGAAACAAAACGTAATATTAAGATCAGTCATACGATCGTTTTTATGAACTTCTTAGGCTTAGGCTCCTCTTACGAAGCTTTTGGGAAACTCAGCCCTGCAGTGTGACTTCTGCGATGAGCATCTAATTGTCTTTGTTCTTCAAGACAAGCCATGAATGATCAACATTTAATGCTGGACTTTTTGTTGTTATGGTGGGTGTCCACTGGAGTTGAGAACTTTTCATTCATTTATAAAGAAATTGAGCTTCACTCAACTTACATATGAATGAACTGAAAACACTCGCTCTGCTCCATGCCAGAGGACCGTTAACCAGCATTTCATTCCTGTGTGAAATTCAGCTTACCTTCACTGAAAGTGCCATGGGTGGATGTTTCTTGTGTGGGTCTGTTTTTAATGCATCTTGACTTGTCGTGCAAGTCAAGCTGCGATACCAAACAGGACACCATGGAGATGCAAAAAGCCAACTTAAGCTCATGCCTTGACCTGATTGTACTACTATATGGATCCATTCAGAATCACTAAACCTTTGACCACCACATAGTCTTAAACACCTTTAGCCAGCATCCATTATTTATAAAGCACTTTTGCTTTTAAGCCCAAAATAAGCTTAAAAGAATAGGCTAATTTACTGACACCTGAATATAAGCCACTACTCTCTGCATTAAAGCTGTTTGTTTGTAATGTGCTTAAGTTACCAATTTCTTTAATCCTGAATTTTGATGAGCCAGATACTAGAATTTCATAAAATATTTCTGTGATTGGGTTCAATAAGTTTTTGCAATAAGCATTTTCACTGCTAAACCTAAGCTTTATCCTAAGCCTTTTAAAAGTCAATTTTAGGCGAGTAGATAAAGGGGAAAAACTATTGTGTATATCACAAAGGCTTGTCTCAAGTCTGTTGATTAGATACCTGAAAAATAATAAATAGATTCACATCATCCATAGGATAAATTTAATTGAAGCAGTGGAGCATATTAAAGGTCAACAGTTAGACCTGCCATTTGGTTATTTAACAACACTGACCTCCATCTCCATTGGCAAATGCCAATTCTTATGAATTAGCTAGTGATATTACGAGCTGTTAGTTTGTGAGTGATTGCATGCGTAACAAATTAATTAAAAAATATATGGCCAACTGTGTGCACATGCACCAACTGAAGCTAGTGGTCCTCTCAGGTTGGCACCAAAGTACCTCAAAGATTCAGCTGATATAATTCTAATATACCTCTAATAATTTAAGGAAGTGGTTTCACGCTAAATTGATTTATGGGGAGAGGCAGGCAAAATTGCATGGCTCATACTGAAATTGGGCTGCATATGAAGACAGGGCCATGAATGAGGTTGGCTACAACCCTGCAATGCCAGCGCAAAATAAAAAGCATTAAAGCCAAATATAAGGAGGCTAAGGATAGGGGTACTCCGATCACTATCGTCTGATATTGGCTTGGGGAAGTTTGATTGGCGGTCTCTATAAACCGATCTCTAGCTGACAATGCGCTTGCTATGAGAGGTTTGGCATGACACCATCTCAATCTCTGTCTGGCATGGGTAAAATAATACTAATGCTGAAGGTGAGGTACATTTTTCATCAGTATCAGTATTTTCATCAGTACATAAGTTATTTGAAAACTTTCCATGAGACATAATTTCAGAAACCGCGTGAGTGAATCACAGAGTGTGCTCTCTTTCCCTCTCTAAATGTGCAAATGGTTTCAAATCACCACATTTAAAGCCTCCTTAAATACAAGATTCAAGATTTGTATTAATCACATACACAATTATATAGAGCATACTGTATATAACCAACGGTGAAATAGAGCTCTTGAAATCAGGCTTGTGCTGTGTGTAAGCTGTGTGCAACAGTTTCCCCATTGCAAAAACAAAAGTTCACTGGATGATCAAACATTTTAGAGAGATAACTACATAAAATGTAAAAAAAAAAAAAAAAAAAAACCCTCCTAATGTCACATATGCCTAGGATGCCATGAGAGTGAGTAAAACATGGACTATTTTTTTTTTTTTTTGGTAAACTATCCCTTTAAGACCTGTAGTGTAAATGCAGCCATGTCCAGGACTTCTATGGACTTTTTGAATAGGTGGAATTTAATAACATTCATCAAAAAAATATTCTCCGTAATGTATTAATTGAACCCATGTGTTTACGGCTTCCAGAAGGAAAGATACACTGGTCCCTGCCAGAATACACAGACCATTCCCTTCTGGTGAGTGGTTCCTCATTTTCGGTAAGGGCTGTGGATGAGGAACCCCGCAGTTCCCAGTATCTAGCATGCCAGAGTCAGAGCCAATTCAGCTGCATTGCCCATGATAGCAGTTGTCATCTTGTGTGTATGGGCTGCACACTACTCTCCAATCTATGAATCCACTCCAGAGGCTGCTCAAGTCCTTGGATTCGCTCTAGAGCCCGATCAAGTCAAGTTTTGTCATGGCCAGGTGGTCTGTCCATGTCTCTGCTGAGCCATTGCCTCCTGACCTGTGGTGGTCACCTGCTCCGCTTTGGTCACCTGCTCCTCTGGCTCCCCTAGTGGTTGTCTGCTCCACCATGGGGATCCTCGGTCCTGCCTGCTCCACCCTGATGGTCTTCGGCTATACCTTAGCATCCAGGACTGCCAGTGCCCAACAGTCCATGATCTCTTCCATTGCTTCATGGTCAAGGGGCCAGATTCACAAAACTTTCTTAAGAGAAAAAGTTATCTTCACTGCTATTTCTTAAAAAGATTTTCATGAATCTGGCCCCAGGTCCTCCACTGCTCCGTATACCAGACTTGTTACTGATCCATGGTCCAGGTACACCACGATTCCACGATGCAGGTCAGCCTTTTCACCATTAACCTCTGCTCCAAGGTCTAGACCTGCAATTGCCCTATGGTCCATCTCCATCTCTGCTCCACAGTCCAGGCCCACCATTGCTCCACACTCCAGGCCCACCTCTGCTCCATTGTCTATATCTGCCTTTGCTTCACGGTCCAGGCCTGCCACTGCTCCATTATAACCTTTATTAAGAGCCTGTCGTCTAATCTTCAACATATTTTACACTAAGCAATACTTTTGTATTTAACTATTTTTAGAATTTCCCCCCTGAAAAAAGTGCTGTTTTATAAGATACTGACATTTATAAGTCACTGACATTTTGCAAGAGGTGGGATACAGCTTACGGCACTTCTCATTCATTCCTATGGTATTTGTAAACGGGAATGAAGCTGTGTCTCATTTCAAAGGCTGCGGCCTCTGGAGGTCACATTCGAAAGGCTGCATACATCATCGAAGCTGTCTCATTTTATAAATGTGTTGGCATAGCAATGTGATACTTCCTATTTCCTTTTCCACCCATCCTACGAAGGCCATCTAATTTTGTTCTGGGTTGAGGATACCCAGAATCCTCAACCCAGAGGGTGTAGGGGACCAAACAACTGTTTCTTGAAGTGCCCTTCTGCTTCTTCATCATATGCCCACACGGAGGCATCGTCATCATGCAAAGAATCTGCACAAAGGAAGTGAAGGAACCGAAGTGTCCATCAGTTGTACCCTTCATAATCCTTCATTCCGAAGGGCCCTTTGAAGTGGCCAGTTTGGAGCACTTCGGTTTGGAACGACCCTTCAATATGGTGGCAATGATTGTTTTCACTTCAAAGTGCCCTTTGGAGGAAAATATATCCCGTTTGGAATGCACTGTCCCTATACACATCCTACAGAGGATGTGATCTACAATGAATGCAACTTCTTAAAACCCTTTAACTGCCTGCTCGACCAAATGGTTGAGCACATTTTGAGACACTATATTTTATTATGAGGAGTACCCAACTTGACTCAAGATGACTGAGCCATCTCTACCATCTGGTTGATGTATGTTATGCCAAAAAAAAATTCACTAGATGTCAGAGTGTCAATCAACAGCACTTGTTACAATCCTTCTTCTAACATGGATGTCAGACACAAAGAAATCACCCCTTCCATGTCAGCCCTTCTTGGTAAAATTTTGCAAGGTAAGCATATTTTTTTAACATACTGTGTTACACTGTAAGAGCCCTAACTTTACAAAATTATAAATTATAAAAATTATAAAAAAAAACTTTAGTATGATTTTAATAATTTTTCAAAAACGTGCCCAACCAAACGGTTAATCTGTCACTTCACACACAGATCATCAATTTCTCGAGTCAGAATGCACAATTTGCTGAGAAATATAAACTTCTGATTATTCATAGCTATGAATATGACACAGCTCTTGTTATTTCTCCATATAATTTCTTAAATGTGTGTTTTTTTGCCACTTTTGGATATTTTTTGAAGTAAATATAATGAATTCATAGAATTAATGTGTGGAAATCATAATTATCAGAGGTAATTACTAATTAAATGACAAATGCTGACGTACTAACATTACTAAAAATGTAAGATATTGTTATTTATTTGTTTGTTGTTGTTTTTTTCTTACAATTACTAGATGGATTTCAACCGTTTCTATGGTACAAGAACTTCAGGCCCATGTAACAGAAAACAGCCAAGGACTCTGATGCTGATCTCAGTTATGTTGATGACCCAATAAAGTTCTCAAATCTGTCCTGGAGTACCCCAAGCCCTGCACATTTTTTATGTCTCCCTCATCTATCAGACCTAATTAAACTCATCATCTCATTAGTGGAGACTGCAAGACCTGAAGTGGGTGTGTGTCAGATATAGGGAGACATACAAAACATTTAGTGCCGGGGGTACTTTATGGAGAGGTTTGAGAACCACTGACATAGAAGAATCTGGATTATCACCCCATCCGAAAAGAGGTAGCTGTTTACAGTTCTGTTGAGTTCCTGGATGAAGATGATGCTCCCTCAACAAGCACATCATCTACTAAGCTTCCATGTTAGAAGAGAAGAAAAGGCAAACACACTCTAAAAACAGTTTCCTTGAAGGAGCCAGAGAATACCCATGGATCAAGACTTACACTGCACAGCATTGCTGTTTACAAAGAAATGTTCATTTATCTACAAAAATAAATAAATAAAATCCTGTTGAATCCTGTGTTTCTTGAATCATAAAAGATTAAAATGGCATTATATTACTATATTTTGCTATTTTTATTTTTTATTTTTTGAATGCTGAAAGAATGTAATGCCTTTGGTTTTGTTACTTTTAGTTATTTCTGTTATTTATTTTTGTTTATTATTAAAAAATAATAAAACATATTTACTGTGTTAAAATGAAAACCTGAAATATTGTATAGCATACTTCAATAAATAAAGAAGATTCAATATACAAAACAATTTTACTTTGATTTGTTTTTTATAAATTAGTATTATAGTTCATATTTTCTGATCTTTATAGTATGTGTATGAATTACGGTATTTTTACCATTAAGTGACATATCAACCATTTGGTAGAGGCCGATATTTAAAAATTTACGGAATGTGTTGAAAAAAAAATACATTGAGTGTGGTAACTAGCAACATAAGCAAACAAGAAATGCAAACAACATTTTTTCAAATGCCTTTTTTCTTGGTGGGGCAGTTAAAGGGTTCTGAGTGTTGCACAACTCTGTCTGAGATTCAATGTCTCCAGGCTGTAATGTGATTGGTTATTAAGGCTCACATGATCCAAGTTAACCATTACACATTCTCCAACAGTTAGTAATACAGACCCTATCATCTCTCTAGTAAGACAATCTCTGCTTTAACTCATATTTCTCTTAACAGCCAAAAAACACATCATCATCCTTTTTTTCACAACATCTTAAAACACCTTTCAGGAATGTTAAGATTTACCCTTTTAAAAGTTATATTTATGACCAAATATTACTATATGCCTAATATTATTATATGCATTGTTAACATTACTGAGCAAATACATGAATTAAGTAATTTTAACCAGTTAATAATGTCACCTAACATTTTTCAGTCATTCTCAGAAACATAACAATAACTTTGATGATTACTTAACTTCCTTAAATGTTTTTTGCTCACCTGTAGGAACAGAGAGAACGTCTAAGGTTACGTATGTAACCCTGGTTCCTCTTAGGGAACTCGAGCTGCGTTGAGAACGTTTAGGGAACGCGTCCAGCGTGACGTCTCTGAATAATGTGTATAATCAGTCCAAAGGAAGGGCGAGACGTCATAGGCGGGTGACGTCAGAGACCAGGAAGCATAAAAGCATGAGCGGCGAAGCCGGTAATCAGCCTCAAAGGATGAACCAAGCGCCAGCCAGAGATGCCGGAAGTGTGGCACTGCGACGCAGCGTCTCGTTCCTTCGAGGAACCAGGGTTACATCCGTAACCTTAGACATTCCTCTTCAGGAACTCGAGCTGCGTCGAGAACGTTTGGGGAACGAGAATGCCCAGACTTTCAAATCTCTGCCTAGTGTGGAAGAGCACAGCTAAAGCAAGATAAGGAGAAGGAGCCTGACAGAAATCGGGGACAAACCGTCCAATGGCCAAACTTCCGAAGGAGTGAGTCTTGACCCCCAGGAGAGGGGAGATCAGAGGACTCGAGGCTTAGGATAGCATCCTGATCACCGCTCAGCAAAAGCTTCTTCTGGCCGGAGGCCTCAGCCTCAGCGCACCATGGAGGAAACATATACCAAAGGGTTTCTGCTCACTGACTGGCCACCGAGAGGGGTGCGGTAGGCCACCATGGCCGCCACGTAGACCTTCAGGGTGGAGTGGGTCAACCCTGCGGAGAGCCTGCAGGAAATCCAGCACTGTACCATCCGGGCAGTTAACTGGGTCGAGCTGGCGGTCTCCGCACCAAGAAGTGAAAAGCTTCCACTTCAAGGCATAAAGTTTCCTCATTGAGGGAGCTCTGGATTTGAGAACGGTCTTACATCGGTTGAGAGACGGGAAGCTAAGAGTTGTGCCTCCTCAGAGACCATACCTACAGCCTCTAAGCTCCATGCGGGGGCGCACCCTCCGCCTGTGAGAGGAGATCTCTCCTGACGGGAACCTCCCATGGAGTGCCGTCAAAAAGAGAAATCAAACCCAGGAACCATTCCCGGCCCGGCCAGAACAGGGCTACTAACAGCAGCCGGACTCCGTCCCGGCGCACTCTCTCCAGAACTTCAGAGAGCAGAGCAATCGGGGGAAAAATGTACAGATGAAGCCTCGGCCACGTCTGTACCACGGCGTCCAGCCCCAGTGGAGCAGGATGAATCAGAGGAAGCCAGAGGGGACAGTGCGATGTCTCTCGAGTCGCAAACAGATCCACCCGAGTTTGGCCAAACTCTCCAACTCTGCTTCATCACCTCGGTGTGAAGCCGCCATTCCAACAGGATGTCTGCTCCCATATTAAGATGCCCAGGAATGTGAACTGCTCTGAGCGAGAGGAATTCGTCCTGGGCCCACACAAGGATCTGGTACGCTAGTTGTATAAACGGCGTGAGTGCAGACCTCCTTGGTGGTTGATGTAAGAGACCACCGCTGTGTTGTCGGTGCGCACCAACACATCCTCTTAGGTCTGGGAGAAAATAACGAAGTGCACGAAGCATGGCCAGCATCTCCAGGAAGTTGATGTGCCATGTCAGATGGCAACCACTCCACAGGGTTTCGGGCAGGGTGGCCACTCATGACCGCACCCCAGCCGGTGAGGGACACGTCTGTCGCTAACATCCCGCAGCGACAAGGAGCTCCCAGCACCGGGCCCTGAGACAAGAACCAAGGCTTCCTCCACATATCCAAGGCACGTAGGCAGCGCCGCGTGACCTTTAGCATGCGAAGTGGGTTTCCCGTCAGGGAGAACCCCTTGGTCTTGAGCCACCACTGTAGGGGTCTCATGTACAGCAGGCCAATAGTATTCACAATGGACGCAGCTGCCATCAGACCCAGCAATCTCCGTGACTGCTTGACAGTGAGTGACTGGCCTTCTCTCACTCTCGTGACTGCAGTGAGGATCGACTCGATCCGAGCAGGTGACATATGTGCCTGCATTATGGTCGAATCCCACACCATGCCCAGATAAGTGGTTCTCTGAACTGGAGAAAGCACACTTTTCTTGGCGTTAAGTCTTAACCCCAGCTCTTTCATATGAGCGAAGCGACATCTCGGTGCAGAACCGTCATCTGCTCAGATTGAGCTGATATCAACCAATTGTCAATGTGGTTGAGTCGTGGAAGTGTGGGGTGAAAGTGCAAGGCCAGTGAAAGATCCGTATTGGTAGGCTTTTGCCCCCAAAAGCAAACCTCAGGAACTTCCGATGAAGAAGGATGGAGATAAGTGCATCTTTTGATAGATCGTGACACACCCGTCCTTGGACTTGGCCTGTGTAGGCGTGCTAAACTTCAGTCCCCTGACTGAGAGGTTCAAAAAGCACAGATCTTGAAAAGGACACAACACCTCATCCTTCCTTGAAACAGTGAAGTACCAGCTGTAGGACCTGGACTCTGCAACCCAAGGAGGGACCACATCGATGGTCTCCATCCTCAGAGAGAGTCTACTTCTGTTCCATTACCAGAGCCTGCTTGGGGCCCACCAGAACTGGATTCTGTGGCCTCTCACTACTGTGTGCAGGACCCACTGAGACGGCTAAACTAGCTGCTCTGGAAACCTCCCAGGAGGTCGCGAGCCTCTTAGCACCGCTACGTTTCCGGGCGGTAACTGAGAGAAGCGCTCGCTGGAGACCGCTGTGCCCTGGAACACCGGCAGGGTTGGCAGATCGATCTCCTGAGGGCACTGAGGAGAGACGGGCACCGTGTAATGCGGTGTACACCGCTCTTCCCCAGAGGGGCCTGCCCTCTCGTAGCTGAAGCTAGGAAGACTAGACCAGAGCCTGCTCGGGGCAGGACCCCGTGAAGTACACTTGGCAGGGGCTCCCATACCGCCATGTGACCTCCTAAGGGAACCAGTCTCGCAAGACTGGCCTCTGGTGTGCCTAGAGTCACTAGCTCGGTGCCCTGAAGCGGCGGACCGGCAGGGGACAACCATACTAGCTGCTCTAGAGACCTCCTTAGAGGTAGCGAGCCTCTCAGCACCGCTACGATTCCGGTTGGTAACTAAGAGTAGCGCTCGCTGGAGACCGCTGCGCCCTGGAACACCGGCAGGGTTGGCAGATCGATCTCCTGAGGGCACTGAGGAGAGACGGGCACTGTGTAATGCGGTGTACACCACTCTTCCCCAGAGGGAGCTGGCCTTCAAAACGTCCTAGGCCTTACACGTCAGGACGTTATGATGAAGGCTATCCAGCGAAAACAACGGTCCGTAGAACTGCTTTCCACTAGAATCCTTCGGCCTGGGAGCGCCACTCTGACTCTAGCGTCTGCGGAGTACAAAAGTGACACCCCCGGCACGAGGGGCTGGAACATGGTTGGGACTGCTCCGCCCAGCAGCCCCTGACCGCCTCAACCTCCTCAGAGGAAGAGCGGTACACACGTGTTCTCACATAAGAAATTACATCCCTAGAGTCCCTGCACATCTAACTTCACATAGTCAGATAAATATTAATATATAGTAGTCAACAACCAGATGAGTCAACACGGTCTGGTGTAGAAAAAACTCACATAAAGATGAAACAATGTAGGCTAATACACGCGTTGCCTCGGCAGCGTGCATGTCTATTTTTTTATTTTATGCTACTCAGTCACACAAACAACATCAATCTCCTCAGAGAAAGATGAATGCTGCAGCTAGCTCTGCCTCCGAGGACGAAGAAACCACAGCACGGGTTTTCAAGCCTCGAGAACGAGCTCTAGATCTAGTGAACACGGGTGGAGATAGGACGAGCCGTCTCCAACCCGTTCGCCAGATCATGTGCGATTCCTGCGAACGCAGTCGCCGCCGTGCCTCAGCCCCAGCACGACCGCAACCGCAAGATCGCATGCACGGATACACTCCTCAGAGCGTGCCCGGTGAGAGAGCATGCAGCAGCAGCAGCGAGCTGTCTCAGAGGGCGAAGAAACTGCAGCGCTGGTTTCCAAGCCTCGAGAACGAGCTCTAGATCTAGTAAACACGGGTGGAGATAGGACGAGCCGTCTCCAACCCGTTCGCCAGATCATGTGCGATTTCCGCTATCGTGGTCGCCGCCGTGCCTCAGCCCCAGCGCGACCGCGACCACAAGATCGCATGCACGGACACACTCCTCGGAGCGTACTCGGCGAGAGCGGAGCGCTTAACAGCGAGAAAAGCACAATCAGCCCCCTGAGAGCCGACTGCGCGAGCTCCACTCTTCATTAATGCTGCTTATTATAATATTAGGCATAATATGCGTGTGTAACTGGTGCTTGTGTGACTGGTGCTTGAACAACTGGCGAGCTCATCGACGTCTTTCCATATCAATCTCCTCTGAGAAAGACAGGCAGTGCGTCGCGCCCTCTCATCGGGGAGACAGTACCGCAAACGCGGGCTTCCGAACCCCCGAGAGCGGGCGCCGGATCTGGTGGCTAAGAAAGAAGATAGGGTCTTGCTGCCCGTCTTACATTCCTTCCAGCAGATCCGAAAGCGAATCCCGCTAGCACAACCACCGCTCCGTTTTTTTTCCTCAACAAAAGCAGGGCTGGCACCGCGAGAAATGCCAGTGAAAGCTCTCTCCTCAAAGAGAGCGTTCTGAGAGTGAAGCAAAGGCTCGCATCGCAGCCGTCAACTCCCTCGAGAGCTGACACTGCGCGCTTCACTCTCAAGCAGACAACACACGAGCTGCATGTGTCCCTACCTTTTTTTTTTTTTTTTTTGGCAGGGAAAACACACAGCCTGAACGCTGCCTGCTCTTGCCCAAAGCTTCTCTTGATTGAAGCTTTGACAATGGAGTTTATCAGTGGACAAACAACACTAAATAAGACTCACAAACAGATAGAAACTGACACACACACACACACAGAGCGCTTGCTGAAGACACAGGGCTGATTACCGGCTTCGCCGCTCATGCTTTTATGCTTCCTGGTCTCTGACGTCACCCGCCTATGACGTCTAACCCTTCCTTTGGACTGATTATACACATTATTCAGAGATGTCACGCTGGACGCGTTCCCCAAACGTTCTCGACTCAGCTCGAGATCCTGAAGAGGAACAACAGTGAGGTTTTGTATGTGCGAGTAGGTGTAACTGATCTTGACCATCACCAAAGCTGGCAGCCCTTCTCGACTCCACCGCTAAGCACCCTTTACAGGAGCCTTCACTTCAGCCTTCACTTCTCACAATTCACTTCTTACACTTCTAACATTAAACAATAACATTTAATAACATCGCAATAACACAAAAGCAAAAATAAATAAATAAACAAGAGAGATCTTTTTTATTATTATTAGTATTTTATTTTTAGCCCTCTACATACACAGGCTGAGATGGAGACCGTGTTTTTAAGTTTGTTACAAAACCAATTATCAGGCCAGCATATGTCATTATAATGATAATAAAATAGAGGAGAAAAGGATATGAACTATAGATTTTGATTTGAAAAATGTTACATAATTAAAAAGAGGCTAAGCTGTTTGATCTCTGTCAGACAGCAATGAGATATCAACATCCTAATAATCCTTTCCTGGACTCCTGGTGTTATGAAAATGTAAATGTGAATGAAGAGGGGTATAAACACCTAGATGATTTCATACGAGGGTGTGTCATCTACTTTGCCAAGGTGACAAGCCACCATCTGGGCTTGATCACAGCAACCTCAGTAAGATTTAACAGATACTTCTCTTTGAAGCTGCTGTTATGAACAAGATAATCTCCTGCTCTGGACAGATACAGGACCAGTAAAAGGAAATGCCTGAAACACATTTTGATAATTTTGTCATTGGGAATGTACATATAGTGATTGGTTGTGTAGTTTAAATGTCCCTATTTACTTGCACTCATATCGACACATCATTAAAACATGATTAATTGGTTTAGCTTATACAAGGATCATGTCTTGCCAAAACATTACACTCTACTTCAACCAGAATGCACATGAAAGTTTACTCAATGACAACATTGTCTAATTCATCTTTTGCCAGAGAGAAGATCCAATCATAAAAATATATGCATAAATATGACTTAAAATGTGAGCATGATTTTTATATAGTTCATGTCATTTAACGTGAGTGTCACCTGGGCAGGACTCGCTTGGAGATCAGAGGATTCTCAGAAGTTATGGAAATTAAATGTGTGAAACTGGAAATGCATTAGGACCGTTGTGTTAGATTGTTATTGTTAACATCCCTCAAAATGGTCTGTATAATATATCTCACAGTTGTTACTGATAAGCAGTGATAGGTATGCAGAAAGCACACATCTAAAACATTAGGTTGGCTGAATATCTGATAATGTCTGACACAGCGTGTCTGTTTTTGCATGATTCTCCATCAATCTGATACATTAAGAGTATTAGTCTTAATTTTCCCATTGAAATCTAGATCCCCATACTCTTGGCCATCCAATAAACTGTATTCTAATACTGTGTCAATTATAGCGGTTTTATCCTGCATTAAAGATTATAATCTACATTATTTATTAACCTCTTGTGAACAAGATTTACAGTATGTGTATTTCAAGTTTAAATGATTTAAAAATAAAGGGATAAAGTACAGCATGTCATTAGCTCCAAATAAACCTGACAGAGTGATCCGTCTCAAATAATGCTGAAGGCCCAGGGGGTTCTTTTATAATAATGACCAGCTGAATGTACATTATTCTCTCATTACATGACAAGTTTACCAGATTTGTAATTAAATGGACATAAAAAATGATTTGATCTGAAATTGTTTATATGAGAATGGAGAGAACAGAATGTTACAAGGTACATGAAATTGGCACAAAAGACACTGGTTGATTTACAGTATATTGGGGAAATATTCTGCAGCCGTCATGCAGAAAAATTCACCACAATTGGCTAGTCAGTAAATCACCTAAATCACTTTGACAGTTCCATTAACCACTTCAGCTGTTATTTTGATTTTTTGAGAATTAGGCATATGCAATATTGGACCCACCGGTGGGTCCCCAGAGTTGATGTGGTTAAGCAGAATTCTTCATGTGTAATTATTTTATGATCTAATCTGAAATATCCTACCTTTAATGTATTCAGTGTTTGATTTCTATGAATATGTCCTATTGCAAATATCACTTATTATCTATGGGCTCAAGATCAACTGTATAGGAATTAATAAATGAACTGTAACATGTAAACTTTCAGTATACTGAAACTCTATAGACAAAAACTCAATAAAACATTTTGAAACTTTTGTATTTTGAAACTGGCATTTATACAGACCTTCATCATACAGTGCATGCTATTATATAGAATGTAATGTCCAAAGTATACCTCAATTTTATTCCCCTCAAGTACTTCAGAGACATATTCATTCAAGTAATATTGACATGCCGGCATTTAACCTGACTATAAGGTCTATTCTAGCCTGATTGCTTCGTTTATGATGATAGTTGGACTAGTGATAAACCCAGCAGGTTGGATACAAAATGTAATAAATAAGTCTAGCAATCTAAAAACATCCATAATATTTTGTTTATTCAAATCATTGATTAAAGGGTTAGTTGCCAAAAAAAAAAAAGAAAAAAAAACAGAAGAAAATTCAGTCATTGTTTATTAACCCTCAAGTTATTCCAAATTGTATTTTTGGGTGAAAAAATTGTCAGCAGCAAATATTTGATTTCTACCAAATTAATATATAGTTATTATTAATTTACAGTTACAGCTACTATTGATTTTATTTTGAAATTAGTGATGGTGATGAACACAACTACTCTTGACCCTATAGGGATATATCCCAACAATAGTTCATAACGAGTGTCTGCCATCAATAAGTCCCCTCATTCTTAACATTGTTAACACCTTCCTTACTACTGGTATTGTTCCAGAAGCCCTTAAGGTTGCAGCTACTACACTTCTCCTTAAAAAGCCTGGATGTGATAAGTCAGATGCATCAAATTACAAATTTCTCTGATTTTCAAATTTTCAATAGTATGTTGAAATCCTACCTTACTGATTGTTCCCAGTTTGTTGTCTTGGGAAACAACAAATCGGACCTTGGACAGATCTGTCATAGTGTTCCTCAGGGATCTGTTAGGAACTATGACTTGGGAGAACCACTTTTATGTTAATGATACTCAGATCTATATCAGCTCTAAGACCGATATCAATGTTACTTCAAAAATTATATCTGACAGTGTGCAGGAAATAAAAATATGGATCCACCATCATTTTTGAAAACTGAACCGTTCAGAAACAGAGTTTCTTTCCTCATTGGCACACCAAAGGCTATTTATAAAGGTAGCAGTTTTAATTAGATTATAATACTGTAATACCATAGTTCCACCAACTCATGATCGTATCCTCAGTCTGATTTTTATATGCCCATCTGTCATTAGATTCACATATTAAGAGTATCACAAAATCTGCATTCCATCACCTTTTCTCACACACTGCCTGATGCTGCAAGGCTTATTCACACAATTGTTACTTCCAGGATTGATAAATGTAATGCATTATTTGTTGGTCAATCTGCTAATTCTATCAAAATGGCTACATTATATCAAGAATTCAGCAGCATATGTTCTCACTTATACTCCATCTTGTCAGCATATCACAGGCATCCTTTATAGACCTGGCTTCCTGTTCAGTCGCGTATTGATTTTAAGATTCTCACTTTTTTTTTACTTAAAAAGCTGTGCGTGGAATGGCTCCTTTTTATATCTGTCCCTGCTCATTAACTTCTGATCATTCTTTTACTCTTAAGCAGCCTCATTGTAGATTAAAATCCACGATGGAGAGATCTTTCTCTGTTGCCGCACCTAGGTTATGCAATGCACTTCCTGTTACTGTTAGAAATGCTCCCACATTAGACAGTTTTAAGAAGTTGTTGAAAACACATCTTTTTAAAATTGCCTATATAGATTGAGATGATTAGTATTTTGTTGTATTGGTTAGCTGTACTGCAATATTTAGCACTGATTAATTGTTTTGTACTGCTACATTATTTAGTATTAAATTTGTTTTGTTTGTATCTGTGCTCGCTCATTCACTATTGACTAGTGAATGCCATATAGTTAGCAAAAGGCCATGAGAGAATTTAGTATTTAGACAATATTGTGCAGTATGACATGAATGCAGTGACAGAAGACCTTTGAAATTCAATCTGACCGTTTGGAATAATGTAATGTACTGCAATGCACATGTGATCTGAATCAATGATTCAAAACAAAAGTGCCTGGTGGAATGATTTGTTTTTCTCTATTTATACAGACGACTGTTTGTGTTTGAGATCATAGATATTCACCAGACCAAAGTAGTACTAGTTGATCATCTATCACTATCTGGCACTGAACTCCATATGACCCTGACCTCAGGAACTCTGTAAATAGTAGTCTGTACCGTATCAGTCAGTTGTGCTCAGTTCTGAGGTGCTCTTTAAGACTGATGAGAAGAACTGAGCTGGCCTTGCACTACACCAGACACCTAAAATCAATGCGGTCTACCTGTATTGTGAACCACTGAAGCTCTAAAACTCCATTGGCCTATTAAAGTCTGGAAAATGGTGGAAGCTACAGTGTAGTAATGACCAGTGATTCAAAAGTAGAACAGACTCTCAGGCAAATCAGATTCCATTGATTATTTTGACTGAAACATTTATTTTGTTTTATTTTGAGAATGTGAACGGCGTGTGACAAAAGAATCTGATTTCATAACATACGGCTGAAAACAAAATGAACTAATAATGTACCTCTACCTTTTGGATTATTGGACCATAACAGGTCTGGAATGGGAGCTGTTGATCAATACTATTGATTCAACTCTGTCCATGGTGCAGCCTATAATCTCTGAAGCCATAGTTACAAAGAAATGGATCTTCAACAGTAAGCAGCACGTAGGTATTTGGGGTCATTTGAGTAAAATTGAAATGGTCTGACAAAGGGATCATTCTATTTGAGAAAGATGAAATTTAAAATATATTGGGTAGGTGTGAAGAATCATGAATGTGAAACATCTGCAAAAGATGCTAAATAAAATTATCCAATTGTACTCAGAATAAAGGGTGTGTGTTGTCCAAAAAACTTTCTTTTTTGAAAACTGAAAATCATGAATTATGAATATTGTATATACAATTGTTAAATTTTTGGATTTAGAATTGAGTATACTGATAATTTCTCAGCATTTATTATGTTTCAATCAAGTCTCGGGAAACAAAACCCTAAATTAAGAAAACGGGACAGATTAACGGGACAGATTAAAAATAAAGGGATAAAGTACAGCATGTCATTAGCTCCAAATAAACCTGACAGAGTGATATGTCTCATATAATGCTGAAGGCCCAGGGGGTTCTTTTATAATAATGACCAGCTGAATGTACATTATTCTCATTACATGACAAGTTTACCAGATTTGTAATTAAATGGACATAAAAAAATGATTTGATCTGAAATTGTTTATATGAGAATGGAGAGAACAGAATGTTACAAGGTACATGAAATTGGCACAAAAGACACTGGTTGATTTACAGTATATTGGGGAAATATTCTGCAGCCGTCATGCAGAAAATTAACCACAATTGGCTAGTCAGTAAATCACCTAAATCACTTTGACAGTTCCATTAAGCAGAATTCTTCATGTGTAATTATTTTATGATCTAATCTGAAATATCCTACCTTTAATGTATTCAGTGTTTGATTTCTATGATTATTGGACCTGAAAATCATGAATTATGAATATTGTATATACAATTGTTAAATTTTTGGATTTAGAATTGAGTATACTGATAATTTCTCAGCATTTATTATGTTTCAATCAAGCCTTGGGAAGCAAAACCCTAAATTAAGAAAACGGGACAGATTAACCTGTTTTATCCTACCAGGTGAAGAATGACAGCCTGATCTCACAATCAAAACGTACATATTTAGACGTAAATTAAAACTGTCCAATACGTATGTGCCTTTACGTATTTACAGTTTGGTTTACGTATTATCTGGATGTAATTACAGGTTCGATACTTA
Source organism: Carassius carassius (assembly GCF_963082965.1). Taxonomy (NCBI): domain Eukaryota; kingdom Metazoa; phylum Chordata; class Actinopteri; order Cypriniformes; family Cyprinidae; genus Carassius; species Carassius carassius. The sequence continues at coordinate 19,785,149 of NC_081758.1, read as the reverse complement.
TCTAAATTTACGTAAAAACAACCTCAAATACATACAGATAGAACGTAATCTCATACCAGTCAGTTATCCATAGAAATTTGCTCATGAAGCTGCTTTTCAATGCGTATCTGATTAATTTTTTAATATTTATGTATATTTTCCCTTTTTATAATTTTTTTTTGATAAATGTAAGATCCCTAAACCCCACCCGAACCTAAACCTACCCATTTTATACAGAATGTTAAAAGAATAAAACATAAAACACAATTTTAGCAAAAATATGACATTAAAACGTTATTTTGAGCCACTAACATTAATCCTACACCTAACGTACCCCTAAACCTATATAACCATTTCTTAAAATACCATAACGTTACTGTTATAAATAAACAAATAACAGACAAACAAACATAACGTTAATCATTTATTTTTTGCGAAAACATCAAAAGTGGTACCAAAAGTAGTTCAAATGATAATGAGTTCCAGTCGCAGTCCTCTCTGAAGGTAATAGTTTTTATAGGGTACAGAGCAGAATTTAATTTATTAAATTTATTTTATTAATCCGTGAAATTATGTATCTGTCTTTTCTCCGTGAAGGCGCACTGGCGCAGTACTGATTTCAAATGTCTACCAACTGAAACACGGCATGTCGCAATCTGTGACGAATTATGTGAGAACCAATGAGCGTTTCATATCAGTGCCGTAAACCATGTCGTAACGTTTCTCGAGGGTGGTGGCGCTATTTTCCAATTCGAATCATAACGAGCGCTGGCTTTGACTGTGACGGTCGCTGTTGCTAAGAATGAAGATGAAGATCGTTTGATAAAGGGATGAATTTGGATATGTTCCTTGCAAAAATCTGGATTCTAAAGATATGGAGTACAGCAAACAAATAAAATGGATGTGATTTGTAATTTTATGCTGTGCTTTTGTGTATCTATGGTTGTATTGTCAGTCATTGGATAGGAGAAAATCACACAGCAAAATATTACAAAATGGTTAAACAATTACATAAATTGTATTCATTTTAAGGTTTCAAAGTGTAGTCTCGTTTAACATTATGTCATACCCCGAAACGAGTTTGCAGCATGCAGAGAAATGTTATTTCCTATTAAGTAGATGAGTAAACTGCTTTCAATAAATTTAATAGAAACGTGTATTGATATGGCCATTAAATACAACAGATTTAAATCATTAAAGCCACGATTTTAATATTAATACATGGGAATTCATATACATTCACACTTTACATTAGATTATTTACGTTTAGCTGCTAACACGTAAGTATTTGTAGGTTTTACTGCTATAAATACGTCAAAGTTGTACGTTTTTATGTGCATGAAAACGTAAGTAAATGTACGTGTGGTAGAATCACATTTAACGTAAAAATACACACGTATTCTCATGAGATCACGTTGCGAATGATGTATTCTCTTTTTCATACTGATAAATTGGATTGACTCTAGTGTGTCCAATTCATGCTTATATTCTCCTCGTGCATACAATCTTTCATCTTTGATTTTATTTTTATTTTTTGCTTAATTATGTAATAAGCCAAAACTAAGTTGCGTGCTGATTCTAATTTTAAATGGTCTAGGAGGATATGAGAAAATGGATTAAAGAGCATCATTGCTGTTGGAGATGTGGTAGGGCTCATCAGGCCTCTCTGTGGGACCTAAAGAAAGGCTGTCCAAAATGTAAAGGTAAACACCTGGGAATTCTACATGAGGTGAATCAGGAGAAGCCAGACTCTGGCTGTTCCAGACCAAGCTGTTCCCCAAGAGTTGTACTGAAAGTAGTTAAAGTCCTGCTGAGCCATAATGGTAGATGTAAGGAGACTTATGCCATCTTAGATGACGGTTCTGAAAGGACAATGCTTCTACCTCTAGCAGCACAGCAACTTGAATTCAAGGGCACAGCTGAATCATTGGTGCTAAGAACTGTGCGTCAAGACACAGAGGTCCTGAGAGGAGCCAGTGTAAGCTTTACAATTTCTCCAGCAAATTCTCATAAGGAATATCAGATCCAAGGGGCTTTCACTGCACAGGGATTGGGCCTTCCTGAGCAATCCTATCCCATTTCTAGCCTTTTAAAACGATTCCACCATCTAAAGGGACTTCCACTGGAAACATTTAATAAAGTCCAGCCTATGCTTTTGATTGGTGCTGATCATCCGTATCTTCTAGCTCCAGTGGAGAAGGTTCATCTTAGCCCTCATGGGGGACCAGCCCCAGTTCATACCAGATTGGGATGGGCTCTTCAAGGTCCAGTATCGTCAGCTCAATCAAATGAGACTGAAACCCAGTGTCTGTTCCTTTCTGGAGTTTCCATTACCTCTCAACTCCAACAGGATGTAGAGCAGTTATGGCAAGTGGATGTGTTCCCCTATAAGAGTGAGAAAAAAATTATACGGTCCAAACAAGACCAGTATGCCCTAGATTGTCTTAACCGTTTGACGACAAGAGAGACTGTGAATGGTGTCTCTAAATATGCCACTCCTCTACTTCGCTCAAAGCATGCACCCTTGTTCAACGCTCCTAAAGTGGCAGTTATGTTATCCCTCCGATGGACAGAGCGCCAACTCACACGAAATCCAGAGCAGGCCCTTATCTATGAAGGAGAGATTCAGAAACTGGTTGATTCTGGTTATGTGAGAAAGTTGAGTCATGAAGAAGCCTTTCAAAGTAGTGAGTCCTGGTTTGTACCTCACCATCTCGTAAAGCATAATGGAAAGAATCGATTAGTGTTTAACTGTTCCTATATGTATAAAGGAGAATCACTGAATGCTCACCTACTGCCTGGTCCGACCTTAGGGTCATCCTTATTAGGTGTACTCCTTCGTTTTAGGGAACGTCCTATGGCCATTAGTGGTGATATTAAGTCCATGTTTTATCAAGTTTGTCTGTTGCCTTCTGATAAACCTCTCCTGCGTTTTCTGTGGCGAAGCATGAGACTGGATAAGCCAGCTGATGTTTATGAATGGCAAGTTTTGCCATTTGGAAGTACCTGTAGCCCTTGCTGTGTGGTTTATGCTTTGCAAAAGCATGTAAGAGCTCTACCAGAGGATTGTGAAGATGTTAAGGAGTCTATACTTTTTATGTTGATAACTGTCTACAAAGTGTTAAGGACATCCCCACAGCAAAGGAGTTGGTTGGGAAGTTACGGACCAATTTGAGAGATGGAGGCTTTGAAATTTGACAGTGGGCAAGTAATGTTTCAGAGGTGGTGGAGGATCTGCCCAGCGACGCAAAATCCACCCACACTGAACTTTGGTTAAGTCAAGACTGTTCAGATCCTAGTGAAGGCATGCTGGGATTAATTTGGCACTGTGCCAGAGATACCCTCGGTTACAAACATCGTCCTGTTGCTTATGATTCTCTTACCTTGCGCAATGTTTATAGGGTCCTTGCAAGTCAGTATGACCCTATAGGGTTCCTTCTACCTTTTACCACTAGAGCCAAAGTCCTGCTTCAACAAATGTGGAGTAAAGGAAGACAATGGGATGATCCTGCACTACCTAAAGGTATTAAGAAGGCCTGGGTAGCATGGGAGAGTGAACTTCCTGCTATCACATCCATTGAACTACCAAGAACGTATGGTCCTGTTGATCTTGATGGAAATTCCCTTAGGAGGGAGTTGCATGTATTTTGTGACGCCTCAGAATTGGCTTATGGGTCAGTGGCCTACGTAAGGACTGTCAATCAGGAGAGTGAAGTTCTAGTCTCCTTTGTGATGGCCCGATCCAGAGTTGCACCTCGTAAGTCAATTTCTATACCTCGTCTAGAATTGTGTGCTGCCCTCACCAGGGTTCAATTGGCAAATCTGTTGCAGAGGGAACTTTGTTCTGCTCATTCAACAAACAATATTGTGGTCTGATTCAATGACAGTACTCAACTGGATTCGTTCGGACACTTGCCGCTATAAAGTATTTGTTGCAAATCGTATTACTGAAATCTTAGAGTACTCTGCTCCTGATCAATGGCGTCATGTTAATACCACTAGCAATCCAGCTGATGATATCACTAGGGGCAAGAATCTGACTGATCTAACCAAACCTAATCATTGGACTCGAGGCCCTTCTTTCCTTTATTCTGACCCTGATCAGTGGCAAAAATTCCCTGGTATGACTGGAGACTCTGATGCTACAGAGTTAAGGAAGACTCTGTTCTGTGGCCTGACTGATGTTGAAGATAACCTTGTGAATCTTGATGTTCAGCGATACAAGTCATGGAATGAGCTTGTTGAAGCTGTGGCTCTTTGCTGGACAAGGCTCAGTTTGAACTTCTCCTGTTGCGACAGGCTCAGAGGAAAGACTTTGCAGAGGAGTATGGTGCATTGCGAATTGGAAAAAAGTGTGTATGGTTTGGATTTTGTTTGTAATTCCTTTGATTATTTATCTTTATTTGGTAATCTTTAGCCTGACATACAAAACAAACAATAAACTTACATCTGTACACAGCCACAACACCATATGGAAGAATCCAGAGCAGTCAACAAGGAGTGAACTGATTGCTGCTCTAAAGCAACCCTTTTTAAAGTCCCTTAATTGGAGTCAGAATAGGGTGCAGCTGTCAAAAATGGGTGGAGCTACAATTACTATGTCATGGGTTTTTCAACAATTTGTTTAAGCTTCTCCTTTTCAATACCACACAAAAAAGGATTTTACTCGGAGTCTTGAATCCTCTACAGATTTTCTTTAATTTTTGTATTTCATTCATGGTATATTTTATATGGTTATGTACTATGAATACATTTTGCATTTCTTGATTCTGATATATTGTGGTGTTTAATTAAAGATCAACATAAATTACTAACCTATATAATACACAGAGTCCACTTGTTTGCATTTGCCTTAAACTCTGAAGTGCACTTTCAGCTGGAACAGAATATCAGAGCATCTTTTGATATCTGCTAACCTTTCCTGTGTGAAAGAACAAAAGGCTTTCTTCACTTATCAAAGTGAACTCTAATAAAAATCCTTTTTTTCTAGGAGCTTTTGAGCCTACTTCTTGTGCCAGGCTCAAATCCGAAGTCATATCTGGAGTATTTTTTGATAAACTTTAATAACCAGATGTGAGGTTCTGAGTATAACCTTTAAAATGTTCACAAAGCTGTTCGTTGTAAGTTTGCGTCACTCCTGTCAAAAAAGTTGTAGTTTTAGTGAACAGCTGTCAATCCATGTCATGGGGTTTAAGTGAAAGCCAGAGTCTTGTTTGCATTTAAACATTTACATAACTGTGTTTCTGCTGAAGTTAATTTTTGACTATGCACACTTTTGTTTCTTTTAAAACTGCAATACAGAAGCAGTTTCTAATTTGAACTCACATTTGGTAAAACACCTGTGGTAAAATATGAGGAACACAGTTCTCATTTTAATTTCAGTTTTAATAGTACCAACTTTGCTGGCTGACAAAGGTAGGAAGAACAGACTTTGTTAAATGTAATGGTATTTTACAGGCTTTATTTACACAGTGAAAAAAGGAAGGAGTAAGCCATTCATTTTGTTTGTTTAATATAGAATCTTTCACTGAGGATTTTTGTTAATAGTGTTAAAGTAAAACAGAATAGTAATTGAAATTTTGTTAAAGACAGGTTGAGAAAAATGAATAAATGTTCTATGAAAGAAAAATCAATAGAAAAATACAGCTATGTTGATTAATGTATTTATTTTGTGTTTTTGCTTATGCAGTTATTCTTTATAATATTGATATCTCTGCAGGCAAGAACTATGCCAAAGAAAATGTTTGCCAAGAGCTCAAAGCCATTGGAATCGAAAAGTTCAAAGAAATGTAAGTATAAATGTAATTTCTTTTCCCGGAGGATTAACACAGTTCTAAGTCTCAAACACAGTTCATGGATATAAATGCACTGCTTCTTTATATGTGCAAAATATTTGGATCTCAAGATGAAGTTTATTAAAGTTAGTTTTAAAAGGTTTTCAATTTCAGCTTAATTCCATATTATTATTTTTTTACATACACTATCCCTGTATTGTTTGATGCAATTAGTTGAGATTCTCTGAGCATGCTTTCATAACTTATTTTCACCTTTAATCCTCCCGCAGGGTCACTGTCCTCTACAGTCAAAAGTTCCCGAATGGCACATTCCAGGAGGTCAGCTGTGTGGCAGATGAAATGAGTAAGCTTGCAGAAAAATGCTGCAAAGATGATGCAAGTCCTGACTGCTATGATAAAGGAGTAAGTGCTTGTCCTCTATGATGAAAACATGTTTTATGGCTGAAAAGAATTAAGTAACAAGTCGAACTCATCCGAATGAATCCCATGTTTCAAATACAAATCCATTAGCTTATAGAGATAAAACTCTAAAGATTTTCACACAGTTCTCAACTTAAAATCATTTTATTAACTCTGGGTTTATTGAACATTTAAATTGAATGTTTGTGATTGTAAACGAGGGTTAGCACAGCTTTTAATGAAAACCTGCTGGAGAGAAAAAAGCAGTGTTAACTGTCAGCTTCATGTAGAGCAAAGGCACACAAAGACAAAGGTCATCTACACAAAAGTTTAATTAAATCCAAGAAGATGATAATCCATGAAGGCAACGGGAGCCCACAGCAAAACAACATCAAACACCAATACTGGACAAGAACTGAAAAGAACAGGGAGAACTTATACAAGAACTAAATGAGGGAACTAATCAGATAATAAACAAATGCAGGTGAACTGAATAAACGAATGAAAGGACGACAGAAACTAGGTCAAGTGAAACATCGTGAAACTATCCAGGGGCTGAGGAATCATTTAATTTATGCTGGCACACGCTGTAAAAGCATTTTTCCCCACTGACAAAAAACTAAACAAAAAAACGAACAAAAATAATTGTGTATTCTGACAAAATATTTATTTTAGGCAACATAAATTACAAGTATTTCATTATATTACAGGAGATGGTTTACCAGTAACATTTTTTTTAAGGAATTCTGAAAGGCATGAAATAGTGACAGGAAACATGTTAACTGCAGTTATTTGCCTTGGCTTTTGCATGTATCAGGAGTCTTAAATCAGACATAGTGGATGACATGCACAGATGGACACACAATTAATAAAGCAGGTGGAGAGCTCTGTTTGCCCAATCAATGAATAATGAAAATGCAAAAATGTGCAAAAGTCTGTTAACTGAATGGTGGACAGTATGACGTCTTGAAACCTGAATGTCCAGGATTAGTTGCTAACCCATGTGTGAAATGAAACGAGATAACCCAATAATTAAAATGGCCATATGTTATCATTTAAAGTTTGAGAAGCCCATGTTAAATGCATGCCAGTGGTTTTTAAATCTAAAGGTCAAGTTTATTTATATAGTACCTTAAAAGCAACATGTGATGACCAAGGTGCTGCACAGCCAAAATTTTTTTTAAAAATAAATAGATTTTAGACACAAAATTTAGGATATACAGGTGCATCTCAATAAATTAGAATGTTGTGGAAAAGTTCATTTCAGTAATTCAACTAAAATTGTGAAACTCGTGTATTAAATAAAGTCAATGCACACTTATCAAGTAGATGACAACTCATCACAATTAAAAGAACCAAAGACTTAAACTTCTTCAGGTGTGTGCACTGAATTTATTTAATACACACGTTTTACAATTTGAATTTAATTACTTAAACTTTTCCACAACATTCTAATTTATTGAGATGCACCTTTACACTTTGTATTGTGTCTGTTACTTCTGTGTTTTCGAAGACTTGAACTTAAAGCAGAACTGGAGCAGAATCACATGCTAGATTTAGCACAACATACCTTAAATAGACTCATGCCCCTTTTCTAATTACTTTAAATGTTCAGGAGAAAGTAAACTTAATTACATCGCTAACTCACGCAGCCTATCTTGTCTCAAGTCTTTCACCCTTGATGGTCTTCTCATCGATACGTTATGCTGTTTATTTGGCCTGACTGGATAAAGCTCTTCTTTCAAAATCTCTCAGACTCGGTTTTCATCATCAGCTATAGCTAAGCTCATTTCATAACATTTTCATGTGTCCCTGTCATCAAGATTCTTTTCATTCTGTAAGTACATCAGTGAATTGTTAGCCAGGCTATTGCAGTGGCTGTCAACGAAGAAGAAATAATCTATTTTTGGAGAAATCTAAAATTCTAGCTGGTATTAAAGCATGTTTAAATCTGAGCCATAGCACAGTTGCTAGCAATTGCTCCGACATATTGAGTTGTGGTACTTATGGGAGTTACGTGAGTTTAAATCTGCCTCATAGCATTTCCCGGTCTAATTGCTCCCTGCTTGTCCTTATTGATTATTGTCCTTTATCTTCAATATCCTAAGTGGCAAAATGCCACTTACTTGAAATGGTGAACCTGGAAACCATCATCTACAAAGGTGAGAATATATGAATTTCAATAGATACTATTTTGAGAATGAAATATAAATGTAATATAAAATGTGAATATAAAATAAAAAATGACCATGGATCAATGGAAGAAGGTGCCTGGACTGATGAATCACATTTTCTTTTAGATCAGGTAGACAAGGCAGTTATGCTCTGGGTAATGTTCTGCTGGGAAAACTTAGGTCCTTTTATTTGTGTGGATGTTACTTTAAAACATACCACCTACAGACTGTTGCAGATCACATATACCCCGTCATGGTAGCAGTGTTCCCTGATGGCAGTGGTCTCTTTCAGCAAGATAATACCACACTGTAAAAATTGTTCAGGACTGTTTGAAGAATATGACAAAGAGCTAATTTTTTGGTGCCAGATACAACAGGCAATGTATACATTAAACACTAATATGATGGGATACACAGTACGCATACCCAAGACCCTACAGAGGATAAGTGGTTTAGAGAATGAATTTCTGTAGTTTTACTGTTGCTTAGATGCAGGCTTTACTCAAAGAAAGAATCTTATGTAATTAATACAAATTCAACTCTCCTTTAATTTGTGCATGGGGATAATAAGATGTCTCCTGGCCGGAGGCAATTCCAGCTCAATTCCGGAAACGTTTCCATTGTCAGTTCCAGGCCCAATCCTCTGCACACTTCAATGCAAATTGATTACAGTGCATGTTAGTTGGTGTGGGTACATAGTTACTCGCTGCTCCATTTATTGTATCGTTCATCTCATTAAAAAATAATTACTTCAGCAGAATGTTCTCATCTGCTTCAACTTGCTGATTTCTCACATTGCATTTGCAATTCTAAATACAAGCACAGTTTCAATGGGCTTCAAACACTGCAGGCTTAAGCTTTACTGCACATATGATTTGATATGATACGATGATACGACATATGATATGATGATACCATTTCTGATCTATCTGATTGTCTCAATGCCATTAAAGGAACATGAAGCCATGCAAAATGAAACTATTAAATCGAAAATAAATAAAATATTACAATCAGACCTACACCAGAGAAACAATGATATATGGATTTGTAATTAAACACATTTCATTTTACACATATAGACAACGTTTTTCATTTTGTGAGTACTTTACTGTGGTGTTGTTTTGCCTTTGCTTTTGTGTTGTGTGCTTGCTTTTCATATACATTACCTTTTTTCCCAGGCTACAGAGATCTCTGAAAAGTCATGCGGAAAGAACTCTCCATTCCCTAAACATCCAGGCATCGAGCAGTGCTGCACACTTCAGGGGCAAGAGAGGAAACTTTGTCTGGCCTCACTACGGTACACTGCAGATGAGCTGGCATCCCTAACGGAGCCAACAAATGAAGAGATCTGCACCGAGTACACTAAAGACGAGAAGGACTTCACTGTCAGGTGAGATTTGTCTCACTTATCAAGTCCACGGTGCTTCGGGCTCATTATAGGAAATAAAAACAGAAGAAATTTATGTAACATTCTTGTTCACCTACTGGTCGCTTTCATTTCTCATTCTCTTTAGCATAAACACATTGCTACTACCCAAATCACTAAGTCTTCAGACATCCTCTATTTGAAAGGCTCTATCCAGCCTTTTTGGTATAACTTTGTAGAAATTGTAGCTATAAAAGAGTATATTAAAATATATTCCCTAAGGAAAAAACACAGTATACCTGTTCTAAGTCATAATGAAAAGCATCTTGTGCAAATTGGATCTGCAAATTTAGCATTTCCTTCCAAATACATTCATTAGTATGAAGTATCCCAATAAAATGAATTCAGAAAAAATCACTGGCTGTTTAATCTCTCTGAATGGTCATGGTTTTTTCAAAACTGTTTTCCCAGGTATAGCATGATTAGAGAAAGAAACTTATTTCCCATGTCATTCTAATGAATGATGATAACATCTCTTTGTTCTGAAAACTCTCTCCAGCTCTAGAGACAGAAACGCATTGCATCAAGAACCCGAAGCTTTCTTATTGTTCATCTGCTGTATTTCTTTTCAACAAAACGTTAGTCACAGGAAATTCTGAGACCAGTTTTTCCTTTTTTATCATATATAAATACAAATATTTGTATTGTAAATTGTTTATCTTGACAACCTATTGTATGCCAGTCATTTGTGAGCCGATAGTCTTGATGTCTTTCATAGATGTTTTTCTTCATCATTTTACTCTTAAAGGCGCCATTTTGGATATCAAACACTTTTCAGGATTCATATAGAGTTATCTTAGATTAAGTTTTTTTTAGCATATTGGTTACACTTTATTTTAAGGTGTCCTTGTTATTGTCACACACCTGGACTCATTTTGTGTGTTTTTGCCCCTGTGACCCAGTTTCTGTCTTCCGTGTGTGGTTTGATTAGTTCCCAGGTGTGTCTAGTCATTTCCGCATGTGTTCCATGTCCCTGTTAATTTAGTCATGCCATCCACCTGTGTTTCCCCATTATCCCTTGTATAAAAGCCTTGTCCTTTCAGTTCTGTTTTGTCGGGTCTACTCGTCTACTTGTCAACTTGTTACCTGTTACTTGCCACTTGCCACCTGTTATTTGCTACTTACCTTGCCTATGTTTGATTTAATAAATCCTTGTTTCGTTTATCCCTCGTCTCCGTGTTCCTTCCAGCAGCGTAAGCCGTGACAGAAGACCCGACCTAAAAAGTTAGAAACTGCGTGTTTTCCCTTCGTTTTGTTTTCCGTTTTTTCACAGTCTTTTTCTTTCCGTAGTGTGTAATGGATCCCACCCACTCCTGCCTCCTCCTCCGCTGTCGTCTGGCTGCCCCTCTGCTCGCCCTCAGCCTACCATCGGCCCGTTGACCCGTCGGCTCCACCATGGCTCCTAGCTCCTTCCTCTCTGCCGTGGCCCGGCAGTCCGCAGGCTCTGCCTGGCTCCCTCGTCCCTCCGGCTCCGCCTTGGTCTGGCGTCGTCCATCCTATGCCTCGGGACTCCACTCCTCCGGCTTCGCCTCATCCCTCCGTCCCTCCGGCTCCATCAGGCTCCTTCATCCCCTCGGCTACACCTCAGTCCTCGGTCACTCTGGCCTCACCGCGGCCTTCCGGATCCACATCGCCGCGTCAGTCACCAGAGCCATCAGTTCCGCCTAGGACCTCCGGCTCCTCCCCGTCACCCTGGCTCTTCGGCTCTCCGTCTCCACCTCGGGCTCCTCCTCCACTTGCTCCGTCGCCGTGGGTCGAGTCCCTGGAGTCGGTGACCATTCCTCCTCCATGGCTCCTTCCACCGTCGGCCCCACCTTGGGCCGTTATGGCTGTGGCCTGGGTCCTGCTGGGTACCTCCTGCTTCAGATCCTCCCTGGCTCCTCCCTCCATCATCTCCTCCCTGGCTCCTTCCTCTGTGGTCCCTGTCTGCTGGCCCCCTCCTGGGAGGCTGTCCTCCACCGGAACCTCCTCCCAAGTTCCCACCCACGCCTCCCTTTGTTGTTTCTACGGTGCGAGGACGCACCTACCGGGAGGGGGGAGTACTGTCACACACCTGGACTCATTTTGTGTGTTTTTGCCCCTGTGACCCAGTTTCTGTCTTCCGTGTGTGGTTTGATTAGTTCCCAGGTGTGTCTAGTCATTTCCGCATGTGTTCCATGTCCCTGTTAATTTAGTCATGCCATCCACCTGTGTTTCCCCATTATCCCTTGTATAAAAGCCTTGTCCTTTCAGTTCTGTTTTGTCGGGTCTACTCGTCTACTCGTCTACTCGTCTACTCGTTACCTGTTACTTGCCACTTGCCACCTGTTATTTGCTACTTACCTTGCCTATGTTTGATTTAATAAATCCTTGTTTCGTTTATCCCTCGGCTCCGTGTTCCTTCCAGCAGCGTAAGCCGTGACAGTTATAGTGTAATTGTATACATATTAATTATCATGTACTATGTATATCAAGGGTTTGGGTTATGGTTAATTGCATGTAATTATGCATGATTTATTTTTATTACTACAATAAGTACATGTAACCTGTAATAAGGGAAATGTAAAATACCTTGGGGTAGGCTACACATTTTTTCAAATGTGTGGAATAGTTTTACAATGGGTCTGAAAGCATTAACATAAAGCATAAAACATGAAGCAAAACCTAAGGCAAATGTTTGATGTTTGCTACCCGAGAGCTGTAAGTTTACACAATGAAGTTTCCATACACTGGTACCAAATCGGAGCCAGAGGAATTCATGAACCTGCAAATTCTGGTGGTGCTTTTAGTGAGACTTGGATATCTGTGAACTGTAATAACCTACAGCGTAGTTTCAAGTATGTTAGGTGTCTTCTTTCTCCATTGCTCTACTGGGAGTTAAATACCATGTGTAATTTATCCATGGAACTAGAAACAATATCACCTTATTTGTTGAAAATGCTTTGGGAAATCTCATCTCCTTTTTGCCTATGGACAGACATTTGGGCTTAATAGGCAGGTGGAAGTGATAATTGCTTGTTGGGCTGGTTTGCCTCAGGGGAGGCCTCTTGGTCAGAACTTTTATTCAAAGTCAATTTAAGTAATAATACAATATTTTCTTTAGACTTTAATGGCATGGAGAAGGCCTTCGTCCTGAAACAAATGAAGTAAATAAAAATATATATATATATATTGTCACTTCTTTCAAAGTGTTAATTGCTTTTTTGGCCATTATAGTCTCATCTGATTGTGGTTGAATTTGTAAGGAGATAAGTGCCTTTTGTTTATTCAATGAGGCAGATTTCTGTTTAGCAATAACTTTACATCAAAAGCTGGTTCAGTTGAGTTTAACAAAATGAACAAAACGTGTGCCCCTATACAGCCCCATTTGACAGGTTTAGGAACATTTAAGAGTTCAAAACACTGAAGAAATTTTCTAAACACAATTTCACTCAGAAAGTGATTGTAAATTTCATGAGTAATCACAAAAAAATGTCAAATACATTGAATTAATCATGACATTTCGAAGTAGAAATAGTATTTTAATTTAGTAAACATAATTGTAAATCCAATAATCTTTGTTTTATTTACAACTTTGAAAAAAAAATTTTTTAAAGCTGTTTAAAGCAGAAAGCTGATTTAAGCTTCATGAACAGCAGATGTTAGTCTGTCATCAGTAATTTTGTTTTGACAAACATCCACACAAATTGCTGAACCTGGTGTCTCACTTCTTTTCTTACCTTACTTCTCTACAAAGATCTGCATAATGAAGCTAACTCAGTTTAGTCGATTCATCCTTGTTCCCGTGTTTCCATGTTTCTTGTTGCCATGCCTTGCCTTGTTTTTGACTCTGGACTGTTTCTGGTTTTTGATTGTTTTGCTGCCTGCCCTGACCCTTTGCCTGTTTTGTGGTTTACTCAACACTCTTTGAATATAGCCTGCATCTGGATCCTCAACTCCATTGTCACCCCCCCCCCCCCCCCCCCCACGTTATAATGACAACAGTTTTTCATAATAAAAGAATAAAGAAGAATTAATAATTTAGATTTACATGCTTTTGATGTGTAAAAGACACACCCCCACCCATGCCTAAACATGAGGTTTATGTGCTATTTTAATAGGATTAAAACAAAGAAAAACATCTGGTGATTTGTAGTTACTAACAGAGGAACAGAATATCCTGTGACCTTCGTGACTCATGTCTGAGGGCTTTGATTTACCATGTTGATGTCATAAGTCATTATTTTCTCTCCCTCAGGTATGTGTACGAGTTTGCCCGGAGGCACAGAAACATCCCAGCAGGCTTTGTTCTAAATGCTACTCAGAACCATGTGAGAATGGCAGAGAGATGTTGCCGCCCTGCTGTCAAAATCACTTGTTTCCTTCATGAGGTAGAGTGAACCACACTTTTCTTATTACATTCATTGGAAACCCTAGGATGGCATGATCTTAGTGAGATGGGTGATGTTGGGTGAATGAATGGAATGCTGATTATGGCCTACTGCAAATCTGTTATATTTGATTACTTTGTCATTTGCAATCACATGCACACACACAGTAAGACACTGCAATACATTCCATCTATAATAGCTGTTCAGGTAAGACATCTTACAGGACTGTTATAATTAGATGTCACAGCTGAAGTAACTGACACTGAAATGACAACGAAAGCTGGTCGAAAAACAGCTATTTATAGATATTTGTTGTGGTGTCCAGAAATGGCTCAGACATGAAAAATGCATTTTCTGGTTAATTAGCACTAGCTGTTATATAAGGAAGACAGACTGTCACCTGTCTTTTACCTCAGACCCCCTAAAAACTGTCATCTGTGATTTACATTTATAACTGTGATTAAGATTTAAACTTGCAACCTCTTATACTTATGCAAGCAATAAGTCTCTAAATAAATAAACAAACCGCATATGAAATAAAATAGACAGCATTAGCTTATGCTTATATCGGGAGCCTGAAATCCTAGAACCAGCCCATTTAAAATAACAAATTAAATTAATATACCATGATATGCCTGTTGCAGTTTCCTACCTAAGTTTCCTTCCTCCTTGTCAAGGCACAGAGAGAATACGTTTAGGATGACTGGGGGCATCAACAATAAATGTAATTAGTTCAGATTCTAACGGCTCAATGTAGACCTAATTGTTTCTCGTCTGTTACATTTTTTTTAATAGTTTTTAAACCAATCTCTCTCAAATATAAAACAAAAAATATTAAACTCTTGTCAGCCTGTGAGTCTGGATTGTTGATCAGAATACTTTAGGCTATCAGCCAGTTAGGGATGGGACGATAACCGGTTTTATTGATAACCGTGATAAAATGTGCTGAAGGTTAGTAATATCGTTTAAAAATGAATTATCATTAAAACCGTGTTTGATTATCGCGGTTTTAATAACTCACTATTAAATCATGTCCAGCCAGCAACAGTCTGACGCAAGCGCAGCGCACAATGTTTTTTTTGTTTTTTTTCGAGAAGGAATGGCGAAAGTCAGTGACTTTTCTATGCTTCTACACTTTTCATTGTAAGGAAGGAAATGCCACAGAATTTAATCTTTCTTTAAATTAAGTGCATAGAGTTGCTTGTTTTATTAGTTGTTTGTTGATTATTAAATATAAAACTTGCTGAAATGTTTTCAGTGTGAGCATCAACTATTTTTGAACACTTTCATCTCGTTTCAACAAAACCGTGATAATATTGATAATCGTGATAATTTTAGTCACTATAATCGTGATATTAAATTTTCATACCGTCCCATCCCTACAGCCAGTATAAAGTGTATTTTGAAGCTGGTCTTTAGTGTAAGATGCTGATTTACCCACCAGGCTTGTTGTACATGATCTCATTAATAATGCTAGCTATTTGTATGTAAAGTGCAAGGCTAATGTATACTGACAAATTTAGTGACATAGAAATGTTTAAGTATACTTGTAGGATCAATAAATGTACTAATATACACAGTAACTTTAAATATAACTATACCAGAACTAACATGAAGACTAATTATTATTATTAATTTTTTTTCAGCAGGAATCCATTCATTAAACCAAAATACACGATTTTTACATAATAAGCTGTCTAATTGAAGCTGATGAATAATTACAAATAATGCACTTCCAAGAATAGGCCCTTATTGCTCTGTTGACTTAAAAACTACTTTTATAATTTTCTACATAGTCAGAAATGTCATTTATTCTTATTTTCCCCAGCAATGTTCAGTTCCAAGTCAAAATACATGCAATACATTCCATCTATAATAGCTGTTGTTCAGGTAAGACATCTTACAGGACTGTTATAATTAGATGTCACAGCTGAAGTAACTGACACTGAAATGACAACGAATGCTGGTCGAAAAAAAATCTAATTTTAGATATTTGTTGTGGTGTCCAGAAATGGCTCAGACATGAAAAATGCATTGTCTGGTTAATTAGCACTATATAAGTCACTGTTACATAAGGGAGACAGACTGTCACCTGTCTTTTACCTCAGACCCCCTAAAAAAATGAGTCAAGTCATTAAGAGATAGACAGTGTGCTTGTATTTTGGATAATGGGATATTGCACACATTTCCTGTAGCAGTGTAATTGTTCCCCTCTTTGTTTCTATTCTTATATGTATTGTCTGAAATGCACATAAGTACCATATGCTGCCATATAGAAGCTAAAAGGTGCTTTGCCATACTGTAATGGGACTAATAATCATCATTGTGTATTGTGTGTCTGCTTTTGGCATCAGTTTGCCTGAAGGCTCTTGCGCGGTCTACTGTGAGGAACAAAGTGGATTCCAAGATATTATTCTCAAAACAAAACCTTTGATGACAGACTCACATCTACTGATCATCTGCTGCCCACACTGCTTTAAAAAGCTACTGATTAAATTGCTTTATTTCAGTTGCTGTGGGGGAAGCATGTATTTTGTCTAGTTTTGTCTAGCAATTTTGAAAAAAGAGAGCAGAAAAATGAATTGGAATGAAATGATTTTGAGGAGAAGGGTGATTAATATAATGATATCTTTCAAATCAGTTCGAATCAGTTTCATTTATGTAGGGCGAAACCCTTATAATGATCAAAATTATGGTGATTATTTTGATCAATGGTGGTGGTGGATGTGAATTTATTAGTATAATATCTTTACAAATCCTGTCTGTTTACAGAAACTCCAGTTGCGAAGCTCTAACATTTTTCTGAGGTTTCTCTCCAATGTTTGCAACAACCAAGTAAATCTGAAATCCTTCAAATTTGGGTAAATATGCCATGACTCATCATGACAGATTCATCATACCATCATAGGAACAGTTTAGCAAAAATTCTGTTATCATCTACTCATCCTCATGCTGTTTCTAACTAGTACTGTTGTTATTTTTTTATTGAACACATCGATATTCATATATCTTTATTTTTATCTTTTCTAAAGAATCCTGTAGAGCCAGGGTTGTCAATTCCACAGTCTACAGGTTAAAGCTTTGATATACTGCACAAATTGAATTTTGATTGAAATAATTGGTCACTTTATTTTAAGGTGCCATTGTTACAGTGTAATTATACATATTTCTGTGTAATTGTACTGAGTAATATCAATTACTTTCAATGGGTTAAGAGTTTGGTCTGGGTTGTTGCATGTAATCATGCCTAATTTACTTTAATTATTACAGTGAGCACATGTCACGTGTAAGGACACTGACACTGTAAAATAAAGTGTAACCAAATAATTGATTCCAACCCATTTATATTCTACTAATTGTAAAACAATTGATGAACAAGAGACTTCGGGGAGGGGAACTAGGAAGCCAGTGTGCAGACATAAATTACAATTAGAAAGTTCAGTTTCAAATAGTTAACTGTTTAGTTTCCTATGGGCCAACATGAAATGTATAAAATACATACTATGCACTTACGTTGCCTTACATATGTAAATTATGTCATGTTTATAGGTTGTCTGCATATTATGGAAATCTCCTCGGGCTGTCCTTTGAAGAGGCATCAGCCCTGTCCAGCTGTTTCCACTCTGGGCTCGAAAAATGCTGTTTAAAGCCCCAACCTGAATGTATGATTGAAGAGGTGAGGAGAGCGGTCAGAGGAGGGGGTGAGCTGCCCAATACTGTGCTCAACAAATCACAATGAGCAGCACAAAGGTTCAAATCTCTCTTGGGACAATTCTTTTGACCAGTGTTCTTTCTGGCTGTGTAATTTCTTGTTCCACTTCAGAAGATATCTGATGATATGACAAACAAAAACAATGTGCTTATCCTTGGTAACTGATGAAAAACAATCCAACTACTGGAAGACATAATACTCACAGAATATTTTTTTTTTTACAGTGTTTCTGAATTTGGCTGTACCTTAATACCAATACCAGCAACCACATTATTCTTTTAATCAAAACTGCTGTTCCTATTCAGTTAAATTTTTATCATTATTATTTGTGCCATTTAGGGTGAATTATTTAAGTGGAGTGGTTTTATCAAAATATCAAGAGAAGGGACTGATGGGAGGTGATTATTCTAACTTTTAAAGATAAAAAGTACATGGGATTAAAATTTCGAAAGGTCTCCGATGTCATTTATTTTGCCATGAAAGTCATTAGAACAGCCTGATTAATTGCTCTTTTGTCTTCATAATAGCTAACAAGCTTTCAGAAAGTTCTCTGTGGTGAATCCAAACTGGATTCCTTGTCTGAGGATTTCCAGAAGTGCTGCAAGAAACCTGCCCTGGACACCCTGCTCTGCGTGGATGACTTGAAAAGGCAACCCCGTCAGTTTCCAGATGTAGCCAGTCCTGTTTCATCCAAGCTCTGTGAGGAAGCTCAACCACACGGGATTGACAGGTGCTCATTTAATATTCATCAAATATTTGGAGTTATGGAATCCGTCTGTTTAAAAGCGAAGGTCAACCGCAAAAGAGATTCTTGATGTTAGCCATGCAGCTCATTTCATTATTATGTGCAAAGATCAAGTGTTTTGTTGAAGGAAGACCTTGCAATCATATTTTGATCTGTCTTGCATAATGTGATGTAAATGCTAATGTGATGCTGAGTAATATAACTTGAATATTGTGCATTCACCATGACCCTCTATATATGGGAATAATCCCGGTCCCCACAAGAGCATTCTTCTTGATTTTGATCTTTAGCTAGTCTCTTAAAGCGCAAAAGTGCAAATAATCATGAATTATTCATAGTGTGGCTCTGAGTTTGTGGATATTGTCAAAATGTCTCTCTGAATGCTTTGAAATGAGTAAAAATAGCTTCAGATTTATGCTTAATTTGCATTATGATCAGCTACTGGAGCTCAGAATGCCTCTTGTGATCTATTTTCCACAGACAGATCAAAACACTTATCTATTTAGGCTGCAAGAAGCACCTGAAATCTAGTCTTAACTGTGCATCAGAATGAGTTCACTTTCTCGCCTGATCCTAAAATGAATTGATCTAGTTTTCAAAAGATAAAGATAGGTGGAGTTGATGTGGAGGAGACTTTTCTTATATATTTCCACAACTAATAGGATAAAAATACTTTCATGTTAAAACAGATCAGATTTATTTCAATTTGCTTTGCACACTTACAATCATTTTGCTGAGCACCAACCATTAGAACAGATTGCCCTCAAAGACTTATTTTTCTCCCATGATGGCCAGCTTCAATCGACTGTTCTCTGATCATGCCTTTCTCATTTAGTGAGAATGTAGCCAGAATGCACTGTGCATGCTGTGCTGAATGAGGCATATGAAGTTACTTGTGTGCCTGGGTGGACAAGAATGAATGAACTCTTGCTGAGGGGCAGACAGCCGTGCACAGAAGCCTATGTTTAATTTATCTTGAACTGTAATTAGATGAGCCACTCGACACAGAATTCGAACGTGTTCTAGTGAGTTCTGCTGAGTTTACCTCAGGCCCTTTGTTATTAAAGGTGACATTTTCACAGGGTTTCGGGGCGCTAATATCAGGTCAGTTGTAGTAGCTTCTGTGTGTATGCAAGTGTAATTAATGTGAGACAGGGTGCTCTGTCAAAAATTTGAGAGAAGTTTTCAAGTGAGTACAGAAGTTTCCATTAATATTAAAATAAAGGATACTTAAAAGCATACACACTCCCTGATTAAACTCTTATTCCTCGGTCATTACACTGCCCAACTCTACCCTCTAGTGGTGGAGTATACAACTTTAAATTCTTAATTTTGTATAAATACATTATTTTGAGCGTTACAGTGTGTGAAAGGAACTAATGCCACCAAAATTGTTTTAATAAAGTACAAAAACACAAACTATTATATTATAGTTTAACTATAATATAAAATGCATGCTAATTCTAAAGGATAGTATAATGTTTTGTAAAATGTGTTGGAATGAAGTCTGGTTAAATGTGTTAGTTGGGAACGGAAGACCAATTTAAACTGTGTGAGAAATAGTATTTGTGATCTAAAGACAGCATGTTGTCTGCAGTGCATACTACTCATTATTAGACCAAAAACATAGCAAATAATCCAAATACTAAACTGAAAATATTGATTTTGAATTGTTTTCCTTGATCTACCCAGTTAGGGTGATGCATAAACCTGAAAAGAAACATTTCAAATTCAATTCAGATTTGAAATTCAGCACTGTAATAAATATTGATATATAGATCTAAATAAAGATACATAGAACTACACTAGACAGAAACCTCTAATGGACGACAGTTTGAAAACACTTCGAGGTCTTGCAGCCTTCTGCTGGTGGGCGGAACATATCTGCTCATGGCCTGCCCTCAGAACTTGCATTTATAGTAGGGGCCACGAGAAAGGAATAATCTCATGATGTATGACACAGCAGGGGAATTACAAAATAGCATGGATCCAGAAGTCAATGTATAGAATGAAATCCAAAGCGTGTTTATATATATATATATATATATATATATATATATATATATATATGTGTGTGTGTGTGTGTGTGTGTGTTTCTAGATACTTGTTTCTAACTGGAGTGAATCATGCCTTCATTTCTCTCCCTGTGCTGACGACCATTCTCGATCGAATCAAGAACACAGTAACGGCCTGCTGCTCATCTGATAAGATCACAATGTGTTTAACAGAGCAGGTGAGATGACGCTATTCCTCCTGAGACTGACATGATCTACTAATCTCTGGTTCATGACAGGAGATCTTTGTTTCATTACAGGTAGATTTGAAACCACATGTTCTGTGCTCAGCAGCACGTTTTCGGTTCTTTGAAATTACACAACCAGGCCGTTCTTTAGATTTCAAGGGGGTTTTGTGTTTTGTGCTTGTGTTTTTTTTTTGTGCCAGTAAGATAGCTCAAACCCCTGCGGGGACTTATTGTGAGAGGCTGCGATCTCTTCGATGCATGTCTAGATCATCTGCAGCACAATGCCTCTCTGAGTGACTTCATTTTTGCTGTGAAGCCTCATATTGGTTTTCATAGTGGGATCGTATTGTTTGAAGCTCTCATCAGAGCTGAAATGTTATGCTGATGGTTGGCCAATTATACAAGATGAAATCGCACTGAGCTGAGGTAGACAGTATTGAATAAAGATGTTTGAGAAAAATAACCTAGATGAAATCCTATTTTAACGCTGGAACTGGAGCTCTATGAGAACTACTTTCTCCTGCTTGACAATGTCAGAATCTCACAGGTAACCTAATCTAAAGCATGTCACTGGCTGGTTAATTTAGTCTTTCAGTTTTCCCTCGCAGATCCTCCAATTATCTGCTCGCTCGCTGTTTTTCCACATACAGTAATTGGCAAAGTGCAAAGAGTTGCTGGTGAGAGCATCTAACTGAAGGGTGCAACTGCATCTGTATCCAGAGAATGAACGCACATCATTAGCACGCAAAAAATGAAGCTCAATCACCAATTGAGAGTGTGTTGGGAGATTTTAATTAATTTAGAACAACAGGGTGCTCTTTGTACTTGCTGGGTGCAATCCAAGCCCGAACTGTCATAACAACGACACGGTACTCTCATCTTCTCTCCCGCAGCAGGACTTTGAACATTGACAAGGAAAATACATAGTCATTTTTGATATTAAGGATTGGATTACTGGTCAAACTGTTCTTTCATTTTTCTTTTTTTCTTTCTCACTATCTCAACTTTGATTAAACAGGAGAGTAAATTGAAAAAGACTCAGGCACTTCTATCCAAGTTGGATGACACTTGCTCGCGGTACTTCAAACTGGACCTGCCTGTGTTCAAAACTCTGTAAGTCACAGTTAGACTAGAAAACAACATCGCCAGTACATGTGATTTAACAACAGAGCATTTGAAAGGAAGGAGCTGGTTGTAGATCAGGGGAACACTCTTCATCGTCAATGCTTTATTTCCTGCAGGATACAGAAGGAGGTGCAGGGGGAGGGAGGGGAGAAGCGGACACAAGCATGGCTGGACTTGGCCATGTCCTGCTGTTCGCAGCGCTCCCCGGCACAACTCTGTCAAAAGCTGGTGAGCACACACACTTATCATTGACTTTTGAAAAGTTTTAGCCATAGAACATTTTGCAGTGTAATAGTTGCAACAATTATTATTATAGATAGATAGACTTTAATACAGTTATTAAATCAGGTTTCATTCAAACTCATGTTTACTTTTTCAGACAGAGGATGTTATTAAATATGACGACAGCACTGTTTAAAGACTCTGAGCGCCAGCAATCACATTGGATGAAGAGATCTTCTAAATTCCCTCTCTAATAGTAAATGTCATCCCCCTCGCCATCTGAGATGTTTTATTCTCTTTAAATAAACTTCCCACTTACTTCAAAGAGTTAGTTTGTTGTTCTCTGTTCACTTTGCTCTTTTATCTCATGAGGCTTGTGGCATTTGCAGTGTGATTGTATTAGGCTTCTGTATGAATAACCTTTACCGTGAACTACAGCGTCTACGATAAGATGATTTCTGTTGTTACTATGGTGTTTCATCACACATTGGAAGACTCTTCAAGTTTGTATTTGCTCTCATGTATGTTTAAAAAAGTTTTTCTTAGCAAAGTGATTGAAAGGGAATGTGTGAACGAATGTGGTTTATTGTTGTGCTATAGTTGATTTGAATACATTTTAAGCTTAAAAAAAAGAAAAAAGGTGTACTTGTGAATAGAACTTAAGTTATTGTAGGTGCTGTGGAATTACCTGAGAAACTGAATTTATCTGCTTGTCAGGTTTAAGATAAGATACACAAGTTAAATTAAAATCACTTTGTGAAAGGTTTTAGATTCTCCATTATACATTTTATTGGCAGTCAGAAAAATCTAAAGCACTCTGTGGCAGGAAGTAAAACACAAAGCACCATCAGGATGACGTTCACGCGTATGAGTGACTATAAAGGTGAAATTCATGCTTTTTTAATACAAAACAATGCACACGAATGAATGAATGAATGTATTTATATAACTCTTTATTGTGATTTGATGTACACGCAAAGCGCTTCATGTGGTGGTGGTTGGGGGGGGGGGGGGGGGTTGGGTCTCTCCTCAACTATCACCAGTGTGCAGCATCCACTTGGATGATGTGATGGCTGCCACAGGACCACGGCTGCAGTGCACTCACCACACACCAGCTACAGCTGAAGAGGAGAGAGAGTCATAGAGCCAATCTATCTAGCTTAATGCTGAGGTGTTATGCATCAGTTTTAAATGTTTTTGATGGTGATGGTGAATGGGGGACTAGGTAATGAGTGTAAATTATCCACATAAATTATCTAGAATACATTTTTATAGGCCCTAAAACATGTTCTTCCTGTACTAAGATTTTAACATGATCAAAACAGAACAGACAGTCTATCTATAAACTTGTGCCTGTCTGCTACAGCTGTCTGGATCACGTCTAATGCAGCAGAACAAAAGAATGATGAAAGGCCAAGAAGATGTACTGAATTTCAGCTGGACAAAGGACCAGGACTCATAAAAACATCTAAATGGACTACGTTAGTTTAACTTAACTTGAAAAGAACTGAAAATTCTACGATATTTGAGTTTACCGGCTTTAAGCTATGGTTTTAACATGATTTTTATAGATAACATTCCATGACCACCTTTATCACAAATACTGTGTATTTGAACATGTACATGCATTTAATTTTAAAATGTATATAAAACAGAGAAGGTCTGAGTGTGAGCATTTGCTTTGGAATGTCTAAACTCTTAAAATACGCAGACATTCGTTTTCTCCCATATATTGAAAAGAAACTGGCAAATGTCTCATTATCCTGCATTTAGTTTGTCATGGGCAGCCTGACTGTTGCTGATGTAGAAAGTTTTTAATGTGCTTGAATAACTGACATCAAACATTTGAGGAAAAAAAAAATTCTCTCTTCTCACAAACATATTCCGTCCTCTTCCTAAAATATTTCTTTGGCTGGCAAATTGTAGCTTTCCTCTCAAGACCACTGAAATACTATTTGCACCTTTTTTTTTCTCCAAAAAATGTCCCAAAAAGAAAGCACTTGATATTCTACAATTAGTAAATGAGCTGTTAAAGTGCATGTCATGGGAACTGTATTTATAAGGGGCAGTGTTAATTGTAAACACTAGATGGCGATGTTGTGCCATCTTCAGTGAACAGCTAATACTTGAGACACGGCTGTTTTAATTAATGCAAGATCATAAATTATTAATAGATGTCTAAAAAAACGTGGCTGAAAACCACCTAAAGATCGTTTTTGGTCCCCAAATATATTATTATTACACAACTAGATTTACTTTTATTGGATATTAATGCAGCAGCATAATTTGTGTGAAAAGAAATTGTAAAGTAAATTTGATTTAAAATGGTTTGAATAAAGAGTGTTTAAATAAAGCAATGCTTTATTTATAAATAATTTATATTATTTATAATAAATTTTTGTTTTTTGAAATATGATTTTGGTGGGTTTATGTACCCTATGTATCAGATAAAATGTTATTAAAGGAGGAAAAAAAGTATAAAAACAGTAGCACAAAAATAAATGAGCAGACCATTTAATAAATTCTGTTTTTTAATATTAATTTCATTTGAAAAATATACATTCTAAAATAAATTTCAGCTGTTTTGTTCTAAAAAGTCACAAAACTTGATTAAAAAATGTATCATTGTTAACATTTAGCATTGTTCAAGAATTCCCCCAGACATGCTTCACAATATATTTCATCTTTAGGTACCCCCAAAAACATAAGTTAAAAAAACATACTTACAAGGTTAAAAGTTGATTTTAAAAAATAATGTATACTACAATTTGTATACTTTTGTTTTTGAAAGAAAGAGGAAAAATGATGACAAATTAGCAGAACTCGAAGGATACTTCTTGAAGGAGTTCTTGAAGGATCAACGAGAACATGTTTAGGACATGAACTGTGTGACGCAGCACAAATGTCATCTTCATTCAAATGTATGTGCCACACCATTTTCTGACTTATTTTTTACAAATGACACAACTTGCAATATGAGACTGAATGACTAGACATCCGTAAAATAGACCACAATTTTAAAAAAGTGATCTGAATTACATGAGACAATCTCAAACCTAAAGAAATTTCACATATTATTGCAATTCAGGTTTAAGCCACTTAGGTAAATCCGTTGAAGGACAACAGACCTTCGAGTTCATATAGGTTATAAACGTAGACTTTTATATTTTTAGACATTTTCCATAACCAGGTAACAAAACAACTGCCGGACCAGACTTGAAAATGCAAAATCAATTATTAGGCTTTCTTAATTAATCAAGCTTACTAGAACGTGTTTGGATAATTAGGCAGAAATAGTTTGTAAAACAAAACAAATGAAATTTAATACCGCGCTATATTAAATGAAAAAATATGAAAAACAGCATGTTCAATGCCAATCAATAACATTAACCATTATTAAAAAGTTAATCAAGTTAAATATTACTGTATAATATATTGTCACAGTTGTTCTCTCTCTTCATAATAAAAATCATTTGCTGAATAGTTCGCTCAAGATGTACATAAAAAAAAATCTACATTAAGATCTCATGCTGTGCAAATAAAAACATGAAAAAGTTCATTCTTTTCTTAAATAATGCCTACCATGTAAAACAGAGGTAGAGGAGCAAAAAAATGAAGGAAAATAATTATATTGTATTGGATGAATAAATGGAGGGAGTAGTTGTTGAACTGTGTAAAAACAGCTAAAGCATTTCTTTACAGCTCAGCACGTAAGTGAAATATTGAACTGAATTGCATAGTAGTTTAGGAATTACAACTTTGCAAACTGGAGTGATTAAGTGAGTGGAAGCCGTTATTTAGTCACAGAATGGATCCATGAGGGGAACAGTCTTTACAAAATATCCCTTGGCAAATGGCTTTCTGCAAATCGGAAATAAAATCTATGTAACTGATTGGTTAGAGGAGTTATATGGACGTCTCAGACCCTCGACTCCTCCAGTAGTAGTCATCGTTGTCATCTGGGTCCAGATCTATTTTAATCTGAGGCACATTTAATGGCAGTCTCTCTGAACTGAAAAAGACAGTCAACTTACTATTTAATTCATTTCCCAGTAACTACCAAGAATTTCTTTGCTACTATTCAACCTGTAGTTCAAAGAATTTTCTTCTAACAAGCTAACAAGGGTAGTATAAAGGCATTAAGTAAGCCTTGATGAATTGTGATGTTGAAAGAAATAAAGGTGGCTTTCAGTGTAAGCATCTTGAATTTACTGAATTATAGTCATGCATACCCTATTCTTTTTATCAAGTATACAAAATATGAACACTGATCTTATCATTTAATGAGTACAGTTGTTAAGAGTGCTCTGCTTCACACATTCTTAATATTCTATGTTGTTAATTAATCCATACTATAACTACACATTACTAACACACAACAGCTCAAGATGCATACCTTGACATCGGGCTGGTCTGAGAATAGTGCCGCTTTTCAGCTAGATGTATATCGGTCAAGAAATGAAGGGGACTTTTCTCCTGCAAGAGGGACACATGGTCTATTATTAGCACATGCACGGCTTTACATTCTGCTGAACACCATCATGCGGAATATTTTAATTAGCATTTTCATTAGATAATAAGATCTTAATACAACTCTTAAGATGTTACAAGTTTTAGTAGAAAAGAAAACATTACCCACAGTCTGTTACATACTAAAGCTGAAAAAAAAGTTTTAGTTGTCAGTTGCTATAGAGGACTGACATTTGACAGAGGAGCGAGTGGTAGCATGCTCCAGATTATGAAAGGAAGAGGAAGAAAAACGCTCATGCTGAATCTTTCAAGAGGTCTGAATTGAGGTGAGGCCCGAGGTCCGGTCTACTCACGGTCAGAGGCCTTATCTCCTAAAAAAGGCTCTTGCTCCATCATGTCCATTGGGATTTTAATGCTGGGCACATTCTCAATGTAAGGACAGTCAGACTGCACAAGGAGAAACAGTCAAAAAGAGCTTTAGGAGCTGAACCTACATACACCAGCGTAGTTCACACTTCCTCCATTCTCCATGGATGGATGGATAGACTACCAGTCAAATGTGTATCATGCACAGGTATTAAAACACATTATTAAAGGGCAACTCAGTCAACTTATTCCCAAAGTCTTAAGTGTTCTTAATACAAACATTAAAACAAGGCTTTTTTTTCGGGAAAACTCACATCTTCCATGTCACTGTCAATGCTCCCTTGTTTCTTCTTTTTCTTTTTCTTCTCATCTTCCTTCTTTTTCTTGTCCTTCTCAGGTATGACATCATCCAGGAAACTGAGGTCATGCTGGGAGAAGATCAAGTCCAACGCCTTCCTCACAGCAACCAGAGCCAAGATCTGACCAAAGAGAATAGCAAGTGTTGCTCTTTCAGTTCAGTGCATATACTACAGATGATGAAAAAAAAATACAACACTTGAGTATCTGTTCATATTATGAAGGAAAAACAAACATTATAATCAAAATGCTAGTTTAACATTTTATCTCTTTTTCTAGTAGGATGCAATAACTGGCACATTTACTGGTCAATAGTTTTGAATAATTTAAATTTTTTTAATGCTTTCGAGAGAAGTCTCTTATGCAGTATTGTTTAGCAAAAGAAACTTTCAAAAACAAACCAAACAAAAAAATCCTCTTCTGACAGGTAGTGCAATTTTTAGACCTGAAGCTCTCAGTTTTGCAGTCAAAGCCGCTTCTAAAATTAATGCTTGGTAAATCAAGAACAGCTGAAAGAGGTGACTAACCATAACGGGGAAAACAATGGCAGCAACAGTGGACTTGAGGACCCAGAGGAGCGCCAGACAAAGCATCTGAATGAAAGTGAAGAGGTGGACCTTCCTCAGTGGGACGTGCCGCAAATAGATCAGGTCTGGCTGGTGTTTGGCAGGCATGAGGAGCAGCTTGAGCCGGTCCATAAACTGAGAAAAAAAAAAAAAAGAGCAATACTCAAATATATATATAAAAAAATACAAATAATACATAAAGTGATTGGTATAGTACTTCAAATAGTGATTATTAAAAACAATGTGTTTAGATTAGATTAGATTATTAATATCTACCAATAATACCCAAAATTATCATGTATAAGGATTTAATTACAATTTCTCAAAATTAAAATTGGATATATAATTCTAAATCCTAAACTTTTCATTTAAAAATCTTTTTCAGTTGAGTTTTGAATGGCGCAGAATCGTTTCAAGAACTGACCTGAACTCCGTTGAGTGAAGCGACACCCATGTAGAGGAAAACTCCATACAACACTGGCATTGGTATAAACTACAGAAAATAATTATTCAGACATTCAAAGCCATCATGTTTTTGAGAAGAGACAAAGAAAATGACACGCATGCACATTCACATTTATGGTACTGTCACCTTGAGGATAGGTGCCATAAAGACAGACAGACCGGTGAGGATGAAGACAAAGATACCAGTAACTCTCTGTTCCCTGAAGAGGAGACAATTACAAAAATGCTGATTTAGTGCTCAATAAACATTTCTGTGAATAGAAAGTTCAGAAGAACAGCTACTGTAAGTGTCACTTTCAATCAATCTGATGTGTCCTTGCTGAATACATTTATTAATTTCTTTAAAAATATATATATATTTGAATGTTAGTGTTTGTGGACACCCTGTTCTAATTATCAGGTTTGGCCATTTCAGCTGCACCTATTACTAGCAGGTGCATAAAGCAAAAAAAAAAAAACCTTGCGATACAGTCTTCTTAGACAAACAAACATGCAGTGTATCATTGTTTAAATTACAGGAAGAAGTCACCTGGAAGATGCTTTTATCCACAGAGACTTGCAGTGCACCTATTAGAGTGATGGTTGTACCCCTTGGAGTAACTTGGAGTGTAGTTAGATGTTTAAACCTGCAACGTCTAAGTTTCCAGCTCACATCTTTAACTATCAGATCCCACTCATTAATAATAAGGGAAATGGGATCTAATGGTTAAAGATTCCATTTCCCTAATTATTAATGATTCTTTCTGATTATAATATTAATCAGATATTTATTATTCATGTTAATCATTAATACCTGAAATACTTTGGGAATGAACCAAACCAGAGAAGTGTTAAAAGTGCAACCTAAATACTGGCAATACTGTGTTTTCAGCAGAACCAGGCCTGTTTACAGTACGTTTGTTCAGCTTACAGCTGCATCAATAACCCCCTGGAGTTCAGTCCAACATGCAGCCTTTTAACAGGCATCCCACTGAACCCAACTCTTTAGTCAACGACTGACGCAAAAGCTCTACTGTCAGTCAGATCCTTCAGTTTCCAGAGTTTCTATCTAGAGTTTTATTATTCTACAAATCACCACCAAAGATCACTTCATCTTTTGACTTGATTCTTTAGAACATACCTGACACCCAAAAATTTGGGCTGTTCGCCAGGGGCAGACGTCTCGGTCTCCATCTTCAAGCTGTCAATGTGGGCGATGGAGATAACTGTAGCAGCTACATACCAGGGCAGACCCATGAAAGAGCACAATGCTAACAGCAAAGCTACCCAGAACAAGTCCAGATGATAGCCTGCGCCTTTCTGATCGAGACAGAGAAAACAGGTTGTTTACAAAATGCTATAAGAGCAATCATAAACCTTTTATGACTTATTATAGTATTCTGTAACATTTTACAAGAATAGTTTGCCTGGTAATGATTTTTTTTATTTACATGCATGCTGCTATTTTTGCTATAATTATGTTATAATATGTTATAATTAAACATCAAAGGATGATTTAAGCAGCTCTTTTCCATTTTCTCGATCATGTCTATCAAGGTTGAAAACAAATTATTTGACAAAAATAATACAGTATTTATTTGCAAGTCCAGAGAGCCAGTCTCGATTTTGTTACCATGCTCAAAACCGCTGCTCCCTTTCTGGACATTGAGAAGAGCTTTACTTATCAGCAGGTCTAGTATAGTTAGGGGTAGGTGTAGGGGTAAGCTTTAGGGATTGGGACAAAAAAGATCCCAATAACGCAGCATCCATTCAATAAATCCATTAATAAATAAAATAATATACACTGCATATGTTGTACTTATATACATGTTTAGTCAACTTGAATTGTGAAGTATTAAGTGATAACTTGCATTTTTTAGTCATCTTAATTTAAATCTGTTAAAGTTACTTTACTGAATGACAGAATTTTCATTTTTGGGTGAGCTGTCCCTTTAAATAAGCCATCAGTTTTCTTGAGTGCTTTATTCTAACAGATAACACTACTCTGCATCACACAAAAGTAAAGTACAATATGTCACCAGGGCAGTGTAATTCTCACAGAGATAACAACAGGAGCTCTTCCACTGGGAGGCATTATAGTGAGAGGACACAATGTTTTGAGGCCAGTCTCACATTACAGGTCAAAAGAGAATAAATGGTTTGCTTTTTCTGATTCACAATTCCTCTATGTTCCCACTTACAATCTGGACCAAAAGTGTGACGTTAAGGTAAAAACGTCAAGAATTCAAAATGAATTAAATATATATTTTTAGAATTTTCATACATGTAGCCTATAATTCCTAGTAGCATACAATTCTTGAATATGAACAAAGCCTTACTAGCTATCATCTTACAAACTCAGTGTATATTACAGTATATTATAAGTTTTCAGTTCAGTATTAAGAATATTAAGATCAAATATCAATTCCTGAATTATTGATGTACAGCTCTTTTTCCCTTTTGGCTTGCCTCAGACCATCTGTTTAAATAATGCTATTTTTGACCCCAAGTTCTGATTCACATCCTCCAGACAAAAGATAAAGAGCTTTATTCATAAAAGACTTTCTATAAATAACCCGATACAGTCGCCCACGGCACTGCAAGTGTTTCCTGTGGTCCTGGATGGCTCAAAGTGAGTGTGATAAACTTTCTGGCTCAGGAGAGAATCACACAGCAGACTCACGGCAGGCCTACCTTAAGCTTGTGCTCCTTGCGATTGATAATGACAGCGGTGATCTGCTGATCCATGAAGAGCAGGATGGTGACCAGCAGAGCAGGCAGAGCTGCTGCCAGGTACACCCACCAGGGGTTCCCTCCGAACGGAGGCACAAACCAGCCACGGTTTGGGCTTGTTGGCTGAGGATTTGAGAGGAGTGCAGTTTGAGGATCACAGAAGTTTGCAGTCAGGGCACTTGGGAAATGTTTACACAACACAAACAGTACTGTCCTGAGTGGATTGGCATTGACTGTGAATCAGTTCATAAGATACAGCAAACAGCGCATGCCAGCCAGTGTGACTCTGATACTTGTTTTTCCTGAACAAAATCTATTTCTATTAAGCAGACCCTCAGGCCACCTGAGTAGAAACACCCCATTTACTGACCCATGCAGTGTGAAGTCCCAAAACCATTTTACTAAAATAATTAACATGTATAACTAGAAAAAAAAGTTTGTTGAGACAAACTTTAAGTTGGCTTTAGAAAGCCTGACCGGAAAGTTTGAAGACGTTTAAAGAAGTAAGAAGTTTAAAGTAGTTCGAAGTTTAAAGTAGTTTAAAGTTAGATTGATAGATTAGGTGAAAGAGATATATTAGTTAGAAAGAATGATAGATAGATTAGTTCAAAAGAAAGAATGATAGATAGATTAGTTTGAAAGAAAGAATGATAGATAGATTAGTTTGAAAGAAAGAATACTAGATAGATTAGTTAGAAAGAAAAAAGATATATTAGTTAGAAAGAATGATAGATGAGTTAGAAAGAATTATAGATAGATGTGTTTAAAAGAAAGAATGATAGATAGATTAGTTCAAAAGAAAGAATGATAGATTAGTTTGAAAAAGAATGATAGATAGATTAGTTTGAAAGGATGATAGATTAGTTAGAAAGAGATAGATAAATAGATAGATAGAAGTTAGAAACATGTTTCTAGCATGATTAGCATGTTGCTAGCATGTCGCTAGTATGTTTCTAACATAATTAGCATGTTAATAGCATGTCGCTAGCATGTTGATAACATGATTAGCATGTTGCTAGCATGTTTCTAGCATTATTATCAATTCGCTAGCATGTTTAGCATGTGACTAGCATGTTGCTAGCATGTTTCTAGCATGATAAGCATGTCCCTAGCATGTTTCTAGCATGATTAGCATGCGACTAGCATGTTGCTAGCATGTTTCTAGCATGATTAGAATGCTGCTAACATGTTGTTATCATGATTAGCATATTGCTAACATGTTTCTAGCATGATTAGCATGCAACTAGCATGTTGCTAGCATGTTTTTAGCATGATTAGCATGTTTCTAGCATGTTTAGCATTTTTCAAGCATGATTAGCATGTCATTAGCATGTTGCTAGCATGATTAATATGTTAATAATTAGCATGATTAGCATGTGACTAGCATGTTGCTAGCATGTTTTTAAGCATAATTAGCATGTTTCTAGCATGTTTAGTTGTCGCTAGCATGATTAACATTTTGCTAACATGTCGCTAACATGATTAGCATGCTGCTAGCATGTTTCTAGCATGATTAGCATATGACTAGCACATTGACATGGGAGTGGATTTTCAAATGTGTCCCGTCCCACTCCCGCAAAAAAAAAACCTGGAATATGTCAGTTACAGTAAAAAAAAAAAAAAATACAGTAGGCTACAGATCACAGCAACTTTAGTAAAATACAAATTTTAAATGTGTGTGTGTGTGTATGTATATTATATATATATATATATATATAAATTTAATTTTTTTAATTAACTGAAAGCCATCTTAATGCACAATGTGCATTGCACACACATTAAATTTAATGTAAATCCATGCTAACGGGTCACGCTCAAGTTCACATGACTCAGACGGCAGAAAATGCATCTGGTTTGCTTTAATTATTTTACAGAAGCACTGCGTTTTGTTGTTATTCGGCGTGCACACAAATAAACGTATACGGATTCGACTAAAAATGACGGAGTATTTTAACAACAAATTCCCTCTGCTCCGAGCATTTAATAATCACTCCGCTCCGCGCGCACTGATACCAGAAACACCGCTCCGCCTTCACTCCGTGGATAAAGTATTTCAGTGTATTTCAATGTTATGTTCATAATGTAGCCTATATTTAAAAAAATACATAAAATAAAATAACAGGAGAGTTTCAAAGTGGCTTAGGCTATTGTGTGCTAACTTTTTTTCCTACCACATGCCAAACTAATAACATTGTCAGCATTAGAAGGTATAATTGCTGCTTTCTGCTGTGCAAATTTTGTTTGTGATGAAAATAACAGTACACTTTTGTCAGTTATTTTATCTACAGATCGATGCATTTCTTACAGATTTCTGCTTATTCAAAATCAGAGACAGATGAAGCAGCACTGTAAGATTACTTTTTTAAATGCATTACTGAGAAAGCAAATGTGCTGAATCTGTTTAAATCATGCTTTAACCCGAAAATATTCAGTAAAAGGAACAGACAAACTCCTTGAGAACTAGCCTGTAACTTCCCGCTCGGTTATTGCTGTCATTATAACCTTCTGATTGGAGAGATCCAGTTGTACTCGTGATGAAGCACGCTTGGAGCGACTGAGAACCACGGCACTCCGACTTTTAAAAAAATCTGCTCCTCTCACATACTCTGGTCGGGTGAATGCAGCGCTCAGAAAAAGCAGAGGTCAGAGCAGCGCGCGAATGAAACATTTAAAAGCACATGTAAATGAGAGAGTAACTCTAGCACTGAGTTAACACTGTGAATGATGTGGTGTTGTTCAGTATATGATGGAGGTGCCAGAACTGCAGCTGATAGAATGTGTGCTGCAGCACGATACTACATTTCTTAATAAGCAGATTATAGAGACATTTTTATCGTCCACGATCAAAAATCTTCATATCGCACACCATTAGTTTATAGTTTATTTATATAAAAGGTAGGCTATATTTTTGTATAAAGTTGGAGATCCAAGTGTTTTCCCGGTCCCGCCCACTCCCGCTGACATTTTTTCCCGTCCCGTCCCAATCCCGTGATTAATAGTGATTTTGTTCCCAATCACGCGGGATTCCCGTGACCCTCTAACATGTTGCTAGCATGATGAGCATGCGACCAGCATGTTGCTAGCATGTTTCTAGCAAGATTAGCATGTTTCTAAATTTAACATGTTTCTAGCATGATTAGCATGTCGCTAGCATGATTAACATGCTGCTAACATGATTAGCATGTTGTTAACATGTTTCTAGCATTATTAGCATGCAACTCATGTTGCTAGAATTATTAGCATGCTGCTAGCATGTTTCTAGCATGATTAGCATGTTGCCAGCATGTTTCTACCGTGATTAGCATGTGACTAGCATGTTTCTAACATGATAAGCATTTTGCTAACATGTTTCTAGCATGATTAACATGTTGCTAGCATGTTTCTAGCTTGACTAGCATGTCGTTATCATGTTTCTAGCATGATTAGCATTCGACTAGCATGTTTCTAACATTATTAGCATGTTGTTAGGATAGATAGATAGATGGATAGATAAATAGATTAGCATGTTGTTAACATGTTTCTAGCATGATTAAAATGCTGTCTACTCATCTAATCTATATAAAGAAGATAGATAGATAGATAGATAGATAGATAGATAGATAGATAGATAGATAGATAGATAGATAGATAGATAGATAGATAGATAGATAGATAGAAATATTAGATGAGTAGATAGATAGATAAAGAAATATTAGATGAGTAGATAGATAGATAGATAGATAGATAGATAGATAGATAGATAGATAGATAGATAGATAGATAGATAGAAAATGTTTGAAGATGGATGGATAGATAGAAAAAGTTTGAAGATATATACTGTAAATAGATAGATAGATAGATAAGATAGATAGATAGATAGATAGATAGATAGATAGATAGATAGATAGATAGATAGATAGATAGATAGATAGATAGATAGATAGATAGATAGATAAAAATATTAGATGAGTAGATAGATAGATAGATAGATAGATAGATAGATAGATAGATAGATAGATAGATAGATAGATAGATAGATAGATAGATAGATAGAAAATGTTTGAAGATGGATGGATAGATAGAAAAAGTTTGAAGATATATACTGTAAATAGATAGATAGATAGATAGATAGATAGATAGATAGATAGATAGATAGATAGATAGATAGATAGAAATATTAGATGAGTAGATAGAAAGATAAAGAAATATTAGATGAGTAGATAGATAGATAGATAGATAGATAGATAGATAGATAGATAGATAGATAGATAGATAGATAGATAGATAGATAGATAGATAGATAGACAGATAGATAGATAGATAGATAGATAGATAGATAGATAGATAGATAGATAGATAGATAGATAGATAGATAGATAGATAGAAACAGTCAGAGATAGATAGATAAACCGATAGAAAGAACATAAGAAATAAAGCAAGAAAATGTTTGAAGATGGATAGATAGATAGATAGATAGATGAATGGTAGATTAATTGAGTCTAGGGGTTTCAGGGAGTTTAGATTTGAATGTTTGGCTAAAGTTTAAATAGGATTTCAGTAAGCTTTCTCAAGCCAACTTAAAACATTTTAAAAAACGATGTTAAATTAATTGTATTATATTAGCATAAACTGCAAATTATGCTAGTTGTTTTTATAGATAATTGCAGGAAAAATAATTATAAGATATAACCAATTTTATAGAACTTTTGGGATAATTTTAAAAGTCTGGGGTCTGTAAGATTTGTAGTTTTTTTTTTTTTTTAAGAAATTAATGATTTTATTTAACAAGGACACATTGAATTGACAATACATTTACAACAATGTTATTTTAATGTATAGATTTTAGTATTATTTCAAATAAAGTTATTTTGAATTTATTATTAAATCAAAGAATCCTGAACAAAAATGTTTCCACAAATCATTAAGCAGCACAACTGTTTTCAACTTTCAACTAATGATAATAATAAATGTTTCTTGAAAAGCAAATCATCATATTAGAACAATTTCTGAAGGATCATCTGCTAAATATTCAGCTTTGCTAACACAAAAATAAATTACATTATAAAACATACAGTATCTCACACTATTGTCAATATAGCTGGCAACAAAAGTGAGTACACCCTAAGTGAACATGACAAAACTGTGTCCAAAGTGTCAATATTTTGTGTGAGCACTGTTGTTATCTAGCACTGCCTTAATCCTCCTGGGCATGGAATTCACCAGAACTGCACAGATTGTTGCTGGGATCGTCATCCACTCCATAGTGACATCACGAGGCTGCTGGATGTTAGAAACATGGTGCATTTCCACCGTCCGCTCAATAGGGTTCAGGTCTGCAGACACACCTGACCACGCCATCACCATCACCTTCAGCTTCCTCAGCAAGGCAGTTGTCATCTTGGGTGTGTTTGGGCTCATTATCATGTTGGAAAACTGTTGTTGTGCCCAGTTTCTGAAGGGAGGGCATCATGTTCTGCTTCAGAATGTAACAGTACATGTTGGAATCCATGTTTCCCTCAATGAAGCGCAGCTCCCCAGCACCAAATGCACTCATGCAGCCCTAGACCATGATGCCACCCCCACCATGTTTGACTGTAGGCAAGACACAATTGTCTTGGTACTCCTAACCAGGGTGTCACCACACATGCTGGACACCATCTGAGCCAAATACGTTTATCTTAGTCTCATCAGACCACAGGACATGGTTCCAGTATTTCTTGCTCTTGGACAGGTTGTCTTCAGGAAACTGTTTGCGGGCTTTCTTATGAGCCAGCTTCAGAAGAGGATTTCCTCTGGGATGACGGCAGTGCAAACTGACTTGTTGCAGTGTGTGGCCTATGGTCAGTAGGGGTGCACCGATTGAGATCGGCCGATCGTTAATGCGAATCTCGCCAGTAAAGCCAGTTATCTAATCAGCGGTAAATTCCATCAGGTGCGTGATTTCACATAGAGCCGCTGTTACTACACAGAGCCGTTGTTAACTGTCTAGTTGCGCAAATAAACGCTGATGATGAACGTGGATTTGCGCAGCTTCTCCGTTAACAATGGCTCTGTGTAGTACCAGCTGCTCTATGTGAAATCACGCACCTGATGGAATTTACCGCTGATTACAGAACCGGCTTTACTGACGAGATGCGCATAATGATCGGTCGATCTTGATCGGTGCACCCCTAATGGTCAGAGCTCTGACAAGCTGACCTTCCACTTCTGCAACCTCTAAAGCCATGCTGGCAGCACTCGTGTATCTGTTTTTAAAAGCCAGCTTCTGCACCTGATGCACAGCATGAGGACTCAACTTCTTTGATCGACCCTTGCGAGGTCTGTTCCAAGTTGAACCCATCTTGGAAAAACTCTGTATGACTCTGGCCACAGTACTGTGACTCAGTTTCAGGGTGTTACCGATCTTCTGATAGCCTAGTCCATCTTTGTGGAGAGCAACAATTCGAATTCTTAAATCCTCAGAGAGTTCTTTGCCATGAGGTGTCATGTTGATCATCCAGTGGCATGTATGAGAAAATTGTACTCAAAGCACCAAATCTTAACTGCTCTAATACAAGATACACAAATTTGTATGGTCTTGTCAAGCAGACAAAAGCCTGAACATGATGAAAAGGACATGCATCTTTGTTGTCACTTAGGGTGTACTCACTTTTGTTGCCAGCTTTTTTGACAATAATGGCGGTATGTATTTATACTGCTATACAAACAGAACATTGACTACTCTAAAATATATTCAAGTTTCATTTCTATAGTATTGTCCCTTGAGAAGATAAACTAAAATGGTTGCTGAAATGTGAGGGCTGTACTCACTTTTGTGAGGTAATGTAAAAAGCATAACAGACCTCTTTCAAAAAAAAAGAAACTTACAGACCCCAAACTTTTGACCAGTACTGTAGGTCTGTGCTGGATAGATATTAGAAGTGGACCTCAGAAGGATCATCACTTTACAGTAACAGACAGACAATGTGGATAGAAAGTTTACCTTAAATTCGCTTGGCACTATGAGCTTTGGCGTATCGACCCCGACCAGAGCGTCTACACAACAGAAGATCAAAATAGCCAGGACAATGGCAAAGTCACTTATGAATTTCCTCACCTAAGATGGAAAAATGGGGGGAAAGGATGCTTCTTTTAGAAACTAAGTAATGAGCATCAAATCATTAGTCTTTTCCCTAAAAAACTGCAGTACTGATTAGGATCAGAGACTGGACTGTAACTGCCCACAGTATAAGGATTAGAGACCGGGTTTGGCTAAATATTGCCTCTACACATGTAGTATGATTAGAGTCACAGATTAACTACTCACAGTAGTAGGAAAGAATGGGCTTGTCTTGAATTTCTTCAGACACATGGAGCAGGTGTAGGTGCCAAAGAAAAGGATGAAGGACATGAGGGTGATGTCGGGCACAAAGTCGCAGGCTTTGCCCACTAACTCCCCTCCGTATTTCA
This sequence comes from Carassius carassius, assembly GCF_963082965.1. NCBI lineage: Eukaryota > Metazoa > Chordata > Actinopteri > Cypriniformes > Cyprinidae > Carassius > Carassius carassius. Next base: position 19,746,617 of record NC_081758.1, on the reverse strand, counting down.
AGCATTCCTTCTTTGACAGTGAGGACCAGGTGGCATTCAAGCGCTGCACAAATGACACAAAGACACATGATTAGAGCATCAAATCAAAAGGTGTCTAGATCAGACTTATAAGATGTTCATTCACAGAAAATCATGTCATTCCTTGGAACTCTTTCGTTCATGAGAGTAGAAGCAATAAGTCAGATCATGTTGACTGACTTTATAAACCCATTGTAAATCATTTGAAAGACTTTCTTTGTGCATTTATGTGATCATGTTTATAATAACTGAAGGATGAGAGGAAATTGTTTCCCTGTGGTGATCAGCTTTATCAGCAAACAGACCAATCATGAACCCAAGACATTAATTTAAAGTTGAGTGACTCTTGAGAGTTGCAGAAGATTAAACGCTCTCCAGTTTCTGTTTGAAGGCAGATACGTTGTTGTCTTCAATCTCTCTGGAGTTTTACAATGACTTTGTTACTGTTCGGGTTTGCACAAAAGGTGCGAAACGTGAGCTATGGCTCATTCAGTTACAAAGATGTTGGCAAGGATTTGGGCATTATGTTTCAATTATTTCAAACTGAGGACTTCATCTGAACGGAAGCATTGAGAGATCTCTTTTATTCTCAACTGGGAGCCCATTTTTTCTAATGAAGAGAACAAAATGTCAGGCAAGTCTGGATAAAATGTTTCAGGAAACAGCCAACAATTTAAGGATTAAAAAGCACCTTGGATTTTCTGAACACAGAAGGACGGGAGTTTTCTCAAATGTGTTATATGGTGACCTCAATGAATCCAATAAGATTCAAGGCTAGAATACACTACTTCACAAGTTTTATCCAGATTTTTTTAGTTTTTCAGTCTGGAGCAGTCAATGTTAGTTGCTATAAGTAAGAGCCAGTTTGCAGATTTTCAGCAATTTACAGATTTCACAAAAAAATAATGTAGTATTTACTGGGCTCAAACTTTGATTTTGTAGCTTTTTCAGACTATAATTCCATTCCATCAATCATGCTTGATATTTTTAGCCGATTTAAGAACACATTTAATTTCTTTATTTGTCCTGTTTCTCCTAGTAATAAGGAGCATGTTTATGATGATGACATTTCACAAAGTGGTCAAGTGTATAATGCTTTGGGTTTTAAAATTTGCTCAGATTTGAAAAGTCAAGTTGTGTTTTCCAGCCTTACACATATTTCATTGATGTTTTAAAACACTTACAGTATCACTGTAGTTTACTGTCCAGACAAATGTTGAATCAAGCGGATCAGTGTACACATCTGAAGAATTGACTGAAAAACACAAGAGGTCAAAGGTTTCAAAAGTGACCTTCAGAAAGAACCAAAAACATACAGTGGGGTTCCAACATCTGAATCCACCGCAAAAAAACAAACAAACAAACAAACAAAAAAACAAATCTTATTTAAACCTGGAGATAAACAATGTTTAGGATTTTGAATAATTCTGAAACTTTATTCTTTAAAATAAAGAAATACTGCAAATAAAAATAAATTAGAAAAATTTAAAATAGAAAGGTTTTTGCTTCTAATTTTTGCGACCAATCTTACCATCTTATCTGTAATTAAAATTTAACAAAAAAAAATGTATATTTTATTTTGTACCATTCAACACACTTGACTCGGATGATGTCACTATTTGTTTTTTACCTTAAATCCTTCAAACTCTCAACGAACATGACCGATTTCACAAGCAGATGCTCGCACAAGTGATAGCATTTCATCATGGTTGCAGGTGAGTCAAACACGACATACATGCCAACCAGATCGCAATGACTGCTGTAAATGTGAACCACTTGTCCACAGCTTTCATTTATAAAAAGTCTCTTTGTTGGAACTAATTTCCACACAGCTGTTGTTTTTCCTCTAGAGCATCGGGATCTGAGAGAAGTCAAGGGAGGCCGAAGAGGAGCAGTGGTTTAGAGGAAAGCAGTGTGAGTGGATAAGAGCCCCACCCGCCGTACGGTCTTAATTCACCACACGCATGGAGATCAACCCAAAACCACATCACGTCCACATCCACCACCTAGATTGCTCCTTCATTCCTACTGAGGCCAACACACACACACACACACACCACTAGCACTATAAACAGATCTATCATTTCTAAAGCACAAGTGAATGTCAAAATTGCTGCTAACTCAGCCACAAAACATTACACAGATACAAGAAGAAATTATTTTAAGTAATTATTACTTTAAAACTTCAATAATAGTAATTGTTTAGTGGTCTGAATATCAAACAGTTCCAGTGTGATAATTGACTAACATATTCTTCCACACAATATAAAATCTGCACCAAAAAAAAAAAAACAAAAAAAAAAAACAAAAAAAACAAAGGAGATGACTGTAGACTGAAACTATGAACAGAAGACTGCAAGACCAGTAATGGATACAGAGATGGAATCTCAAGTTACACCTGAGTTGCTAATAAATTGACTTGACTGAAGCTGCTGTCACAATAGACTTTGAGCAAGCAAAATCTTCCACAGACATTGCAACGGTTGTAATGTGTCACACTCTGCAGCATTTAAATTTTTATTTTATTTTATTACAAATTACATTAAAATTCAACATGTAACATTCAGAATATAAATATATTAAAGTTTCCAATCTTTTGATAGTCAGTTCTTTACGTGATATGAATTCACCAGGGCAGAGTTCATCAGTTTGCATGCATATGAAAAAGTCAGGGGAACATAAACTTTCAATCCAAATCGCTTTCTGTTGGTCAGCATGGTGAATTCACATGACTAACTTGGACTCTTTGAGAAACCTGCAAGGTGAAATAATTTGCCCCGGTTAAAATCCGGATTCAGTGGATAAAATGAATGGATTTTGACAGTAAAAACTAATCAAACAACAATAAATGTGAAAGCACCTTTATACTTTAAACAAGTTACTTGAGATTTGAGACCTGACTTCGACTTGACAAAGTAACATGAGACCTGGGGTCTGTACCATGATGGTAGTTGAACGAATTCAGTTTAAGGACTAGTTTTGAGTTGAAAAAACCAAACCACTCCAATCTAGCTTTGTTGGTACCACTATGATGATCATTAACTTTCTTTGTCAACTCTTGAGTTTGTGGAGCACAAGCACATAAATGTGTGACATCAGTGGCTAATAGCCAATCACATGCCTAGCAACACGGAGCAAGTATGATTCACTTCTCGCCTGCAATGAATAAAGGTTTAGCATCTAAAACTTCGAAACAAGAAAACATCACAGAAAGAGGTCTTACCATCAGTGGGTGCCACACACATGCAGCCATACTGTGTGACGTAATTGATTTTATAGTCTGAATTGATCGGGTAATAATGGACAAACTTCAGCATCTTCTTTAAGGCGTCATAGATGAAGATGAAGCTGATGAGCGAGGAGAAGCCCTCTTCAGTAAATCGGGTGAAATACTGCACCAGGAAACTGGCATCTGTTACCACCAGGACTAGACAGAAGAAGGCCGACCACAGACCGATCCAAAGACGGAACTCTAGGTAGTCAAAACCATTATCCCTGTGGAGGATAGTATGAATAGAAAATTAACTCATGTCCCTCCAATTTCCAAAACATACAGCAATAAATAGTATACTACCATTCAAAAAGTATATGTGGGGGACATTTTTCTGCTCACCAAGACTGCATTTATTTAATAAAAAAATAAAACAGTAATTTACTGAAAACGGTAATATTGCTAAATATCATTAAAATTTAAAATAACCTGTTTTCTATTTTGATATAATTTGAAATGTAACTTATTCCTGTGATGGCAATTTCAGCAGCCATTTTTCCAGTCTTCAGTGTCACATGATCATTCAGAAATGATACTAATATACTGATTTGGTGCTCAAGAAACATCTTATTATTGTCAATGGTAAAAATGTTGTGATGCTTTATATATTTGTGGAAGCTGCGATAGATATTTTTCAGGATACTCTGATGAATAGAACGTTCAAAAGCATTTGTTTAAAATAAATATTTAGTCATATGGTCTTTACTGTGATTTTTGATCAATTTAATGCACTCAAGTACTTAAACCGTTGGCTTCCCAAGATATAATTTCAACGACTACTGCACTTCCAGCCAATCGGCAACCTCAGGAAACCCCTGTGACGAGTGGGGCGGGGCCGAGGGATGTGGGAACACGAGCGAGGCCGGTGGAGTGATTGGGAAATCAGCTACACCTGCGACCCACCACCGGTCTCGAGTCCCACATAGGAGATGGAAGGATATAAAACTGGAGCGACGACAGTGAAGGACGAGAGAGGACCAGGCCTGGGCTTTATTTTATGTTTTGGTTTTATTTTGTGTGCATCAGTCGTCCGTGAGGGGCTGATGCGCTGTTTTGTGTTTATTTTGAATTATTAAAGTTTCATTTTGATTGTCCGCCGGTTCCCGCCTCCTTCTTCCCGAAGATTATGGAGTTTTTGTTATTACAACCCCCTTTTCAGCTCAGGAAACCCCCTAAACAAGCAACGCAAGTACCTCCAGATTCTGAACTGGTACATCTAATAGAATTTTTATCTCATTGAGGAACTCAATGCGATGGTTAATTAAGTGATTGATGGTTGTTAGTGTCTATGCAATTTCACGTATTGCTATAAACTTGGGATTTCCACATTTTTATTCTCTTAAACTCATTCTTTCCTCACTTTCTCCCTGCAACTTGTATGAATGTGTGTGTTCATGTGTTAGATTAGTTCATATGTCTTAGATTTATCCAATAACGCTTTATTTATATTGAAAAGAGAAGTATCCTGTGTTTTGTGCTTACAAGTTAATGTCTTAAGCTGGCGATCTTATTACTGTGCTAATAAATAGTGTTTTCACTAAATCGCTGGCCGACGCAGTGATCGGTCATAATACATTGATTCTCTCCAAATTCCCTATAAAATCCTAAATGATTCCCTTTGAGCTAAATTTACCTGTTTCCGTTACACTTTGAACTGTAGTAGTGTATCTATGACCAGCGCTGGACATCACCATGAACTGAACATTTCAGTAAGCTTTATTTACAGAATCTAAGTTTCAGTTAACTACTAAATAGTCAGTATATGCAGTAGTTAGTTTGTGAGGACACATTCTGAACAAAGATGATGACGCACCTGCTGAAGTTGAAGAGCAGCCTTTCAAACACCAGCACAGGCCCCGTACTGCTGAGGATGGTCAGAGGCTGCCCAGCCAAGAGGCAGAAGAGGCCTCCAGTCACCGCTGTACCCAGAAAGCTCTCCAGCACACCCTTCACACGACACACAATGAAAAAGAGCCAAAGGGTTAGGGAAAAAACCCAACTGAGGCTCGGTCACAATCACGTTCCCTTAAAGGAAAGCCTGTTAAAGTGTACTTAAAGCCTTGTTCACCTTGTTTTATCTCATGCAAATCTGTGCTTTTCTCACACAACATACGTGAAACATTACAAAGCAGATAGCCTACTGTAGTTTTTCAGCTAAATCAAAGGTACTCTGAGAAATGTAATATAAAGACCTCGCCCACAGAAATGGCTCGGATTGAATCCTAATGAATGAATGCCTTAAATGATGTATATCATTTTCAAAAAAATAGATTTTATTACCCATAAATTTAATTACGTTTTGCACATGGCATTCCATAATGCCAATATCCAGACAACAGACTCCCACCCTCATTATTAACTAGTCCAGTCCAAATCAGTACATGAAATCACAGGCGTCCGCTGTTAATAACTGAAATCCAAACACTGTTTGGAAAACTTATCCTAGAGTTTATGAAAACTGCTGTAATGAACTGCCACTGAAGAGACAAGTGACTTCATGTTACAGTCGCGGTTCACAATTTAAATCCCGTCTGAATCAATAACGTGTGTTTTTCCTCACACAATTAGTAAAAATGACCTTTTTAAATCTAACTCAGGCACCCTACCGCTTCATCTGTCTTTTGACCTTCATCAAATACAGTGACTTAAAGTGATTATCTTGTTATGCTGGTTAGTACACCTTCATTGAGGATTTAGACTTTTTGTTGAGTAAAATAACAAAACAATAGTTGGTGGCTAAAATAAATGGAATCAGTAAGGAGAGTCTGATCTACTTTGTACTACTCAGAACAGACCTAGACCTCATCTTAATTAATTCCTCAATTTAGTGTTATATATAGAAATGTTATAATGTACAAAAAAAAAACTGTAATAGAAGATCTCTCTAAATTACACTTTGCTAACTGACAAATACTGAAGGGCTTACTTACATGACCTTTGAACTAGAGGTAACATTTCAAAAGGTGGGCAGAGAAGAAACTGCTCCCACTGTGTGTCAGCTAAAGATTGATGAGACTGAATTACACTGTAATCGCTGGCAAGGTTTTACTGATTCTTATTTAGAAAGGCTCAAGGCACATCCGTGAACTCATGAAGTTTCTCATGATTTGCGGTTTTATCTTCACCTGCATGTTCTCTGTGGCGTCGCCCAGCAATCCTCCGAATGTGATGGCATTGGTTACTGTTCCCAGGTAGATGAAAAGAATGGCAGACAAAGATTGGATGTGAAGTGCATCATAGAAATCACTGAAGAAAAAGGGGGCTTTTCTTTTGACATCAAGAATAAGGCCTCCACAAAACCTGAAGAACAAACCATGACATAAATGTTATAGTAATTTATATATATAATATAGTTATAGTAATTTTCATTCAATGTTATCTTAATCTTGCTTCCTCTCTATTCAAATAAATATTTTCACCCTGTACAGTGGGGTTCCAAAGTCTGAGTCAAACCTAATAATATCCATGCAATAATCACAAAAATTGTAGGATTTTGAAAATGACATTTTACGATGAACAATAAACCAGAAATGTTATTAAATACTATTTCTGAGCCACTAATAAAAAAAATTATTAAAAGAAAATTAATTTACTTTATTAAAAATATCAAAAAGTAATATTTTTAAACCTGGTATTATTAATTGGTAACATCTAATTAGCGCAAAATACTACTCATACGCAGTTCTTTGCCAAAGGTCAAGGTGTTTCTAAAACCAACAGTTGGTTTGTACTAGTAAAAAAAAAAATCTAATCTAATTATATCAGTCAGTTATCTGTAAACAGAACACATGCTGACTTCAATGTTTGTCTAATATTAAGATAATTCTAGTCATTTTGAAAAGTCAAACCTTCATCTGAATTAAATCATGATGTTCAGAGGTTGGGCATAATCTGTTCCTCCAGAAGAATTTATACAAACATTAACTCACTTCCCCGTCCTCTTCAGCTCATCGCCTACTGTGTGCCCCCCGCCCCCCTGTCCACCGCTGTGAGGCATGTCTCCATTCATCTGTGTGCTGTCCCCTCCAGCATACATGTTCTTTCTGGACAAGATAACAAACAAATGAACAAGACACTTGATATTGTTAATGCCCTAGAAATAACCGTTTATAAGGGAGGAAAGAGAGAACAGAGAAAGAAAGATGACAAAATAAATCCTGCAAGCTCAAACACTGGTACTGTAGCTCACTCAAATACATTAATATGTTACTCATTCAATCATCCATATGGTATATAATCATTAAGAAAAAAAAACAAGGAACGATTGATAGAATTATATGATAATAGACAATCAGATAAAATGATCAAACAATAGATAAAATGATAAAACAACAGATAAAAAGACAGGCCGAGAGATACAGTAGAACAACTTGAGGATTGATAAAATGGTGCATTGATAAATAAAATGATAAGATAGACAGACAAACAAAAAGATATGGATAGATAGATAAAAGATTAAAAAAATAGACAGATGAACCAGTTCAGTATGTTGTTTATATACAACAACCCATGATTGAATGTATGAGGTCTATTGTGTGTAGTGTGTTGTGTACACTGCTGGTGTGACTGACTGCTGCAGGCACACTTGTCTGCTTTATGGCTAATATGGACTGGTACAGACTGAAATGGCAGGATGAGGAGGCAGCCTCCTGAAGCCAAAGAGAGGTGACGTACGCTCTGCTTCTCCAAACTGAATGAATGAATGGATGGATGGCCTGGCCAACTGTCTTTTGAAACTACTTCCTGACCAAGTGTGACATTCAATATTTAATACACTGTATATGACTATGTATATAGTTTGGATACTAAAATGAAAAGGCACCTGCACACCCATTTTACTGACTTTCTACTGTCATTTGTAACAATAAGATTTGATTTTTACCACTTGCATTTAAATTACTTAAACCCTTTATCCTTTAAACAACTGAAACAGTCTCAGAAAATCTCACCATTGTTTGAGTCATTTCAAAATGGAAACACGGACAGACTTTGATAAGGGATATGAGTGGGGCTTCAGCAAAAGAAAGAGTGACAGGTTCATATGGGCTCTCTACATCTTTACCTTTTATCTGAGGATGGCAGGGATTTTGGAGGCTCTATCCTAATGGCAGGGTCCCATTCTCCAGGAGGGAGGACAATGACCTCATCCAAGAACTCATCAATGCCAGCGAGGAGATCCTGTCTGTCCTTGGCTTTGTACGCAATTTCATGGAAGACCTTGACAAGATAACTGTGATTACTGGCCAACTCTCTCCACATATGACTAATTCAATGCACAACCCTTTTTTTTTTCATTATATAAAATCATAATAGAAATCATAATAGAAGATAACTGTATTAACAGTTAAGGCGGGCGTACATGGTGCGAATTTTGCTGTCGTATGAGTTTGCATGCTATTTTTTTTCAATCGTGTGGAAATCGTGTATGCTCGTATGGTCGCAGCTCGTATCATGTGCGAGGAATTACGAGCCGAGCAGAGTGGCTTACAAGCACACCCCGACCTCAAGATCATTTTTAAACATGTCTAAAAAGTTTGTGACATATCAGTTTGAATTTGTGATGTGTGCGGTTGAATGAGCCGATTTCTTGATCTATCTGAAGTTGACCAATCACGAACTAGGAAAACCACAGAGGAAGAAAGACGGAGATGGCAGCGCCATGGTGAATGTGGACTATTGACCAAGAGGATAAACTTGCTGAACTCTGGCAGGAACAGCGAGTGCTGTATGAGGTTTCTAGCAGCGTTTACCATGCTTTTTTAATTCTCTCTCTCTCTCTCTCTCTCTCTCACGCACACACACACACACTAGTGACCAGACGTCCTGGTGTCCTGTTGTTGAAAAGGAACCTGTATGTGTAGGAAACAGTCACGGCTTGTATCAATATTTCATATGCAGTTATGAGAGAGGGAGAGCAGTTGTATTAACTTTGTGCAATTGCTTCGGAAATTGACAGGTCGTAAAATTGTGTCATTTATCACCTCGTCCGACGATTTACAGATAAACTCACTCATGACGTGTGCTTGGACTTACGATCTTCCGACCATCGGAATTCGCACCGTGTACGCCCGCCTTTAGGTGTGACTACTGCATTGACCTGATCGAGTTGGCCTGTTCAGACAGGAGCTGCCTGAATACTGCTTTTAGGACTGAATAACTAAAGACAAGCCCATTCTTTATTATGGTGATAGCCATGAGTTTCATCTACCACCTGTGTACCAATCTGTCAAAATATGTCCTGTTCTGTTCAGTGTTGATATTTTTTGGCTAAAAAAGCGCTTTCATTAGTTTAAATAAAAGCTAAAATAAACTATATATATATATATATATATATATATATATATATATATATATATATATATATATATATATATATATACATATATAAACCAAAATTCAACTAAAATAACACTGGTTCTGCGGTGTAAACAAATAAAAATTTCTGAGTGATATAAGACAGACAATTAGATCAAATTTAAATGTAACTACCTCATCAGACATCAGGGTAGCGATAGCTCTACCAATTTCATGGTATGACTTGGCTTTGCCTTTGGGTCCAAGAAGAATGAATAGAAATCTGGAGAAGAGGGTTAAAAAAAATATATCAGCACACCTAAAGTTAAAAATGCATTTTTTTCTATAGGTTTAATAAAAGCCTATTTTTGACAAGAACTCCTCTCTGCCACTCTTTACTTCCTCGCTGGTCCTGATGGATGAAAGAAGGGCATACCTGGTGGGCACAGGCACTTCAGTCAGTGCCCCCAACATGACAGCCTGCTGCAGCCTCACAAAGGCCACAAAAGGAGTGTCCAGGAAGTCCACTTCTCCAACGAGAACATTGGAAGCTTCAGCATCTCTGGGCAGCTTCTTCATGAACTTGTTCTTCAGCTGGACACATGCAGGATGGGATTTTAATGAAGCGCACAAAGCGAAGTGACAAAGTGCACAAATCAAGCTCCAGAACATGACCTCATTAAACATACTGCCCAGTTTTTATTCTGTGCCATGAGGTGAGATGTGATGAATCCAACAACTGCAACTGTCCAACTAATGAAAATTACAAAGATTGGTGGCTGCATGTGGGATTGTGTATTTAAAGGTTCAGCAACGGCCCACTGTGGCTCCTGCATTCCTTTGCTCTTAACTCAGAGGAACCAGTGGTAACCAGTATAAAGAACTGCTAAATTAATTTAATTTATACGGGCTGTTTGTCCTACCAGTGATAAAATGAAGGCAAACTTTAAAGGCAGCAGCATCTGCTAGCTCAGACATTGAGGTCATGCCAAATGTGATATTTACAAGCCAAAGATAATAGGTACACCCTGCTCACATAACCATGATTTAAGCAACTTCAAATGGTGTCTCTTAAGTCATCACAGTGATTTTAAATAGCTAAAACTATAATTTTACAATCACTCAAGCATATGTAAAGTACTTCTATATGTTTTGTTACTTTTAATAATGTAAACATTTATTACTTTTTAACTGTGACAGAAATCTATCAGCATGTTAATTATTAAGCTCATAAATCAGATTTGACAGCTCTGCTGATAACAAGGATGGGGTTATAATGCCAGTCATTAATTAACCAATTCCCTAGTATATTACCAATACATAAACAATAACATTCCCTTCTGAAAGTCTTCTTGAACAGTCCGAGTAAGCAGTTTTATTAACTATTGATGGAAGAACACTGGAAACACAAGCACAATGGAAAACATTAAACCTGAAGCACTGGAGCGTTTGATGGGACAGACCTCTCACTCATCAACAGCACTATCTTCAGAGATCAGCTGTTTTAAAGATCTTTTATTTGCATTTATTCCATTTTACAACTGATCCTAACACTGATTACCATGGAATTACAGTTGTCAGATAAAACATGCACATATCCTGATGCATTAACAACTGTAATAATGCGATGAATCGGATGACCTTTTTTTGTCAATTTAGAAAGTTTTTACGACTTCTTAGAAAACCATGTTGACTCCTCTTGTATAAATTTTGAAGACCCTAGTTAAGGGAGGTAATATTTTATTTGGAGATGTACTGAAAGGTTATCTTTTTTGCTTTGCTTGTTTATTTTAAGGGTTTGTTTTCTTGAGATTTGGATGTATTAGAAAAAACTATTTGCTGTCTACCATCTCTGGTCATTAAATATAGTCTATCGCCCGATGAAAAGGGGTAGTTCACCTATACATGACAATTCTGTCAAAACTTACTTTTTCTTGAGTTTGATTCACTGGAGTGAAAATTTTGTTTAAAAAATAATAATAAAAATAAATAATAATAATGACTTAAACTACTTAAATTTGGTAAATAATCATGTAATCACTGTTCGTTACACAAAGTTATACAGCTTCAGAATATGAAATATAATGCATTGTAGTAGTCTTATAAATTACTTTCAGTTTATTTCAAGCCTCCTCGTGTTTGAGGGAAAAAAGTAATACAAGTCTGGAAAACAATTATGACTTTTTGAACTATCCCATTGATACAGTTTTCTCGGCTAAAAAAAAAAAACAAGCTAAAAAGGCTGAGACTAAATGGCCAACCCAATATGATCATCACTGTTTGGTGGGAATAACATTTAGAAACACTAAATTCAATTCATGTTTAATTGTCTGGGAACTTAGGAAGAAAGGCCACCGTGGAGTGATAAAAAAAATCTTAACCACTAATGAGACAAGAACAGGAGAGGAAGCAACGGCCACAGATGGAAAGGATTGATGTCACTGATTGTAACTGGAGGCCAGATTGTAGACAGCATTACCATCAGGGGATGCTTAAGGTATTAGAAGGATGCACCTTAAACAACCTACAGTGCTTTTCTCAGACTTATAGTTTCTTAAAGTTTCATTATGTAGGAGTCACAGAAGGGTCGTCAGATGCTTATGTTCAGTTATTTCCTTTCAGCAGCACAACATGCTGAACACAACGCCATACAAAGTGGTGAAACTTTTTTTAACTGTACATGTTCCAATTTTATTCCAGGTAAGGTCTGACCTTTCGACACCTCACACACTTCGAGAAACTTCCATTAAAACCCGATATTACATCTCTACCGAAGCTGTCCAGTCCTCTGGCAGGTAGTATGTGATGTGGAAAGGCTTAGCATCATCTCTGATACTGGATTACTTACACTGCTAGTGCACTGCAAGCAATGTTTTATTATTACATCAGTACATACATCAACACGACCTGACCGCCTGCATTTTGTGTAGTCAAGCCATGGAACAAATGACTTCCTGTTGGAGCTAATGTGAATGAAGTGCTGTCAACGGAAATCTCAGCAAATATGTTTTTAAAAATGCTTTACAATTGAGTTTTGCTTCTTTTTCATGATGCTGCCTTAGGGGGGCGCTCTCTCAGAGGAAAAAAAAAGTCATGGTATTCTAGTCCTACATTACAAAAATAAGCCTTAGGACTTCGTCATAAGAATCATGAAATGGATATGAAGTTAGGTCAATTCAGAACAAAAATGTATTATATAAAAAAGATGTGTTATGCAAAAGGTATTTGTTATACATTCAGTACAAAATGTTATTCATTCATGTTCCTTAGGTTACCATTCATTTCCAGATTCTGTAAATGTCTAATCTTAGAAAGCAGGAATGACAGATATAAAAAAGTGACAAGCCAAGAGTGCATGTGCATGACAAGAAGCCTAACCATCCCCCAATCTGTTCTTATGACCGCAATCATGTCTCTGGGCCACCTCACACAAGCAGCCTCTCAATCCCCCACTCTACCAAAAGGGGTAAGGGGCATCTCCTCGGAGTTAACATCTGAGGCCTTCCAGCAATCACATCCACACTGGTTTAGCACATGCACAGAAACACTGTCAAAAATTTGCCAACTATTTCACATAATGCTGCATTGCCATTTTCAAGGGAAAGATTGTACAATTTCTCTGTGGTGAACTTCTGTGAAGTGAGTTTATTTTTATGGTTTGTCACAGATTGACACCACCCTAATGACCTTTTGGTGCTCCCTCAATGAAAGACCAAGAACCAAGAAAGTTATTTCACACCAACTCTGTCCTTGTGTTACTCGCTCCACTGCTTCTGTTCTGTTGTGTATCTTATATGCACCACAATGTCCTGTTTCATCATTAGGATGTCCTATATCAATGTCCCATTTCCTTTCATCTATAAAAAACTGAAGTGGCTTTATCAGTTTAGTCACTGAATGTGTTTATGAGCACAGATACAAATTAGTTAAATACAGATAGTTTTAAATGTGTAAACACACACACAGACACACACGTTTGTTTTTGTGAAAAGTGGGAACATCCCATAGGCGTAATGGTTTTTATACTGTACAAACTGTATAATCTATCGCCCTTCACCAACCCTACCCCTAACCCTAACCCTCACAGGAAACTTTGTGCATTTTAACTTTCTCAAAAAAAAACTCATTCTGTATGATTTATAAGCGTTTACTCTCCTTGTAATTCCTGTGTCATACACATGTCATTATACACAGTTGTGTCCTGATATGACACAAAAACAAGAGCACACACACACACAGTCGTGGCCAAAAGTTTTGAGAATTACATAAATATTAGTTTTCAAAAAGTTTGCTGCTAAACTGCTTTTAGATCTTTGTTTCAGCTGTTTCTGTGATGTATGAAGTGCTTGTAATTATATTTCAGTACGTTTCAAAGGCTTTTATCGACAATTACATGACATTTATGCAGAGTCAGTATTTGCAGTGTTGGCCCTTCTTTTTCAGGACCTCTGCAATTCGACTGGGCATGCTCTCAATCAACTTCTGGGCCAAATCCTGACTGATAGTAACCCATTCTTTCATAATCACTTCTTGGAATTTATCAGAATTAGTGGGTTTTTGTTTGTCCACCCGCCTCTTGAGGATTGACCACAAGTTCTCAATGAGATTAAGATCTGGGGAGTTTCCAGGCCATGGACCCAAAATTTCAACATTCTGGTCCCCGAGCCACTTAGTTATCACTTTTGCCGTATGGCACGGTGCTCCATCGTGCTGGAAAATGCATTGTTCTTCACCAAACTGTTGTTGGATTGTTGGAAGAAGTTGCTGTTGGAGGGTGTTTTGGTACCATTCTTTATTCATGGCTGTGTTTTTGGTCAGAATTGTGAGTGAGCCCACTCCCTTGGATGAGAAGCAACCCCTACACATGAATGGTGTCAGGATGCTTTACTGTTGGCATGACACAGGACTGATGGTAGCGCTCACTTTTTCTTCTTCGGACAAGCCTTTTTCCAGATGCCCCAAACAATCGGAAAGGGGCTTCATCGGAGAATATGACTTTGCCCCAGTCCTCAGCAGTCCATTCACTATACTTTCTGCAGAAGATCTGTCCCTGATGTTTTTTTTGGAGAGAAGTGGCTTCTTGGTTGCCCTTCTTGACACCAGGCCATCTTCCAGAAGTCTTGGCCTCACTGTGCATGCAGATGCGCTCACACCTGCCTGCTGCCATTCCTGAGCAAGCTCTGCACTGGTGGCACTCCGATCTTCCTCTTCCACTTCCACTTCCTCTTTAGGAGACGATCCTGGCGCTTGCTGGACTTTCTTGGACGCCCTGAAGCCTTCTTTACAAGAATTGAACCTCTTTTCTTGAAGTTCTTGATGATCCTATAAATTGTTGATTTAGGTGCAATCTTAGTAGCCACAATATCCTTGCCTGTGAAGCCATTTTTATGCAACGCAATGATGGCTGCATGCGTTTCTTTGCAGGTCACCATGGTTAACAATGGAAGAACAATGATTTCAAGCATCACCCTCCTTTTAACATGTCAAGTCTGCCATTCTAACCCAATCAGCCTGACATAATGATCTCCAGCCTTGTGCTCATCAACATTCTCACCTGAGTTAACAAGACGATTACTGAAATGATCTCAGCAGGTTCTTTAATGACAGCAATGAAATGCAGTGGAAAGGTTTTTTTTGGGATTAAGTTAATTTTCATGGCAAAGAAGGAATATATATCCTAAAAATTCAGCTTTGCATCACAGAAATAAATGATAAAGCATAATACATTTAAAAACAATTATTTTCCAAACTTTTGGTCTGTACTGTATATATATATATATATATATATATATATATATATATATATATATAAATGCAGCTTTGTCCCAACTCAACAAGGCTGCATTTATTTGATCAAAATTATAGTAAAAAGTATTCATTTCTTTAAATAATAATAATAATAATAATAATAATTAATAACTAAATAGATTTTACTGGCTCCAAACCTAACTGGAGTACAGATTTATATAAACTGGACTCACCTGATCTTTCTCTGGCTTGTCTGAGATATCATTCAGGCTGCTTGCTGTCAAGTTGCGATGTGTGGTGGTTGGGCTGCCTGAGCAAAATTTATGAAAATTACAGATCAGCGAAAAAAGGGCTCCATTCCATTCTTAAAAAATAAATAAATTATACAGAGATAGAGTCCATGCTTTTAAAATTAAAATAACTTAAATGAGGAAAGGTGCTTTGCCAGCCAAGAAAGGAACCTACTGAAAGGTTAACTATTAACCTTCCAGAGTCCAAATTACTGTCATCATGCTGTGAAAAGTATACAGTAGCAGGAGAACAGCATAGTGATGCAAAGTATTCCCAATGCCAAAAACCTGCCAACACTATTATGGCGCTTTTCCATTACCAGTACCAGCTCGACTCGACTCGACTCGACTCGGCTCGCTTTTCGCTCCGTTTTCCATTGCAGTACCTCCACAATAGTACCTGGTTGTCATAGCATCGCTGCAGGAAACTGCCGTGACGTAATCTTCTACGCGACACACACCTGCTACCCACACACACAGGACAATGGAGGAAATCGAGTGCATGTTGTTTTTGATACTCGGGATGTGGCTGTTTCTCACAGCAAGAAGACAATCGTTGTTTCAGGAGAGGCTAACGGCAGCAAAACGAAACACTGCTGAAAAAACTATCTGGATACTATTGCTGGCGCGTGTAATGATGATGCAGTGAATAGTGACGATTCTCTCTGACCAATCAGCAGTCTGCTGTGTTTTCACGTCACATTATAGTATCGCCTCAGCTCGCCTCAGCTCGCTTGGAACCTCGCCGGAGGTGGTACGAAAAAAAGTACCTGGAAGCCGGTACAGGTACAACTTTTACACAGTGGAAAACCAAACAGAGCCGAGTCGAGGCGAGCCGAGGCGAGCTGGTACTGTGTAGTGGAAAAGCGCCATTACTGACCAGGACTCTTGTGTTATAATGACTAAGATGCAGGCGCGCAGATGGCACTAGGGACGGGGGGGACATGACCCCCCCAGATTCATAGTGACCCGATCCGTCCCCCTCAGTGTCTCAATGAAAGGCTCTATTGGTAAACAGAGGATTAATCTGAGTTTCCGCTATGTACAGTAGCCTAAGTAGTGGCGACCCAGCCCGCCGCTCCTTATAAGTTACTAAACGATTTTTGAAACACGCTTTTGACCGCAGTGTCTGACCAAGTCCCAAAACACACTTGTAGCCAATCAGCGGTAAGGGGCGTGTCTTGTCCTGATAGCGAGAAGAGAGCGCTCAATTTGATTGCACAGGACGCATATTACATTACATTTACATTTAGCAGACGCTTTTATTTAAAATTAGCATATTAGCAGATCGACTACAGATTGAGAGAAATTGCAGATAAAAAAGAGGGTTTACAATCAGGCAAGAGGTAGGACCCACGTAAATATCGGAGCAGCTTTCCAGCGGTGGAGAGAAACTTAAGGATTGGGAAGGGCACGAATCGGACGCCGAGGTTTCTTTGTTTCTTTTTGATAGGTGAGTAACGTTGAATTTGCGTTTTTTCACACAACTTATCCATGTTGGCTTTTGTTTGAATTTGCTTGTGTGTCATCTTTGCTTGTTTCCGCGATTGTCGTTGCCATGGTTGCGTATGTACCTGTGGGGTGAAGATTTCATAAAAGGGGCGAGGCACGGTGGCCGAGAGAGCAACTTCACAAAACGCGTTCAAATAGAAAAAGCACCAGCAAATTAAGAAAACATCTTCATCAGTTTGACAGGACACGTGCTCCAAATACTCGCAACACAACGAAATACAAAAACAAGCTGCAAATGCTAATTTTTTTTGAGTATTGATTACCATTTGTATAACCACAGTTGTACAAATACCATGGTTAAACTATGGTTAGAGTAGTAAATTAATGGGTAATTTGTGCATGATTCCAGTAACCACTTTTTGTGTTTGCTTTTTTTATATAATAAATGCATTTATTAATTCATTCATTTCAATAGTAAAACCATAGGCTAAGTTTAGTTTTTGTAAGGTAAGTTGTAAAAGTAAGTTAGCCAGCTTACATAACCGTTCACAGTTACCATAATTGTGTATTTAGAAAGCTTATTTAGGCTAATAATATCCACACACAAAAAAAGCTAAGGAATCGTATGACCAGGATTGTTAAAATAAACAAAGATCTTTTCAGAGCAAACATTGATAAATTATGTCCCAGCCATATTTGTCACTTTACGGTTCCCTTAAATATTTCTGATGTGGTCTGTGTTTTTGCAGCACATTTCTTTATTTGTTTGTATTGTGAGTATTTGCAGCAAGTGTTGTCAAACTGATGAAGATGTTTTCTTAATTTGCACATTAGCTCTTTCGGCCACCGTAGCAGGTCCTGTTGGGGTATGGGTGTGTTTGTTTTGGTGCTAAAGATTCGGGTCAGGGCAGACGCAGGCTGAAGCACAATAATAATCTAACCATTACTCTGTACCCAACATCTCACTACACGGTGTTCTGTTGTCAAACACACAACGATGGTGCTGCCACTGACATTTATGTTCTCTGTGTGTGTATGTGCTATGACTCTTGACCCCGGGGTCCTACGAGGAGCTGGTAGCTGCCTCAATTGTGCCTGTAGCAGTAACCATAGTGATCATATACAGGTGCATCTCAAAAAATTTGAATGTCATGGAAAAGTTCTTTATTTTTTGTAATGTAATTTAAAAAAACAAACTTTCTTATATTCTAGATTCATTGCACACATACTGAAATATTTCAAGAGTGTTTTGTTTTAATTCTGATGGTGACTTATAGCTTAGACAAATCAAAAGTAGGAAACTTTTAAAGAAAAATATAAATCCAAAGTAGGTTTAATTATGCACTCAATACTTGGTTGGGCTTCAGTGTGGCGTGGCATGAAGGTGATCAGCCTGTGGCACTGCTTAGGTGTTATTGAAGCACAGGTTGCTTTGATAGCGCCCTTCAGCTCCTCTGTATTGTTTGTCAGATGTTTCTTATCTTCCTCTCCACAATACCCCATAAATTCTCTGTGAGGTTCAGGTCAGGTGATTTGGCTGGCCAATCAAGCACAGTAAGCACAGTAATATCATGGTCAGCAAACCACTTGGAAGTGGTTTTGGCACTGTGGGCAGGGGCTAAAGTCCTGCTGGAAGAGCAGATGGAAGATGAAAGTGCTCCCAAAAATCTCCTGGTAGATGGCTGCATTGACCTTGAACTTGATAAAACATAATGGAGCTACACCAGCAGACATCATGGCTCCCCAAATAACCTCTGACTTTAGAAACTTCACATTGGGCTTTGGATTCTGTGCCTCTCCAGTCTTCCTCCAGACTCCAGACATTGATGGACCACTGAGCAACAGTCCAGTTCATTTTCTCCTTACCCCAGGTGAAATGTTTCTGATGTTTTTTTCTGGTTCAAGAGTTGCATGGTTCTAGGAATGTGACAGCTGTAGCTCTTTTCCTGAAGACGTCTGAGTGTAGTGACTCTTGATGCGCTGACCCTAGCTTCAGTCCACTCCTTGTGACACTCTTCCAAGTTCTTGAATCGGCTTTTCCTGATAATCTTCTCAAGGCTGTGGTCATCCCTGTTGCTTGTGCACTTTTCCTACCACACCTTTTCCTTTTAATCAACTGTCTATGAATATATATTGATACAGCACTCTGTGAACAGCCAGTTCTTTCAGCAATGACCTTCTGTGGCTTAACCTCCTTGTGTAGGGTGTTGATGATTGTCTTCTGGACAACTGTCAAGTCAATAGTCTTTCCCATAAGTGTGGTTGCATGTTCTGAACTAGCCCAGGAGGTACCCTGTATTTATACTCAAAATTAATCAAACCATTCAAGCTCAAAATAGAATATAAAACATTTTGAGATACATAATTTTTTTATTTTCTTAAGCTGTAAGTCATAACCATCAGAATTTAAACAAAAAAAAATATTGAAATATTTCAGTTTGTGTGCAATGAATCTAGAATATAAGAAAGTTTGCTATTTTGAATTAAGTTACAAGACCTTTTCTATGATACTCAATTTTTTTGAGATGCAATTGTACTGTTGTCTATGACTGAGCTGGTGATTTTTCTGGACTGAATTTTTTTTACTGGTGAGCAGCTTGGTCCCCCCCAGTTAAAAAATCCCATCTGCGCCCCTGCTAAGATGTCAGTTTGATGCAGCAAAAAGAAGACAAAAGCAGCCAAAAGAAGAAAAAAGGAGTCTGAATACAGATGGAGGTTTTAAAAAAAGCTCAATTTATGAAGCACTTACAAAAAATTGTTGAGAAAAAAAAAAAAAAAAAATATTAATATGGTTATGTTCATAATGATATGGAGATTAGAAGACTTTGGAATTTAAATCTATTAAGGGTAAAGGTCACCATAATGAGAAATTCTAGGTATGAAAATCTAATACATAACAATGACTGCTGGACCGACTACCGAAAATAAATTAAAAAAAAAGTTAGAAAAAGTTTCCTTTTGGAAGCCTTATTTTTAAGAGTGTATATTTTGTATTATTTCATTTGTCTCTTAGGTGTTATTTAATTATTCAGTTAACTCTTAAAATGGTCTAAGAAGATTGTATTACTTGTGATATGACCCTTTTAAGCTTCAGTGTAATGCTATTCTATAACAGCTAAGTAACATGCTACGTTGGGTGAAAGGACACATATACATTACTGGCAACTGGTAAGTTGGACTTACTAGGCCATCCCATACTTGGACTTCCAGGGGCTCGCAACACCTCCTCTGAGGTGCGAGTCGTTAGACAAGGCACTGAACTCTCGAGTGGATTACGTGCTTTTAGTGACAATGCAGCAGAAAGGACAAAAGATAAGTAAGAAAGGTGAAAAGAAAGAATGTTAAGGTGATAGGTCAGTGGTTTTAGGTATAAAGTTTAGCTAGATTTGTAAAAGATTGTGTGAGACTGGTGTAAAATCGCTCAGGAAAAGATAGGATTTGTTAGAGCAGTAGAAAAGCAGTCACAGCAAGTTTTTTTTTTTTTTCAGGAAACAAAAGTTCCAGTGAAAAACATTTATGTGACGTTCAAAAAGTCCAATGGTAAATGAATCATAGGATTCATGGTAGAAAACATGTGCACATGCAGCCCATGAAACACCATCTAATCAGCTGGAAAAAATATTGTCTATCTTTGTGTAAAGTTTTATCAATGCACCATTGGCATGCAAATATTATTGCCAAAATTCGTATGATCCTTTCGACCAAGGCTTTATTTGGAGTGTTGTCTTTTCTTGAGACAACTTAACTGCTCTCAGATTAGTTCATTAGTTCACCAGTTTGGTTTACATTTTCAACAATGTAATGCAATGCACAGTATAGGCTGTTGCATCACTGAAAAACATATGCAGACAGAGACCGTGCAGACAGACTAAACAAAATTGAGGACTAACAAGGAACAAGTTAATATTTAAAGACCACATGAACTCTTTCCATATGTAGTAGCTCTGCCTGTATGCTTGTGTACTCCTAAAAATGCCTATATTAACCTTTAGCAGATATTGATGACTCAACCAGCACTACACAGACTTTTGACCAATCAAACGCTCTCTGGAATGAGATCGTTCCATCCCCTAATATATCCTACTGTATAACTGACTAGTAAATGGCAAATCATATTTATAGCTGTGATGTAACTAAAGCATCTTACTCCATGATACATTTTTCAGGGTTTGCTCGTCAAGCGATTTCATGGAGTCTTTAAAACATACAGAGACAACAACTTATAAAAAATAAAAATAAAAAAAATCATAAAAAGGCTAAATCTATGTTGAGTCAACAATGAATCGGCAAATTGGTAAAACATTAGTAAAACAATTGTTTTGTGATCTGTGTGACTAATGCATTTTAAAATATTTGGTATTCTTCAGTTATCTTTGAGAATAACATGAGAAAAATAATAATAATATTTTTGAAAAGCGGAAGAAAAAAATAATCCACAAAAAAATAAAATAATTATATATATATATATATATATATATATATATATATATATATATATATATATATATATATATATATTATAGAAAAATAAAAAATGTAAAAATCTCAATAGCTTAAAAGGAAAAAATAAAGTACAAAAAAAATAACTGCACCAAACTGGCACCTATATTACCATTATCCGGGGTGGAAAACAGCCTACTTGCGTTGGAGACCGTCTTGCCAATGTCAGCTAAGGAGCGAAGATTGGACTTCTTGGTCTGGTGCCGATGCTTCCTCAGTAAGGTGTACATGACCTTATCTTTCAGGTCAGCTTTCAAGAGACCGTTCTCAATCTGACTCTCAGTGATCATTTCTGAAAGAGAGAGACACAGTGAATAGCAAACAGAGAGAGGGAGACAGAGAGAAAAAACAATTGGTTCTAGAAAAGACCTGCCTCGTGGTTATTTCACTTCTATAGATTTTGAGAAGCTCATTACACCACCTTCACAACTGAGCAATCTTTAATTTAAATACCAACTTTACATTTCATTGTTCATCAAACTTTAACTAGAAATAGAAATTGAGCTCTCCAAAGGCACTTGAAGTGAGTGTCAGTGAAGCAGCACATTGCCTTCTATTTTTAGCCTTCAGAAGTGGACATCTAATGAGGCAGTGGCTTGTGCATAAGATTGTCTGGTGGTTCCTGTAAACATCTATTTTTATAAAAGAGTGTTAAACACACGAGACCTGGGCTCCAAAAGTGCTCTGTGAGGTTGACCGAGCTTAAAGGGTTACTTCACCCCAAAATTTAAATGCTGTCATTAATCACTTACCTCCATGTCGTTCCAAACTCGTTAAAGATTGGTTCATCTTTGGAACACAATTTAAGGTATTTTGGATGAAAACCAGGAGGCTTGAGACTGACCCAACAAAGCTTTTACGGGTTTAGAATGACATGGAGGGAAGTGATTAATGACAACATTTTCATTTTGGGGTGGAGTAACCCGTTAACTTAACAACTTAAGGTTTGCTATAAATTGGTAATATGATTTGAAAAATCATGCTCTGAGTAAGAGCTTTCAAGAATGTGTATAACGTAAAACAGGGGATTCAAGAATATGAATTAAAGGGTTTTTTTCAATCAGTGCTCCTTCCTAAAAGTAAGCTATTACAAATCATAACCAGAATCACATATTTCGCTAACAGTGCACTAGAGTTGTTAATTGGCCAAACATTTTTTTACTTGATCTTCCTCACACTGGCCATGGCCATCCCGATTCCGAATGGATGCAACCACCCATGCATCTGAGCATAGAGTTACAGCGAGGGTTAAGAGAGGAGTGTATAAAACAAGAGCTATGAATGCATCCTGACATGTGAGCATTTGGAAACCAAATAAATAACTGTGCTGTGCTGGGCGAGACCATGCATGCATATCACACGTGCTATCTCTCAGTCCTTACAGTAAATTTGCAAAAGCTTTTTATCTGAGTCTGATCTCTAGTATTAGCTTTACGGTATTTATTTTGCCATTTTGTCCACTGACAGGGTGCCAATGCTAGTGCGCTACATGAAACCATTCTGACATTTTTTTTTACAAATTCCCTTACATTGTTTTTTACATCTCAATTCAAAACTAAAAAAAAGTTAAAACAAAATTATATATTGTGTATTCATATTCATATGCTTCAATGGAATGTTTTTTTTTTTTTAAGTTTTTTACCCCTCCTCTTCAGAAACGGCATTACGGGCCAAAGGTCACCGCAGGCCAACTTTGGTCCACGTAGTTTGGGCATCTCTGTTCTAGATGTTAAAATATGTAACTCGTACTTCCAGCTCCTTTAGATTTTGTATAATTTGATTGCTATATATTTTATTCAATTTATATTAAGAACTTGAATCACAAACTTATAAAAATGTAAATAAATCCATCTGTAAATTACATAAATATTAAGTAAAAGTTAAATAAAAATAACTGTTAAAGACTGCAACATGCTGTTATTTTACAGAAGTTATATCATCGTTTGTCTCTCAAGTCAGTGTAAACGTGGGCCACTGAGTTCATAGATCCCTCTTCTGAGCACCAACACTATTTTAGTGGAAAAAGGGTATATAAGTGCTTTGTGTTTGTAACCAAAACTGCTTAAGGTAGTAGAGTATTCGTTAATAAAACAGAAAGTACCCTGCATTTAAAGTCCAAAATGGCTACAGAAGAAACACTTACCGACGACCCCTGGCAGAGTGTTTGCCTCTAGGTCCAGCATGATGGTGCCCTTCTCTATACACGTCCTAAGCTCAAAGAGACTATGTAAGGACAGAGTGGCCACATGCGGTTTACTCCACCGCTCCCCACCTTTTTCCACCTTCTCTTCGAACTTGATCCACCTTCGAAGAAGAAACCACAGAGAGTTGAAGGTACTGAAGTTGAAATCAAGTGCAACTGCAAGCCAATGATTTAAAAATGATTTGGTGCTCCAGAAACATTTCTGCTGAAAATGGTTGTGCGTCTTAATATTTTTGTAGAAAACTGAGACACAGGTTTTCAGGATTATTTTTTAGGATAAAAAGTTCAAAAGAACAACATTAATCTGAAATATATATATATATATATTTTTTTTTTCCACTTTTGATCAATTTCATGCGTCCTTGCTGAATAATAGTATTCATTTTTCAAGGAAAAATCTTACTGACCCCAAACCTTTGAAAGGTAGTGTATCTTTGTAAATCCACTATACATATATTCTTAAATCTACAGTATCAGAGACAAATACCAGTTCCAGACATCAAATAGCACTCATGTTCAGATCAACTCTAATCTCGTCCGTATAACTTTATTAAAATTAATGACCCTGCTTGAAAGGTTTAAATATGTAATCCTTAATCCAAAAGTACACAAACAGTCTGTAATCTCATCTCTAAAACAAGCTCTCAAATAAAATATTGATTGAAAATGAAAAGATCAGCAGTAATCATTCTGGTACTTATTCGTAGAAATCTGTTAAATGCCCGCTGTGGCATGTGATAATGGCCGCTGATTTGGGACCACATGGAGTGGAACTCAGCTTTACATGAAACTACCCCCCTAATTGAATGATTGAATCCTTTCAAGAGCTGCACAGCTCCATAATTAATGTGTGCTGCATGCATTTCATCAGAGACCAAGCTGTCTGCTCAAATTAACTTATGATTGCAGGGATTTAAAGCAGCAGTTATTGTTTAACGATTGGATGCGCTGTTAATGGATATTAAGCCAACTTGAAGCATATATATATATATAATATATACACACACACACACACACACACACACACACACACACACACAATCATTGTTACTTTTCTTCAAACCTTTCCCTAAAGATTAACCAGGTCGAAATCAACACTATCAAGTGTTTAAAAAGTGTTTGTACACTGGCCACAAGCAGTCATTGGCAATGAGCCAGTAGTACACTTGAATCCTCAATTGATGAATTGTATGGTGCCTGTATAACAAGTCTGAAAGAGTGGTTAAAAGAGTCTTTACAGAAAACAGAACATAAGGGTCTTGTTTTTCTCTTCTTCTCTGAAAATACACTACTATTCAAAGGTTTGGAGTTCAAAGGTTTGAGTTGTTAAAGGTCCCATGATGTGGATTATTTTCTTTTTTAAATGCTTTTTTAATGTTTCCTGAGGTGTACTTATATTGTTAGTATGATTTTTACATTTAAAATTTAGGAATAGAAGGCATTTTTATATCGTGATTTTAGCCCCGCTGGCTTGAATGCTCTATTTAAATGGGCGTGTCTGTTGTGAGACTCCGAGTAAACGCCAACAGTTGTTATTGGCTGACATCTTTGCATTCGAAATGCGTATTACATGTGGAACCCCACTCAAATAATTTTACTACGTGTTTTTTTTTTTTTTTTTTTTTACAGCTGTCGAGATTAACGAATCATGGAAGTGTTGATTATAGCATTTTTTTTTTAGATCTTTTCCCATCACACGAATCGCTGCAGTGATGAGCATTGAGTAGACAGAGTCTGTTTATCGCGTGAAGGCCGTGTTCTCGTCATTGCAACGTGTTTTCTCTCACAAAATGCTTTCACCACAACAGCAAACACAATATCGACATGAATACAGCAAGAGCTTCAATGTGCAGCATAACAGCGTCATTCATTATTACGGCAGTTTGGGCAAGTGTGCAGATATACTCGCAATGTGTGATTGACAGCTCCGAAGAACATAAAGGCGTTCTTTAATAGCTCTCTGTAGTTTAATCACAATTTAAATAACAGATTTCTTTCATGCTACTAAGAGAAACAATGTGAAGTTGATCGTTTAATCACTGGCTTGATTCACTGATGCATAAACAGTATTTAACGATTTTGAAAGAAAGTCTGTGTGAACTTGAATAATTAGCTACCAGTGATGCGCGGGTCAATGTATAAACAACCCTCACCCGACCGACGTTTTCAACTAACCCGCCCGCAACTCGGACCGCAAAAAAAGAAAATATTGTACCCGACCCGCATTTTTTACAAGTAGTAAATGCGTCGCCCCTTTATATTAATTTAGTTACTTAAATACACATAAATCTTGCCACAGAGAACTGGTTAAAGTAATAATTATGAATGTGTCTAAATTAGCAAGGAGAAATTTAATTGTTTAGTAATAAACTGGTGTTTTCTGTGTCGCTGCAAAGATGAAGTTGACGATGCAGACTCGCCATGAACGCCAGAGAGAAATGCACATTTCATATGGACTACATCATCAGAGAGTAGCCTATTAATTTTGATTTGAATATTTTCATTTAAAAGTAGACATTTCAAGCTTTCTGTAATATATTGCCTATATTTCTTTTAAAAACCCACCGACTAAAAGATTAAGACACTACCTGATCAAAAATATCACCCAAAGTTTCTACAGCTTTTTTCTTAGCTATTTCAGAATCTGGAAAAATGACTGGGGCTAACTTGTTACTGCAGTTGGTAGAGCGATATGAATGTGTGTGATGTACGGCATGATAAATGCTCGTCACTTCTGCTGCCGAAACTTTGTCAGCCTGTGGGTCATTTGGTTTATCTTTTATTCTTGATGATGTGCTTTTTTTCTGTGGTAGGCCTACTCACATGCACCATGTCGCTTCATGACGTATTCTCCACCATGTCCCACAGAAAAACTGCTTTTGCATAAAATGCAAAAAGCTCTCTCTGCTTCGCCATCTACAGGTCTTAACCAAGAGTATGTTGCGGTCCATTCGCTATTAAAAGTGCATCTTCTCTTTTTCGTGGACACACTGGCCATGGCTGCTTAACCTGACCGAACAGCGCACGCCCTCTCCAATTTGAGATTGTTGACAATGTTGAGGAGGTGTTCGTGCACCAGTCAACAGTTTGATTGACGTACGACTCAGCCTATCGACTTTTATTGCTCTCCGCTGAACTATTGGACATAAGTTAATAGTACGCCTATGGACGTATCCGTGTATTTATTAGGCAGGGTCGAAATGAAAAAGCGGGACAGATGCTGAATTTGTGTGAGGCAGGACAAAGGGTAAAATTGCTGTACAGTACAATGTAAAGCGGGACAGGTGGTCACTATTCGCGCCAGTTATTCAGCCAATAAAGTGTAGGCCTATGTATTTCAAAATTGTGTCTAGTACTATATAAATTACAAAGGTTTAACTGGAATCTTTATTTCAAATGACCCGACCGACCGCGACCCGAATATCATTAAAAATATTTTTGGATGACTCGTAACCACGGTTGACCGCAGGCACCTGCTCATTTTGGATCAACCCACGCATCACTGTTAGCTACACATCAGAAATCACTGATCACAGATAAGGCATTAATGAACACTGTTACATACTGTTTGTGGCGGTGCTGTCAAATCCATATCATAAAAGTCTGTTTGTAACACCTGTGCTGACATTGCGACTGAATTTTATGTAAATGATTGGGCGGGCAAAGCAGAGAAAGGGGAGGTAATCTTTCCCTCATATGACGACATAAGGGGAAGAATCCAGATCGGCCCGTCTGAGCTCTCGTTTTCTCAAAGGCAGAGCAGGACACCCAGGGCTTGGTTTACACTTATCAAAATTTCTAGCCACTGGGGGATCATGGACAGGCTAGGGAAACTCATATTAATGTTAAAAAACCTCCAAGTGAAATTCACATGTCATGGGACCTTTAAATGCTTTTGAAAGAAGTCTCTCATGATCATCAAAGCTGAATTTATTACATCAAACTGAAGTAAAACAGTAATATTGTGAAATGTTATACTTTAATATAATAGTTTTCTAGTTTAATGTGTTTTAAAATTTAATTTATTCCTGTGATGGACAAGCTAAGCTGAATTTTCAGCAGCCATTACTACACTCTTTGGTGTCACACAATCCTTCAGAATTAATTTTAATATTCTGATTTGGTGTTATGTTTTGTGGAAATTGTAATTTTCTTTATTTATTTTGCATTTTTTATCTGATAAATATTACGTTGAAAAGAACAGCATTTATTTAAAAAAGAAAACTTTATACAACATCTTTACTGTAATTTTTATTCAATTTAATGTATCCTTGCTAAAAATAAAAAAACTTATTGACCCCCCAAATTTTGAACAGTGGTGTAGATCAAATCTAATATTTTTTTTTTAAATTACACTAAAAAAACAAAAAAAAATAAAAAAAACTTTAAGAGCTCTGTCTGTAAATTTAATACAAGACTGTCAGATCTCACTCTGAGCCTCACTAGAGACCCAGCCAAGCCATGATACTCTTACTGTACCTGGCAGTTTCCTTCCACTCCATTTCCTGGCCATCAACAGACAGTAGCTCGTCCAGCTCTGTGAAGAGCTGAGGGGGCGCAGGACTGTCATCGTCCTCTCCCAGCATGAATCGGATGCGCTCAGCGGCAGGTGTGACTGCAACAGGAAAAATACTGCGAGTCAGAGGCGAAGGTACAGTCCTGCATATTTCCGGCTTGCAATCATCACTTATGCCATTAGGCATGATCTCCAGCTCTGATGGAGGAGGAATCTTGACTGCAGACAGGTCCACATCCTGATGGGAATCAGACTCCATCATCTCCT
Organism: Carassius carassius; assembly: GCF_963082965.1. Lineage (NCBI taxonomy): Eukaryota > Metazoa > Chordata > Actinopteri > Cypriniformes > Cyprinidae > Carassius > Carassius carassius. The sequence continues at coordinate 19,718,058 of NC_081758.1, read as the reverse complement.
CCTCTCCAGCCTCAATTTTCTCCACATTATTGTTCTCAGACATGTTCTCCGGGTTGCTATCTGATGTATTCATCCTAAAACCCTGTTAAAAACACTTTTGTTCTCAGGAACACAATCAAAGCTGGTGAGGATGGCTGAGTAAGGGAGGGAGGTCAAAGACACGACACCCCACACAGGCAAGCAGCACTCAGACTGTCATTAGAGCTCTCCGTGTTGTCTGCTGTCCTGTACACCCCACTCTAACACAGTGAGACCTAGGTAGTCAAAAAGGGGGTCCCACTTGTCAACCCAGAGTAACAGCCCGCCCATCGGCAGCTCCAACTGTACCCCCTCGCCATTGGCCCTCCGAATTTGGCACCCTGCCCTGAGCCCCTCATTAACAATTAGGAAATGTTTCACAAACTGTTCATTCTTCAAAAGAGGGCCTCGCTTTCCTTCTCACTTGTTTTCCAATTTGAATATTTATTCATTCCTGTGGAAAAAAAAATAAACAGTAATGTTTAATCTAAATAACTCCTCACTCATCTTACTAACTCGAGTCCCGCATTAAAAGCTCATCATCAAAACTCGCAAAATCTGGCAGTGAAATCCAGTGTAAAAATGAAAGTGTTATCTTATATGAAATTAGTTATTTCAACCTGACCTAAACAATAAAATTTACTTTGATTAATGTAGCTCAATGTATTCACATTGATTCAGTCATTAGTTTATATAATGTGCATCATTTAAATAACCAAAATAGAACAGATTGGGACATTTTTTAATTATTAAAAAAAAGGTTAAGGTTAAAGGTCATGGTGATTATTCTACACTACCTTTAATTGTACAGTAAATGTTCATCAATAACTGGTATAAGTGACATATGTGAATGAACTGTTGCATAGGCATTTCATATAGTGCAGTAAAAAAAAAAGGGACAGTTTGTCCTCTGATTCAACTTCCATTGCTGATGTCACTGACTTTAGATGGCATCTTCTAATATTGATAACATCATGGATGCAATGCTGTTGAAGTGAATAAGTAATTCGATTGTACAGCTCTGCACTGAACAAGTCTGATTTTTGACGAAACATCCAGACAGAATTACTATCCATAAAGCACTTGTGTTTCTTAGAAAAGATAATTAAACTACAGAATCTGATTGTTAAGTGTTGCACATTACACTAGCTTTTCCAAGCCAGTGTTTTCCTCAACTTTTACTAATGATACGTTAGAAGGCAGGTCAAAGATCTTATCAGCACCTGGAAAAGTGATAACCTAAACTATACTAGCTGTAGAAAAATCAGTAATTACACAAAAAAAAAAAAACACTTTAAAAATAAATTATTTAATATACATTTATTTCACAATAAATGATATAGTGCCTATCCTTGTATTCATTAATTCATGTAAATGCATTTCCATTCACAAGTAAGATTTTTCCTTTTTTTTTTTTATAAATTAATTTTTTTATTCAGCAAGGATGCATTAAAAGGACATGCATTAAAGGGACCACAAAATGGAAAACTGTTTTTTAACATTGATAATAATATAGCACTGTTTAAACTGTTTTAATATTTTTGATAAATTTGATGAAGCCCCTGTGAGCATAAGAGATTTATTACTGACTTAAACTTTTGAATGGTAGTGTGCACATATGGATATATCAAGACATGACGTCCATTTAAATAATAGTTAAAAAATGAAACCTCAAAGTTCAAAAGTATACATTTGTAGATTTTTTTTTTTAAATGATCAGGCCATGAATTACCAGGAAGTGACTAGGCAGTACTTTTTAAACTCATTTGGACCAGTTCATTGTCCCAACTCTCTTCTACAAAGTCCACACACACAGACAACTCTGCTATGGATACCAAAAACTAAGCCTCAGTGGGCACTCACTTCATGCTGTTGCTAAGCAGGCCCGGGACAGAAGAAACAAGAGAGGGAAGGAGAGAAAGAGGCATGGGTGAGTTCAATATGGGAGAGAGTGCAAAGGACAGACAGAAATGAAAATCGCATCGTTTAAAAAAGTTTCGAAGTTGTGGGCTCTCTCGCCAAGGGCTACGACCCACACAAAGGGGACTTTGTCCATGCACCAGGGGCTTATGGGAAAAGCAAACGGGGGGGTATGTTCAGCGCCCAAGCAGGGACTAAGCTGAGCTGCCACTTCATGCTCTACATGAGAGTCCCAGTCTCATGCCGCATCGATGTACTCCGAGTTCCGAGTTCTGACGTCACATAACCCTCAAAACACCAATGGCAGCCGCTACGGATAATATTGCCTATGGATGCAGTGTTTATGCAAGGGGTACACATTGAAAAAATGATTTTTGGACAATATAACGTTACAATAAAATTTATAATCAATCAACAATTCCTTGCACCCAGGAAGTTTGGTGTGACTTGACTGGAATGCTACAAAGTCATGAGTCATGGTTTGAAGTCGTGATTTACAGGCTCAAAAACCTGCCTGGAACGCAACATCAGTAGCAACACTGCAACATCCCACATCATGCAAAGAGAAATATCCCAAACCACATTCCTCTCACTGCATCTGAAAGCAAGTATTCAATGACATTCTTGCACCATGCACAGACTAGAAAAACAATCATTCTCAATGCTCACGGGTAACTGAATTATTGAGGCAGTACAAGCTTCCCACATCTATCTGTGGTAGAATGAATGGCCTTTGGAGCATTACTGATATGATATGATATGATATGATATGATATGATATGATATATGATATGATATATGATATGATATGATATGATATGATATATGATATGATATATGATATGATATGTGATATATTAGACCTATATGCTTGCAGACGTAAATTAATAGGTAGGATTGGCAGTTCAAAGACAATCTTTCTGAATGCACAATATTTACATCAGCAGTAATACTCTCTTAAACATTTGCTGATAGTGAGGTGTGGTCAGGAATTTTACAAAAGTTAAATTGGAAATGAAGAAGCCTACACGAAGGCATAAAGCCTTTAAACGCCAACAGCAGTAGATTTGATAGTGCAGGGATTTCCACATGGGTTTTTGTGAGTCCATGAAAAGCTAATAAATGAAATTAAATGGAACATTATAATAAACAAATGTGGTTGCACAATTAATTGAAATAAAACTGTAATGGCAACATATGTTATTAAATCATGATTATGAAATCAAGGGCTGTGTTTTTATTAAGTATATATTATCAGTTGTGCTGCATGTTTCAAGGTGAAGAGCAGCACTGTGTTCATTTACTCGCATACAGCTTATAATAATGTGCAGTTCATTTCATAGTAAATGCTGCTCCTCACAAACTCTTTCTCTGCAAGTGCTGTGAGTTTGACATGCAATTCAAGTAAATGTCTTAGTTTCAAGAGGTTTGGCTGGCAAAAAAAGTTTGGTAATCCTTGTGATGCTAGATGTTATGGCAATGTTGCCAGTATACTGTTTTTTGGTAATCTAAGGTGTTGTGTGTGATTATTAGTTTCGTCATAGGTGGTTGCTGTGTGTTTCTAGGGGTTTTCTTTCTTCCTTAAGTGACACAAGTTTTTATGATATTCTGATATTTAATAAGAGTGAATGGGTCAAGGGTTTGCATGTATGACCAGTAGAAATCTTTGTTTTAGCAGCAGGGTCAAGGTAAGTTTAAAAAAAGAAAAAGAAAAAAAGCATTTTTTCTACATTTCTTTACTGTGTACATGACATATCTGTAATAACTATTATCAGGTTAATAGTATAAAGAGTTATGACAGTTTCAAAGCTCTGACTTACATTCAAAAATATTTAACTTGGAGAAGAGTTTAGACCCACTTGAAGGGTCAAGTGTGGTTTCCTCCAGCTTTTGTGTTCAGAAGAAACCGTAAGCCTGTGAGAACAAATGTAGGGCACCACTGCTGTGTTTCACATCTGTCCAGCAGGGAGAAACACAACAGTGATCAAACACATTTGAGGCGTCACGTGCCTGTGATGAGTAGCTTTTGTCTTTTGTTTGAGGCACAAGAGTTTTATTCAGAAAATCCATTGTTCTTTCACTTGAATGCCTACCCTGCCATCTCCTACTGACTTCCTGACAGTAACTGATACCCAACTCCACCAGAGTACAACTACCAATGTCTTCACACCGACTTTCCGACTTCATGGAAAATTTCCACATCCTAATGATTCTAGAACAGCTGCTGGGGACAAATACAAGCTTAATAAAAGTACAAATGGCTAATTAGCCATCTGAGTTTTTATGTTCTTCATAGTTTTTCTTACCTTATCAGTTACACACGTTACATCAGGTAAAACATTTTGTTAGTTATGTGATTATTGTAAGGGAAGTCGAGGCCTAGTGGTTAGAGAGTTTGACTCCTAACCCTAGGGTTGTGGGTTCGAATCTCGGGCTGACAATAACACGACTTAGGTGCCCTTGAGCAAGGCATCGAACCCCCAGCTGCTCCCCAGGCGCCGCAGCATAAATGGCTGCCCACTGCTCCGGGTGTGTGTTCACACTGTGTGTGTGTGTTCACTGCTCTGTGTGTGTGCACTTTGGATGGGTTAAATGCTGAGCACGAATTCTGAGTATGGGTCTCCATACCTGGCTGAATGTCACGTCACGTCACGTCACTTTCACTTTTTTTTTTCATTATGCAGCTGTCAGCACCTTAGTCCCAGTCAGATATGTAGTATGACCTGCACTATCCTTATGTCTGGTCTCCACTTCTCATTAGGATGTGTTTTTATTGGGCCACTTAACACTCTATGGTGAATTTTACCATAATGTTTTCATGTCTGCCTCAATTTTAGAACTAAAAACAAAAAACTTCAGAATTTTTTTGCTGATCTCAATAGATACAATTCAAATTTGGAGTAATCACTCTTTTTTATCTGAAAATTATTTTTTTATTCTTGATCCTCCTCAGACATCAGAATTAGAGTAGTCAACAAAGAGCCAATAATTAATTTGGGACTGATCAACAATAGAGGTCGGCCGATATATCGGGCCGATATTTGTCATTTTTTTAATATATCGGCATCGGCCGATATCCGTGTTTAGTAGCGCCGATTTAAAGTCAGGCACGTCGGCGGGCAGCCCCGTGTTATTGGTGCGGTGGAAAGTGCTGCTGCAGCAGCATGTGAAGCACTCCAAGCCAAAAGTTTTGGAAGATTCAACAACAGTCCTGGGAGATAAAGGTAGTCAGAGAATTTCACTCTGTAAATGGGGTGGAGAAGTTGACAGCTCTAACAAACACTGCAGGGTGACGTTACCAAAGTAAACTGTCTCTGATGTTACTCCGCCCCGCTCACAGACAGCACCGTGCTCGGAGAGACAGCTGTGCTGGAGCTGCCCAGAACAGTGAATGACATTTGTTCGGAAGCATGGTTTGATGCAGACAATAACCAGTTTTCCATCCAACTCATTTCTATTTAGGGATGTCAATATTCGATAATTTCCATGATCGATCGTCGTTTAAATTAATGATCAATTAATTACCTTAATGCTGCAAAATGCGTCTGCAGCGGTATTATTATTATGTGCAAAAGCCACTTGGAAAAAAAGCTTTCTCACCCGAATTAAAGGGGTTTTAGTCTGAATAAAATGCTAGTAGCAGGACTATAAAATGAATAGATGTGATTATGATCATTTGATAAAATGAAGAGAGCGCGCCATACGTTGGAGATCATTTTACTTTGTTGACTGTTTCCCGTCAAGGAAGACCGCTGAATGCGCCTCTTTAAATGGTTTCGTGGTGCTTGTTGTTGTATTTTAAAACGCAACTGCAATGTTTTCAAATGACACTATAGTAGTGGTGCAACGGATCATTATTGATCAATATCTTCGGTTCGGCACACACGTGACCCCCGGATTGATTTATGAAAAAAAAAAAGTTGCGCATGTTCAGTCCACACTAGTGTTAATTTCGTCAGACGAGACGAGACGAAATATGTTCGTCAACAACCTTTTTTTTCATGACTAAGACGAGACGATGACAAGACTGCACCACTGTCCAAAAACGCTGACTAAGACTAAATTAACATGCATTATTGTTGACAAAAAAGACGAGACGAAAATGTTTTGCATAAAATAAAAACTAAGATAAAATCTCTCTTCATTTTCGTCTACAATCGTCTCTGCTTTTTCATCAACTGTTACGCCTTTAAAAATTCAGAACGAGTTTGCGGCTTCCCGCTATTGCTCAAGTTACAGGTCTCATACTCCTGTTGCTGCCAGCCTGTGGCAGCAACACAAAACTGCTGAACGCACAACACCCAAAGCGAACACGAGTGATGAGCGAGCGACGACGACATGCTAGGTCAAAGGAAGAGGCTCAATATTTGTGTGTTATAGTTAGCAGCGGTCTATTATCAAGAAATAAAATAGTGTGTGCGTAAAAAGAATTTGTCCACACGCCGCTCAAAAAATACAAAATAAAAAAAAATTCCTGAGCGCAAGTTTACCGTCTAGGCAGGCTTTTTGTGTTAAATTATATTTCCTGTTGCTGCGCAGGCTCTTTTATTGTACATGACAGCTTATGTCCCGATGACCGGTCTTTGCATTACGATTAAAAGCAGTATCAATAAAGTAAAAAAATGTGATCAGGTTAATCATTTGTGAATGTGTCTCCTAAATCAGAATTTGAAAACCAGACACATTTAACATTTGCATCCAACAAAAATCATTCAACAAGTGTATTTTGTCAGGTAATTATGACATTTAACCAATGTTTGAGATATGTGAAACACTTTTTTTACTGAAATGTTTATCAGTAATAATGTGTTATTTAAAAAAAACACTAAAATTTTTTGACTAAAACTAGACTAACATTAAAAGACTTTTAGTCGACTAAGATACCTTGAGTTTTCTTTTGACTAAAACTAGACTAAAATGACGAGACTTTTAGTCGACTAAAACTTGACTGACAAAAAAAGATATGTGAATGACTAAATATGACTAAAACTAACATGGACATTTGGCACAAGACTAAGACTAAATTAAAAATAGGTGACGAAATTAACACTAGTCCACACTCAGTGGTCATGGCGAGCGGAGGAACGGAGGAGCTTGAACGCCCCGCGCATTTTGGATTCCCTGTCAGATATAATGATGAAGGAAAGAGGTTAGAGTGAAAAGATTGTGCCAGATCTTTATGAACAGGAGAAGAAAAAAGTTGTGGATGAACTATCCCGAGCATCCTCTGTTGCGCACACGACAGACGGGTGGACGTCCAGGGGGACGGAGAGCTATGTAATGATAACTGCTCACTTCATCACAGCACACTGGAAAATGAGAAGTCGGGCTATTATGTTAAAAAGAAGATATTATGTCCACTTTAAGTTGATTTCATATATTTTAATTTAATAATTTAATGTTAATAAAAAAAAGACAAAACGTATGTTTATTTGTCTTGGCCTTTTTTTTTTTTTTTGCTGATCCGAAAAATGATCCGATCCATACGAGGATGAGCGAGCGCGGGTTTGACTAGATGTATTTGGAGGTTATTGCTCACGTCTCGTTCTGCACATATCCAAAAGTTTCCATATTCGCAATGTATTTGAATGTTAAACTATAATATTTTTTATTTATTTAATGTAAACTAGACGGAAAGATCATCCTCTACACATGAGCAAAAACGTCCTTGGAATAACAGCAGAGTGGACCGGTATACTACGGTCTATTTAAACTGACCAGTGTAACCTTTTAAATGTTTGGTTGACTGTACTTTATTTTAATAATGAACAGACTGCGATGTAAGTTTGAAATTATAATGCACTTTAGATGTTCTGTGTCATTTATACCAAACACAAATGTTGCTGGTTGCTAGTGTGTTTGCAGCACTACTGTAATTTATTTTTTATATATTTATTTTTTTATATTTTTCAGTTTAATTGATTTTTATTTCTAAAATTGTATTTATTTAAATGTATATTTAAGTTTACATTTATGTTCCAACAAACTTGAAAAATTCTACTTGATAAATGCTCTAAAACTTTAATGCAAATGATTGACATATATTTATATATATATATATATATATATATATATATATATATTACCTGTTTTATATATTTAATACTTGGTCAGTCTATTGATTTTGTTTGGTTAACTTTGGATACATTTTTTATTTTAATACCGTGCAGTGCACAAAATTAAGACTCGAGAGATGGTTCAAGTCAGTGCTCAATAAATGATGATAAGTTTAGAAATGTTGTGCATCCACTTATTATTAGTGTTTCATTTTAGCATGCAAATGAAGGGGAAAACTTCAAGATATCGGCCCTCAAAATCGGCAGCACATATCGGCCATCGGCTGACCCTGACCTCTAAACATCGGCATCGGCTATAGAAAAACCCATATCGGTCGATCTCTAATCAACAACTGATGTTTTGAGAGCGATCAGTGGTATATAAAGTACTTGAAAGTCATACTCAAGTAAAAGATATCTTCCCAGAAAATGACTTTGGTAAAAGTTGAAGCCACCGTTTAGAATATTACGAGTAAAAGTCTTAAAGTACAGTATGTGATTTTTATTGTACTTAAGTATGAAAAATATTTTTTAAATCTTAACTGTACTTAAGTATTGAAAGTAAAAGTACAAGTAAATGCAAAATGGAAAAGAAGCAAATATATATATGTTCATACACAACTTGAGTAGCAAGATTGTGTTCAGTTTTAACTCTTTCTTCCATTTTGTATTTTTGGGTACTTAGTGTCTTTCATTGCAACATAAGAAAAAAATCTGAAATCTGAAATCTGCATCTGAAATGTCATGTATTTACAGTTTATGTATCTTATAGGGGACATTGATGCATTTAAACTGCAGATACAGATGTATAAATACACCTAATATAGTGATGTCACGGTACCAAAATTTCAGTATTCAGTACCGATACCAGTGAAAATACACGGTTCTCGGTACCAATTTCAGTACCAAAACACAAAAATATGCTAATTAAGAAAAAAACACACATTAACACTAAAAATAAGTACCAGGTCTTTTGACAACACTAGCCTAATGTTTTGTTTTAACATAATATATTGAATACTGATATTTCAAATAATTTAAAAGATGAAAGTCAAAATGTGAAATTAAAACCGCCAGTAGGAAAGTGAATGTAGTGAGCCATTGCGATTTAACCGATTCATTCAAATAGCTGATACATTCAGAAACGAAGCATTTAACCATGTTAATGAGTGAATCACTGAATCATTTATTCAACCAATTCATTCAAAAAGTAAACACTGTCCATTGCTCAGAGATGCAAAACAGTGCTGTGATCTGTTTTGAACTATTTTCTTTATCAAAATTGAGCAAACACAAGCAATATTGTGTCTAAAATGTAACTTGTGTAAAATGACTATTAAAGGAGTTCATGCATCTGCAAAAAAACAGTACTCTTTATGTGATATAGATTAAGTTAACTAGGCCAACATGAAATTATACAGCTCAAATATAAAAAACATACAGAAGAATTTTTGCCATCTACAATTTAGAATGCCTGGAATATTGAGTTGTAACAGACTAATAAATCAATGTGCGTGCACTCTGTGTGTGATTTTGTGATATGGCCTACTTGATAACGTCAGATTGCACATCATTTCAACAACACTTTATTATATTAATCGCAGACGATGCTGTAACGCACACCCCTGACTCTGCTTGAGTGGGAAATAAATCATCTGCGGTTGTGCGCGGCGCGCACGTGCAAAGGTGTTTTTAAGAGTCTAACTTGAAAACGCCAGACCATTGATTCGTCAAACCTGCTTTCCTGGAGTCTATGTTCTTCTGACTATTTTGTAGCAAGTAACCAATATACTTAGGGGAAATGTATCGGAGTAAAAGTATACATTTTAATTAGGAAATGTAGTGGAGTAAAAGTTACCTGAAATATAAAAACAAGTAAAGTACAGATACTCCCAAAAAATACTTAAGTACTGTAATGAAGTATTTTTACTACGTTACATTTCACCACTGAGAGGGATTCCATAATGACAGCCTGAGAGACTAATACAGAATGAAAAAGTCTGTCATCAAAGCACTACAAACATGCCCCTATGTTTCTTTACTATACTAAAGATGTGAATAATTTACACTATCAAACAGATAGATCTGACTCTTGGTCACAATCTATATCTATATCTATATCTTATATGTGCTAAAAATTATTATTACTATAGCAACAGTCATACACACATATTTAATTTTTATTTACACCACAGTTCAAAATTAGTTTTCGAAATAATCTCTTATGCTCACCAAGCCTGCATTTATTTGATAGTTTTTTTTAAACATTAATACTGTAAATATTATTACAATTTAAATCGTTTTCCATTTTAATACATTTTAAAATGTAATTTATTCATGTGACGGCAAAGTTGAATTTTCAGCAGTCATTACCAGTCTTCGGTGTCACGTGATCCTTCAGAAATAATATATATGCTGAAATGGTCCTCAAGAAAAACTTATTATTATCAATGTTGCAATCTTAATGACCCTAAGACAGACCCTTTAAGACAGATTTCAATGATCTAATATACTGAAATGCATCTGTTTTTTTTCCACCCAACTGTTTATGTTAATTTTAATAAACACATTGGATGGACATTTTGACATCAGTGTGTGTGTGTGTGTGTGTGTGTGTGTGTGTGTGTGTGTGTGTGTGTGTGTGTGTGTGTGTGTGTGTGTGTGTGTGTGTGTGTTCTTGACCATTCAAGTGCAAAAGACTTGAAATAGATCCGAATTAATAATTTCATGCTGTTGGAGGTAGACAGCTTTCTACATGTGCACTATATTGTAAACCGCATCGAGTTCTTTTTCACTGCTTATTACACCTAATTACTTTATTAAACACCATACACATCCTGAATTCATGATGTCATCTGATAGAGGCTTTCTGTGATTGCGCTTCGGCTATGCATCAGTCAGTGCGAGCACCGCACTGAGCTTTTCACTCCTTTTAGCACTTAATATCTGTACTTTAACACATCTAGTTTGTCCCACTCTTTATTTTCTCTTTCATGCTTGTACTTTATCACTCTTAGGTACATGTAACTTAAGTAGTATTTGCTACGAGGATATATTTGCATACAGGAAAATAAATTATACAGCAAAATCTCTTACAATACACACTTCATACCGTGGTAACGTTATATTACGTCATACCGCCCAGCCCTAATACACAGTATTGGACTATGTGTATTTACACATTTCCTAGTGAGATCTGGTCACTTCCTGGTCATTGGAAATAGTGTGTGTGGGTGGACATGTGGTCACACTATTTCTAACCTTTAATCCCAGGCATCCTCATAAGCACAGTCAGAGGAAGCAAAACATCTAGACACTCTCTGCACTTCAATACATGTTCAACCACTGCCCAATACACTCCTACACAAAGCCGACAAACATATACACACTAGGAAGTGACAATCCTGCCAAAATAACACTTGAATAAACAGTGTTTCAACATCCATGTGCAGACCTGGATTCTCTAATGTCATTACGCAATGGCAAGGAGACCATAATTTTGTTCACTACGATATTAAATGACTAGTCAAGAAAATATAGATTTATTATAGCTGGCGATCACATATGGGGGCTGGACTTAGGAAGAAGGTTAGATTAACTAATAAGATGCAGTGGAGGGAGAGAATAACTGTAGTTGAAAGGATTACAGTGCCCTCCTGCCTCTGGGTTTAAGAGATCTCCTGAGGGACGTCCTACTCAACAGAGGGTCTGACTGGCTCCCATTGATGAAGTTTAAAATCTAACAAGAGCCATAGACAGAGGACAATACACAACACAGAGGAGAGTTTCCCAGATAAATTTGGACACATGAAAATGAACCACAGTGCTAAATAAGAGGCACAAAGGCATATTTTTGATGGAGGCAGAAAGGAATAAGACAAGGAGGTTTCTTCAGCAGTAAATATACCAGAGAGTGTCGGCAGCTCAAGAGCACTGAAGCAGAATTAGCAGAATTCCCCTAAAAACAAGGACAGTATAAAGTGATAGCCCCAGTGCTCACAAGAAAGTTCACTTTTTGTATTCCACAGAATAAGTCATGGAGTTTTGGAATGACAAATAATCATTTAATTTTCATACTCGGGTGAACTATTCCTTTAATAAGCAGGTAAATGAGCATATTTAGAACATTTCCTGCTGGCAATTTATTTTTTACTTCATATTGTTCGCATTTAAAGGAGATTTACTGTGTTATTTGTAAATCTATAAAAAGGAAGACTGATACTAACAAACATACATCCGGATAAGGGATAACAATCAGGAACTAATCCATCTACAGGCAAAAGGTCAGCACTCACGCTGCTCAGGATCAAAAGGCAAGAAGCCAGGACATTGTTACATGTTTGTCTGCCCTGATCTTGTGCATTACTATATCAATTTCTATCAGAAAATCCCTTTCATGGGAAAAGCAGACACTGACACAGCAAAATATGTTAACTGGAGAATTTTGCCATTTTCAAAACAGGTAAAAATGGTCAGATTCGTTACCAATGTATGAGAGGAGAACTCACTATCCATTTTAGATCTCCTCTATATAAATGATTAAAACATTTTAAATTAAAACTTAAACAGGAAGTCCAGCCCCAAACTCACACCATTAGTTGAGCCAGATGTTGACTTGTCAGATTGATCTACAAATGCCTTTGTGTTATTAAACTTTAATAAGAGAAAGCAAAGAAAAAAATGACACACCTCACCTAAGGATAATGTTGATTCATTATTTGAAAATTTCATGAGTTTATGTACTGTATTCCTACTGAAACGGTAATACTTTACAAGGTTACATTTGACAACATTGGTCAATTACATTAGATCACATGAACTAACGATAAAAAATATACTTTTAACGCATTTATTAATGTCAATGTTAACTAATGGAACAATACTGTAATGTGTATTGTAAACCATGTTTTTTTGATGAAGGACATTCAGAGGATGAATTGTAATCCCAGAGATGGTAGGTCAGGTGAGCTTTGGGTCCACATCACTGTCAAGTTCTGGATTCTGCTTGGTTGCACTTGAGTTTCCATTAGGAGCTGAATAAGTTTAAAGTCAATAACCAGATTCATGCGGAGTCAGTGTAGTAAACTGCACTAAAACCTCAGCAGATTTAAGACTTTATAAGCATAAATCAGCCAAAATGGTGTCATTATTTATTCAACCGCATGTTGTTCCAAACCCCTATGCTGTTATGACTGCACTGGCAAACAGAAAAAAAAATTTAAACCAATGTATCTTAAATCGAAACACACCATCAAACATCATTACTGCCCTACAAAGGCAAAAGACCTTAACTACCTAGAGTGTAAAGTGTGTGAGAAAAATGACTAATGACAAATTAATTATAGGTAGGACACTAGAAATCTGGCAGTTAGATATTTCGGTAATGAAAATTATCTACATTTAAAAAAAATGGATCAAATGCCTGATTTTTACTCCTATTTTGAAGTTACTGTACTCTGCCTTTGCATTGTCGGCAAAAAGTGAGAAGTCACGCCAAGGCAAAAAGGCAGTAATGGCCGTATTATATACAATATTTGGTTGCTGATCGATGTGAACGCCAGTAAGTAGAAATAATGCTTAGAATGCTTGTGGATTAAATATCTCAGATGACATTCATTGCCATGGATTCTATGAAAAAGTAGGATATGGATTTAATTGCAAACTCAACTGATTTTATGTATGATAAATGGCATTCGAGTCCACACCCCTGCAGAAGTGGGCAGACCCAGACTAACAGGCTGGCACAGATAGAATAATCTGCATTTTAAAAAAGAAAAAAAACATTAAAGATTATTTACGATTAATTGTTGTCAAGTTATCTAGTTTTTTTCTTGTTTACAGTGCTTTGTTATATGGAGCAGTTCTATCTAATTTGTTTGTATAGAAAAATGCAGACAGATGTATAAAATATCATAAGATATACAGTGTTCTGCCTTGGTTTCTCAAGGGCTATTCGACGTTACTGTTAAGATAACCCATTATTTTATTGCAAAAAAAAAACAAGAAAACTGCCTCAAGATACTTGTCAACTTGATAAAGGAGGTCTTGAATGTCTCAAAAATATCAATAACACATTTTCTACCAAATAGAAAGTCACGGTCTTTTGCCCTTGCACTGCAGATTAGGTGCTATATTTAATTTAAGACCTGCAGTGGAGGTGAAGGCAAACTTAAAATATAGTGTATAAATACTATTTACTACTTTTATTTGAACTTTTCGGCGCACGACAAGCCTGTTTTCACTTTAAAGTCATAATGTGGAAAACATTGTGTAAAGACCGTTTTAAAAAAATAACAGCAATGCTTATTTGACAAATAATTAATTAAAACCTACATTTCTTGACTTTGACTTCTGAAAATAAGTCTACATGACCAAGGTATGATTTTAGGGCAAAATTTTCCTGATGTGACCTAGGAAATGACCATGTTCTGTCTCTGTGTCTGCCTCTCCCTCGCTTATGCGATCCCTTTCACCTCCTCTCTTCCTCCTCATTCTCCCTTTCAGCCATCACATCATTAGAGAGCATTCAAAGTCCTGGGATCCAAATCAACAGAAACACCTCCTAAGTGAACATCCCTTGGGCGTATAATGCTTCACCATTAGAAATCTCAGAGACACAGATACTTCCCTCCTCCAGCGGCTCACGTCAGGCAATCGTGACCCATTTGCATGGTTATTACTTACTTGCAGTGGCCCTAGCCCCTGTCTGTCCAAACACACTCATCCACTGGCTAGGCAGCTCTGCATATCTGTTCTGACTAAGTAGAGTCCGCAGCAGCCTTGGCTTGTAGCTGTGTGTGTATGTGTGTTTGTGACTGGCTCTATAAAGGAGCCCTCAGCATTAATGTGAACTGACAGCTCTTTGGCAAGCGCTTACTGAGTGGTTTGAGGATGCTGTTGCTGGCCTCCTCATTGTTCTCTGCATCTGACCTGTCCGAAGCATTCTCAGTCACTTTCTCCTTTCTGTCCTTGTGACTGGCGCGTCGGCGATGATGTCTCTGTCGCCGGTAGCTCTTAGGCACATGCACACTGATGTATATGGTGTGGTGACCTGAGAAGATAAAATGAGAAGATGGGTCAAGCTATTAAGTTGACATGACATCACAAAATGCGCAAGTAACACACAAAAAATGTGCAATCAGCATTTTTACCTAGTCTTTCATTATTAATATTTAAATAGCCATATAGCAAGATGTGTTTTCTTCAAAATAATTATTTTCAAAGAATATACTTTACCATTCAAAAGATTGGAGTCGGTAATATTTTTTAAAGATTTTTTTGAAAGTAGTCTCTTATGCTCACAAAAGCTGCATTTATTTGATTAAAACTACAGTAAAAACAACAACAACAAAAAAAGAATATTGTGAGCTATCATTACTAATTAAAAATAAATGCTTTCCATTTTTAAATATTTTTAAATGTAGCAGCCATTACTTGTTATTAATGTTGAAAAAACGTTCTGCTACTCAATATCTTTGTGGAAACAGTGATGCATTTTTCAGGATTCTTTGATGATAATAAAGTTTAAAGAGAATAATTATTTGAAATAGAAATCTTGTTAATGTGTCTACTGTAACTTTTTATCAATTTAATGCATCCTCATTGATAATTTATTTAAAAAAATATATATCTTACTGACCCCAAACTTTTGAATGGTAGTGGATGTTTACGTAATATATATAGCAATAGCAACACTATCACTTTCACAATCCTCTCAACTCATTCTGAGATATCCTTCAGAATATCTTAAAGGCTCCTGATGACGTAGATAAACACATTCAGAACTAATGGACTCAATCCAAGCCAAGTAAATAAATAAAAAATGTCAGTCCTAATGTTGTTGTTGTCAAGAGATAAATGCCTCCTTATTGTCAAGATAACACAAGCCACGTGACCATCCTGCAGCAACACACTTCAACATCTGTAAGATAAATCATGTGCAGTGTCACTAAGGTCAGGGGCTGGATGCCGACTATTTGCTTGTGCCCTATTGGTTAAAAATATGGTTATTTTTATCCCAGGTGAAACCATAAAAATATGGTTACTTTTATTGGTTACAAAATATGATGTAACCTGAGTAAAGACGTAAATAAATGTCGTGACTTCCTCAACGCAATTTATGCAGGAAATGGTGGACTTTACCAGATGGGTTTGCAGCAGACTGTCTAACTAAATATTTTGGCTTAGAGAACTAGCAGGTAGTGCGGAATCCAGTGTTTAGATCCATATAATACAGACACTTTCCATGTGTCTCCCTCAGTCACATGATGCCCATCTCTTAAAGCTACATCCCAGCACATGTCATTGTGTAACTTGTTGGAACTTCATGTTTCATTTTGAGTCAGTGTTCAAACAACATCTGCCGTTAGGTAAAGAAGTTAATTTCAAATGACTTGTTTTTTGATGCACAATTGCACATAATTCTGACTACTGAAAGTTTAAGGTGTTTGTCAGTTGGTTTCATTTAATACAGTCATACTTTAATCAGATTTTCATGAAAAGGACACAGAAATAAAAGGATTACAGTGCTAAAGCACATCACAAATTAATGTTTTATACACCAGTTAAAAGTCAAAGATAAAAGTACAGCAAAACAAACAAATAAAATCGTATTCATATCATTTAGAATTTGTTCGGGTGCATCCGGTTTTTCACTTCAGCACCATCTTTACATCTTCACCACAGCTGTGGTGCTACAGGTCCCAAAGTGATCATTATTCACACCATCAGAGAGACTTAACAGACCACCATAGTGATTCATGAGCCTCATGACATGATCAAGTGTGATGAGGTTAAACGCAGGACAATCCCCCCCACCCCCATCAGTCGACAGATGAAGCCATTGGAAGCAGTGGAAACATGTCTTAAATGGAAAGATAGTTCAGATGACATTGTGTGCTGAGTGTTTGGTCTAAAATTACTTCCCAGTAAGTCATTTGTAAATTAATATATTTCATGCAATAAAGTCTACATATGTCTAAACAGATTCAGGATGTACTCGGCTAAAAACCAAGAACTGTATTTTTTTATTCTAAAAACGTTGATCTATGATGATTAAATATTTCTCTTATATTTTTATTATAATTAAAATACTGTAATATACTGTATGTGCTGTATATACTGTATGAATGCTCTTGTTTTTATGATTGTATAATGTTTCTTCGCAAACAGTGACCAATGTTACATTAACCCTGCTATAACCTACTGTCTCTTAAAAGTAACAGACATGGTTCCACTTCTGAGCTTGTGACAAAATGCCAAAGGACAAAATTATTATCCACTGAACCCTAACACAAAGATCTATTCAAACTGGATTCACGGCCTTGCTGTCTCTTTTCTTTCACTGCCAGCGAAAGATCACTGCATTTGAATGCTGTCCAAATTTACTTTCATAAGGTTTCAAGTGTTTGTTTGCATTGAGTGTGTTATCTCATCTTTTCATATCTTTATATTTATTATTTTATAACCATGTAAGTTTATTATATGTACTTCACATTACATCTACAATAGTTCATTTACTAAAAAAATATACCCAAAAAGCTTTTAATTTCTAAATATTACTATAAATTGTATAAATTACTAAGAATATAAATCATGTAGGTTAAGGAAGAGATTTAATTATCCCATTACCCCAAAATGAAAATTTTGTCATTAATCACTTACCTCCATGTCTTTCAAAATGCGTAAAAGCTTTGTTCGTCTTCGGAACACAATTTAAGATATTCTGGATGAGAATTGGGAGGCTTGAGACTGTCCCATAGACTGCCAAATAAATAACAGTGTCAAGGTCCAGAAAAGTATGAACAACGTCGTCAGAACAGTTCATCTGCCATCAGTGATTCAACCGTGACGTCATGAAGTGACAAGAATGTTTGTACATGAAGAAAACAAAAATAACGACTTTATTCAACAACTCGTCTCCTCCATGTCAGTAGCGTCTACGCTGCCTGCAATCAGCGAATATATTCTCTAAAATGGCGCTATGGTGATGCAGAGAGATTGTTGAATAAAGATGTTACTACAAAAGGTATTCTTATTGATTCATAAGGTTATGGTTGAACCACTGATGCCAGATGGATTATTGTGACGATGTCATTCATACTTTTCTGGACCTTGACAGTTTAATTTGGCAGTTTTTGGGACAGTCTCAAGCTTAGGGCTGTCCGATTAATCGAAATCGAAATCACGATTTTAGACGTTGCACCTTCGTTGTCCCCAATCAGCTCTGTTCTAACCAACTGTGTAAACGTCCACCATTAAAAAAAAAAGAGAGAGACAGAGTGGGATTATGGCATCTACAGCAGGTCAATAGTTATGCAAATTAAAACTAAAGAAAAACTTTGTGACTTAAGCTTTGAAAAGACAGACAACGAACAATATAGATAATTTACAAGAGCTGCGTCACAATGCATATCAAGAGCATCTCTTTTGTATGTTCGCTATTCCCAATTCAGAAGACCGCCCACACAGCCTGTGTCTCTGAATGCATCTTATCCACCTTTTTCCTCAACGCAGAAGTAAGCCTATCGGTGAGACTTCCGTTTCATTAGCTTCCATAGGTAAATAACGAGGGGAATAACAACGTGCAGTAAACGGTAAAACCATTTGCAGTACAAACCAATGTGCAGGGCCGGCTCTAGGTTATTTGGTGCCCAAGGCGAGAGAGCCCCCTCGGGAAAAAGAAACTCCACAGTTATTCATTAAATGTTCACACAACAGCTCTTTTAAAGCAACAACCTGAAGGATACAGTAGAAAACAATAGAGAAGCATTAAGATCTCACCTCAAGGAAAAGCAGTTATAGTGTTTTCATTTTATTACGTGTTTTCATTTACCCCATCATTTAAAGCGCTAAAACCGAGCGCCAACCTCCCGCTCTCTCTCATGAGGCCAATAAGGAAGTGATTAAAACTGCAATTCATCGACTGGCCGCTTGAGGCTGGCTGCAAAAGGGAGTCAGTCCCATAGACTCCCCATGTTAAAATGCCCAACAGCAGGAAAAAACATGTTTACAGCCTGGTTCAAAAAATTTTGGTCTAAATAGCTAATTTTGCCCTTCATGACAACTGTGAGGGGGGTGAATTTTTTTTATAACTCATCCGTTTAAATTATATTAAGACTTAAAGTTCTGCATAATTAAGGGCGTAGCCACTTGAGTGACAGGTGGATTGCCGCTGCTGACACTGCCGTCGTGCTAGGTGGGTGTGGCTACAGCAACTAGCTCCCGCCTTTTTGCCCATTTTTGATTGTCCGGGAGAGTCGCGCGGTGACGCGCTGCCAAGATGGCGAGGGCCTGCTCTACACACTTTAGGCTTCAAAAACACACTTCAGGAGTCTACGGGTGACGTCACGGACACTACGTCCATGTTTTTATACAGTCTATGGCTAAAACCAGATGTCAGATGTTTTCGCGCCACTCCCGGTTGCTGAGCAGCTGAGTTTGACAGCTGCCTGTCAGAGTGACTCAGTCGTTTTTTAGGATTGTAAATCTAGTAAAAGAAATGTACAAATACAAGCAGTGTGTGGACAGTGCACAGTAAAAGTGTACTGCGTGTGCGCAGCTTTCATAATAGGATACATACATTTAATTAACTTTTTTTTTTTTATTCTGCAATTTTGCGCCCCGTCCAGCAGACCTAGAATCTAACTGTTTTGTACAGCTAAAAATAGCTGGATGCAAATGAGACCAGAAGCTTATTACATATAATTTACAAATGGCGGCGCCCATTTTTATGTAAGGAAAAAGGTGGATACTCGCTCCTCTCTACCCCACGCGGTGCGAATTCCGCATCACGGAAGAGCCGTTCACACTTGCTGCACTCACGCAGCCTGTTTTGTAGCGCTGTTATATTCTCGCGCGGCCCTGCACCGCAAATCTCCACAAGCGCATCTGGCAGTATGCATGAGGCTTGACGTGCGCACGCAACCTGCGTCGACTCGCGCCTGGCTCAGCGTATAAAATGAATGTAAATTCAGTCTAACTGCTTGCTAATTTCACTTGAATGAAATGAAACATTCAACACATTTTCCACTTGTTCTTAAAATCCCAAATACAGTGTAACATGTAATACTTGACTAAAGAAATACAGTTCATTTATATTTAAAAAAATTATATTTCCAGTGAAATTCAGTAACTAAGTTAATTCTATAAAATTAGTTATACCGTTATAATCTTGTCTGCTGAAAAAAAAAAAAAAAAAAAAAAAAACCTCCCAAAACACAATTGAAAGGATTTCAGTATAAGAATTTCTGTTTTTTTTTTTCAGCAGGGTAATGATACTCATACTGTGCTGCACTGCCTGCACATTATTGGCAATATTGAGCTGAAGCTTGATTTTGCAAATTCGCAAATCAAATAGCAATTGCAATATCTGTCAAAAAAAAAAATCACAATTAGATATTTTCCCCATATCGCACAGCCCTACTCAAGCCTCCTGGTTTTCATCCAAAATATCTTAAATTGTGTTCCGAAGACGAACTAAGCATTTGGAACGACATGGGGGTAAGTCATTTATGACAAAATTTTCATGTTGGGGTGGTGTATTCCTATATAAAATGGTAAATGGACTGCACTTACATAGCGCTTTCAACAGACCACATCCAAAGCGCTTTAAAATTTGCCTCACATTCACCCATTCACCAACTCATTCACACACCGACTGCAGTATCAGCCATTCAAGACGCCATCCAGCTCGTCGGGAGCAGCTGGGGTTAGGTGTCTTGCTCGAGGACACCTCGACACTTGGTCAGGTGGAGCCGGGGATTGAACCACCAACCTTCCGGTTTGTAGACAACCTACATGAACCACTGAGCCACTGCCGCCCAATAAATAAACCAACAAATGATGCAGGAAGATCATAAAGAACCTTTTATGAATATAAATCCCACCTATGCTGGGATGGGCGAGAGCAAAATAAGTAAAAAAGGGAGTAAGAGTGGGTACTAAGAGAAGGAAATGGAGAGGTAAGAGGGAAGGAGGAACCACACATTGTCAAGCCAGCTTTGTGCCAAGCTTCCTGTTCCTTTGGAGGAACCGTTTTCTATGCAACCATAGAAATAGGCCTGAATTGGAGTGGCATGCAATGCCTCACTGGATAGTGTATTCCCTGAATTTGGCTGGGCCCTATGGGCTTCACCATGTGAGCACTTCGTGTTACCGCAGTAACAGAGCTGTTGAGATGGAGGGTACAAGTACAGAAGATAGCGACACACCACTGTGCATGCTAATTTAGCTTTTAATAAAGCTCTACCTCTAAAAGAACTGGCAAATATGGGCTCTTTGTCTAGCAGGAACATGTTGCTCTGTTAAAGTTTACTTTGAGAGCAGACCAATGCCACATTTCCTTCTGTGATTTCTACACTACCATTTAAAAGATTGGGGTCAGGAAATTTTTTTAAAAATAAAAATAGTACTTTTATTAGTGCTGTCAAAATTCATGCATTTAAGGGTGGGTTCACCTGAGAATGAAAATTTGTCCATCTTCTACTCACCCTCGAAGCATCCTTGGTGTATGTGACTATCCAGAATCTAAAAGTAATAAACACTTTTTTTTCTCAGTTCTGACTGTTGGGAACCGGAATACGTGCAGGAGGATGTCGTAGTTCGCGGAATCCAGTCATCAAAACGGAATTTTCCGTTTAACGCGGAATGGCACGGAATTTGCCAAATTTTTAATGAATTAATCAAAAATAGGTCATTGCACTCACATCAAATCACGATATGGATTAACGTTAATATCTGTAAATATTAAGCCGGAATAGTCTATTTAAATATGAATCCTGCATGTTCTGTGTGTCTCTGTAATGAATGGATCAGAAGCACGTCTTCCTTTATCACGCACACTGTAGCGTGCGTGACCCTCGCGGTAATTTCAGCATCTGCTGTCTCACTAAATAAGGACGTGAACACATGAACAACATCTCCAGAACTGCTCTGACCGTCACCTCATGAGCATTTGACCATTTGATTTGAGTAAAACTAGCGTCCATCACATACACAGAACTGTAAAGGTACGTCAACCCGTCAAAATAAAAGTCCGGTTTAGTTTAAAAATAAGTATTTGCCAGATTTGTATTACTATTGTTCAGTTGAATTTACATAGCCTACTACTAAAAAAAATCAAACATTATTTTTTTTTAAGTTTAATCACACAACATTTCTTCCATGTTTTATCTTTAATAGTAAATCCCCTTTGTTTACCAAAAAGTTAAGTTTGCTTAATTTTCAATAATTAAAAGATAAATTAAATTAATGTTTTATGTGTTTAATGTTAAATGTGCATCTCAGAAAATGCTTTATTTAAAAACCCAACTGAATGGCACTTAAATGCACTTAATTCATCTGTCAACTGTATTGTCATTGTTCACAGTACAAGTACAGACAGAGAAACAATGGGTGGTAATTAAATGTTTATTTTTGATGTATGCATTGCATTCTATGCATTTAAAAAATAAAAAAAATGTTTTCTAAAAAAGGAAACTTAGTTGTTCATTTTAAGAGATCCAGGAGTCTTATTTTAATAATTAATATTGCACTTTAATTAAGCAAAAACACATTTTATCTGATTACTCAATTAATCGATGGAATTTTTGGTAGAATACTCGATTACTAAAATATTCAATAGCTACAGCCCTAAACTGCACATTTAAATGTAGGTTGCTATGTTTGTCAAACTCTAAATGGCAATACTAAACCAAAATTCAGTTTACATATAGCTCTCAAAATGTAAATTCTTTTTTTTTTAAATTACAAATTTTAAAAAGTCAAAATGATAATCCCATTTAAATAATAGTAATACTCTCTGTTGAAAGCTAAGATAACCAATACAAATACAAAAGCCTTTCTCTTGAAATGTTCAGAATAGCAAACTGACATATTAGTCTTACCATCTCAGCAGTATATAGTATGTGTACTACACATAGTATGCAAATATTCAGTATGCACTAGGGCTGTAGCTATCGAATATTTTAGTAATCGAGTAATCTACCAAAAATTCCATCGATTAATTGAGTAATCGGATAAAATGTGTTTTTGCTTAATTAGAGTGGAATATTAATTATGCAAGAGAAAATAAGACTCCTTGGTCTCTTAAAATGAACTAAGTTTCCTTTTTTAGAATTTTTTTTTTTTTTTTTTAAATGCATAGAATGCAATGCATACATCAAAAATAAACATTTAATTAGTACGCATTGTTTCTCAGTCTGTACTTGTACTGTGAACAATGACAAAGTTGACAGATGAATTAAGTGCATTTAAGTGCCATTCATTTGGGGTTTGAAATAAAGCATTTTCTGAGATGCACATTAAACACATAAAACATTAATTTAATTTCTCTTTTAATTATTGAAAATTAAGAAAACTTAACTTTTTGGTAAACAAAGGGGATTAACTATTAAAAATAAAACATGGAAGAAATGTTGTGTGATTAAACTTAAAAAAAATAATGTTTGATTTATTTATTTTTTTAGTAGTAGGCTATGTACATTCTGCTGAACATTAGTAATACATCTCTGGCAAATACTTATTTTTAAACTAAACCGGACTTTTATTTTGACGGGTTGATGTACCTTTACAGTTATGTGTATGTGATGGACGCTAGTTTTACTCAAATCAAATGGTCAAATGCTCATGAAGTGACGGTCAGAGCAGTTCTGGAGATGTTGTTCATGTGTTCACGTCCTTATTTAGTGAGACAGCAGACGCTGAAATTACAGCGAGGGTCACGCGCGCTACAGTGTGTGTGATAAAGGAAGACGTGCTTCTGATCCATTCATTACAGAGACACACAGAACATGCAGGATTCATATTTAAATAGACTGTTCCAGCTTAATATTTACAGATATTAGTCCATATCATGATTTGATGTAAGTGCAATGACCATTCATTAAAAATTTGGCAAATTCCGTGCCATTCCGCGTTAAACTGTAAATTCCATTTTTATGACTGGATTCCGCGATTCCCTCCGCGTTTTCTGCATCGCGGAAATCATAGGGCACTAGTTGTGGTATGCCAGCTCTATCTTGCAATGGACACACAACACGACATTCTCTTTACGTTTGCCTGCGCCCGCAAATCAAAACACTGCTGACTCCTTGTGTCTCCCTTCTGCTTTGTGGGTGGCGTAAACACGTTGTGTCACATTAATAAAAAATTATTGCGAAAGAACCTGACGTGAGATTTAAAACAAATTAAAAGAGGCTTCAAGGCAGAGGAATTTGCCTCGATCATTTTTTGTAATCAAGTTACTCGAGGAATCGTTTCAGCCCTAGTATGCACATTTTAAAACATTGAAATTTTTTTCCCAAAGATCATAACTGGACACTATGCATGTGCAACACTAAAATACTAATTTTTTTAATGTTTATTGTTGCATAATACTTATACCTTTCCTGTTTTAGAAGTATAGAGTTTATACTGTGCAGTATTCAGTAAGCTGTAAGCTATTATTAATTGTGAACAAAGCCCCTGCCACACTCTTACAGCAGGAAGAGGAGGAACAGTGTTCAATCAGAGCTGAAAGGATAAGGAACTCTTAAAGTCATGCAAATTGAACAGACAGAAGATTAAACACAGGTCCATCTCTCCTCCCAGCTTATCATTCAAAAGCTACAGATATCTGCAGTATGTAGTTCAGACACCTGTTGAGGACCTATTAGTCATTGTGATTTTTTATTAAGCCTTTAATTATTCACAACAGATTATACTGATGTAGCTATTACATTATTACAAATAATGAAATATTTATTTGATTATTTATTGATTTATTTCATTATGCGGGTCTTGTTTTAGTTTTTTTGTATTCTACAAGCTTCACCAGGACAAATACAAACCCGATTCCAAAAAAGTTGGGACACTGTACAAATTGTGAGTAAAAAAGGAATGGAATAATTTACAAATCTCAAAAACTTATATTTTATTCACAATAGAATATAGATAACATATCAAATGTTCAAAGTGAGACATTTTGAAATGTCATGCCAAATATTGGCTCATTTTGGATTTCATTTTTGGATTTTGGATTTTCTACACATTCCAAAAAAGTTGGGACAGGTAGCAATAAGAGGTCGGGAAAGTTAAATTTACATATTAGGAACAGCTGGAGGACCAATTTGCAACTTATTAGGTCAATTGGCAACATTATTGGGTATAAAAAGCGCCTCTCAGAGTGGCACTGTCTCTCAGAAGTCAAGATGGGCAGAGGATCACCAATTCCCCCAATGCTGCACCGAATAATAGTGGAGCAATATCAGAAATGAGTTTCTCTGAGAAAAATTGCAAAGAGTTTGAACTTATCATCACCTACAGTGCATAATATCATCCAAAGATTCAGAGAATCTGGAACAATCTCTGTGCGTAAGGGTCAAGGCCGGAAAGCCATACTGGATGCTCGTAATCTTCGGGGCCCTTAGACGGCTTTTGCCGGCTAAAACTCAAAGAAACTCAAAAAAGAAGGCATATCTAAACATGATCCAGAAGCACAGGCATTTTCTCTGGGCCAAGGCTCATTTAAAATAGACTGCGGCAAAGTGGAAAACTTTCTGTGGTCAGATGAATCAAAATTTGAAGTTCTTTTTGGAAAACTGGGACACCATGTCATCCGGACTAAAGAAGACAAGGACAACCCAAGTTGTTATCAGCGCTCAGTTCAGAAGCCTGCATCTCTGATGGTATGGGATTGCATGAGTTCGTGTGGCTTGGGCAGCTTACACATCTGGAAAGGCACCATCAATATATCCAAGTTCTAGAGCAACATATGCTCCCATCCAGACGTCGTCTCTTTCAGGGAAGACCTTGCATTTTCCAACATGTCAATGCCAGACCACATACTGCATCAATTACAACATCATGGCTGCATAGAAGAAGGATCTGGTACTGAAATGGCCAGCCTGCAGTCCAGATCTTTCACCCATAGAAAACATTTTGCATAACATAAAGAGGAAGATTCGACAAAGAAGACCTAAGCCAATTGAGCAACTAGAAGCCTGTATTAGACAAGAATGGGACAACATTCTTATTCCTAAACTTGAGCAACTTGTCTCCTCAGTCCCCAGACATTTTCAGACTGTTATAAAAAGAAGAGGGGATGCCATACAGTGGTAAACATGGCCTTGTCCCAACTTTTTTGAGATGTGTTGATGCCATGAAATTTAAAATTTACTTATTTTTCCCTTAAAATTATACATTTTCTCAGTTTGACATTTGAAAACATTTGATGTCATCTATGTTGTATTCTGTATAAAATATTGAAATTTGAAACTTCCACATCATTGCATTCTGTTTTTATTCACAATTTGTATGGTGTCCCAACTTTTTTGGAATCTGGTTTGTACCTTATTCTGATTCTAGCTTCATTAACTAAAAGATAAAAAGGTCTTTAAAGTTATTTCCTAAACATGCTCTCAAACTGCATTCTGATAAACAACTCACACTAGCACTCACTTAAATCTATATTTGGACCGGAAGAAAGCTGGCAAAGAAAACACAAAGTCGCCTAGTATTTGTGCCCTACATCTTCATCACCCTAAAGAAATAATACTAATTATACCACTCAAATATAAACGACTTCAACAATAAGATACATTTTTAGGCTTCAAACTTTAGTTCACAATACAAATCAAAAAGTGACTTTAGTATAAAAAATACAATGAGATACTTACCTTCAACTTCTTCCTGATCACATAAGTGTTTGAGTAATGAGGCCCCTCTGTCCAGCACAGCCTCATCCTCCATCCTGTAGTAGTAAAAGAGAAAGAAAGACTGCTCACATTTCTCTTCTAAAGACAACGTGGAACCATATCGGCAAGGCTCATTCACTTGCAGGGTGTTTCTGCTAGTACTAGCCATGTCCCCAGGTTAGCAGGTAACGCTGGATCCAGCCCTGGTTAGTAGATGTGCGGTACAGCTTATGGGCCACGGTCCATTTCTGAATACTGCCTTTGAGGGATGCAGGAGCAGTCAGGTAGACATTGGGAGGGTAATCTGATCTATGGGGGATGGGACGGGCTGGGCAGCCTAGCAAGATGCTAATTGAGTCTGATGTCCAGGAGGTGTGAGCCGGGCCACCACATACAGATTTCAAATCAGCTAATGAGCAATACTAATGCTAATACAACAAGTTACATGTGGGGGGAATTAACACTGGGCATGGAATCAAACACTATTTATGACAATCGGATTTCTCCAAGTGATTATGAGGCATTATATGCCTGATATATAGAAATCATGTGAAATTAATAAAAAAAAGTCGCTTTGGAATATAAGTCAAATCAAAGACAAACATTCATAGCAGGGCTGAAAATCATGTCAATATTTAATATGTATATCCCCTTTTGATATCTAAATCTGATATTACTATATGATAAATGTTTATTTTTTTACCAG
This sequence comes from Carassius carassius, assembly GCF_963082965.1. NCBI lineage: Eukaryota > Metazoa > Chordata > Actinopteri > Cypriniformes > Cyprinidae > Carassius > Carassius carassius. The sequence goes on along the minus strand of NC_081758.1, from coordinate 19,690,684 downwards.
TATTGCTAGATAAAGAGAAAAATAAAATAAAATAAAACATAACCAAAAACATAAAGCAAGAAAAACTCAAACTAATTTGTCCAGTATACTGGATGTCTGGAATGAGGAGGAAAAAGATCCATAGCAGGGCTGAAATGAACTCAATTCCTGTTTGACATTTTTCAATAATAAGTAAAGAGGTAGTATTCTATTCCTTAAAGATTTTTTTAAAGCCTTTAGTACCAAATTACTACATAGTAAAATTAGCAAGATAGGTAATATCACAATGATTTATGAGTGATTAGTTTGGCCATTTAGTTGCCTAAAGAGTATGCTGTTAGAAGACAATGCTTCCATAACCATTAAATGAAAGATGTAATATCTTAAATTCTTCATTGAGACACTCTCCATTTAAAAGATATACTGTAAACTATGTAGTGTACTTTACAGCTGCATCTGGGGAAGTATGTAGCCATTTGCCCTTTAAGAATAAAGATTATAGCTCCAAGCAAGGTGTGACTGCTCTTTGTCACTTTAGAGTCCAAAGACCAGACCGAAACAATTCAGGCACTGATCTTCTCTTTCAGGAATAAAGGTGTGACTAAAACTCTGAAGTAAATGGATATGATGTTATCTGTTCAGATCACTCTTTACAGGTTTGATAATAGAATGCTTTTCACTTCTAAAATATATTAAAAACGTTTAATGTCCAGAGAACACACTTTAGATAATGACTTCCTCAATAGGCTCATTACAGGTTTACAAAACATAAATACAAACCAAGATGTAAACACAAACGGGAAGGATAGAGCTTGTTTCTCTGATAAGAGCGCAGAGCTCCCCAAGAGCCCAGTGTCACTGCATATCTCAACTAGATGAAATCAAGCATGCTGAAAAGATGCCAAGTTTAACCACTCAATTCTGCAACCCATAGAAAAAGATTTCAGCAAAATGATATTACATTGCTTCTTGCACATTTCACAACACTTTTCAAACAGTGTGTTCAGATTTATCTGGAATGTGAATGTAAATCTGGCAACAGGTTATTACATTCATGCTAAAATGTAAATGCTCTGATGCATTTAAAAATAACATACCACCTATACACTAAACCCCAGCCTAAAATTATTCAATAGCGTTAACATAAGTATATGTGGGATAAAATCGCGTTTGCTGAATCAACTATGTCATTTTAGATTGCTTCTACAAGTCTCGTTTCATGGAATTTGTGCTTGGGTGCTCAGCATCACAAGTGCATTGTTGTACCAGGTGAGCTACTGATCAAGTTTACAATGTCACAAAAAACATTCAAATGGAACTGTGACACAAACGTGAATATGTATCAGTTCACAGATCATGTACTATGTTAAAAGTATTTTGAGGTCATGGCATAGTATTGTGCAAGGAACTGTGCAAAAATGAGTCTTCATTGATTGATTTTTACTGCCTCTACTGTTCATTGCTAGAAACTACAGTGAATAGTTTGTATAGGTACATTTTGGAGTTTAGCAAAAAAGTAGGTAGAGGCACGCTTTCCCAATGTTCATATGTTGCAATACGGGCAAAGTGACGCTCCACAGTATGTCAAGATGTGTGTCATCCAAAGGGCCATTCAAATTTTATGAAAGTTAAAAGTTAAGTTAGTAATACACCAAAAACCATTTAAAAAGCGATATAACTAAGACCTGCGGGGGGTTTTACACATGCTGTTAAACAATAACTACATATGGTAGGTTAACTGTGATGCATACAGATGTGTGAATTATTGTATAGCACATGGTTATCTTTGACATGCTATAATACTAGATGACTTGTTAATAGGTCAGTGAATAGGTTTAGAGAGGGGTGTGTGGACATGACCATGATTCTAACACCGAGACTTTACACACACACCAAAGTTAGGGCTGTTAATAGCAACAATCAACAATACCAGTTTTATGGACAATGTCAAAATTCATAACTTTTATGGTTATAACAAAAAAAAAAACAATTCTGTTTATAGTAATCTTATTTGTACAGAAAGTTTGTCTACAAATTGTAAGTAAAACATTTATATTAAAAGTAGGCTGTTGTTGTTATTTTATCATCAGACTCTGTTACTTGTCCCCTTAGACTGAAACTATCGCTCTTTCTCCTCGAATCTTCATTGCCACCTATAGAACAGATACTGACACAGCAAGCACCAACTGTACTGCTTCACAACAGATGAGTTCACATTTTCTTGAAAACACTTTGGTGTCATTTGGGTGAACTGTCATTTAAGAATCAGCTTTCTTGAACAACTAACAACTAAAACAGAATTAGGGCCAGATTAACAATCTGTGAATGTATGAAACATAACAAACCAGCATACTACACTAAACCACACTTAATGCATAAAACTGGTGACACAAATTTAACTGCAAGAAAAAAGAAGAAGAAGAAAAAAAAAGAATCTACCAATGAAGGCAGTGAAATTATCTTTTCAGATTTCTTTAGCATTTTACAAAAACCATCTGCTTAACTGACTTCAGTCTTTAATGGGTAAGAGAATCATACTTTCTGCAAATATGACCTTGTATATTTAGATCTGACATTTGAGTATTTGGACGTAAAAGGCTACAAAGATGATATAAATAAGTTTACGTCTTAACAAACAGTTTTGGATGAATCTGAACATGAGAGGCATTTATCTATGTTTAGGTGCAGAATATAGCCGATCATATGTTTATTACAAATATTGATATACTCCATTCACATAAATGAAAGACAGAAAGAAGCTCCTACACTGTAAACAGTTAGACACAAGATCTTAAGGTGTTGTCAAATTAGCCAGGTTTTGCATAGGAGGGATGGTGTTTCTAAGTACTTATAAATAATAATGAGAGACATTACTAAATTCATAGTTAGTATAATGGAACTGACATATAGTACTATGGGGAAAATTATGAGCATTATTACTTAAAACTACATAGAAAAGATATTCACCAGAGCCTGTGATGGTGTCGAACTCACAGTGGGTGAAATATGAAGAGAGGACCTCAAGGATATCTCTGATATTAGGCCCATCTTATCTTACAAAAGTTTTCATAAACAGCCTATCTGGCAGTACTGGCAAAATGTAGGTACCTAAAAACTACTGTAACTAAGTAATTTCAACTTAAACAGCTTGCAGTGTCTGCTCTGTTGTTGTTGTTGCTGTTGTAGGGGCTTTCAGATGCTGTTCTACTTTGAACTGGATGAGACTTGTTAACTGATCTGTAACCCTGACCACAGAACCGATAAATACAGGAAAAGGTTTTAAGCTCTTACCTTTTACCGCCGCTCATTTTGTCCAGGTGAATCACTGATAATGTATTCCAGTAGTTTGCTGCCTCTGCAACGCCAAACATTTCAACTGTGTAGTTACTGCGCAGACAATAATGGGTTTAAATAGCCCTTATGAGTGTAATAAGAAAGCTACATGTCTTTTTATAATAGCAAAACCTAAAAAAAGTGATAGAAAGTAAATCTAAAATACCTCCCGTCCTGTCTGAAAGAGCTCCGCATGTGACAGAGATAATGCGCGTCTGCTGGAGCAGCAGAACAACTGGACGCTTCAAATTGCGCGTTTCGTTTATTACTAGACGCTCTAGTCACGTCACAGCACGAGTGGGAGGTCAAGAAAGCTGCGCTAAAACACGCGTTTAGCCTACCTGGAAGATGATAATGACACCCATTTCTCCTTGAAAACGAAAATTCGTTAACTTGAAAATACACTCCTCAAAGCGTAAACACAAGTAACCCGCGTAACTACTTTAGCGTGCGCTCGTGCGATCAGCGGGACCAAAGTTTGGCGGTGAGATGAAAACAGGTGCTCCGCGCGCACCTAGTGGTTCCTCCACATACACGCGAGACACAGCGACACCTTCTGTAGAAATCTCACACAGACAACATGCCGAAATACACAAATGAAAACGATGTACTGTAAAGGCCAGGGTGATACAATTTTAATAACCTTAGCAATTTAGCAAATGTTTTTCATTGGTTGGTTTTTTTTTTAGGCAAGCCTATGTATATTCAATTTCATAAAATGTAAACCAATAACTTTACGCTTTTTAAAAAAGGAAAATTAAGATTTGGTTGTATTTTGTTACTCTTTTCATTATATCAGACATACCTAATTAAGGCATGTTATGTTATGTTATGTTATGTTATGTTATGTTATGTTATGTTATGTTATGTTATGTTATGTTATGTCAGTAAGCATCTCAATTGAATGAAAAAGACACCCCAGGACAAAATGTTTGTGCTACATAGACACGCTCATGTTCTTTTTAAGTGATACATTATTAAACGCTCAGTTGGAGAGCATGGTCTTTCTGAAGGTCATTCCTCTCCTCTCTCTACGTAGGGACAAAAGCCATATGTGTTAATTGTTAATTGAGTGGACTTTACTTTAACATCAGCTGTTCTTATGCTAATGATGATATACAAAATAATAGCAGAAAAGATGTATTTATTATAGTCATATTTTATTTTATGCACATGTTTATTGTTTTTTCTTTCTTTCTTTTCTCTTCACTTTTGTTTATGTTGTGTGTCTGAAGCTTGACAGAATTTTTTACTAAATACCATGTGGCTGTTGGATGCATGAAAATTTGTTGAGCGCTCAAAGTGGTGGAAAGTTGCCAATAACTGATTTATTGATTTACTGATTTATCCGTTTTAGCTGGAAATGTGTTTTCCTATTAATAGTATTTGCAGTTTCTGAGTTTGGAAGTTTGTAGTTTGATTTTGTCCATGGTCCTAATGGTATTCATCTTGCCATTTCTTCGTAATTTGAGATTCTCTATAACTAGAGTTAACCTCTGTCAAAGCCGTATGATTGTAGGCCACTGAGCAAATTGTTAATCTTATGAAAGAGCAAGAGAGGTTGGTTTTTGATTTGGAAGATATTTAACTTCCTTCACTGAGATAACCATTTTGTAGTCCTAAAACCCAGGAAAGATTTAGCATTTACTAGCCTCGTGTTCCCTTATCAGTTTCTTATGAGTTTTCAATTTTAGAGTAAAATAAGGACTGTGATTAACATATTTGAAAATATTCTATGTTTTGTTCAATAACATAAATTACAAAGACTAACAATGACTACTATCACATGGATGTACATTTACATGCTTGACAAATCAGACAACTGTTGCAGTCCTTCAAATAGCAAATGTTTTTAAAACATAGAGTTCAGAATGAATATTGTACTTGATTCTCTCCATATGCTTTATTTTGCCTTTATTCTCAAACACATTAGTCATTGTAAATTACTCTTTGAATATTGCCCTTATTTAGGCAGAAACTGGCATGCATGAATGTGCAGCCCTCATGTTGCCCTAATTTCATTCCAACTCTAAAAGGTTACATGTGGACAGACAGGGACAGAGGTGAAAATTATATGTATAAAGTATGACTCTGAAAAATAGCCTACAAAATGTAGAATTGAATTAACACTGTCTGTGATATGGTGTTATACGCAGGTTTTAAACAAGCAAAATAAACCACTGAACTAAGTGATTTTGAAAGCCTAGATGTCCTACTGGCATTTTTTCTTGGCAGATGATCTCTTACCAAACTTCCAAACCTTTCTCTTCTCCCACATCTCTCTGAGAGCCTGCTAAAGTTTTTACTTTGTGATGTTATGCCAGAGTTTTGAAGTCTCAACTGGCTCTATGACCGTGGACTGTCTGCTGAGGCATTTCTGATCCAGGTCATCTTATTTCATGTAGAGTGGAGCGAAATCTATGCAGTTTATCGATCTATTTTTTTGTTTGTTTGTTTCTCTGTCATCGTTTCCTTCTCATAGATAGATAAACAAGACAAGTGAACTCTTCTCACCTTGAGGCAAGAGAGAAATACACAGACAGACACTCAACGTGAGAGTGAGAGGGCTCTTGTCTTGGACTCAAGGGAGCTATAGTGACACCTAAACACTGCTGAGTTTTGCCTTCGAACTTCCAGTAAGAGCACCGAGCTCTCAAAATACTATGTCCAAACGTTAGAACCATCAGCATTAACCAAATACTTAATAGACAAATCAAACAAATCATCACTATCATCACAGAATCTATAATGAAAACACTCCAATTTGATTTGTTTAAAGGCTCAAATTGTTAAAGTTGTTTGAATATGATAATTTACTCTTTAAATCACTCGTTGCCATCATCTTGTTCAAGTTAGTTTGAAAGTCCATTGCAGTAATAAATATATCTAAGCTTGTCATAAACAGATAAGAATTTATATCTAGTAAGTTCAAAGTTGTGATGTGGTTTGAAACATAAGAATATGTTTTGAGTCTCAAATATTTAACCATGGTTTGTGCTTTGGCTAAAGACATGTGCACGTACATGTGTTGGCTATTTAAAATGTTTGTTTGTGCAAAAGCTGTATTTTCGGCATCATCACTCCTGTCTTCAGTGTCACATGATCCTTCAGATATCATTCTAATATACTGTTATACTCTAATATGCTGATATGCAGCTCAAGAAACATTAATTATAAGCAATGCTAAAAACAGTTTTGCTGCTTAATATTTTTGTGCATATACTTTTACTTCTTTTGTATTAGTTTAAAAAAATTACTGACCCCAAGCTTTTGAATGGTAGTTAACATACTGTAACAAGAGAGAATTCATTCTTACAGGCTCATATAGAAATCAATCCTGTTCAAATAATCAAAGAACACACATAATTAATAGATTTGAAAAAAAATTGCCACTCCAATATGATTACCTTGAAAAAAGATACATTTAAAAGATAATTTTAAATCAAAAGTTCTTACTTCTTTCCATGCTTTAAATCTTTTCTTGAGGGATCGACCTTTGCACACAAGAATGGTTTTATTAGACCAAAGGTAACCATATCAGGGTTGTTCTACACGGTTTGATCCTATAGTGAAAGACCTCCAATCTTTGCAAAGTAAAACAAACAACAACTAAACAGCTAAACCTAAACTGGTTTGCCAGTCTTAGATGGTTTTGTCTGGTTATAAGCTGGGAAACTAACAGGCCATTGTGATGGAAATTTACTTTGTTTACTTAATTTCTTACTTTGCTGCATATGAAATGTTCAAGAAGAGTCTTTTGTTGAATCATCATTGTTGCATATAGAAAGATACATCCTGAGCATCTTAACCAGCAGAAAGAACTGGTTTTAGCAGGTTTGAGTATGAAAGTATCTTACTCTCTTTGCAAAGTATGAAAGAAGACAAAAGTTGACAACCTTTCTCAGCCAAGAATTTTTCCACAACAGCATCCAGCTGAACAGCAGCTTGTAGCCAAGCTAGACCAGCTTAGCTGAATAAACCATCCAAGACCAGCTAAACTTCTCAGGCTGCTTCAAGCTGCTTTTTCAGAAGGGATATTGGTCCATGGTTGTTTAGGTAACAGTGTTTAGAAAATAAACTCTTACATAAATGTGTCTTTCTCAGGACACAAACATCCAGATGTAATGCATCATCTACTTGGACACCTGTCTGTCATGACGTATTTGAAGCTCTTTGTTCCTCACTGTGCGTTTGCATGGAGGCTTTTTAATAAAAGTCCTTTGATGTATATTGGGACAAAGGCATCAGGAGGAACAGTTAAGGGGTTTACGACTATTCCTTGTCATCTCTAAAGCCATCCAACACATTGTTTGCCACTGGCAAATTCTTTACTTGTCTTATGCAACGATAGGATGTTCTGTGAAGAAAACACAGGGTGCACAAGTTCATAGTTCAATCTAAAATGGCTTTTGACTCCCAGCTTTTCTTTATGAATAACCAGATGAGTCTTTTCATCAGGTAAAAGATGTGCAATGCTGCAATATATAATTAGGTTTTCTTAAAGCAGCAGAGTTTGGGAAGGGAGTACTACTGTAACTCACTAAAGACGAGCTTGATTGTCAAGCTTGTGCTGTCTTGTAAAAAAAAACTGGAAAAAGAAAAATGTTTCACTCCTGGCAAAAGTTCCATATTATGTCATTAGAATAATTTATTTATAGGCCTTATCTTAATCTTCAAGTTTCTTTTCCTTTTTCACAATTACGAAACTCAAATCCTGTTGAGCAAGTTCAGTTACATGTTATATCATATAATAAGAATACATTGTTCTTTATAAATAAATAGCCCTTATTTCGATCACAGAAAAGCAAACCATTTATTTTCTTTCTTTTAATTATGAAAGTTGTACACATCCTCTTGAGCACGTTTATACAAAATCTGTACAAGAAAAACTAAACAAAAAAAGGAGACAAACATTTAAATTTTTCAGGGATTTCACAGTTCTAAAGTCAAATACCTGATCTCTGGCTTAAACTGAAACCAAAGCAAGTGGTTTTTCTCAATTAGCAGTAGTTTCATTGATGCATTATAAAAAAAAAAATTGATCAAACAACTTCCATTCAAACTACACTATTATGTTAAGTGCATTTTACAGTGTAAAAATATTGACCACAACAACTACTAACTTAGTTGGTATTGCTTGTCAAATGCATGGTGAACATAAAAATATATACAAGCTCAACATTTTATCAAAAAAAAACTTTTAACTTTTAACATTTGTGTCCCTGGACCACAAAACCAGTCTTAAGTCGCTAGGGTATTATTTGAATAGCCACAAATACATTGTATGGGTCAAAATTATTGATTTTCAATTTATGCCAAAAATCATTAGGATATTAATTAAAGCTCATGTTCCATTAAGATATTTAGTCAATTTCCTACTGTAAATATATAAAAACTTTATTTTTGATTAGTAATTTGCATGCTAAGAACTTCATTTGAACAACTTTAAAGGCGATTTTTTCAATAATTTGATTTCTTTGCGCCCTCAGATTCCAGATTTTCAAATAGTTGTATCTCTGCCAAATATTGTCCTATCATAACAAACCATATATCAATGTAGTTTTCAGATTATGTATAAATCTCAATTTTGAAAAATTGACCCTTAAGACTGGTTTTGTGGTCCAGGGTCACATATAATTAAAATAAGCTCTGACAAGTATTCTTCTGAAAACAACACTGCTCTTCAAAGATCCTCCTTTCTTCCATTTAGAATCTATCAGTGTAGAAAACTGCATTCATTGCATGAAATGTTATATGCAACCAAGTAAATTTCACAAAAAAGCACATTCAGAAATAGAAAATAGACAATACCAAATGTATACTGCTACTTAGAATGAATTTCAAGTAACTAAATACAAAATGGAATACTAAAAAGTGAGCACTTGTGTCTTGTGTTGTAACAGGAGTATATATATATATATATTTATTTATTTTTTTAATTAAATTTATGCATTTAGCAGAAGCTTTTTTCCAAAGCGACTTACATTGCATTCATGCTATCAATTTTTATCCACCATGTGTTCCCGGTGAATCGAACTCCCAAACTTGCGCTTGATAATGCAATGCTCTACCAATTGAGCTACAGGAACGAGGCAGAAAGCGATTCGATTGTCCTAAAACTGGTGCAACAATGATTTTCATATTTAGTGTTAATAGAGCTAAAAATATTTAACACTGTAATATAATCTAACTCAAATAGCTAAAATCAATGGAAAAAATATATATACTCTATTTTCAGCAATATAAACCATATAACCATTTTCTGATCCTCGACCAGTATGTATAAAAAAAAAACTGTACTTACAAAGGACCGATCTGAATATAGTTTGTTAGTGATGTGCAAAGCATAGTATGTACCGAAAAAAGTATATACATTTAATATGCATAAAGACAAACACAATCGTTAAGTTAAACAACTTGTTCCTCTTCTTGGACTTTCTGCTTCACACTGCTGTTCTCCATTACTAGGATCATGTCACATGACTGTAAACTTTGACAGCTGGGAATTGGACATGCTTGCAGAGGAAACTCCCCAGACCTAAAAAACTATAAAGGGAGAGAAAATAGAACTCATTTAATAAAAAAACAAATAAAAAAACACTTCACATCTGACTCTAAGTGATGCATGATCATTTAAGAGAGAGTTATGACCTGGTAGCAAGACAACCTGCCCATAAAAGTAAAGTATAACACTGAGTTTGTATTCAGTTACTTTATTTTATCTCAGTGAAGTGATAATTCTAAATATGGATGTGTACCTCTAGATAGTGGTCAGGAATTTCCAGGCGGAGGGGCTGTAACAGCGGTTTGACCTTTTTGTGGTGTTTAAAAAGCAGAAAAATGAACACTCCACACATGGCCGTAACAAGCAGTGTAGTTGATATAATAAACAGCAAATCACGGCTCTTCATCATTTCCACTACACAGGAAAAAAGAGTTTTCAGTAAAACAAATTAATGCAATTAATTAATAAAGCATGCAATTCATTTCAGTATCTACTAAACTGACTAATTGGGTTTCGTTTCATCACAAACAATGTGAATCAAACTTGTGCAGCTTGTAATAAATAAGTGAAGAAGACTTACGCGTTTCTGGGATGATTGCACAACTTTGGTTGTTAATATTTCCATAAGGCTTATCATAGAAGAGATACTGAACCTGGAAACAGTAGTTTTGCCCTGATTCCAGTTCAAGTATTTGTTTCTTGCTATTTGTAATAATAGACTCTACCTGTAGGATCAAAAACTCTTATCAGCTTCACAATAGTCCTCTTACAGGAATATAGTGAATTAAGTTTATGTGATTTTTTTGTGTGTGAAGGATGCAAGAGACCTTCGAGTATCCTCCATTATCCACTTTCCAGAACGAAACATTAAATTGAATATGTTCTCCATGTTCATATTTCAAGCTGCCGTCCATATGATCCATAGTCACATAAACCTTTCCAGGTTTTACAGACAGTTTCATCACAGGAACACAAGCGTTAGCTGTAAAACAGGATGAAAAAAGAAATGTATAACAAGGTGAATATGAGCTCTTGAGTTTATGTTACATATTAGATGTGACAAACATGTCAATTTAAAATTGACGGGACATATAACCACATAAAGCACTCCTTACTGTTTACACACTGGACTTTCGTTGAATATTTCCATTCAGACGTGTTATTTCCTTTCTCTGTGCGTACCCGAAATTCTGCTCCATAAAACTCAGGAGTGATTTTAAATCTTAATTCTGTCTTGTTATGGCTCGTCACATTGTACCATTCATCTTCTGATTTGCTAAAAAAAATCAAAGTAACCATAGAGAAGAAGTTAGTTTTTCTACTAAGACCTAAGTCACCATCCAATTTCACAATTTCAGGCCTAATAAGAGGGAACAGTGACTGCCCATTTTGTCTAACTTATCATTTTGTGCTCCAGTTCGGAAAGAACATATTAAGCGTTTGCAGCAACATGAGGGCAACATAAGAATAAACGATGACAGAATAAGAACTATCCCTTGAAGACCACATGCTTACAAGCCCCGTTTATACTGCAGTGAATACAGCACACTGTCTTCATCGGGAGGCTTCTTCCACTGCAGATATGATCCGAATAACTTGACACCCTGAGGCGGATTTAAGCAGGATGTCCCCTCTGAAATAAAACAGACAGGAAGTATTCTCGGTTCTGAATATGACAGTAATCATACGCTCTTTTTTAATATTACAGTTACTGCAATTCCACACATCATGTTTTTTGTGTCCTTACCGAAGTTGATTAACAGCATAAAAACAGCCCCTACGAAAACGTGGCGGATCATTTTGTTGATTTGTAATTCATATCTTTCACCGTGAAATCTGTCCATTTCGTGAACGCGACATTTTGTGGCTTTCTTGAGGAAACACGCCACGTCCTTTTACGATAAACAAAGTAAATGTGTGCAGCTATAAGAGACTCACACAATAAAATTGAAAGTCAAAACTATCTGTTAAACCCGATATAAAAATAAATAAATAAAAACACCGTCACAGCACTGTTCTTACTATCTCTTTAAGCATAATTCCCATTTGTACATGTTATTTTACAGTCAGTCGATGATTCAGATCCTCTTTCGTCTCTCGCTTACCGCCCACTCGTCGTTATCTGGAAGTCTTGACTGCCGCAAAATATCGCGAGAAGCGCATTTGCTGATACTACGGACGGAGTAAAGATTACAATTTTGGACTCTAACCAAACACAACAAAAGGGGCCCTCTTCCCGAAATGATTTTCAAGGCAAAGGCGCAAAAACGCAGGTCGGAAATTACAATAAATTAAATGCCATAATGAACACTCGCGAGACTTTGCGACGGCCTAGCGATCATTTCTCGGCACTAGCCAAGAGCGAAACTAAAATCACGTGTTAGATTTTCTGATCGATACAGTGCACTCTTTGACCGCGTTCAAATTTTTATTTGTCACTGAAGGTAGAAGGTTTATACATAGGTTTCAGTTTTTGTGTAGACATATAGAGTCGACCACAAAATAGCCACTTTTTGGGGTAAGCTGCCAATAGTAAAACAATAGTGAAACATATCTGTCATGAAACAGACACAGTTATAAAACCATAGCTATAATACAACGTTTTATACATTTAAAACACACGTCATAACCACCATTGTAAGTCACTCTGGATAAAAGCGTCTGCTAAATGCATAAATGTATTTATTTATTTATTTTAGACAACATCATGATTCTTGGCTGAAAGCATTTTTAGTAAGATATAGACCTTGTGACAATTTCTCCGTGTTTTAAAAGTGAAGTGATGAAGTGATCCTGGTATTAATTTAACTTAATCCCAACTCGATCCAAAACAAAAATCCTTACATCCATAGACAGTGCTTACATAGAGAACTGTCAACTGTACATCCTGATATGTTCATCTTCCAGTACAGCAGGTGGCGATATAGACGATCATGACGGATATGTTCCTTTTCAAGAACAAGACGTTCAAAACACTCGAACAGTCGACGGGGTTTATATTGTTCTAGTTTTTTAGTTTACAACATTGTTCAGTCTTGCTTTGTGTGTGTGTTTATAAATGTATATCTATTAGGCAGTAACTCGGTTAATACCTGTTTATACTATATTCATCCAACCAAAAAGTACAGGGGAAAATCATTATTTTGCCTGCTGTCAGAATAACTTCAGACATTTAGCCTAAGTTACATGACAGCCGATCACTGGATCGGAGGATTTACTTTAGCTCCAACAATAAAGATGAATTAAGCCAGGCAAAGTGAATCGGGTGAAAGTCAAAGTAAACAGAAGATGGAGAGTCACCAGGGAGCGGATCTTCTCTCCAGGATCGCTCTCAATGATAACAAGGCTGGCATGGAGGGCCTGGACAGAGACAAGATCAACAAGATCATTCTGGAAACCTCCAAGGTTTGAACAGCTGTTTATTTTCTTAAGTTACACACACACACACAAAATACATAACGTCACTTGTTTGTTTACTTTGTATTCAGACTGTATGAATGTCCATAGCAGGTGAAGTGTAGCATATGTCAGGGGGTTTCAGTCTTTTATTACATGTTTTAGTGAAGTATAGTAAGTCACATTGAATGTTTACATTGTTTAATGTCAAGTACCTAGTGTTGTACAGTAGAAAAATAAACTTTATTTTGAATGGCAGGGGTCTAGATTTTATGAGAATGAACTGAAGAAGGAGCAGCAGGTGAATCAGCGCATTGAGAAGATGATGGAGCAAAAAGCAAGAATCACTAAAGAACTGATGAAGCAAGCACAAGCAGAGGTAACCAACTCTGTAATGATTGTCAGAAATGTTAGGATTGGATTCCTCACCATGTGAACACACACATTGTTACTGTGTCGATTTTATTATCGTAATGTGTAAAAATCTAATTTGCACTATCATATAGAAAAAAATAGATTTTATTTAAATCAAAAGATATTGAAAAAAAATATTGATATTAATTAAAACATTTTTTTTGGCTGTGCAGGATGGCCCTCTTTAAAGTTTTTACACAATTGTAAAAATATTGAGAATTACAAACTCAAAAATAATACATCTGAAGTCATTATGGTAATGACAGTTGTGCTTTATTGTCATAAAAATAATGTCACATGCAATAAACCTTAAAGGGTTAGTTCACCCAATAATCAAAATTATGGAGTCAATCTTTCGTTCGTTATCTGGCTCGGCTCGGTGTTCATCTTCAGTTCTCTCTTCACAGCAGTTCAGTCAGTGTACTGTTTGAGTAAATGAATTACTCCGGGATATTGGTTTGTTTGAACTCAGAGGGAGTGTCAGCCACATTAAAAAAGTTAACAGCTTAAGTCATTTGCGGATTAATGCGTATTGGAGACGAGAACCGTTTAAAACGATTCAGTTCCATTTGGTGAACTGGTTCAAGAAGATCCGGTTAAATCGAGTGATTTGTTCGCGAACCGGATATCACTACACTGCAGAGTTTTGAACTCTCTCACAACTGACCCTCTGATGTCACATGGAGTACTTTGACGATGTTTTTCTTACCTTTCTGGACATCGACAGTAGACCGTACACACAGTTTCAATGGAGGGACAGAAAGCTCTCGGACTAAATCTAAAATATCTTAAACTGTGTTCCGAAGATGAACGGAGGTCTTACGGGTTTGGAACGACATGAGGGTGAGTTATTAATGACATAATTTTGATTATTGGGTGAACTAACCCTTTAATGATCCTAAAATAAGCTATGTTGTCTTTATGCAAAATATAAACTGGGGTGAAACATGACCTAGACATATTTATGTGAGCATTACATAACGTATACAGTGACTACGGGAAGTCATGGCCTAGTGGTTAGAGAGTTTGACTCCTAACCCTAGGGTTGTGGGTTCGAGTCTCGGGCCAGCAATACCACGACTTAGGTGCCCTTGAGCAAGGCACGAACCCCTAAATGCTCCCCGAGCACCGCAACATAAATGGCTGCCCACTGCTCCGGGTGTGGGTTCACAGTGTGTGTGTGTGTGTGTGTGTGTGTGTGCACTTTGGATGGGTTAAATGCAGAGCACGAATTCTGAGTATGGGTCACCGTACTTGGCTGTATGTCACGTCACGTCACTTTTTTTTTGCATTAAATTAGAGTATGAAAGAGTTTTCATGCCATAGGTGGACAAACTGAGGTGTGAACTGGAGAGAAGTCGAGAGTTGGGCCGTGTGATAGTTCATGTAGACATGGACGCATTCTATGCTGCTGTTGAGATGAGAGACTGCCCGGAGCTGAAGGACAGACCGATGGCAGTGGGATCCATGAGCATGCTGGTGAGAATCTAAAATAAACCTTGCATCGTCACATACAGTGGGTATAGAAAAGTCAGACACAGTTTTTGTTTTATCCAGCTGTATTTACCCAGTGCAACTTATAACATCCAAGTGAAAGATATAACAGCAACACGTCTTCATTTTTTATTTTTATTTTAAATTATCATTTTCAGTCAACCTCCAATTACCACGCTAGGAGGTTTGGTGTCCGTGCTGCAATGCCAGGGTTCATTGCAAAGAAGCTCTGTCCAAATCTTGTCATTGTGCCGACTAACTTTGACAAATACAGAGCAGTGAGTGCCCAGGTATGTTGTATATTAGCCCTTCGGTATTCAATAGTCATAGCTACTGTTTGTTAATGCTTGGGTCTGTCTTAAAGGTGCGAGAGATATTTTCAGAATATGACCCTCATTTCATGCCTATGAGTCTGGACGAGGCTTATCTGGATCTCAGTGAGCACCTGGAGCAGCGAAAGCACTGGCCGGAGACCATGAGAACATATTGCATCTGTGATGCTACGACAGGTGCGTTAAGTGCAGGGCTTTTCAAGCTGGGGTCCGTGCTGAGGAAAAGTTTAGAGATAAACAGTGTATAAAAAAAAAAGTCTAAATAAGTTTAAATTAAAAAAAAAACAGGATTAAATAAATTAAAAGCATATTTAAATAAATTAATAAATAATATATAAAGCTTACAAAGCATGAGCATTGGGAGGTAATCTGCACAAAGTTGATTTCAGTGTTCATCATACATCAGATGCAAACATTCTATTTAAATAAATTAAACTTAAAATACTATATGAAGTTTATAATATACTATTTTACAGTATAAATAGGGTCTTTATACAAAATGTTTACATTTTAGGATTGGGGTCTCTGACAAGAGGGGTCCATCACGTCTTAAAGACTGAAAATCCCTGGGCTAGTGGACTTTTAAAAGAGGTCCAATTTTTACCTTGTGAAAACATTGACAATGAAAGTGTCTTTTATCATGAGTGATTATAAAAGCATGATTTATGTTCTTTATGTCGTTCTTTAAAAGAAAATGATGCAGACAGGTCTACAGCAGAGAAAGATGAGCTGTCTCCTGTGCTGTTTGAGGACAGTCCCAGCTCCTCGCCCTCTCTTTCAGGGGCTGATAGGAAGGCAGAGGTGTTTGGGACCAGTGCAGAGGAGGCTGTGAGGGAGATGCGCTTCCGAATTCAGCAGAAAACATCTCTTACTGCCAGTGCAGGTGAGAGACTGGATCATTTTAGTTACTTTTTTATACTTAAATTGCAGAAGTAAGCATATGCAGTCTTCACACATTATGTAAGAAATGTAGAGTATTTTCTCTGATAGGCATCGCCCCAAACATGATGCTTGCAAAAGTATGCAGTGATAAGAACAAGCCCAATGGCCAGTACCGAATTCTTCCTGAGAGACAAGCTGTGATGGAGTTTATAAAGGATCTTCCTGTCAGAAAGGTCTGTCTGACCCATTTATCTATAACTGTTCTATAGCTCAATAACGTGGCCTAATATTATTGTTTATTTATTCCAGGTGTCTGGTGTTGGAAAGGTTACTGAGAAGATGCTGGCTGCTTTGGGTATTGTCAACTGTGACCAGCTGGGCCAGCAGATGGCGCTACTCTCCCTGCTTTTCTCGGGAACTTCCTGGCATAATTTCCTTCACATATCTTTGGGTTTGGGCTCCACATGTATGGAGAGGTGTGTCCTTTTTTAATGTTGCATTGTCAGACATATTTGCCTAGTAGTTTCTTTGATACAGAATAAAAATTTGGTTTCTAATGTTTCATGGAAAAACTGGTCTTTTGTTTCAGGGACTCCGAAAGAAAAAGCATGAGCACTGAGAGGTAATCTGCTCACAGTCTTCAGCACATGTTTCAGATCCAAACATTTCTGTAAACTTGAAATCAACATTCTGTTTCCTCCTCCCCTCAGTTTATTTGTGTTATTTTTATTCGCTCTTTTATTTTAGGACGTTTGGGGAGATGAGTGATGCAGAGGAGCAGTATTCCCTGTGCAGGGATCTCTGTCATGACTTGGCACAGGACCTACAGCGGGAGGGCCTCAAGGTAAAAGTAGTTTCTCTCATCTTTATACAGAGTGGCGGAAAGAGCCAGCAAAAACTTCCATATCTCTCTGAACTATTCATCTTTCGATTGATCTGTTTATTAAATCTCAGTTGCTTTGGTTTGAACATCAATATCATTACCATATTCCAGAGTTGCTTTTGCAGATGTTGTTTTGAAGATATGTAATTTTGTATTTGTGTTGTATAGGAAATCTTCTCGATTGTTTCACTTCCCTACTTTTTGGATGTTTTAGACTTGTCTTTAAAACCCCCTGAATTATTTGCACATAGTTTATTATGTGCAGAAACATGTACAAAAAAAATGTATATACACAATTAGTATAAATGTAAACATCTAGAAATATTGGTCTCGCATTCATAAGATGGAATGTATTTCTTTGTGTTTGTACTATAGGGCAAAACTGTCACTTTAAAGCTGAAGAATGTCAAATTTGAAGTGAAGTCCAGAGCGTTTACACTGCAGTACACTGTCTGCACTGAGGAGGAGATCTTTGCAGCTGCTAAGGACCTTCTCAAAGTTGAGATTGACAGTGTCAGTCCTCAGCCACTGAAACTGAGACTCATGGGTATGTATTGCAACTCATCTTATTGTTTTTATCCTTTTTTTTTCATATATATATATATATATATATATATATATATATATGCGTGTGTACGTATATCAAATAACAAAGGATACATTTATTTAATCAAAATAGAGTAAAAAATACAGTAAAAACAGTAATACTGTGAAATTTTACAATATTATTAAAATATCTGTTTTCAATTTTATTATATTTCATACTTCAACGATCATCCTAATATGCTGATTAGCTAATAAAGAAAATATATTTTTTTTAGGGAAAGTTCAAATTAACTGCATTTGTACAAAATATATATATATATATATATATATATATATATTTTTTTTTTTTTTTTTTTTTTTTTGGTAACATTAGACCAATAAAAGTCTTTACTGTCACTTTTGAACGATTTAATGTGCCCTTGTCAAACAAAAGCAAATAAATAAATAAAATATATATACTTCAGTCTAAACAAAAAATGATGAACTGTATAATAATAATAATAATAATAAAATATTATTGTTAATACCTTTAACTTTAGTTTTCTCTAAAGTTTATTGTATCATGGTATACAATATTTGCTAGGACTTTTAAATGCATATGAAATCTAAACAATTCGTCATTGCAGTGTTTGACGTCATGCACAAAGAAACAGACAATAAAATCATATATATATATTTTGTTTATATCTGAAGCTACTTTGGGTGTGATTATTTCACATAATAAAGTTTCTGAAATTGTCATGCTAATGAAGAAATATGTGATGATTTTCAACAGGCGTTCGAGTGTCCGGCTTTATCAGTGCTGAAGATAAAAAGCCTCTTCAGAAGAGTATAATGGGATTTCTGCAGAAAGGTGGATCTGATTCAGGGAGTTTCACACAGTGTGCTGGATCTGCGCTCAAAGCAGGCGACGACAGTGATGCTGCCAGTTGCCTAAAGCCACCTTCCACTGAGATGAAAGTACCCTCTGTGTCTGAGCAAATACCCAAACCTAGAGGACCTCAGCAGCAATCGTTTTTTCAAAGAGCACAGATGAAAAGACTTCAGCAACAGCAGGAACAAATGTCTGTCATCGTTGGTGCAGACACAACAAACTATAGTGTTGACGCAGCTGCTGCACAGACAGATCTATCAACAACAAACACTCAATCAGACACAACATCAGCAAAATGTTTGTCAACTACAAACTCATGGACAGACGCAACAAGCTACATAAACAAACCTGCAGTTTTAAAGCCACCATTTAAAATCTCAACCCAGGTGCCGCTGTGTCTGATCTGTCCTGTGTGCAATAAAGAGATGAAGGATGTAAACCTTACAGCCTTCAACAGCCATATTGATGAATGTCTGAAGGGCAGTGCAGTGGATAATGAACCCACAGCTTCAGATGCGGTTAAGGAAAAGGAAGAGCTCGACAGCAAACCACCTGCATCAAGTTCAGAAAGCAAGACTCTAAAATCCTCTAGCCACGACCCATCCTGTGATGAAGAGAAGCCGTCCACTAGCATCTCTGTGCCTGTG
This sequence comes from Carassius carassius, assembly GCF_963082965.1. NCBI lineage: Eukaryota > Metazoa > Chordata > Actinopteri > Cypriniformes > Cyprinidae > Carassius > Carassius carassius. The sequence goes on along the minus strand of NC_081758.1, from coordinate 19,671,399 downwards.
GAGGAAACTGATGACGGCAGTGATTTCAAGACTCCATTTTTTGCTCACAGGACAAAAATAAATGGAAAGCGTTCTGTTCTTCATAAAAAGAAGATGCCTCTTTCTGAGTCTAGTTCTAAAGCATCACAAACAGCAAGTCTTGAGGCTGTCACTGAGATTTCATCTGCTTCGAAAGGCTTGTTGTTGACGTGTCCCGTGTGCAGTCAGCCACAGAGCACTGATGACCTTGCACTCTTCAACAGGCATGTGGATATGTGTCTTAACCAGGAAGTTCTGCTAGAGTTTAGAGAATCTCAGCCTCCTGTGAATCATTCAGATTCAGCACTCAGCAGTGTGCGAGGTCAGTGCAGAAATTAAAAAGTTAAAGAATGTAAGGAATTGCATTAGTTATAATAATGATATCATGCTATACAGAAGGGAAATTATTATAATACATTAGATTTGTTTTGTTTGTGTTTTACAGGCCAATTGGGGGACCAGGGAAGAGTTTCTAAAGTAGAAAAGAGCAAAAGGTATTTAACTGTGTAAAAGGTGATACTGAGCTGCTTTTTCAACACTGATAATATTAATAAAAAAGAAAACGTTTCTTGAGCACCAAATCAGTATATTATATGATTTCTTAAGGATCATGTGACACTGAAGACTGGAGTAATGATGCTGAAAATTCAACTCTGCCATCACAGAAAAAAATAGATTATTTTATTATTTTATAATTATTATATATTTTAATACATATTCAAATAGAAAACTGTTAAAATATTTAACATTACTGTATTTTTGAGCAAGAGGAATTGTTCATAGAGATCTTAAAAATCTTACTAGCCCTAAACTCTAACACTAATGTACATTTTTTTTGTGTCTCCTGACTGTTATGTTTTTTAACTACAGGCAAGGATCATCTCCTCTTCCTCCCTCGAAGAAAATCAAAGTGTTGAGCACAAAACACACAATCGACAAGTTCTTCAAAGGCAACTCCAGACAGAACATCTAATTCCTTTACAAATTCAGACAGATCATCATATTAATTTATTAGGAGGAAGCATTATAATCCATGATGATTTTTCTGGATCTACCTAAAGGAATATGTTAATGGAACAAGTAAAAATTATGCAGCCTGAAGAATTAATATATTTTGAAGAAAAGCAGATCTTTGATAAGATGACCATAAGAGATGTATCTGTGAAGATGATATGCTCTGGCACAAAGCTGAAAATCAGTTTGGGTATATTTTTTTGTATTTATCGAAATGAGTATTTGCGTGGTGGAAAAATATTTCATTCATATATATATAAATTCATTTTTTACTTGCCCCTTTCAGTATTTATGTATATAATTGATGTTAAATTTACATTTATATATCAATGATGAATGACTCCAATATTTTTTTTATCATTTTATTCTATGCATGAATACAAATGTGCATTTAATTTTGTATGGATGTTGTAAAGCACTGTATAGACCATGACATAAGATAATTTGCACCTAAAATTAATGTGAAAAAAACTAATACAAATTGCCATCTTGATCTCATGTAATGGTATGGAAGTATAAGGTATAGGGTGTTTTTTTCTTTGTTTGGAAACTAATTAAACCACTTTATTCTTGTGCATTCAGCTATTCTTTCCCTGAAAGATATGATGTTATTTATATTATTGTAAAGAAGTGCAGTACAAATGTTTGGTAAGAATTATTCAATCTTTTTGAATGAATGTTCACCAATAATCAATAGAAGCCTTAGCTTCAGTTGTACTGAATGTATGGAAAGAATGAACAATACAGATTTATTTCCAGTCTTTCTTGCTCATATTTACCAAGGGGGATAGTAATTTTGACCACAACTTGTGTGTGTAATAAAAATATAACATTGTATTTCAACTCTTGAATTGTGTACATTGCAAATGCAATTAAAAAGTAAGTGCCAACATCTGCCACGGCAATTGTGTAACACCCCGTAGCTTATTATTGCTGAACATCTAAGGCATAAATGTAAATAACTTCGTGCTCAGGAGGGCCTAAACAATCACACTGATATTGTGGTGTACATTGTTGATGACTTGCAAATGAGAGAACTTGACAAAGAAGACCAAGGTTCCGTATCTGACATTTTACACTGCCTGCGAAGAGTTTAAGGCCATAGAGAAATAGGCCATTTGTTTGAAGTTATTCTGGTACATTTTTATTTTCTTTCACAGTAAAATAAAATGGCTCTTGGAGCGAGAGGGAATATGGTGATTATTGTGGACATGATCATCAAAGCTAAGAAATATTTCAGATGGAAGCAGAATTTTAAATGGTAGGTATTCAGATTTCCAATGACGGTCAAAGCAGATCGTATTAAAGCATGTGTAATTCCATTCAGAAAGGCAGACATCCCATGTCTCCCGGAAGTTCCGGGAGTCTCCCGCATATTGAAAGCGGCTCCCTGAGACCCGCAAATTAGTTAAAATCTCCCGGAATCTAGACCGAGCGAGCAAAAGCGCGCATGCGAAACAGATACTGTGTTTCAAACATAGACAGTAAAAGAAGGTTTCAAACCGTGTAGCGCACGCACGGCACTGACGGCAGAGAGGGAGAGGGAGCGAGAGACCTTGCGTGCGTGTGCTAATGTGCGTGTGTGCGAAGCGCATGCCATGTAAGACAGAGAACATCCTGATTGGCCTGTTTCTGCAAATCAACCAATCAATTGTCAGTGTGGGCGGGCTTTCATCTCTTCTCCCGAACAAAATTAATCAGTTATGTCTATCTAGAAACAGGAGCACCATGGCAGAGGGAGAGTGCCACAAAACAAAAAAAGTATAAGACACATTTTACGGCAGACGCAAGTGTACCCCTGTCTTATAGGTGTCAACCATAATGACAGGCTTGCTCAAGCATTGCCCATTGCGGATTATATGATTGCAAAAGGCATGTTGAGGTGAGTTGACAAGTTTCATTTCATCTGCATATTATTCAGGCTAGTTGCCAAGACTACATGAAAACAACAAACTCCTTAGACTTGTTTAAAGTTGCAATGGAAAATAAATAAAAGCAGTTTACATAAATTGTATAAACAGATTATACAAATAGTAAAAGTAATCTACATATTTAAACATAATTAACGAATAATTACATAGGCCTATAGCTTATAGAAATAATATTTTATGCTTTTATATCTGTTAGGGACCACAACATGTTAGGGAGGCTAAGCGACCCTGCAAACATGCCACTGCGGGGCCCATGCTGGCTTTTTGCGGGCACAGTGGGCTAGGGCCAGCCCACACCAAACCTAAACAGGCCCAGTGCGGGCTTGCCCAGGCGAGGCCCACAGCTTTGGGCTCACCGCGGTCTAACTGTGAACAGCCCACACTAGCGGGCTACCCACATTAAGCCCATGATGGCATTGTGGGCTAGCCCGTTCAGGCCCAGAGTAGATTTTGTACCTTTGGGCCCATGCAGGTTTTGTTTAGGTAGCCCACTTTCATTACGTTTTGCTGCTTTTTAAAATTGAATATGAAATTAAATAAGACCACCATTTATAACTCTGCTCAGAAGGAATAAAAAGAAAAAAATCCATTATTTGCATTGGATTGTGTCTACAAGACAATGCATGATCCCTTTAAAAACTCTAAGAACAAATCTATTAATTTTACTGGATATGTTGATTGTAATGTAATCCAAAATAAATTGGTGCAATTGGTGGTAAAAAAATATCTGTCTACCTCGTAATTAAAAAAAATCGACCAACCTAGTTCATTTTGAATCCTGCATATTAGGAATAAAACAATTTATATTTATTTGAGAAGGTCAAAATGTACAGTTATTGATGGTACAGAGATATGAAGAAGTTATAAGTTATTATGATATCCATCACTCTGGCCGAGTTAGTTGAGTTTAAATTAAATTTTAAACTTCTTTCTTCTTTGTATCTGTTTTTATACAATTTCCCATAGGCCTAATGCCATTTATATCATTCTAATATAGCTAAACATTTTCAACAATAAAAAATACATTAAATTGAAAAAAAAAGACAAGTTCACATGACTAATAACACCTCAGTCAAGTCAAATAAATGTTTATTTATTATAGGTGCTTTTCACACAAAAACTTTTATAACTTTTTACTTTTTTTTTCTATCTATCGGAAACCAGACACAGGATTTTTATTCTTGTCATCTTAATTTAAATCTCTTAGGGTATAAAAAGAATATGCACATATTTTATTACAACTCTTATAATCTGCCAAGTAGGCTATAGCACAGCGAGTGTTAGAATTAAACTAATTAAACAAATAATAATAATACATAGGTTATTTAGGCTTTTCAAAACACTTTGCCCTCGTTGTTTAAAGTTTAAATACACTACTAATTTAAAATCACAGAATATTTTGTCTAATGAAATATCTATTTAAGTATCTATTTTCTATCCTTAACTTGGCATTACAGTTTAAATTACATTAAATAAAAGATTAATACATGCGTGTTAAAAGTATACAATTCCGCGCATGCGTCGAACGTATTTGATTAATCAACGTCATCGCGCTACAGGCTGCAGTCGTCACTTGCCGTCTTGCCGCCTTCTTAACGGTTGTTTCTGTCTTCACGGTGAGATACTCCTGACTCTGAGGTGAGTTTTAACTGTAAATTGAGTATTATCTTTAACAGTTAATATTTGCCATAGTGTGTGTGTTCTGCTATTATTGTATTTCAGTACCTATTTTTTTTTTGTTGTTAATCCAGGCCATGTTTTTGTCGAACGACAACGGAGTAACGTTAGTTAGCTTATATAGGCTAAATATGGTCCTTTTCACCCCGTTTGCCATATTATGTATGTTACCATGTCAGATTGTCACAGTAAACTGCTGAAGTCTAAGGAAAAAAGTTCTTAAGTTATAACTTCGTTCGTCTAACGGTGCTCTGAGCACACGATTTTTGATCGTGCACGATTAAAATGGCTCCACGATCTGCTTTTGAAGAAATATCCTAGTATCCTGATACAGTGCATTCAGTAGTTGGTTATGTGATACGTCTAAAGTGAAATTAAACATTTGAGAGAAAACTACTCGGTTATTATCGTAACATCAGTTCCCCGTGGTGAAAGTAAACTCCCTTTCCTCGATTAACTGAAGCCTATAATAATGTAAAACGCATTTGTGCAGCCGCACAGCCATTAGTCCCCGAAAAACGCCATTTTAGCAGAAAACATTTGAGAGAAAACTGGTTGTATATAGAGCATACAGGTCTTAAAATGGCAGCATCCTAATATTAAACATGCTGCCGCTTGTCTTTAAAGGGATATTTCACCCAAAAATGTCAAATGTCATTATTTACTCACTGTAATGTTGTATCAAACCTGTATTAATTTCTTTATTGTACAGAACACAAAATAAGATATTTTGAAGAATGTGGATAACCAAACAGTTGCTGGTCCCCATTGACTTCCAATGTAGAAAAAAAAAACATAATACTAATCACTGTGGACCAGCAACTGTCTGGTTACCCACATTCTTCAAAATAACTTTTTTCAACAGAAGAAAATCATTAGCGTTTAAAACAACTTGAGAGAGTAAATGATAACAGATTTTTTGGGTTAACAGTTAACTATCCCTAATATAACAAAACACAAAGAGAAAAATCACCCACTGCTCTTGACTAAGAAATTTAACACAGTAGCTTTATTAAGAATCAATGTATAATTTATACAGTGAAGTGTAGTGTTTTATTGTTATATTTGTTCATTTAATTTTGTACTTGAATGCTATTAAAGGTAGCTGAAAAAAATAAAGCACTGTTGATTTCATTTGCATAATGCAGTGTTTCCCACAGAATTAGATTCTATTTGCGGTGGTGTGGTATTTGGGGACCGGGGACCGGGGGTGATTAAGTTAAATATATATATATCAATCATATATTTTTATTGACAAGTACACATTGATGAATAGCCTATTCATGTTTTAACCAAGAGAGATAAAGCGCTTACACTGAGACATCTATTGTTTGAATTTTGTTATAAAATAGACATGAATTAGAAAGTTAAGACCTTTTTTCATATTAAAACTAAGCACAAAGATTATTGCGGTCACGTGCAAAATAAACAAGCATGCAATGTCGTTACGTTTTAAATTAGAAAAAAAAAACGTGTTGTCCAGATTCAGTATATGCGGACAGATGAGATGTCAGGCTATATGTCAGTTTTATTATGTCACTCTTTAATTGCATGTGCAAATGCGCCGGTGCGCGCTGTATCACTTCACTAAAGCGCAAAAGAAATATGAGCATGCAACGTCGTAAATTAGTAAGTAACGAAATAAAAGTAAAATACCAATAAATCATGTTATTTGTTCGTCATGTGTTTTGCATGCAGGTATGATGTTCATTCTATTTATCAGGTGCAGCTTCCATGTTTCTTTAACAGTTCTTGTTAGAATTGTGTACCATGGTAACTGTTGTTTCCATAACCCCAAAATGCCACTTATTGGTTATTTGGTATATTTTTATGACTGTGGTGGTTTGATTGTATTAACAAAAACTAGTTTGGGACTGCTATTTAATAGCTTAACCTCGTAGGCCTACTGTTTATTTATCAGTACAAGTCATATTCTTACAATTTATTTGTATGCTAAGGAAAGGGGGACAGTACTTGTGTGTCAACAATTTTTGTGTAAACAAATGTATTATAATAGGCCTATATATTCCTAAAAAGGTGGGTCGCAACTTGATTACCATGGGGAAATGTGGGTCCCATGGCCAAACTATTCAAAACATCATTCAATGTAAATTGTGATAATCGTAATTAATAATCGCAATTACAATTTCAAGGGAATAATCGACAATTATGATTTTTGTCATAATCGTGCAGCCCAAATATTAAACATAAATTATAGTACTGGTGCATTCTTAGTTATAAATGTTGTGAACAAGATCCTGAAAGCAAACTTACTATTTCTAAAATAGTATGAGCCAGTTATTAGTATAAGCCAGTTATTTAGTATGAGCCAGCTGTTCATTTGTGTTAAAATGCATTCTTGGATTGTTTCTCCTCATTTTGTGCAGACCTACCAAACGCTACATTGATTTTGAGCCTGAATCTGCTCCACTGAAACGGCAGAGACAGTCACAAACAGTCACTGATGCAGTCGTACACCAGCCACCAGTTCCACCACCACCCATGGGTTTGCCACCACCTGGTTATAACTCTCTAGTTACTCTGTCTCCAAGCCACCTTCCACCAGCGAGTCCCCTTCCACCAGCGAGTCCCCTTCCACCAGCGAGTCCCCTTCCACCAGCGAGTCGCCTTCCACCAGCGAGTCGCCTTCCACCAGAGAGTCGCCTTCCACCAGAGAGTCACTTTCCACCAGCGAGTCCCCTTCCACCAGAGAGTCACTTTCCACCAGCGAGTCGCTTTCCACCAGAGAGTCACTTTCCACCAGCGAGTCACCTTTCACCTGAGAGCAACCTTCCACCTGCAAGCCGTCCTTCACCTGCAGCATTCCCCCTTCCTGTGAGGCACTCTCTATCAGCAGGTATGTTTAGTAGTCTGTAAAAAGGCTTACACCTCTCTAGCCTTGGAAGCAAAAGTATTTTTTACTCTTTGTGGCTACATCTTGTAATGATGGTTATTCATTGAGAATTGGTTAGTATCCATTTCTTTCTTATTAGGCTAGGCCTTACATTACCTAATAATTAGTTGTCGACCGATATTGTTTTTTTGATGGCCGATGACGATATCTTAGAGAGCACGTTGGCCGATATAAAGCCGATATTTTTATTATATACTTTATATTTATTTTAATCAATATTTTATACATTTTAAATAAATTAGAAAAAAAATCTTTAAAATTAAACTTGCTTATACTTTAGATGGCAACCTCTTGAATCTGCAACAGTATTTTTCACAAATAAAGTAATTGTTAAAAAATATATGAATATATGAATAAAAAGGAAGTAAGCACTGTAACAGGGCACTCAGTAGTCTGGTAATTTCGTGCGCACTGGTAATCATTTTTTTTTTTTTAAATAAAGACAAGGTAATGCTAATTTTACATACATCCCTGGCGCTAAGTGATCAAACCGTTCTCTTCTCAGGTTGGTGTTCTCAGCACTGCCCATCAAAATAAAAGTCCGGAGCGCCGTCAAAATAAAAGTCCCGCTTCCAACACATTGGCCAATCAGAAAAACTTATCGGCCGATGCCGATATTTTAAAAGTGCCAAATAAAGTGATATATCGGTCGACCACTACTAATAATATTTGGATTTTGTCTGTAATGTATTGTCTGTGGATTTGATTGTTTCATTAGTAGAGATGCACCGATTACAATTTTCTATGCCGAATCAGATTTCCATTTTTTCATTGAGTTTGACCTGCCGATACCGATTTTAGCCGATTCTGATTTAATTTTTTCTTATCACTTTACAGCACACACAAATATTTATTTTCTATCTTTTCTTTAATAGAATATTTTGCATAGAACATGGAACATTTTTAACAGATAATCGCTATAATGCATACTTTTACCGAAACTAAATGATTAAAAATAAGCTTAAATGCATAAATCTTCTATAAATATTTTTCATTATTCATTTTATTTTCTGACATGCTCCAATTTTTTGTTAAAACACTACACATGGTTTATTCTGTGCATTTTGAGCAGTTTTTGTGTGAAATAATTTCTATTTTGTCCATCAAAAGGGTACTTTCACTTTAATTGAGTGTGAGCAGCGCAGCAAAAACTAGACTCAGTGCCGGTCATGGCCGATCACGGGAAAATCAGCCAATTCCGGTCAATCTGTGCATCTCTATTCATTAGTCTATTTCATTATTATTTTCACCTATTACAGGTACAGAAGTATTTTAACAACATTCGATATCATGTATATGTGTATATTTAGCATTATAGTACAGAGAAAGTGACACAGAAAGCCACAAAGGCTACATTCAGACTGCAGGCCTTAAAAGCTCAATTCTGAATTATTGCCAGATCCGATTTTTTTTTTTTTTTTTTTTGAACTGATTGTTCACATTATTTTTAAAATGTGGCCTGCATGCGCAAAAGAGTAATATGACGTCAATCGTGCGGAAGTAAACATGGAGGCCACAGAGGTTAGTGCTAGCATCTACGGTTTTGTTTTTAGGTTGATTTCAGGTGGAAGAAAGAATGTGTGAGCAAATAATAACGAGGGGGAGGAGAAAGAGAGTTAAATTTGCTCTTACCCGCTGTTCTCGTTCCCGCTAGCGCAGAACTGTGAAGATGATCAATCTAGGGTGACGTCAAAGTCGCATTAATTCCAATTCGACTGTCCAGACTGAGGTCGCTTTTTTTTCTTTTTTTTTTTTTTTAAATCCGACCTGTAACGGAATTGGACCTCATATTCAAGTTGCCCAAATCCGACCTGGAAAAGAGCATATTCCATGTGACTAGTGCTGTTCGGATTTGGATCACTTTGGCCTGCAATCTGAACCTAGCCAAAATGCTGTACAATACTGGACTCTTAAGCGCACACTGTTTTTTAGACCCCATTGTGAATTTATAGTTGGCCTATTATTCTGCTAAAACGGTCTCTGTGCTCAGTTTTAATTGTTTTCTTCCTTTTCAGGTATTGATAGATATTTAGTCAGTACACTAGAGGAGATTAAGGACAGGCTGACTATGCTGGAGAGAACAGTAGCAAATATCTCTCGATCGAGTACCAAAGAGATCACGTTGCCTGATGACGTCATATTACCCCTCCAAAGCTACCAGGACATGGATAACTTGGAGCAAAAAATGGAAGATCATCAATGTCGGAAAGATTTGGTATGTCAACAGTAGCTCTTCTCAAGACAGAAATTACATACACTATATGGACAAAAGTATGCTTTTACACCCTCAAGAACTTCAATGGCATGCCATTAAAATCCACATGCATTAACATGGACTTGGTCCCCACTTTGCAGTTGCAACAACTTTCACTCTTCTGGGAAGGATTTTCACAAGATTGTGGGGTGTCAGTGGAATTTTATGCGCAAACATCCACAAGAGTATTTGTGAAAGTTGTTGCAACTGCAAAGGGAGAACCAAGTCAATTGGTCCACATACTTTGTCCTGATCAACTAGTGGCGCTGTTCTAACAACTGTAGCTTCTCAACAAAGTGTCGCAGAGAAATTTCAAAGAAATTGCTTTTGAGAAATAGTCACCAGGGGGGTCTTGAAGTAAGAGAACCTACTGTCCCCAAACTGGCAACAGTGCAACTTCACCTGACTTTCTGCCATAACTAGAACTGTACTTTTCACTGACTGAAAGCTTTTAAAAATGTTTTGTCCTAAACCTATTTTTTTACCAATGCAAATCACTTTTTAATTTGTGTATTTTCCTTCCTGTTAGACTGCCTATCTTGGAACCATTGGTGGGTGTAATGTCCAAGTTGCAACTAGGAGAATAATGACAACATTGATTGGCCATTCTTTAGCCACTCAAATGAACTGGAATGGCTCAAACCAAAAGAGACCATTTCAGAACCTGAGGCTAAGGAGGGTTGTAACAGGTAAGCTAGCATGTAATATTAGAAATGGCATGTATATTAATTACTTCCCACACATGGTGTTGTTTCATGCCTATTTGCTTTTCAGAGGCTGTAAGAAAATGTTCATTTGTGCCAAGTCCTCCTGATTCTGAAATTGAGAGTGAAATAAAGGTGTGGCTGCGGAATTCAAGAGACAGAGCGGGTGGACGAAAGGAGCGTTACCACCGTCTGCTGACTGGTCAAGAGACCTCGGGGGAAGAGTGACCTTTGCTGGAAATGTTTAATGTGCTAATTATTCATTGGCAAAGCTCAAAGTAATAATTTTTTTTTTTTATGTTTATTTGAATTCATTTTATATTTGTGTAGAGTGTAGTCCCTTTCAGAGTTTTAAAATAGCTTTATTAAAGGATTAGTTCACTTCAAAATGAACATTTCCTGATAATTCACTCACCCCAATCCCATCCAAGATGTTCATGTCTTTCTTTCTTCAGTGGAAAAGAAATGAAGTTTTTTGAGGAAAACATTTCAGGATTTTTCTCCACACAATTGGCTTCAACGGCAACCAGAATGTTGAAGTTCAAATCAATGCCGTTTCAAAGGGCTCTGCACGATCCCAGCTGAGGAATGGGGTCTTATCTGGCGAAACTATCGCCCATTAGCTTTAAAATTAACACCTTAATTTGTGTTTTGAAGATGAGTAAAGACTGAGAGTGAGTAAATGATGACAGAATTTTCATTTTTGGGTGAACTATCCCGTTAAATGCAGATAGTCAGTAGCAAAACTGCAATTTCTACAAGAAGAGAAAATGAATACAAAACACAAGCCGTTCTGAAGCATCAATCTGACATGAGTAAACAACACCATCTGAAAAACATCTGCCCTGCGTGCGCACACGTGTGTGTGTGTGTGTGTGTGTGCTGTCCCGTCTCACCTCCTCTCTGGCAGCACACTGCTGTTGTAGTCTCCACTGGGTGAAACTCCTCATCAGCTCCAGCTTCTCTCTCTGCCTGTCAAGCGCCCTGCTCAGATTCACGATCACCTGCAGGTGGCAAAGGTCAAAGAGGAGATGACAGACTGGAAAACAGAGACTTACAGCCTGTTGAAAATTGATTCAGAGCCGCATGTGTGTTTTGAATTACAAATTGTGTGCTGCGTATCATAACATCTCAGTCATGACGGTGGTCAGAGCATCAGGGTTGCTTTGTCCTGATCTGTCGGATCCAGTCTGCGATCTCACTGTTCTTTCCTCAGATGGTAAATGGTAAATGGACTGCATTTATATAGCGCTTTCAACAGACCACATGGCCATCCAAAGCGCTTTACAAGTTGCCTCACATTCACCCATTCACACACTCATTCATACACCGACTGCGGTGTCAGCCATTCAAGGCGCCATCCAGCTCGTCAGGAGCAGCTGGGGTTAGGTGTCTTGCTCGAGGACACCTCGACACTTGGTCAGGTGGAGCCGGGGATTGAACCACCAACCTTCTGGTTTGTAGACAACAAACAGATGACATGGATCTGTCTGCCAGGCTCTTACCTGAAGTAGAAGCAATATTCTAAAACAGATAGTTCTAACTCTAAATTCTGACGGGATGAGATGCATTTGAAAGCAAGAGGGCTGAGAGATTCTGATTTAAATGGCTTCTGCGACTTGGTGGTTTGGATTCTTCTAATGACAGAGTTGACAACAGGGCTCTGTTGTTTGAGTGCCCTTCATCATTTGAAATAAGACGGAAGAAAACAAAGAGTGGTTCTCAGTCTTTTTGACTACAAGGCCCTCCATTGCCATAGTCAAATTTGAAAGCCTCCCAAAATATTTCCACACATCATGAATAAAAGCACTGCACCATTTCATGCTATATAAACCCTGCAGGTATTTGGTGTTTTGAGTGGACACTTAATCTCTCATGAGTACAGTAACTTCAAGACTTTTTTGATTTCAGGAGGTAGGCTACATTTAGACATTTAGGACACGTTACAAAATAATATTGCCAATATGTAGTACAGAATTTCTATTAATCTGTGGCATTAACTTAAATAATCTCATATATATATATATATATCTTTCATTTTCATTTTTTTCAGTTAATCTTTCTCTCTTTGCATCAGGAATCGAAAGCAACTGGGATTTTCAGAGTTGTGGGATTGTGCTTAAGAATGTAAATAGCATTGGTCTGTAGATGAGCCTAGCACTGAATTTTAGCATTGGAATGACATATATACAGCAGACAAAGTATTGAAAATTTGGCTCATTGCGAAAAGGATTACACTACTAGACCGAGGGTGTCAAACTCAATTCCTGGAGGGCCAGAGCCCAGCAGAGATTCGTTCCAACCCTGCTTCAACACATATGTAGTTTGAAAAAGACACCTCCAAAGACACAAGTATTCGTGTGATTTAAAAGATATTCTTCATTACTTTTAAACCATAGCACATATTTGTTCTTGGTGAATTGTAGGTAAATTATTCCACTGCATCCAGCACTTTTACTGTGCTCTGGCTAGTGAAGTTTCATGACTGGTTTACCCCACCAAACACTTTGGCCACCCCATGCTCAGATGGCAAGCTACCATTGATTGCAGCACCTTGATAAAATGTCCAGCTCAGCATGATTTCAAATACTACTTCTGAATCTCAGGCTGAAAAGTAATGTGTTTTCATTTGCCCTCACTTGAAAGTCAACCCACATTCATTAACCACAGCCAGATTCAGTTTGTTCCAATAGTCTCAAGCCATTAAACAAACTTCCTCCACTGTGGTGTTTCTGTAGTGATGTGACGTGACGTGACATTTAGCCAAGTACGGTGACCCATACTCAGAATTCGTGCTCTGCATTTAACCCATCCGAAGTGCACACACACAGAACAGTGAACACACACACACACACACACATAGAGATATTTGAGGGCTTCAGGATGCAGAAACTGTAGACAGATTAGAGAAGTAATAAAATGAGTTGAGTTAGGAGGCTAAAAAAAAGTTTTAAAAGACAAAAAAAAGTTTTACTTTATGCAGTTTCAAAGACGTTTACTGGTTCTCATGGTCCTGTAGTGTTATATATGGGAAACCTATTATCTTTCTCAGCAGGGTGCTATTAGATGGACAGATTCTCTGTCCTGCATGAAAAAACATGAAAAAAAAACATAGGAAATTTATTGGTGAAATTAATGATTCATGTCATAAGTTCAATTTCCATTTCTTTGCAACGCATTTTCTTTTTACATACATTTTTAAATAAAAGGAATAATTGCATTTCACATTTATAAGCTGGTCAAACACCTTAACACTTCTCAATATAACTGATACAATATTAATAGACCAACATAGAGAAGTACCCAAACTTTTATAATACACTGACAACCACCATAAAAATACAGGTGTTAGTAAGAAACCCACATGGTGAGCAGCTTTTCCACAAACTGAGGGAAATACTAATCACTACACAAGACTAAAATCATGCAATTAACATTAATTTAACAACATGTAACATAAAACGTAATGTGTCCAAAAAGAAAGAGTTATTTTAATGAAAAACTTACCAGTAAGTTACCTTTAACCAGTTAACAGGTTTTTACTGGAGTGTTGTTACAATGTTTTATTGTTTTACAGTGATATTGTAAATATAAGAATTTCAGTGAATCATTCAGTTGGGACATTAATATTACATTAACATGCTTTTGTACATGCGTTCACATTATTCATGTCATAGCTCAGGTATAGAGTTTGCACTTTGAACAGTTTGGAAATTTGAGATATGTGATAGCTCCTCTATCATTATGCAGGGAATCCTTAGGCAGCAGCAGCTTTCATAAAGCCGCTCTAGTCTGAAGCACTGCAGCAACCAAAAATGTAAAATGCTTTTGAGGTATTCATCATTGCTCACAACTAAGACAGGCAGGCTGTGAATTGTTGTTGTTGTTGTCAAAGTTCTTCACTTCTGTTTCAAATGCTTAGATTTTTTGTATGAAGCAGAATATAAAATCTTTGACCCTGGACCACATAACCAGTCTTAAGTGTAATTTTTTTAAAATTGAGGTTTATACATCATTTTAAATCTGAATAAATAAGCTTTCCATTGATGTATGGTTTATTAGGATAGGACAATATTTGGCCGAGATACAGCTATTTGAACATCTGGAATCTGAGGGTGCAAAAAATCTAAATATTGAGAAAATTGCCTTTAAATTTGTCCAAATGAATACTTAGCAATGCATATTACTAATCAAAAATTAAGTTTTGATATATTTATGGTAGGACATTTACAAAATATATTCATGGAACACGATCTTTATTTAATATTCGAATGATTTTTGGCATAAAAGAAAAATCGATAATTTTGACCCATACAATGTTTTTTTTGTCTATTGCTAAAAATATACCCCAGTGACTTAAGCCTGGTTTTGTGGTCCAGGGTCACATATAAACAAAGTGGATTCTTCACCACTGAGATGTCCTATCATTTGTATTTATTAAGAGGAGACATGCTTTGGTGTATGATGGATCACTGCAAACTATTGTAGGTTTTAGCTAAGATGGTTATACTTCAATTTGTAAGATGGAAAGACCAAGTCTAATGACTGCTCTTATGACACAACCAACAGCTTAGTTTTGATTATTGTCATGCTGAGTCTCTCTGCGGTTGAGCTCCATCATGAATTCTTTATGTGAAATAGATGTTTTATTAAGAAAAATAAAAAAAATAAAAAATGATGAGAACAGTATTATCTGAGTGTTTTGCTTTTTGCAAAATCCATCGTCAACACTGACGTAATGTTACAGTGTTTTCGAGAGGATTTTGTTCATTTTGTTTTGTGGTCTGTGCTCACTCATAGTCTATTTAATATTCAGGTGCTGTGTCAAAGTAACAAAACAGATATGAGATTGTCTTGATCTTAAATCAAGCTGTATTTCTTTTCATATAGCTGTTTTCTTCAATTTTTGACTCTTGAAGATTTAACAGACTGAAATTCCACTGATAGTCACAACCGAGGAGACACAAATCTAATGCAGGACATTCATATCGCAGAGTAGCTCATTAAGTTAAGTGCTCCTTGGCTTTCAATCATTCATGCTATAAATGATTGTATTATCCTGTTTGGCTCAGTCATAAATGAGAAACAGAAGCATAAGGTCACACAACAGAAGAAACTGGAGGTCACTGATACATACATACTGCCTTAATATGCTAACACAAACAAATAGCATAGAACCCAGAATCTGGAACAATATATGATGAGCACGTCTTGTGAACTAATCATCCTCCCTTTGAAAAAATATTGAAGTCTGAGTGGAACACAACGATGAATTTGTGTATTTATATAAGCCTAATGTGGCCCAATTTGTCTTAACTTGATGTTTTTTTATCCCATGCTGTCAGATTGAATTACATTGTCAATTTTTCTGTTATGTCATTTTCCTAACCATGTTTTTGTCTTATCCTTAATCACTATGGTACACCTATAATAAGTGTTTATATTCGGACTATTTTAGTCTGGTTGGGGTCGGCAACGCTGCAGAGTAGCACAGTACTGACTCAAAAACAGAGTCACCTGCGTGACTCGCCATAAATGTTGCGAGCGCCAAAAGTTACCGACTGCAGCTTTAATGTAAGTTATTTATTCTTTTTTGTGCTGCCCGGTACCAAATGACGCACGGACCAGTTCCTGTCCGCGGCCCGGGGGTTGGGGGCCGCTGCTCTACAGGACACCAGTTCTCCAGGACCGAGTTGGGTGACCCCTGGTGTAAAGGCAAAAATTCTGCTGCTCCACAAGCGCCACCTTCTGGCAAAGGGGGAATCTGCATACTTGGTCTTGGGCTATTCAGAACTGTGCTGTAAATGTTAACTGGCATGTCAAAAGAAATTCAACATTCAACAACAGATCGTGTATGTCTAGTAATAGATGGGAGAAGAGAGTGCTCAGTGAGTGCACAGGACGGATATTAGCCGATCGACTATATAGCGACTCGAGAGATGGCAGATAAGAAAAAAGGAACATTTTTGAGGAATAAAACATTAAAGTGAAGGATTACGATTAGGCAAGAGGTAGGACCCACGTAAATATTGGAGCAGCTTTCCAGTGGTGGAGAAACTCAAGGAGTGGAAGGTATCTCCTTGATAGCTGAGTTATGTTGATTTTGTTTTTCAAACAACTTTTCTGTGCTGGCTATTCCTTGAATATGCCACAGCCGGCAGACATAGCAGATTCCGTCATCATCGCTTCCAGGGTTTTGTACATAGGCAAAGTGTGGGTTGTAGTTAGCAAAATATTTTTTTTTTGCAGTTGTTCAAATATAAATGAGCAATAATGAAAACTAAATTGAAAACTCACATGCAATCTTGCCATTTATTTTATCCTTAGTTTGGGATAATAAATAAAAAAATCTGATTTGTCCTCAGCAGGCTTAATTTTAATGACAATTTTAAAAAACCTCTATTTATGTGTAAAACTTTCTTAATTGTCATAAAATACTGAATGCGCCTTTAAATCACGCCACTTTGTCGTGTTCTGGCAAAGAGATGCCGGTATTGACTTTCAATAGGACATATAGCCTACCACTTCAAAAAATCAGCGCGGACTGTAGGGGCTTTCTTTACGTCACACCGCGGTGTTTCCGTCAGGTCTCTGTGCATAGCGCAAAACACAGCAGGTCTCTCTCTCTCTCTCTCTCATTTTTTGAAGTACTGGGTAGAGAGGGAGCTGCAGCCCTTAAACACGGTCAGCGCTTGCTTTAATTGCCGGATGCCTTTAGGATACAAATGTTTATTCATTAGCAGTTTCGGGCGTCTCGTAATGAAGAACCAACATCTACATCTCATCTGCTCAGCTCCCTAAAGGGTGAGTCAAATATTTCAAGACTTTCGCTTCATAACAACCCATTTTTTTATATTAATAAAGAAACTGTTCAAATCCTACGGTCAACTGAATCAGCACAGTGCAGTTTGTCAGTCAGTGCATAAAAGAGACGGAGGCACATGAAATCAAAATTATGACAGTTCGCTTTGAACAAGAAACAAAAGTTGTTTATTCGTATGCAGGACCCCAAACCCAGAGCTAAAAGTGGTTGATTTGAAGAGGAGCTATTGAAACATTGCGTTCTTATAAATTATGTTGAGTCATTAGAAGAGCGTGTTGAGGGAATGGGGTTGAGAGCTGCACTGGAGTCAGTTTTGACATGAGTGAAAGCGACTGATCGGTGGCTGGAATAGAGCACGGAGCGCGCGGATCCCCCGTCCGCCGCAGGCAACACGAGCACTGCGGACAGACACAGACACAGAGAGGTAGCCTACCGAGACAAATTACAGTTGTGTACGGCATTTCTTTTAAATATAATTCCTTCTTTGGTACAATAATTTGAATTCATTCTATGGCGGGAAGACATGGAAATTTAAAAAAGTTGTATCTGTTTTTACACTATAGCATTGACTGCATCAAGCTTTAGGCTTCTTTTTAGCTTTTTCTACTTGCAACCCTGTTATGTTAGTTAGTGTAATAAAAATGTAAAATAAAAACGGGAATAAAAATGTCAATAACTAGGCTGTAAAATTCGTTCGTTCATTTTATTTTGATAGGACGCACTTTTTGTCAAATAGGCCTACTCTCTCTCTCTCTCTCTCTCTCTTTCTCTCTCTCTCTCTCTCTCTCTCTCGCTCTGTTATTTTTTTGTTTTAGATAGTAACATACAGCCAAATCCATATACATACAGTCAAATCCATTTTGAGTCAAATAAGCGTAATAGGCTGGTTGAGCATGCCATTTAATGGGTGATTTTCATCCAGCTTTATTGGACTGAGACTAATTTTGTTTTGTAGATAAGTCTTGAAACTTTAAATCCCCTAAAATGTTTTTTTATTTTTATTTATTTATTTATTTATTTTTATTATGGTAATGTCGGCCAAAATTATAATGTTTAGTCATTTTATAAAAGAAAATGAATTTACACAATAGTGGTCAGTGTTTTCTATAAAAGTGGTGACCAATCCAGATTTTCATTTCAGTCATGCACTTTAAACTCATGCACTTTCAGCTAGTTCCAGGTTGTATCCTCAAGGACTGTACAGCATTTCATCAGCAGTGTTGCATTGGCTTTTATCTTTGATTTCATACAGTCTAGTTCAGCTGCATGATTAGGCTATATAAGCTCTGAGTAATTCAGAGACAAATAATTTATATTTGGTGCACATTATGTAAATATGTAGTCATTTGTTCTTTAAGACTGGCATACCTTAAGAGTTATTATTATTATTATTATTATTATTTTTTTTTTGTCTGTTGGATTTAGTTTGCATGACTGGGAACACATGTCCGATGTTAAGATTAGAGTCTGCTCCTGTAGCTGTGCTCATGCTGGTGGGAAGGTTCACTCTGCCCACTGAGAAAAGGCTTTATTGAATTACCTGCAGAGTGATGCAGCTGGCCGTGGCTTGATTGAGAGCTACAAGCCTCATATAATCCAAGCATACTTTTTCTCTTTACCATGCATGCTAGTGCACCATGTTATGATACCCTGATGTTTCACTGATTCTGGAGATGTAATGTAATCTCAAGATGAACGTATATGTACAGAGGAATTATATTTAAATATATATGTTAAACATGTTCAGAAGGAATCATTTACATTGTAATGTAGTCTTCTGCTACTTCCAGTTGTTTTTATTCCTTGCTTTAACTCAACAGTGTCAGCATTTTCAGATACAACACTGTAAACTGTCATGCCATATATTTATAATATGTTGAAAAAATGTAAAAAAAATATATTATATCATATGTTGAAAAAATGTAATGATGTCGTATTGCAGCAGCCAAAAAAAAAAAAAAAACTATATCCTGGATATCTTCACTTTGTATGATTGAATCAAAGTTAGCTCTCTTAAAATGTAAATTTTCCAGTAAGAATACATCATAAAGCTGTCAAAATAATAAAATAATATATTGTTACTAAATTTGCTGAAAAAGAAATCTGTTTCTGATTAATTTATTGGCTGAATGAGGCATTTTGCAAATATTGAAGGAACAAATTTAAACTGACAAAATAAAGTAGTGTTACTACAATTAGTTTAAATAACTTCAAAATATGAAAGCATGCCTTGGTTTTTTGTTTTTATTTAAGGCCAAGTAAATAAAAAATGAAATTAAAGGGTAAGTTCACCCCTAAATGAAAATTAACCTATAAATTACTCACCTTCAAGTCATCCTAGATATACAGTACAGACCAAAAGTTTGGACACACCTTCTCATTCAAAGAGCTTTCTTTATTTTCATGACTATGAAAATTGTAGATTCACACTGAAGGCATCAAAACTATGAATTAACACATGTGGAATTATAGAATTATATACATAACAAAAAAGTGTGAAACAACTGAAAATATGTCATATTCTAGGTTCTTCAAAAAACCCACCTTTTGCTTTGATTACTGCTTTGCACACTCTTAGCATTCTCTTGATGAGCTTCAAGAGGTAGTCACCTGAAATGGTCTTCCAACAGTCTTGAAGGAGTTCCCCGAGAGATGCTTAGCACTTGTTGGCCCTTTTGCCTTCTGTCTGTGGTCCAGCTCACCCCTAAACCATCTCGATTGGGTTCAGGTCCGGTGACTGTGGAGGCCAGGTCATCTGGCGCAGCACCATCACTCTCCTTCTTGGTCAAATAGTCCTTGATGCCTTCAGTGTGACTCTACAATTTTCATAGTCATGAAAATAAAGAAACCCCTTGAATGAGAAGGTGTGTCCAAAGGTCTGTACTGTATATGACTTTCTTCTTTGAGACAAATCCAGTTGGAGTTATATTTAAAATGGTCTTTGATCTTTCAAGCTGTTTAATGGCACTCAGCGGGCATTGCATGCATCAGTCTTCTAATTCATCACTTCTAAGGGACCGTTCACATATCGCGTCTTCTGCATGCTCAAATTCGTTATTTCAATTTCGCGTCCGCACCACATCGAGTTAAAAACATCTCAACTTTTCAGAATGCTGCAAGCACACCGCAGGTCATTACATTTACGCATTTAGCAAACACTTTTAACCAAAGCGACTTACATTGCATTCAGGCTAACAATTTTCTCCTAACATGTGTTCCCTGGGATTCGAACCCCAAACCTTGTGCTTGCTAACACAATGATTTACCACTTGAGCTACAGGAACACGTGACAAGAACCAACAGTGAGCACAAGCTAGATTAAAGTAATTATTATGTTTTAAATATGTTTTTTTTCTTAAAAAACACATAGATTCGCTACAGGAGAACATTGTTCACTACCTCGGAGCCGTGTGAGACACTTTTTATTAAGGATGGGTGCTTTTTATTTAAAGGTGCAGTATGTAAGACAGCTAGCGGTTTAAATGGGTACTGCAAAAACAAAGCCATTCCGCACCGGAATGCACATTTCAGAGTAGAATTACTGGCTATAGCATTATTTTTCAGTGAAACAGCAATGTAAACATAGCATGATTCCTTGAGAGCAATACACTGTGTTTTCTGACATCTAGAAGTGGATAGGATCATACAGATTAAAGTTGCAGTATGTAATATAATTTCACCTAGCGGTTGAAATAGGTACTGCATGGGTCATATGATGCTACATGCACTTAAACAAATTGTTTGAACTGAAATATGTGTTGGCAGTGTGTGTACACAGCCAACCTATAATGATAAAAATACACCCAGTGTTTTTTTTTCATCTTCATAATCTTTACCCTTTTCTCAAATTGAGCTGATCTCAGATGCTGTGTGACACCACAACAACAGGCCCCTCCCAAGATAGTTGGATTTGATAGTGGCGTTTCAGCACAAACTGCACTGGCGTCTTACCTTAGACCCGCCCTGAGTGAGCTGTTAACAATCCACCATTGTTTCACCACCAGGAGTGGACTTACCCATTAGGCAAAGGTAGGCGACTGGTTGGCCCCCAAAAGCCAAGGTCCCCCTAAAATGCTTTTCATATATGAGATGCGCATTAAGCATGGACACACAAACGATTGCTGGTTACAGTGTTTATTACCACGACAACCGTCTACATGTCCAAGTCGAACGTGCTTCTTGTGTATCCTGCTTGTATCAAATGAAAATATTATGCATCTGAAGCTGACTGCCACACGAGCGCACGCACACTTCTCTCTCTGCGTCTGCACTGTTCAACGGGCGGCTGAAAGGAGCTGCACTTTCAGTTAAAACACAGATATGTTGCTTCTCTAATTTTACCTGCAAGTATAGTCGAAATTACAACACAGCTGTTATCTTTATCTTGTGTGTAGCATATTTGATTTTATCAGATGATGGCATAATTAACTCTAGATTTTTTGTGCAGATTAACAGCTTGGAAAGGAGAGATCTGGTCTTAATGGGTTGCGTTTCAGTCACTATTTCATGTTCATCCCGTTGTCTGACAGCAGAAACAGTCAAATATATCAATGAAAACAGTTTGTAGAATTTAGATACATCATAAAACCGTATCTGGCAAACAAATGTAATAATAAATAATAAATGTACATTTTGCATTCTTAGAAGAAGTTAGCTGCCCTGTATTGTGAAAATGCAAACAGGTTTGTGTGAGTAAATTGCTCAGTGCAAAGGAAGAGAAGTAATAGGAACCTAGTATTTCTAATAGACATGAACAAGTTCTTTGAAAAACATCAATGACCTATGAAACGTCTACTCTTCATGCTATGGTTTCACTAATAATAAACATATATTACATAAAGCATTCATATTTGTCTATGCCAATGTTGATTAGTTTAAAAACTGGTTTCACAAACGTTGCTTAGCTTAAGTCAGGACAAGGCCTTCGTTAAATTAAGATATTTAAGCAACTTTAACAAAAATGCCTTCAAAGACAATGTTACAGGTGTGCATCTTGACACAGAACAATGACACTGACATATTTTAAAGGGATAGTTCACCCCAAAATCCAAATTCTGTCTTTAATAACTCACCCTAATGTCGTTTCAAACCCGTAAGACCTCCGTTTATCTTCAGAACACAGTTTAAGATATTTTAGATTCAGTCCGAGAGCTCTCAGTCCCTCCATTGAAGCTGTGTGTACGGTATACTGTCCATGTCCAGAAAGGTAAGAAAAACATCATCAAAGTAGTCCACATGACATCAGAGGGTCAGTTAGAATTTTTTGAAGCATCGAAAATACATTTTGGTCCAAAAATAGCAAAAACTACGACTTTATTCAGCATTGTCTTCTCTTCCGTGTCTGTTGTGAGAGAGCGTTCAAAACATTGCAGTTTAGTGATATCTGGTTCGCGAACGAATCATGTGATGTAACCGGATCTTTTTGAACCAGTTCACCAAATCGAACTGAATCATTTTAAATGGTTCGCGTCTCCAATACGCATTAATCCACAAATGACTTAAGCTGTTAACTTTTTTAATGTGGCTGACACTCCCTCGGAGTTAAAACAAACCAATATCCCGGAGTAATTCATTTACTCAAACAGTACACTGACTGAACTGCTGTGAAGAGAGAACTGAAGATGAACACCGAGCCGAGCCAGATAACGAACGAAAGATTGACCGGATATCACTACACAGCAGTGAATGCACACAATTGATTGACAGCCCTAAGTTAAAATGACAAAAATAAAATGTAGGCTTACACTGGTAACTCATCAGTGGACTTTCCTCGTCAATATAGGCTATATTTTTTCACACTTTTCTCATTCTCACAAATTTTAAGTTTTTATATGAATTAACCTCTGAAGGGAACTGATTGTCTTCAGAAAAGTTTAAATCGCATTTTCATTTTACCTGATGAAGTATAATTTATTAGCTGAGCTGCTTTGTTTACAGCCATTACCGGGAAACCACTATATTTCTGATGTTCCAAAAGCACCTCCTACTGGCAGAGAATGAATGTGAATTGTCAGTAATTCAGTCCACGGTTTTTGTTCAGACCAATGTGAAAATAATTGTTAAATAAAATGTTTTAAATAATATAATAATTTATACTTCCGACTCATCCCTTTTCTTTAAAAATGGTTTAAAGGTTAAATTGTGAGGTTTCTCATTAAAACTTGTATCTCAACTAGCGATATGCCGGTATCTAATTTTCCTGTTGCGGTTAATTGATAATGCTTTTATCACGGTATACGGTATTATCACGGTATTGAAATTTTGTTTTAAAAAAAGTGGTCATAATACAGTATAACAGGTTAAATAACTTTTTTTATTATTACAAAAATAACTAAACATTTAAAACAAAGCAATACAGAAAAATATATAAAAGTTAAATGTTTTACACATTAAAGTGCAAAAGAACTATAAAGACCAATAGGTATCACTTTACAATAAGACCTCATTAGTTAACCTTAGTTGATGCATTAACATTCAAGGCAAGGCCAGTTTATTTATAGCACATTTCATACACAATGGTAATTCAAAAAGAAATTAAAAAAAAAAGTCATGAAGAAAAATAATCACAAAAATAAAAAGCAATTTAAGAACTTGAAAATGAAAATGATTTAAAAATTGACTTAAAATGAATTTAAGACAGTTTAAAAATAGAAAATGATTATACATAAATACAGTGTAATACATAAAATATAGTGTAATCAGTTCGGACATCACATAGTGCTCATTCAATAAATGCACAGCTAAACAATGAGCAATAGCTACATTTGATGTAGATGTTATTAATCTTTGTTAAAAAATACAAGTCTTAGTTCATGTTAGCTCATTAAATAACACAGTTGCAACTTTCAATTTTAACAATGTGTTATTAAATATTGGAATACCTAAGATTAATGAATGTTCAGAATAATTTTTTCATTGGCAGTTTATGTTAAAGGGACAATAAGTAACTTTTTAGGTATTATCTAAAATCAATATTTTTATTCATAAATATGCCCTCAATGGTGTACAAATACCTATGCCAATGTTTAAACTAATCCTCGTAAATGAAGAATTTATTATCTTTATATACATGGGATGGCTAGGTCGACGGAGGCTTCCATGTAGTTCCGCCATCTTGCAAAACTATAATAGCAGAGAGGGACAAAAAGTACTAAGCCAACGTGTTTCCACAACGCGTTTTCGGTCAGAGCCAGAAACGCAGGTGCAGAGCAGTGAGAGGCGCTTGAAACTGCACCGG
The DNA here is from genome assembly GCF_963082965.1 of Carassius carassius. Lineage (NCBI taxonomy): Eukaryota > Metazoa > Chordata > Actinopteri > Cypriniformes > Cyprinidae > Carassius > Carassius carassius. The sequence goes on along the minus strand of NC_081758.1, from coordinate 19,646,827 downwards.
CAAGTTTAAAAGTCTGGATTGCATTCTTATTATGGACCATACATATGCCGCGCCACAGGAGAAGAAAACATCGTCGCCAAAATGAAGTGCTATTAGAAGACATCCTGTCAAAGCTTTTTGGTATATCGCCTACCGTAGATGCAACGCGCATTAGAAAAAGCGAGGCGCTGGAGAGCAAAATTAGTTTGAATGCAAAATACAATTTCACCACTAGATGGGAGTAATTCCTACTTACAGTCCCTTTAACTAATGAAGCCATAATGTAAAGTGTGAATGAACAATAAAAGATCAAAACACTTTCAAACAATATCTAGGGCATTTGTAGTCCAGATAAAAAAAAAAAAATGAACGTTTGAAGATAAATAGCCTATTTAGTCTAAATATTTCAGTAGTTGGCTCTGTAATAAACACCATAGGGAAAACAAAAATCTGAATGGTTATTTAAGATTATTTTTGTTTACAGGGTAAGGGCTGCATTTAGCGCCATCTGCTGTCAGAGAGTAAATGTGCTTTCATTCAGCGCGTCTCTCACGTGTTCCTCCATGCGCTTCTCATGCGCGTTTGTTCACATCAGAGCGCATGCGCTCTTTCAAGCAGCATACAGCGATGTTGTGCATTTTAAGCAGCTGATGGGAATAATATTCTTAAAATGCATTCCAAATTCTAAATAATTTGTAATGTATATTTATTCACGGTATTTAGAAGTGCCGACAATAACAATATCGTGCATATTAATCACCGCAATATATCGCATTATCGAATACCGACACAAGTCTAATCTCAACAGTAAAGCAATTGTTATTTTGTGGTCTACAACATGAAATAATAAAAGTGTCTGGTAAATGAATAAATGTAAATGTAAATGAAAGAATCCAATTATAACATACATAAAAAATGTAGAAACATTGGATGCAACAATGTTATCTTTGCAAAATACCTTTCCTAATAATGGGCTAACTAGCAAGTTTCATGATGAATGCAGCTAAAGTAAACAGTCCCTCAGAGAGCAGCTCACTAGAGAGGGGCGGGGTCAGCAGAGTCAAGTCAAGTCAAGTCACCTTTATTTATATAGCGCTTTAAACAAAATACATTGCGTCAAAGCAACTGAACAACATTCATTAGGAAAACAGTGTGTCAATAATGCAAAATGACAGTTAAAGGCAGTTCATCACTGAATTCAGTGATGTCATCTTTGTTCAGTTTAAATAGTGTCTGTGCGTTCATTTGCAATCAAGTCAACGATATGTTGGATCTGGTGGCTACAGTGACATCGGAATAAGAGAAAAACAGACAGATATTAGCATAGATGCCATTCTTTTAATGATGTAGCAAGTACATCGGGTGTTATGGGAAGTGTTCCCGGTTCCGGTCTACCTAATTAATGCAGCCTAAAAATCCTTTAACGGATTTGGATATTAGAAACATATTAGTATGTTATGCGTAAGCCAGGTTAAAGAGATGGGTCTTTAATCTAGATTTAAACTGCAAGAGTGTGTCTGTGAGCTCATTAACATTTAAAGGAAAATGCTACAAAACTGCGTGCTCTGAAAAGAGCAATTTTTTGACAGAGTAAGGGGCCGTTCACATGTCACACCTAAAAACTCGTGGAAAAACGCTAGGCTCGCCACTTTCTCCTTCTTTCCCAAGCGTTGGGGCAGTTGCGCTCCTGAGGCGTCTGTTGTTGCTAAGCATCAATCAGTTGCGATCTCCGTTACAACAAGGAAATTTCAGCAATTGATTTCCACCACCGAGAAACCCTTGCTGTAACTCTGCTACAAGATTTATTTACGAAGAAAAGTAAAAATGCTGCAGTGTTTGGGTGCACCCCATTCTTCAAAAAAATTCTTTCAAAGTAACAAAAAAGGTGAGGTAGCTGATAGGTTGGTTCTTGTCACATGACCTGCGGTGCGCTTATGCATTCTGAAAAGTTGAGAGGTTTTTAACTCGATGCAGTGCGGACGCGCCTGGAAAAAACGAGCGTGTGGCACCGTGTGCGCGTCGCGACCACGTCGCTTCCATTATGAGCGTGCATACCGCGCACCTACATTTGAAGTAACGAACTTGAGCGCGCAAAAGACGCGATATGTGAACGGCCCCTAAAAAGGTTTTTTACACTACCATTGAGAAATTTTAACCAAACTATATTGCAGACTTTTCATTAAGACCCTAGAGAATCAACTTGTGGATAATGGGCATCCTGTGACCCCTTTAAGTTTACTATATATTTTAATATACATGATACCTGTGGTCTGAGACGAGGTCATTTTAGGGGTAGTAAATGATAATGTGATGCCATGCTTTTGATGAAGAGACAATCAAAGGAAATGTGCATGTGTGCTAAGAACATTCTTGAACCCTTCTGTCATCTCTGCTTAGTTTCATCATTAAAATGTTTCAAAACTAATGGCAGATAAATGTTTTGTTCCATGTCTTAAGAATCATATAAAAGGCCACAATTTTCAGACAGTTTAATAGGGAATTATGACATAAATAACATAAATGAACTTTTTTTTAATCCCCAGAACAAGTGTTTATACTATATGTTTTATCAGTTAGGGCCAATTAAATATAAAAAACACAAATAATAATTCACAACATAAAAATATGAAATAGAATAACAATATCTGTGCTTCTTTCCCTGTAATATATAGTTGAGTCTTCTACACATAACTGAAAGATTCAGACATTTAACTTTTTTCTATGAATAAAAGAACATCATCAGAAAATGGCAGTAACATTTTCACCAGACGCTAATTTACCCTCACCCAACACATTCCTTCTTTTCCTCTTTCTCCATAATATCATCAATTCCTGGAGCAATCTCTTGACACAAGATGCACTAGCATCCTTCTTATAGATGAGGTAATTTGCTTCTAGTCACACTGCCTGACAACAAAGAAAGAAAAGGGACATTCACTCTTTCCTCTTGTCTGCATTTCAGTTGTCACGTCTGTCTGTGAATAAAATAACTGTTTACATTTGAAATTGTTAGCACTTTTTGTGTTTTCTTCCTTATATGAATATATACTTCTGTGAGTATTTAAAAAAATGCTAAATGTTGTCTAAGTGTAACATTACTAGAGTAGCAACACGTATATGTAAAACACTAAAACTTATTTATATCACAGCCCTAAAATGAAAGAAATATCACTAAATGTATATTGAAATAGTGAAATTGATTTGTTCTTAGGATGAAATGCCATATTTAATTAGGTTCGCTTTTGCCCCCTCACAGTGTCTTAACAAATTGACAGGCAATTTTACAGCTTGCCTCGTAAAACCATTGTTATTCATGACAGCTTACCAAATATGCTATAATGTTCTTGCATATAGAAGCTGACTTGCTGAATCCCAATGCACCAGGGAAGGCGTAGAGAACAGAACCACCATACATCATTTTGACAGAGGCTATCAAGAGTGCAAGACCTATTTTCAGTCCACTTGCGCCTGATTGTACCTAAACTGTGCACTTAGGTTGAGCTGTTCAGATCAGTAAATGATGTGTAGCAATTAGGAAATTATTTCAGACTTTTATTGAGATCTTCATTTTATCAGGAAAAATCATTTAGATTTAGTTGTATTCGAACTAGTGTTTTCCATAGCTATTTGCTTTATAGCTGATGCTCTACAGTATGTGACTTTCTACTGTCCATCAGCAGTCCTGTCAGATCTCCCCCATTACGCAGGTAGATTGGGTTAAGTGTTGTCTCTTCCTCATGGTCCACATCAATTCAGTCGGCCAATAATGGATTACTCTGCAACCTGAGCACTCAGCTTCCCAACGGCATGCAAACACAATGAAAATTAAACAAGCTCTCTCTTTTGATCCACTAGCTGTTGTAAGGTCTCACAGACTCATTTGCAGAGGTGTACAGGTCTTCCAATATGGTGGGGATTATGATTACACAGTGTTTTTTATAGATATAGATATAGATGTATCACTAAGTGCTTGTACAGTCTGGTGGCTTTTCCAAAGATTTATGTTGGTTATTTATGAACTGTGTAGCCCAAAGCACTCACAATAAAACTTTAAACCTGTGTTTCTCCCAGACTCATGAGAGCCATAAAGTCACAAACTATTCTTCTGTGGTGACTGCAGACCTCCCGCTATCATCTAATCATGGATGATACAGCTCCACAAGACAAGTCTTCTGTCGTGAAAGGAGCCAGAGACATTGCTAAGGAGGCCAAACGACAAGCTGTTAAAAAGGTCAACAAAGTTGTGGACCGTGGCTCAAATGAATACTCCAGCAGTCACACCTACCAGCGCTTCCAGGATGAAGACGATGACTACTACAGCCAGCCGGATGGAAACTACACAGGAGACCAGGCCAATGATGAAGAGGGATCCAGCGATGCCACTGAGGGTCACGATGATGAGGATGAGATATATGAAGGAGAGTACCAGGGGATCCCCTCGGATGCAAAGGCCAGAGATGAACCGGTGGCTCTGGGACAGCCGCTGGCGGACGGCGTAAAGGACCGGAGAGAGATGGAGAACGAGAGGCAGGCAGATGAGGAGGAGCTGGCGCAGCAGTACGAGCTCATCATACAGGAGTGTGGACATGGCAGGTTTCAGTGGCAGCTGTTCTTCACGCTGGGGCTGGCGCTCATGTCTGATGGTGTGGAGGTCTTCGTGGTGGGCTTTGTTCTCCCTAGTGCAGAGACTGATATGTGTGTTCCTGACTCAAGCTCTGGATGGCTAGGTAAGAATATAACAAAACTAACAAATGTTCACTGACACTGTATAATGCATATGCCACACTGTATGCAAAGTTTGCATTTTATCGTCATGCATTGCCTGGGAATTCAACCTATGAGCTTGGTGTTGATAGTACCAGGATTAACAGTTTGGGCTGCTGGAAATAGAAACCAACAAATGTGTGTGTGTGTGTGTGTGTGTGTGTGTATGTGTGTATATATATATATATATATATATATATATATATATATATATGTGTGTGTGTGTGTTTGTTTGTGTTTGTTTGTGTGTGTGTGTGTGTGTGTGTGTGTGTGTGTAACAGTACAGACCAAAAGTTTGGACACACCTTCTCATTCAAACAGTTTTCTTTATTTTCATGACTATGAAAATTGTAGAGTCACACTGAAGGCATCAAGGACTATTTGACCAAGAAGGAGAGTGATGGGGTGCTGCGCCAGATGACCTGGCCTCCACAGTCACCGGACCTGAACCCAATCGAGATGGTTTAGGGGTGAGTTGGACCGCAGACAGAAGGCAAAAGGGCCAACAAGTGCTAAGCATCTCTCGGGGAACTCCTTCAAGACTGTTGGAAGACCATTTCAGGTGACTACCTCTTGAAGTTCATCAAGAGAATGCTAAGAGTGTGCAAAGCAGTAATCAAAGCAAAAGGCGGCTGAAGAACATATAATAATTATATATAATTATATTACACTTTTTTGTTATGTATATAATTCCACATGTGTTAATTCATAGTTTTGATGCCTTCAGTGTGAATCTACAATTTTCATAGTCATGAAAATAAAGAAAACTCTTTGAATGAGAAAGTGTGTCCAAACTTTTGGTCTGTACTGTGTGTGTGTATATATATATATATATATATATATATATATATATATATATATAAAATTACTTTATTCTGTTAGCTCTAGGTGGTTTTTATGTTCTTTTACTACTTTTTTCTGTTTTCTTCTTCATTGTTTGCAAACAAAGAACAATAACATAAATCTACATAAATATTTATAATTCTTAGCACAGTAACTGCGCATATTTTATACTTAACATACTTAACATTATCATGCAAAATTATTTCCAGAATTAACTGTAGCAGAATCAATATTACAATTATTTAATCTGTTCGTCCACCGAGCAGAGAGTAGAATCATTTAAATAGTTTGAAAACGGTTACTTGCATTGGCTCGTTGCTGAACAAGAGTCCGGATACCAAAGACAACTGAGATTATTGATGAGTTTGTTAGGAGTGAGCTGGAGGATTTTGTCTGGTTTTTTTTGAAGATTAATCAATTTATTTAATAAGATCAACAAAGTTTATTTAAGGTAAAACTGCTGGAAAGTCAGACTTGAGGTAGGAGTCTGAGATTTAGCACCCATATAAATGTAGACTGTGCAGCCAGGTCTGTAATTTATAAACACATGTCAAAACTCTAAAAGGATCTCTGAATCGCTGAGTTGCAGCGGTGACGTCTTCCAACTGATGATCTGGGCCACATTACAGTGGGAAGAAAAGAGTTGAACTCTTGAGTCTTGAAGTCCTGAGCACCGAGAAGGACTTTGGTCTGGAACCCGCAAACAAAGGAGCCTTGAAAGTGAAGGTTCTGAAATCTGTGTGGAAGAGCCAGACAACCTGGAACACACAGTGGTTTAGGATCATTGATATTATTATCAATTGACATTCTTATGTGTTTTATCAGTTTAATCAAGTCTTAATCAAATCAATTTTCTCTCCATCCTTCTTTTTCATCCTGCTTTTCTTCACTTATGCAATCATCTTGGAGAGCCCTGAGGGCATTACATGGCATGCTCTGCTTCCCTCTCTTTCATGCTCCCATCTCTTTGTACTTACTCTGTCAATGGCTTTTAAGACATAATCACACGTGGCCGGCCGTCATCAGCAGAAGAATTTGCTGCTCCTCAGCTAGAAGGATTGAAACACTGTAAGGATCAAAATAAATATATATTTTTAAAAAGGCTTAAATGGTTTTACATATTTTTAACCTTTTTAAAATAGTATCTTATGCTCAACAAGTCTGCATTCATTTAATTAAAAAAATACATTTAAAACAGTAATATTGTGAAATATTATCGTTTAAAGAAACTGCTTAAATATATTTTAAAGGAGGCCTATTATGCCCCTTTTTACATTATGTAATATAAGTCTGCCAGCATGTGTCTGGGAAGTTTCAGCTCAAAATACCCCACAGATCATTTATTATATAATTTTAATTTTTTTTTTCATGCCTGTAATTTGTTTTCATGCCTGTATCTTTATATGCAAATGAGCTGCTGCTCCCCGCCCACTTTTCCAGAATAGGACTGAGCCTTTACAGCTTTGTTTTTGATTATGTATATTTCACTGAAATCATGCATTTTAAAGTATTATTGCCCTTATGTTAAAAACACATAAAAAAACTGACTGAAGGTAAACAGCTGGGAAAGAAATTGCATGTTTATATTATATATGTGTGGTAGCAGCATAATATAAAGTAAATAAACACAATGGTGGCACCATTGGTGGAAAAGGGGTGGTGATCAATATTATAATAAGATCCCTCACAGTGGGAGCAAAATCTGAAGTTCTCCTTTTTCACATGCTTGCAGAGAAAGGCTTACCAAAAAACAATTACTGGGTTGGTCTTTTTTTTTATATTGTCGCTGTCAGGCGGAATCTTCGTATCTCCAAAATCATAAGTTTTCAGCAAATAAAAAAAACGGCATATTTTTTTAGTTTAACACAACATTTCCCCTAAATCATGTTTTATCGGAGATACAAGTTTTATGACTTGGGAGCAGGGAGATACGAGTTTGTGCCGTCATTTATAAGAATGATACGGACAGAGATGTTGCTGCTGCCAGCAGTGTTCATCAAAGTCTGCGGTCACGTTGAGCCTTTTGACAAGAGACAAGGCTTTACGAGCTAATCAAAGCAAATGATTGTGGTTACATACATCTTCCTTAACTCTATTTTAAACGTTAGAGCTATGATAGATGCAAAACCAAAATAAAACGATAAACTGACTAGGCTGTCTAATAGGCAGAAATTAATCTGCACGCAAAATTGGCGATCGCGTTGAACCTTTTGACAAGAGAAAAGGCTTCAATAGTTAACCAAAGCTAACGACTGTGGTTACATACATCTTCCTAAACTCCATTTTAAAGGTTTGAGAGCTATAAGTGATGCAACACAAAAAAAATAAAAATGATGAGCTGATTAAAATGTCAAATAGGCGGTAATTTTCCTAATCTGCTCGCCAATTTACCTTCGAGGCTCACGGGCTTCCTTCTGCAACGAAGCATGTATCAAACTTAACTATTTTCACTCGTTATTGTATCCAAAGAGGCTTACTTGGCGCCAGTAGAAAGACTTATTTATTTTTCTCCCATAAATAAAAACCTTGCTACCTCTGTGTTTTACATGCACAGTGCCAAGAGAGGCATAGTCTATAAGTAGGCCTAACAGTTGAACTTAAAGTCAGTAAAATAATAATAAAAACAGTTTAATGGTGGTATCCAAAACATCCAATTTAATTCAAGTATAATATTAGATACATTTCAAAACTTCAATGCACATGCATAATAAGCCTAGTATTAAGTAGATTTTTGAAATACATCAATAACTGATATCATAGTGTTACACAGATAACATTGCCATCATATACGGACTGTGTTAAAAATGCATCCTATATTAAACTAGTGAAGCAAATTGTGGTAAAAGTCTTTTGGGATGACTTACTTCAGGTCTTGGAGGTGTTTGAATTTCAGCTCTTTGATCTTCAGGTGGTCTGAAGATCAAAGATCTGACACAGACAAATTTGCTGCAAAAAAATAAAATGAATAAAAGTCAAATGGTCGTTTCCCTAAATTATACGGCATGTTTACATATGATAACGAGGCAAGAAGCCAGCTAGCTTGCTTAAAGAGATGAACAACATGGCAAAGGCAGCTACTTGTTGAACATGACGGCATGCCTTGACATTGTAAGATACAATCCTGTTTTATCTGCAATGCACAGGGTTTAGTCTGCATTGCAGTGGATTGTCTTGGGGTAAATTTAGATCGTCATACGAGCGCCAGAAATAGCGGTGGCCGAGATTTTTTTTAAGTCCCATGAAAATCACGTTAGCTATCTCACCAGACATGACGACAAAACCAATGCATAGTGGCTAACTAAGTCAACAGCATGCTATTTTTGTGCATTAAATTCATTATCCTCATCAGAAACAAAACCATGGGAGATTTCAGTCATCAAGATAGCTATCGTCCAATGCTAGACCTAGCAGAAAGAAAAATCTAGCATCCTCAGAAACGATACATGACACCTCAGCACTACCAATACTTAGAGATAAAACTGTTATATATAATATATATAAACTGATATTATATAATTCATATAACTGAATCATGAATAACAATTGTTTTGAGGATATTTACCTCAGAGGATGTGTTGCTCGACGAGGATTCGTTGCGACTCTCAGTCTTGATTATGCTGCGAAGCTCCCGCGGTGTGAAGAAGAGGTGGAGTTACGAGACTTTTCGGACAGTTGAAGTGCCCAGTGGAGTTACGAGATGTGCTCTCAAGCTATTTTAAGACTTATTTATTTATTTAAGACTTAAGATTGGTTAAAAATTTGTAAAATTAACATATCCACGTGGGGACTGACCAATAGCATGGATTTGTGAAAAAATATGAAATTTACAAAATATGGACATAGGAGGTTTCCGTCCGACAGCGACAATATGTACTTTCTTGGTTGGTGGATGCCCCAGTGATACGATTATAGAGCTTAAACATGGAAAACGTCATATTTTCATGATTTGTCACCTTAAAAATATACATTTTACAGTTATGACAAAGCTGAAAGTAAATGTTTATTTTTTTTTAATTATCATTAGTTTTTTGATATCACAAATATCAAAAATATTTGTACTGCTTAGTATTTATGTGAAAACCATACTTTTCTTTTTCGTAATTCATTTTCAAGTTCGAATGAGCTGAATTTATTAAAAGTTTATTATTATTATTTTTTTTTAACAATGTTGTTTTGGAACATACTAGGAGACCAAAACAAGAGCATTTACAGAGAGCCAATGACTTACAATGAACAAGGCAAACACGTGGGGTATATATACACAGGATAACAAGATTAACAAGGAGCTAATGATGGTGGAGATAATGATATTATTTTTATTGCACCGTGCTCCCCATCTATGTAATTCATAAACACACATTTACTATGCACAGTACAATCAGATTGCTTGAGATTGTCCTGTTTTGTTGTTGCTGGTATAGAGACAGAGCAATACGCGTCATAATCAGAAAACCACGCCTATGTCCAACCGTCAAAAAAAAAAACAAGTGTTTAAGGACACAAAAGTAGAGCCCAAAGTGTTATATTAAGGATTATTTTAGCACCCTGTGTGAATCTGAGAGGAGGAGATATATTGTGAAACTAAATTGTATTGATCTATGTCTGTGCCACAACTTACCATTTTTTTTTTGTGGATGCTTCACGTCTTATTGCCTGTATCCATTTTTGTCTCTTTAAAGGTTAGCTTTTATGGTTCAGTAGCTTATAAAAACTTTTTTAGCTTGTTTGCTGTATACCTTGTCACACAGGTTTATAAGTATATAAGTTTATATTGCTATAAGTCTGAAATATTTATTTATTTATTTATTTTGCTGATTTATGTTGGTAGGTGTGCTAGACAACAGATTAATCCCTCACCTTTTTGTTATTGTGCTTTTTGTTTCTATGCAACAGTTGTTCATTATTGGTGTAGAAGTAGCTGCATGATTCCCAGCTTTGTTGAGTTGACAATCAACCCCATTGGACCCTGCTGAGAAAACATAATCAGCACTCCCTGCTGTGTCAACAGCCCCAGTCAACACTAAACTGCTTTCGTACAGCTCCACTAGCCAGCAGACTCACTCTCTATCACCTGTCTAACCCACTACAGCTTCAGTAAGCCAAGACATGCAGACAGTTCTGATAGTTTGTTAATATCTAGTTACAGTGGATTGGAATGGGAGATTTTAAGTAACTATGTTTTTGGCACATTTATTTTTTTATTTATTACTAATGTTAAAAATTGAGGGGGGGGGGGGGTGTTTGGTATGACCTTTTTAAGTGAGCAGATTGCTGAAAAGTCAATGCGTGACATGATCTTAGGAGTCTTCATTACAAGTGAAGAACATCTGGAGACAAATGTGTCTTTTATGTCTCTATGAGTCTGCAGTATTATTAGAATATGAGACATGCATTTATCATACACACGTTCTTAATTAAAGCAAGTGTATAATCACATCAGTCATAAAATAGTCTACCTCCAAAGTGAATCTATTTAGCAGGCTTGTTTCTGTACCAGCAAAGCACTTTATTGCTCACTTTTAATTGCTGTGCTGGTTCAACAGCAGCAAAATTGTAAGTGTTTGGTCACAAAGAAAGCTGCTGTATCAGATGAGAAAATGTACACTTTGAGAAATCAGCAAATCTCCAAAATGTTTTTGCATTGCAACACACGCTCAGTGTAAAAAGTGTCACTGCATCTCTTATTTAAAATGTACCTTTATTTTTTTAATGTGCTTATTTTATTGTACTTGTAAATTCACTCATTCTTCATAAATGTAAGTATTTAGGCAAAATTTGACTCAGATTTTGTGTATATTGCTGTTGTTAATAGACTTTCAGGGTGTTTTTTCTTTTTATCTATGCACCATCTGCAGTATGTTATTTCTGCTGTTGATATGTAGGGCATCTTATTACAATACACAATAGCTGAAGTTCTTTTTCAGTGAAATCCTGTGATGTCTGAGGTCTTCTGTAGAGATTAATCTGATACATTTTTTATGGTTATTTGTTTTTTCTTTGGGCTACTTATGTAATCAGCATTTCGCACACAAACTCGTTGGCTACTAGCATCATCCCGGAAAGTCTCCTGCATTTCACACAGAAAGCAACAAAGAAAGTCCTCAGGTGAAAACAGCTGTCAACTGAAAGTTTAATGAGGTTCTTGTTGTGAGAAACAGTTGCTTATAAACCAATAGATAGAAATCAGCTCCCAAACATTAATGAAGACAAAACAAACACTCCTGAATAAGACTGCGTCAGTTTGTGTGTTATTCTGCCTGAGGTGTGTGTTCCCACTCTTCTCTCATTTACCGCAGGCAGCATTGTGTATCTGGGGATGATGGTAGGGGCCTTCTTCTGGGGCGGTATGGCTGACAAGGTGGGCAGACGGCAGTGTCTGCTCATTTGCATGTCCATGAATGGTTTCTTCGCCTTCCTGTCCTCTTTTGTGCAGGGCTATGGCTTCTTCCTGCTCTGTCGCATGATAGCCGGCTTCGGGTGAGTCTGTTTCCCGCAGAACATAATCTGTGGTACTCCTTCAAGACATTAGACTTGTCAAGCCCAAATAGTGGATCTTGATAGAGACTTTAGATTTTGTACATCATAAAATACAAAGAAATTTTATATATATAGACTACTGTTTTGGTCCAGTAGAATAAATACATTAATACTTTTATTCAGTAAGGATGCATTAAATAATAAAAATTAAAAAAAAAAAGATTTATATTTCAAATAAATTTTGTTCTTTTAAACTTTCTATTCATCAAAGAATCCTGAAAAAATGGTTTTCTTGGTTCACGCTTTTCACAAAAATATTAAGCAGCACGAAATATTGACAATAATTAGAAATGTTTCTTAAGCATCAAATCAGCATATGGAGCAGAATGATTCCTGAACATTTACATTTATTCATGTGGCAGACACTTTTATCGAAAGGCTTCATTCAAAATAGTAAAGTTAGGAAAGGAAGGGATAAAGGATATTAATAGCATAGATAAAGTGAAGGCATATATATATTTTTGCAGGTAGATGTTCACGGAAGAGATGAGTTTTCTTGAAGTTTCTTGAAGATTGTGAGGGATTCGGCTGTTCGGGTGGGGTCATTCCACCAACAGGGTACGATGAAAGAAAACGTCCTTGAGAGTGAGTTTATGCCTTGCTGCGATGGGACCATGAGCCACCACACATTTACTGACCGCAGGCTTCTGGAGAGGATGTAGATGCTTAGGAGAGAGTGGAGGTAGGGGGGTGCAGAGCCCATGACGGTTCTGTAGCAAGCACCAATGTCTTCAACTTAATGCGAGCCGTGACCTGAAGCCAGTGCAGAGAGATGAGAAGCAGTGTGACATGGGCTTTCTTGGGCTCATTGAAAACAAGATGTGCTGCTGTATTCTGAATCCAGTAGTCCAGCCTAGAAATGACAAGAGCCTGGACAATAAGCTGTGTTGAATGCTCTTTTAGGAAAGGTTGGATCTTCCTGATTCCTTGTGTAGTGTGAAACTGCATGATTGTGCTGTTTTTACAATATGATTTTAAAGGTCAGCTGAGCCCAAGATTCCTGGCCGAACATGATGGGATTATTGTTGATGGTAGACTGGTTCTGTACTGATGGGGTAGCTGGGAAGATGAGAAGCTCTGTCTTCACCAGGTTGAGCTGCAGGTGATGCTCTTTCATTCATGCCAGTGTGTCATGTGAGGATCATGTGACACTCAAGAGTGATGGCTGAAGTTTCAGCTTTGCCATGACAGGAAGAAATCACATTTTACAATATATTAAAACATTCAGTAGGCTATTTTTGAGCATATACATCCTATAGTGATGAAGACTCCCTTGAGCAACACTGTACATATACCTCTGCCACTCTTGTGTGTAAGCAAGCAGACACGGAACCTATCCATTTAACACTTATAATAAACCTAAATATAGTCTCAAACTACACTTTGACATGGGTTTCTAGAAAACGTTCTCGGTTGGTATCATGATGAACTATACAATGGGCACCTTTTATCAACCCTCTTCTAAAGCGAGAATGTCTCCCTTATTCTTTAGATAATAGTCATTTTTCAGACTGACCATACATAACATCTGACTGGATCAATAGCCTCTGTAGTGCTGCGTTCTTGGTTCTCTGAATCTCCATTTCTGGAGGAGACTGTCTGTGGGTCCACTGCTAAGGCACTTTTCTCTCTTTGTTATTGTGAATCTTTGAACATATTCTTCATTCTGATATGCTGATTTGGTGCTCAAGTAACATTTGTTATTATAAATGTTCATTTAATGGATCCTAACTAAATATAAAACAACTTTTGAGCAGTAGTGTAGAAAAATATATCTATTTTTTTTTAACTTTTATTCTTTTTAAATTAGATTTTTTAGATTTTCATTTGAATATTGATCTGAAGACACCCGGGACTAATTAACTCAGTTGTAACAATTATGTGCAATCTCGCAGACTAGACACATTTTGTTTTTCTGAGTGGGCACATGGTAGCTTTTTAATTAAATCTATTGCTTTACACCAGTAGAGCTTTTTTTGTGTGATTGCATTTGACTTAAGTGAGGAGTGTTCTCCAGCAGAAGAACATGATTTCTATGTAGATTTTTTTTTGCCAGTTAAAACTTTATATATATATATATACACACACACACACACACACACACACACACACACACACACACACACACACACATGCACATGCACATGCACACACACACACAATACAATATAAAAAGGTCCACAGATCCACAGTTGTTTTAAATTATGCTATAAATGAAAGTACATACAAAGGAAAGAGCTGTCATAATTTGCTGAGCTCTTGGACCCTCTGAACTTTATTCTTCTTGTCTTGTTCTTCAGGATTGGGGGAGCAGTGCCCATCGTCTTCTCATACTTTGCTGAGGTGTTGGCTAGAGAGAAGCGTGGAGAGCATCTGAGCTGGCTCTGCATGTTCTGGATGATTGGAGAGATTTATGCCTCCGCCATGGCCTGGGCCGTCATACCTCACTATGGTGACAGAACCAGATCATGCACTACATTGCATCCTATTAATTGCTGATAATCTTTGTTAAGGTTTTTAATTATTATTAAAAGATTTTAATATCATTTTTTATTTTATTTTATGTTGTTACAGAAGATTTCTGTTTCAAATAAAAGCTGTTATTTTTAACTTTTTATTGATCAAAGAATCCTAAAACCTCAAGGTTTCCACAAAAATATTAAACAACACAACTGTTTCCAACACTGATAATAAGAAGAAATATTTCTTAAGCAGTAAATCAGCATATTTGAAGGATTTCTGAAGGATCACATGACACTGAAGGCTGGAGTAACGGCTGCTGAAGATTCAGCTTTACCATCACAAAATATATTAAAATAGAAAACTATTATTTATTAATATAAATAATTTTCCATTGTTACAATATTAGTGTTTTTCGGTTCTATAAACCATGGGACTATAACTATAGATGTCCAAAAAAAATGGTTTTGTCAAGGTACCATCTCCAAAAATCTATAGCCGCATTTCCACTGTCGGGCCAGTGTGAGCCAGGGCTTAAAACGGGCCGGGCCAGGCTAATAGCGTCGGGGCAAGTAGTACCGTGGCCAGAATAGCGCAGGGTTTCCACAGTCAGGGCCTGAAGCTCCGCTGCATGTCACTAAAACCCATCCTTTACACGCCTCTCAGAAACAACGTCACGAAACCCCATCATTTCAGCAACAAAGAGAAGTTATCAGAAAACGAAGAAATAAGTCATTGGAACTAGCGCGATCACAAAACGAACATGATAAAAGAGGCCGTTTGTTTGCATGCTTTGTTAAATATTTCAATTCAAAAGCATCAATGTTTTACTATAGAATACCTGATACATTGATCATAATGAATTAATTTATCAGGAATCAAAATTAATCACACATTATTTATTTATTTTTAACGCTTATGAAAATAGCCTGCTTATTCAGTCGAGTCTGTTTCTGTTTATTTGTAGTCACATTTAGAATGAATGATAATATCTCTATTTTGATAAAAGCTCCCGAACATAAAACATTATTATATTTCTATGATAGGCTACTTGGAGCTAAACTCTCAAGACGAGGCTTGTGACAGATAATATAAGTTACTAAATAAATACACGATTGTGATAGAGAATAAGAAGCTGACATCTGATTTCTTCAAGCGGTCATATTTACCATGTTTACTATGGTAATGTTAATGTTTATGTAATGTAAATTATAAATATTTCTGCCTTGTATGGTGATTATAATTCACATCAGATCAAGTTATTGCAAAGACTCCTGCTGACTGAAAGTGAGTTTTGAGCTCAACTTATTGAAAAAAAAAAAAAAAAGTGTTTATTGCTGGTGTTATAGCTGTTAGCTTTCTGAAATGATCCGCAGCGCAGACTCTCTATTTTTATAAAAGCTCCCGAACAAAATTCATTAGGCTATTATATTTTGATGATAGGCTATGCTACGTGGAGCTAAACTCTCAGACAAGACGACAAATACAATATGTTACTAAATTAATACACAATTGTGTTAGAGAATAAGAAGATGACGTCTGATTTCTCCAAGTGGTTACATTTACCATGTTTACTATGGTAACGTTAATGTTTAGCGTGCATAGTCTTTTACATCGCTTATAAATATTTCTGCCTTGTTTAGTGATTGTAATCCACATCGGATCGAGTTATTTCAAACACTTGCTGCTGACTAAGAGTGAGTTTTGAGCTCAACTTATTTAAAAAGTCTTTAATGCTAAAGTTATATAGCTGTTATCTTTCTGTAATGATCCGCAGCGCTGAGCTCTCCAGAAACTCCGCCTTTGTTCATAACCACTCCTCTAGCCCCAGCTGGCCCTTTTCCCAGATGGCCTTTTCGTCGGGCCAAAAAACCCTGGCCGTTGGCCCCGATGAAGCCCCGACTGATCAAGCCCTGGAAGTGACAGTAGAAACGCGACTGGCCCTGGCACGCACTAGCACGTCCGGTTTAAGCCTGACAGTGGAAACGTGGCTTATGAAGACTCTTTCTTGTAAGAAAGACAAATTTGAAGTTAAAAAACCTGTTTTCATTTCCATATAAATCAAGTAACACAGGACACAGGTACAGTCTGATTCTAACAATGTTCTTGGTGAGTTCAGGTCAAGGTGTCTGCTTTTCCTCCGGCACATGTGGGCTGTCTTCTCACTGGCAGTGAAGACTGTGAGGGAGCGGAGAACAGGGGAGCTTCAGGTTTAGTGATTAATGTAGAAACAGAGTACTGCAGGGATATTTAAAGGATGAAGTGGCTCCTGTGGGGGAAGATATAGCCTGATGATTTATGAGAACCTCTACTTTGGAAATAAGCTGCACTCATCAGTAACGATGGCATAAAGGGGAAGGGAGGAGGAAAGGAGCTAAATGGATATGGAGAGGAGTCTCTCGGCAAAAACAATGACTTGAACAGACCGTTTTCACTCATATTTTGTGAGGCGGGGGGTGGGGTTCACTCTGTTTTGTTCTCAGTGAACAGATCCTAATGAGGTTTTTCTCCTTGCCTTGTGAGACAAAGTGAAAGGAGTGCTTGATTTATGAATGGCCCCCGGTGGAGCCCAAGCAGGGGACGAGCTGTCAGACACAGTGGCTATACGAGAGTATTAGGTAACGGGAATCAATGGGAAACGATCATAGGTTCTGTAATTGGGAGTCTATGTGTGTTGGTGGAGCACAAGGAAGCGGATCAATCGTGGGTGGGTAGTTTATATTCAGTCTCAAAGTCGATGGTGATTCAGTGATCATTTACTGTATCTCATACTGTATCTCATTATGCACAAATTTCCATCAGTCTGAATCCGTTAAATCCAATATGCATGTTCTTAGGACGTACTGTATATACCCATAAGCATTAATGCATTGCGTTTTTTATTTAATTGAAATTATTTAAGATTTACACCATCCCTTTAAAATATGAATTCAGATCAAATTTTCGTAATGCTGACAGTCTGGGAGACACACACCGTAGTATAATACGTAGGGTATGGGGTTGTTTAAATCTCTGACTGTAACAGTGGTGCTTCCTTTAGCAAGCACTACTAATAATGAATGAATGGGATATACATGGAAATGTGTGGGTAATAAATCAGTTGCCTGCCACTTTTAAAAGCTCTTTTATAACTTGGTTTGTACATCCACACACAAACAGAATGAAGTCCTTCCAAGCATCAATTCCTTACTATAAAATTCCAAAAAGCTCAGTTCCAAAATCTAGTGAACTCCCTTATTACTGTCCACTGCCTACATAGTCAGCTCCCTTTTAACGCAGCATGAAAAATAAACAAAAGGAGCACTGTACATCAGCAGCAACTGTATACAACATATAACTGATGTACAAGAGATTTGACTCCCAATTTGATTTCAGTAGGGTTTTGAGTTAGCATGCTAAGATACCTCTACAGTCATTTCCTTCGTCAAGGGAGTTCCAAATGCTTATACGAGACAGTAATGCCCTACACCCTTCAAAGAACACACTTCAAGGGCTTTGACCTTTAAAGGGAGTAGGGCATAGGGATTTTGCATTTGGAATTTGCCCAGTAACTCCATATATAAATACAAAGATGCTAATAAAAACACATAGAACACAAATATAGTAAATCATTTTTTTTTAATACACAGAGAGGTATTTTAGCAATGATTTTCAGTACTGAATAAACATTTATCCTACCTCATGTGGCATCCATGTCCTAGCCCACGTGCCTCTTTAAGACTCACATACTACCATTTTTTACCATATTATTAGAAATAGTTCGAGTAGTATGATTGTTTGCATTTCTCTCTAGAGGTTGTTGCAGTGGGTTTTGAAATGTCCTTCTTCGTAAAGAATACTTCTTGTTGGTGTCTATGATGCTTTAAAATACTGCATCTGAAAGCAGCTCGCTAGGATTTGGAACACTGAAAAAAATTGTTCTTGGAAAATGTTTCTAGTGACAACATTTACTTTCACACACTTTGTGTGTGTGTGTGTGTGTGAGTGTGTCATTTTATTAGCATTAAAGCCTACTGTGACTAGAGCCGCAAATGAAGTGAATTATGCACATAATCTACATTATGAGATTTCCATTGACATGGGTGAAACATTAACCCTGTGGGCTTGCCAGCTGTTGCGACTTCATAACTCTCATTTATACTGGATCGTAGTTTTACTTTTATTTTTTACACCAATGAACAAACACACTGAATGCTGTATTCCACCATGCCATATTCCTAGTGTTTCTTTCACTCCCATTGATACTTCAGGCATCAATTATATTCTTCTAGCTGTAAACTCAGGATTTTTTTTTTAAATGTACTATGTATGATAGGACTTTTTATTCATTTTAGGACATGTTATTTTATATTTGACCCATTATTTAATCTGGTTGGTAGATGAGTTTGTTTCTTTATCAAAACAGATTGACCATTACATCACTTGCTCACAAGTGGATACTCTATAGTGAATGGGTGCCGTCAAAATAGCTGATAAATGCATCATGATAATTCACAACTTTATTCAATCAGTTAATGTAATGTGAAGTAAAAATCTGCATTTTTGTAATAAACATAGGATGCATTATTATTGATTATAGACTGGTAATTTAGCAAGAAACAATGGTTTCAAGTTAACACGCCTTCATGATGTTTCTTACAAGCACATAGCTTTTCATTTCACAAGGCAGTAATTAATGCACTGGAGCTGGGTGGATTATAGTATATGTATGTTATATGTATCTGCTATTTGGACTCATTTTAATGAGCAATTGATGTAATGCTGAATTTCAACAAGTCTGTTCTAATGACGTTCTGTTCTAACGTTCTAACTCATCTACATCTTGGATGGCCTGAGAATGAGTACATTTTCAGCAAATTTTCATTTTTGTTTGAACTGTTCCTTTAATGGCCTCTTTACGTTCCTAGCAGTGAAAGACACTTGTGCCTTTCATTGAGATATTTCCACTTTAATGATATCATTAAGACTCTGTTTTACAGCTAAGTGCACAAGACATTACTGGTAAAGAAAATATAAATATGGCGGAGAAGTAGGAAAGACAGGCACCACTTAAACTGAAATATGAGACAAACACATTTTCAGCCTTGGATATGTTTATTGCACTCTCTGAGTCCATGATAGTCTTAAAGCTGCTTTACGTGATTTCAAAAACCTGCCTGACACAACTTTAAATTAGAAATGCAGAATAGTTTTGGATGGTGTGTTGATGAGTCCCTTTTATAAACATGCACTTAAGAAAATTATAACAGAATTGGCCAATTGTGTTGCCCAATGTTCTTTCTGTTCTCTAAGCCTTTTAATCCTGAGGAATATCATGCTACGTACACTTAACCAGAACTTAAATGGTTTGCAATATGTAGATCGGTGCAAGATACTTTAAATGAAGCAGTTTGAATTCTATAATATTTCAGCACACAGAATGTCCCTAAGTGTGTCTGTTCGGAGGTGTACTGTACACGTATACATATATACAACATATAACATACACAAAATCGATACATTCCTCTTGAGGTTTAATCAGAATTCTGATTTTTTTTTTTTCAGTTCCAGCACCTTGAAAAGACACAGCAAACTCATCTCTTATGTAATCAATCAGTGTTCACTCACACCATAATCACTGTGACACGCCACAACAGTTCCTGATAAATGTTTCTAGTTCAAATCCTACAGTCTTATGGCTTCAAGTGTTACCAGCCAAGTCCTTTGTCTGCGCTGGATCAATAACATGGACATTTTTTATGTTTTCCTCAGGCTGGAGTTTCAGTATGGGCTCAGCTTATCAGTTCCACAGCTGGAGGGTGTTTGTGGTGGTGTGCGCTCTCCCCTGTGTTTGTGCCGTGGTGGCCTTAACGTTCATGCCAGAGAGCCCCAGGTTCTACTTGGAGGTAAGGAGTGTCTCAAAATAGGTGAGGAGATGTTAAGAAAAGGTATAATTCATTATAGCTACAGTTCAGTTTATAATAAGAGTAATTCATAAATAGAAAATGGGCAAAATCTATCTCAGATGCATTTTTTATTAAAGTGGCTGCTTTTCTGTTAACTGCATGTTTATAAAAACATCAGTTTATATGACCTGAACATGGGAAGAAACTGACAAGCCTGACAAGACTCTCTTTGAAGCGAATGACGCGTACTTGTCGTGACTCCCTGCGCCCCTCTTTCGGGTCTGCTGTGACAATAAAGGGTGTGCGACTGTAATCTAGCACTGCAGTTTCCACTGAATCCAGTTAATCTCTTAGGGATTTTTCTGCTATATCCTTCAGGTGGGGAAGCACGACGAGGCCTGGATGATCCTCAAGCAGATTCATGACACAAACATGCGAGCGCGTGGACAGCCCGAGAAAGTCTTCACCGTGAGTCGATTCCCTCGCTGCGCTAACTTTAAGCTGCTTAGAGCACAGACCATGCTTTAAAGCTGCTAAAACATTCATGAACGATTGCCTCAACCTGCCCTGTACGTGGGCTTCAAGTATGTTTCTGGTGTCATTTCCTTCAGAAAAAGAGATTGTAGCCTGCAGACTTTAGAATTAAGCCCATACAGACTGCAGTTTACACTTGAATATGATCAGCGGCGGATCTGAGCGATTAATCAGAATTGAGAACTAAGGCTTACAGTGTGAATTTAACCCTAGTAACTTCTGTTTCTTCTTGTAGGTGAACAGAATTAAGACCCCGAAGCAAATTGATGAGTTTGTGGAGATGCAGACTGAATCTGGCAACCTCTTTTCGAAAGTGTTCTTTAGAATAAAGATTGAGCTTCATGGGGTGTGATTCATGATGTGTAACCTTTCAGAAATAATATCATCTATATAATCATTAGTGTAAATTACAGATACTTGTGATAAAAAATGATTAAAACAATTTTTTTCTGTCCTACCAGATTTGGTTGACTTTCATGAAGTGTTTTGATTATCCAGTGAAAGACAGTACAGTGAAACTTGCTATTGTGTGGCTCACACTATCATTTGGGTAAGATCTCTTTCTGTCTATCTATCTGTTGTTCGATTTGTCCTTCTTTCACATCATTAACGAACTCTGTTACTTCTGCAGGTATTATGGTTTATCTGTGTGGTTCCCTGACGTCATCAAACATCTTCAGGCCAATGAATATGCCTCCAAAGTACAGAGGCATAACAACGAGCGCATTGAAGACTTCACCTTCAATTTCACCCTTGAGAACCAGATCCACACTAGCAGCTTATTTATCAACGACAGGTGACTCATTCAAATGCTTATGTTACAGTAATCTTCTTCTATTGTACTGATTCTGTGTATCCCTGCGTGTTATCTCATAAATCTTTATTTTTATTCATTCCTCAGGTTCAGAAGTATGAAATTCAAGTCTGTCACTTTCATCAATTCAACCTTTCATAGCTGCTCTTTTGAGGATGTGACGTCAGTGGGATCTTTCTTTCGCAACTGCACATTTATTGAGGCTGTCTTTTATAACACTGGTAAACTGGTCATTTATTTGAACACAAAACAGACCACTTTTACTCTATTCCATGTCTGCGCATACTTAACCATAACTGGTTTAAATCTTGTTAATTTATTCATTTGACAGATATTGAAGACTCCAAACTGATAAACACAGATGTCGTAAACAGCACATTTTACCACAACAAAACAGGCTGTCAAATGAGGTTTGAGGATGATTATAGTGCATACTGGGTCTACTTTGTCAATTTCTTGGGAACGCTTGCTGTTCTGCCCGGCAACATTATATCTGCACTTCTCATGGATAAAATTGGCCGTTTATCTATGTTAGGTGAGGTTTTTTGCAGGTTGTAATACTTTGCAGTACTATCAGATATATTTCAGATTCATACTTTTTGTCATGTGTGATGGAATAGTTTATCTGGAAGTGTTTTGTGTGTTTTGTCAGGGTTTTCCATGATTCTGTCTGGTATCAGCTGCTTCTTCCTGTGGTTTGGCACCAGTGAGTCGATGATGCTTGGGATGCTGTGCTTGTACAATGGCCTGAGTATCTCCGCCTGGAACTCCCTGGATGTTGTGACTGTAGAGCTGTACCCTACAGACAGAAGGTGGGTGTGTACTCATACATTATAGAATATGCTAACAGACACACAAAAAGCCCATTAAATATCAATATCACACCAACTTTTTTACCTTTTTTCTCTTTTATCCGCCCTCCCTCCGCTTCTCTATTTCAGAGGAACTGGATTTGGCTTCTGTAATGCCTTGTGCAAGCTAGCCGCAGTGATGGGAAATCTGATCTTTGGATCTTTAGTGGGCATCACCAAAGCCATCCCCATTCTTCTGGCCTCCTCGGTGCTCGTAGGCGGAGGTCTGGTGGGATTGCGACTACCAGACACCAGGTCAAATGTCCTCATGTAACCCTTGTGTCGGAGGTCTGGAGAAACTTAAAAGGCTCGACTTAACCCTCATTCCTTAATATTGTACATCGTGTACTCACATTGTGTTCATAACAAGATACTTATCAATTAGGCACCATCGAACAGTGGATAAATATTGACAATCTTTTGACTTTTCTTTGCAAAAATAGCAAAGCTTTTGCACCTTCATACTCTTAAGTTATTTTAACCAAGACTCTCATGTTTCCTTTTGGATTATTAGAGGTTTGTAACGGTCTAGGAATGGACGTGGTCATAAATATTAATGTCCCCTTATTAAGACTTGAGCAAAACAACCTATTACTGAGCCGCTCAAACTTGCCGCAATTATGCAAAGAGGATGATCAGATACGCTGAAAGCTCAGCACAGCTGCATCACAGCTGGCTGACTGAACCCAGAGAATTACTGAAGAGATGAGAGACTAGAAAACACTTTATTCAGTGCTTATTTTCAGGATTTGACTATACATACCGAAAACATCATTGGAGATCCAGATATGGTGTCATGCATTTCTAATGTAAGAATAAGGTTTTGTTATTGAGTATTTCATTAAGTATTATATTTCAAATGAGGTTAAAAACCATCATTTTGTACAATATTATTACTGTATTTTTATTTATTTATTTATTTATTTTAGAATCGAGCCTTTTGCATAATGTGCTCCGACCTCTGATGAAACAGGCCACAACTGTGCACCGTAGTAATGCTCAAGGTACATGTATAAAGTTCCTGTAGCCAAATTTATATAAAAAAGTAATATTTGTGCTCTGCAGATGTTTTAGAGTATATTTTGTTCATAAGCTTTTTACTGTAAGCAGCAAAGCCTATTTGAGTTCATATACAACAGGCGTGTGTTATTTGACTTGTTCTGCCACTTTGTGATTTGTCTAACAGCGAATGGCCTTTTGAAACTGTGCCTCTCCTACATAAGATCATTATCACATATGAACTTGAGGTGGCTGCTGTATTTGATATCAAAGTGTGTGTCTGCCACGGTCACTCATGCAAACCATCTTACAGTCTTGACAGAAAGGACTGATGAGAATCAGAATGATGTGCTGGAACAATCTCAAAGACTCTTAAGTGTAGAGGGAGTTTTAAAGGCCCGCCTCAACATATGGAGTCTACGATCTGTAGAGAGGGAAGAGAGATGTGTTTGAGAACCACATGACACGTGATTCATTTACAAGTATCATTTCCAAGGCCAACTGAAGAAAATTGTGCTTTTTGGTTGCTTCTACATAATAACTTTATTTGAATATATATTTCAACGTTGATATAAAAAATAAATTTTCTTGAGCACCAAATCCCCATATCAGTATGAATTGTGATACATCATGTTATACTGAAAATTCTGCTTGGTCGTCTCATAATGTGATCCCATCTCAGTGCCAAATTCAGTTCCCTGAACAAGATAAATCAATATTGTTACTATTATCTAGCTTTTGCTATGTTTCCAGAGTTCTACAATAAGAAATTTCAGTTAAAGAGATTAAGACCATTAAGGACCATTGATGTTTTTGTATTTGGTTTGGCTTCCAACTAACCAAAGTGGCTTAATGCTGTCTCACTCTCAGCAAAGCTATGCAGATTCTCGAAAGCGTTATTTATAAATCAGATTATAAATGATCAGTGCTGTACTGTCCTTGGTCTAAGACTGTTTTCATCGGAAAAACCATGCACATATTTTAACATAAACATGCTGTCTGAAATGTGTGTATGTTTGTGAACAGTACAACCTGTGTGTGTATATTTGTCTGTGTATGGGTAAATGTGTGCTTATCCATGTATTTTTGTACATATGGTTACAGTGATCGACTCACATGCTGAATACTATGTGAAAAAAACTTTTGAGGGCTTGAGTGGATGAATCTTTAGTGTACATACACCGCTGAAACTGTTCATTGTTCATTTGTCAATGCAGCACTGTCCCTAAGAGCCAGCAAAACTGCATGTATTAAACGTTTCGGGTCTGTGTGCTCAGTTCTCCAGAGAATGTCGCACTGTTGGGTGTTTTATGGCAGAAAAGGAAAACAAGAATACAGCTGTCATATTTTGTGAAGGTAATAGAGATGTGCTGTGAAAAGTGTCTGTGTCTGTTAATATGAAGCAAATCTTTATTAAAAGAAAACAAACACTGACTGTACTTACTCATTTGTGTACATGCATACATAGGTTAAATTCACAACAATGAGCCATAGGAAAAGACTGCAAATATGAACAGCAGAGACAATATCAACCACAAGTTTAAATATTCATAAAGGCTGGCCACATAAGCCTGTAGCAACTGATCTGAAACAAGTTTTATTTGATGAGGCTCATGTATTCAGAGGTGGAGAAAATGTATGTTTATATTAAGCCATATTATATATATACACACACACACAAACACAGCTGGTATAGAAAAGAATCAGCCCCTTTGAAATAATCACATTTAGTTGCTTTGCAGCCTGAAATGAAGACGGATAGTTTTTGTTTTATCCAGCTGTATTTTTTCAGTGCAACTTATAGCATCCTAGTGAAAGATGTAACACCAACATGTCAAAATAAACAAACAAAAAAAAACTGAATCACTGAGTTAAAAAAAGGATCACCTCCTTGAGTAGGTGTTTTTTTTTTTTTTACCACCTTTTGCTTTAATTACAGCCTTTAGTCTATTGGGTTCTGTCTCTACTAACTTTGCACATCTAGACTTTGCAGTATTTGCCCACTCGTCTTTGCAGAACTGCTCAAGTTCAGTTTAATTTCAGTCTGGGCTCTGACTAAGCCATGCAAGGACAGACACCTTTTTCTCCTTCAACCACTGTGATCAGTTTTGTTGTGTGCTTTATGTGCATTGATGATTTGTCAAAATTACCCCATGCTATGATGAAGTCTGCATTGGTTCTTTAAATGTAGTACAACACTGACATCTGCAGGAGACCTGTTGCACGTGTCGGCCTATATATTAGTAAAATATAGGATATTAAATATACCCTTTTACTGTCTAGGAATATACCAGGCATTCATACATACATTAAGCTGGGCCAGATATTTACGGTAAATTATGAATAGGTTTTGAGTTTCACAAGCGTCAGAGTGTACACAAGTAACGTGTTTCTATTAATTAATTAATTAATTTAATTTTTTATATTACTTAATAATTTATAGCCCAGCGAATAAATTTTATTTAGGCTATTTATTTATTAATTCTGAGTTTAATTTGCATTGTTTTATAATACAATCTAATTCATAGATATATTCGTAAATAAATAAAAACTCCACATTAAACAAGTATAAATTATCATTTGTTTTTCTTCAAGTCAAGATTGTTATCTAATAACAGAATCGTCCCCCTTACTACATTAGTTTACACAACAAAGCGTAAGTATGCTTTAAGGGTGAGATCAGGCAGAAATAGTGTAGATCAGCTGAACACGGTCAGCGGGTGAGGTGAGGTCAGGTGAGGTCAGGTGGGCGTCGCGCGCCGCCAGCAGGTGGAGCCGCGTCATTCAGCGAAAGCAGAGCTTCAGCATGAGTTCACACACACTGTGGGGCTTCCATCAGGTTGACAGGCGAGGGTATAGTCGCAGTGACCGAAGCGCTTCAGTGCAAATGGGCACGGCGTTTTGCTGGGGACCAGTGCTATGACAAATGTAGATTTCGTTTTGCTCGCTTGAGAAAGAAGTCTGAAGTGTAAGAAAGTACGAGCGTAGTTTATGGTGGAGGCTCTGCAGAGTTTCAGAGGAAGCAGGATGTACCATGAAGACGGCGCAAACTCTCTCAGACCACGATATGGATGTAAGTAGAGCGACTTCACTTCATGTCAGTTATGAAACTACTCTATAAATATGAAACGAAATGAGTGTTAATTGAATTTGGACAGTTGGTCAGCCAGAGTAGCTGCAACAGTGATCTGACATCTGTCATCAGTGCAGTGGATGTTAGTTTGGTGCACATGTTCATGCATAATATTGAGGAAATGATTATTTCCTCAACAGTATGCACTATACATGTTAATATTATGCATATGCATATGTGTTTGTGTGTGTGTGTGTGTGTGTATAATTAGTGTTATTGATTATAATTGTTATGCAGATCTGATTGCTGGTATGTAGAAAGTTAAGCAAACAATACCATAGATACGTTCAATTTGTAAAAAAAAGAAAAAAAAATACAGATGTGATGTGTCTAAATCTATAGTTTAACCTCCACTTATATATCTGTCAAACCCACTTCCCATTTTTTAATCAAGAAGCCATGGTAATGTGCAAACTTCTGTGCATGAGTACATGAGACATTATATTGTGTTTTGGGCCTTACAGATACACTCTGTACAACTATTAATCGTCTCTGTCCAGTGCTAAATCCCCACTTTATCTCTGACATGTCCTTATATATTATGTTGCCTCAGAAATGTGTTTGTGTATCCTTGGCATTAGATCTCTTGCTGTGGTCTGAGCTAAGAGGAGCTCCATGAGAGTTTTCTCCAGTTAAACATTACCTCTGCCCTTTGTAAAAGCACCTGACAGTCTGTACAGTGCAGATATTTGAGGAATTCTGTTGAAGGAGTTTATCTGTGCAGGTTTTATTAAACACACACATTGCACCATGCTGGTAAGACACTGTCTTACTGTGTATATCTAGAAGGATGAAGAATGTTTAAGATCCTTTCTGCATATAGCAGATGCTTAATTCTGATGTAAACTGCTAGTTGGTTGTGTATCAGAGCCTGCTAGTTTGAGTTTAACTCCACCGCATCAAATCAAGGTTGAGAGATCTACTTGCTAACTTTTTGCCAGCTCATTATATGAAGTTTACTTAACTCGTGTCAACACTGGCACAGAGATCACATTCCAGCTAAACTGCTGACAAGGCCTGTGGTTCCACGCTGCTGATTTATTTAGTGTTTACATGAGTCTTTTTTGTTATTGATTGCCATTTTTATTCACAAAAAGCTGAATTTGGATATGGGACAACACAATCTCATGCTTCACATATTGAATTTAACTCCTTAAGCTGTAGATAACTATGATGCTGAAGATACCCCACAAATAGTTGGAAGAAATTCTGCATCACAATTGATTCTCTTCCATCTTGAGGACTTGAGGAAACACACGTATTTTTAACACATTTTTTTAAAAACGGAAGTCATCTTGAAAGTAAGGAAATTACATCATATGACTGAAATGCCCTACACTCACTGATCTATTATTGAGATATATAGATCAGTGCTTACACTGCATCTTATTGTCATATGAGGTAGCTGTGACCCATGTTGATTTGAGAGATTGGAGACGAACAGACATCCCCCTCACAGCCACTAGAAGTGTGGTGCAGTGGCTGACGCAGTTTACACTACCGTTCAAAATTTGGGGTTGTTAAGATGTTTTCGAAGGAAGTATTCAGCAGCCATTACGCCAGTCTTTAGTATCACATCAAGAAACATTTCTTATTATCAGTTTTGAAAATATAAATAATACAGCATTCGTTTGAAACTTTCAAAATGTAAAAGTATCTACTGTCACTTTTGATCCATTTAAGGCATCCTTTCTAAGTAAAAGACCCCAATCTTTTTGTATGGAAATTTGCTTCCGTTAATAATGTTTCTTATCCAACAACAGGTAACTGAATCTACTCACTGATGTTTCCTCATGTGGCTGTTGCACTTTGCTTGTTTATAATATTTTAAACGCAGAACCACATTTATGAGAACCCACTTTTGTTGCCATGTTTTCAAAAAATCAAGTTTATTGTCTGTGGGACAGAATGAGGTGATAAGGCCGACCTACGTAATCAAACCCCACAGAGGTTAACTGGCAAGCCTGAGCCTGTGTGTCAGGGGGAGAAATTTGCAGTGCTGTTTGCCATTACAGAGTTGGATCTCATTTACTCGAACAAAGGCCAGCATGGGACTGTGTGTCAGCAAGCTTAATTATTACTAGATGAGTGAGGAATGTGAAAACACTCGGTAGCTGGACACAGTCTTGTTTCCTGTCACATGTAGAAATGAGCTTCTCATTGCTTGTCGTAGCATCACAATTTCTCTTTAGATTTCTTTTTAACTGCACTGGTCTTTTTAGTCATGCTGTTGCCTTTTTCGTGTAAGAATGGATGTGACCTACTTCACCAAGAGTCATAATAAGTGTCATATTTGACTATTTTATTAAAGTTTCAGCTGGGGCCCACCAGGCTGTGGAGATGCAGTGTATAATTCAGTCAAGGGATAGGTGATCGTATAATCAAATAACTTATTAAACCAAGTGATGTGAGTGCTGCTACATCTGCTACTGCCCTGTTTTCAAAATCAATCATGAGTTCTGTGGTAAACGCTACAGATTGTAAAGTTCTTTCTAGATGGTGTTTTGATGGTGAGATGTGGTTGACAGTTGATCTGCAAGCACATCATGCTGACGTGTTCAGTCACGGCATGTGGAACGAGGACAGCACATCATCTGACACAACATCAGCTTTGCACAGCTTCACTAGATTTCATTTTTAGCGGGGTGATTTCAAAATAGAAACTCATTCAAGATCCAGTCCTGGTTTTACCCAGGACTGCGTATGATTGTGTTGGTTGCATCATGTGATTGGTGAGTGTGTTTACAGTAAGAGGCAACAGCAGCTCCATGCCATTGAAATAAATGATTAAATAACAAGATAAAGTAAATGTCTAAAAAGTTATGCAGTTCACAAAATCCAGTAGATCATTATCAATATTAGGTCAGTTCAGTTTGAACATTATTCCATCACTCTGAATTTGTTTGTGTTGATTACATTTGATAACATTTGCTTATTTATTATATTTACTATTATTGCTAGTTGAAACAAAGAGGATGTGTGTGTGTGTGTGTGTGTGTGTGTGTGTGATCCAATGGTACATTTAAAAATGAAAGTTTTTGTATTAAATAAAATGTTACATCATGTGACATTTATTTGAAAGTATTGTAGCACAAACACACTTGATTCAAAACATTTGACAGAAGTATACTACCATTCAAAAGTTTAGGGTCCGTAATTTTTGTATTTAATTTTATTCAGCATGAATGCTGAACTTTCAAAAGAAATCAAAGAATTGTAAAAAAAAAAAAAAAAAAAAAAAAAAAAAAAAAAAAAAAAAGTCACGGTTTCCACATATATATTTAGCAGCACAATTGTTTTTCAACATTGTAAATAATAAATAAATGAAAGATCATGTGATAATGCAGAAAAAATCACATTATGCGAATTAATGGGAATTTACGGGAATAAACTGGAAATTTGCAAAATTGCAGGAACTGGGGACTTAAATGTAGTTGAGAAAAATTCTTGCAGCATAATCTTGGTTAAAACAACCTGATTTAATGCAATTTCAGTTTAATTTCTTCCCTACACATTGCTCAATCACATGCACACTTACTGCAGGGCTATTGAGGCCACACCCCCTACA
The DNA here is from genome assembly GCF_963082965.1 of Carassius carassius. Classification (NCBI taxonomy): domain Eukaryota; kingdom Metazoa; phylum Chordata; class Actinopteri; order Cypriniformes; family Cyprinidae; genus Carassius; species Carassius carassius. Next base: position 19,616,460 of record NC_081758.1, on the reverse strand, counting down.
TGCACTGTGCTCTCTCCTCCATAACATGAACAAATCATTTATTAAATCCTGCACACAAAATTTTAAAAATCACCATCTTGGAAAGTATTGGTGTAAATTACATGAATATTACAAAACAAATGTTTAAAACTGAATTGTGCTGTGTGTATTACAGTCGTGGCCAAAAGTTTTGACAATTACATAAATATTGGAAATTGGAAAAGTTGCTGCTTAAGTTTTTATAATAGCAATTTGCATATACTCCAGAATGTTATGAAGAGTGATCAGATGAATTGCATAGTCCTTCTTTGCCATTAAAATTAACTTAATCCCAAAAAAACCTTTCCACTGCATTTCATTGCTGTCATTAAAGGACCTGCTGAGATCATTTCCGTAATCGTCTTGTTAACTCAGGTGAGAATGTTGATGAGCACAAGGCTGGAGATCATTATATCAGGCTGATTGGGTTAGAATGGCAGACTTGACATGTTAAAAGGAGGGTGATGCTTGAAATCATTGTTCTTCCATTGTTAACCATGGTGACCTGCAAAGAAACGCGTGCAGCCATCATTGCGTTGCATAAAAATGGCTTCACAGGCAAGGATATTGTGGCTACTAAGATTGCACCTAAATCAACAATTTATAGGATCATCAAGAACTTCAAGGAAAGATGTTCAATTCTTGTAAAGAAGGCTTCAGGGCATCCAAGAATTTCCAGCAAGCGCCAGGATCGTCTCCTAAAGAGGATTCAGCTGCGGGATCTGAGTGCCACCAGTGCAGAGCTTGCTCAGGAATGGCAGCAGGCAGGTGTGAGCGCATCTGCATGCACAGTGAGGCCAAGACTTCTGGAAGATGGCCTGGTGTCAAGAAGGGCAGCAAAGAAGCCACTTCTCTCCAAAAAAAACATCAGGGACAGATTGATCTTCTGCAGAAAGTATAGTGAATGGACTGCTGAGGACTGGGGCAAAGTCATATTCTCCGATGAAGCCCCTGTCCGATTGTTTGGGGCATCTGGAAAAAGGCTTGTCCAGAGAAGAAAAGGTGAGCGCCACCATCAGTCCTGTGTCATGCCAACAGTAAAGCATCCTGACACCATTTATGTGTGGGGTTGCTTCTCATCCAAGGGAGTGGGCTCACTCACAATTCTGCCCAAAAACACAGCCATGAATAAAGAATGGTACCAAACACCCTCCAACAGCAACTTCTTCCAACAATCCAACAAAGTTTGGTGAAGAACAATGCATTTTCCAGCACGATGGAGCACCGTGCCATAAGGCAAAAGTGATAACTAAGTGGCTCAGGGACCAGAATGTTGAAATTTTGGGTCCATGGCCTGGAAACTCCCCAGATCTTAATCTCATTGAGAACTTGTGGTCAATCCTCAAGAGGCGGGTGGACAAACAAAAACCCACTAATTCTGACAAACTCCAAGAAGTGATTATAAAAGAATGGGTTGCTATCAGTCAGGATTTGGCCCAGAAGTTGATTGAGAGCATGCCCAGTCGAATTGCAGAGGTCCTGAAAAAGACTGCAATTCCTGCAATATTTGCAGGTCCTGACAAACACTGCAAATATTGACTCTTGGCATAAATGTCATGTAATTGTCGATAAAAACCTTTGAAACTTGCTTGTAATTATATTTCAGTACATCACAGAAACAACTGAAACAAAGATCTAAAAGCAGTTTAGCAGCAAACTTTTTGAAAACTAATATTTATGTAATTCTCAAAACTTTTGGCCACGACTGTATACTATGCAACTAAATCAGGCTATACTATTGTTAAAACAATAAAAAATAAAAATAAATAAAACCACTGACGGAACTAACCATAGATTGGAACAAACATTTAGGTGAGATAATAAATCAGATGTCTAAAAATGACCCTCCCCCCTACACACAAGTCCCCTCTAGTCACCTAAAGGCGGGCGTACACGATGCGAATTCGGATGGTCGGAAGATCGTATGTCCACGCACACGGCACAAGTGAGATTATCTGAAAATCGTACGGACGAGATGATATACGACACGATTTTACAACCTGCGAATTCCAGAAGCAATCGCACGAAGTTGATAGACGCGTTCGACTTGAAGCACCGCTGCACGCACAGAATGTATGACATTAAAGTACCGCGAGAGCGCTAAGAAAGCACACATATCCAATGCATTCGAATCCCTCTCGCGGTACTTTGATGCCATACAGGTGATGTCATTCTGTGCAGCGCTGCTTCAAGTCGAACGCGCCTAATATAACTGCTCTCCCTCTCCCATAACTGCTTATAAAATATTGATACAAGCCGTGACTGTTTCCTACACGTACATGTTATTTTTCAGCAATAGGAAACCGGGACGTTTGGTCACCCTGTGTGTGTGTGTGTTCTTGTAGGTTTATAAATATCTGAAATAGGTATTACAATGTAAACATGGTTTGTGAGGACAATTCCTGTGCCCTCGTAAACCAAATGGCTTTAAAAAAATACTATACGGTGTTTAATAGAAATTTTAAACATGCATTTTCCATAATGGATAGAGGTAGTGTATGGGGATATACAGTATAGAATACCGTTACGTCTATGGAGAGTCCCTGTAAACTACATAATGCGTGTGTGAGAGAGAGAGAGAGAGAGTGCGCGCGAGAGAGAGAGAGAACTAAAAAGCATGGTACACGTTGCTAGAAACATCATACAGCGCTCGCTGTTCCTGTCAGACTTCAGCGAGTTTATCCTTCTGGTCAATAGTCCACATTCGCCGTGGCGCTGCCCTGTTCGTGTTCTTCTTCTGTGGTTTTCCTAGTTCGTGATTGGTCAACTTCAGATAAATCAACAAATCGGCTCGTTCAACCGCACACATGTCACGAATTCAAACCGGTAGCTCACAAACTTTTTAGACATGTTTAAAAATGATCGGGAGGTCGGGAAGTGCTCGTAAGCCACTCTGCTCGGCTCGTAATTCATCGCAAATGATACGAGCCGCGACCATACGAGCATACTCAATTTCCACACGATTGAAAAAAATCGCATGCGAACTCGTACGACAGCAAAAATCGCACCGTGTACGCCCGCCTTAAGAGGGGAATTCCCCTCCATTTTCTCTGAAGCCACACTTGCTGCATTTGAGCCCAAAGACTACATCTAAGTTATGATATTTTAAATATATTTGATCTACAGGAATCAAGTTTAACTAGTAAATACCAAAAAGTGATTTAACAGTAGCTAGTTAGCCTGTAAAAACAAGATATAACAAATCTAAGCTATAAACAAGCTCTAGTTCCGATGCTCTTTCTGCTAGCCAGTTTTACAGTACAGTACTGGTCAAAAGTTTGGAAACGTTACTATTTATTGTTTTAAACATTGCATAGCTTTTGCTCAAGTCGTGGCCTAGTGGTTAGAGAGTTTGACTCCTAACCCTAAGCTGGTGGGTTTGAGTCTCGGGCCGGCGATACCACGACTGAGGTGACCTTGAGCAAGGCACCGAACCCCCAACTGCTCCCCGGGGCTGTATGTCACATCACTATTTGATAAAAATACCGAACAAAACAGTAATATTTCGCAGTATTACAATTGAAAATAATGGTTTTCTGTTTTACATATTAGGCTTGCTGCGATGGACGGTGTTGACGGTGTTAAAAGAAAGCATTCTATATAATTAAAAACTGAATGCGCTAACAATGCTGCGTGCCAAGAGACAGTCACATCACAGATCAGCATAACCGCGTCATCTCTTCTCCCTGTGCTCAGATGAGGATGAGGATCTCCCATCGGATGAGGATGGACAACTGACAGCCAACCTGAAAGCCAGAATCGTATCTATTTTAGACGAGAAATATGAATCTCTGCTAGAAGCAAGCCGGCAGCTTATGCGCAAGACAATATTCCTGGACCCGCACTACCAGGGTGACCATAACCCAAATGTTGCAGAGACCAAGAAACGGTCATCCTCGGTAGGAAGGTGCAGTCAACGCACCCCGTGAGAGAAGAGGGAGAACAAAATGAGGAAGCCGACATTGAGCTGCAGCCCAAAATAAAAAAACTAAAAAAACTCTGCAAGCACTGTTAATAGATGCCAATTTATAGTGTTATTATTATTATTTTTAGAGTACTGACTTGTCATTTATTTAGGCTAAGGTCATTTTGGAAGTTTTTATTTTATAACCGTTTCTTATTTATATGGTTTTATCTTATTTAAACTTTGTGTAATTTATTTAGGCCTATTTTATTTTCTTATTCGTTTTAATAACGCTCTAATATTGGCTAGGCAATAAACGTTCTATGGTTCTTATTTGTTTGGGTCCACAGTTTGCCAATTTTCAGGTTTTTCAGCTTATACATAGGGTTATTTTTATTCGTTATGTTAATAAAAGGTCTGTATTTAATATCTCTGAGCTTTTTTTTTTTTTGTCTATTCAAGTAATTGACGCCGAATAGCCAATTGCCGGCAATCCGAAAGTGAATGTATAATGCGCACGCATTTATAAGCTATTTAAAAATCGAGGAAGAGGGGAAAAGTGGACAACCCCTCTGCCTCCCCCCCACCCCCACGGTGATACCGGTATTACCGTTGATGTCACACGTCGATTAACCGGTGGGAAATTTGCCTTACCACGACAACCCTATTACACACACACACACACACACACACACATATATATACATACATATATATATATATATGTGATTTTATAAATTTTATAAGATTTAAGATTATAAATCAGCATATTAGAATGATTTCTAAAGAAGCACTGTCACTGAAGACTAAAGTAATGATTTTAATGCCGAATGTTTTTCTGTGATGCAAAGCTGAATTTTAAACATTATTTCTTCAGTCTTCAGTGACAGTGCTTCTTCAGAAATTCTAATATGCTGATTTATAATCATAAATGTTATAAACATTAATTAGTGACCATTGTTTTGTTTTGATCTCTCCACTGCGTTTCTGCGTTTGTCACTTTTGAACGGCGCAAGTGCAAAGCTGACCTCATAAGTCGTTCCCCAAGAACTGCTTCGTTTACAACTGTGAGCGCAAGCTAGATTAAAATTATTATTATGTTTTGAATATGGATCGGTTCGCTACAGGAGGACTTTGTTAACCACCCGGAGCTGTGTGAGTCACTTTTTTTCAATGGATGAGCTTTTTATTAAACTTCTCATGGACCGATGCAGTGCAACACCTGCTAAGTTGCATTAAACAGCTTGAAAGATGAAAGATAATTTTTAAAATAACTCCAAATGAATTCGTCTGAAAGAAGAAAGTCATATACACCTAGAATGACTTCAGAGTAATTTATAGCTTCCCCAAATTCCCATAAATCCCTGGTAAATATCAAATTTGTAAAATTGGCAAAATTTACCAGACGAGGTTCCCATGGAAATTTACTGGAACCCCCCCCCCCCCCCCCCCCCCCTTTGCAACCCTACTTTGATCAATTAATCACAGCCTTGAGCATAAGAGAAAAATCTTACCAAACCCCAAACTTCTGATTCTGTTACTCAGGACACCAGTGTGGACTTGAGGAATCCACATCCACTAAAATCACTTTGAGACCAGTTATTTAAAGGTCATTGCATCGCAAAAAATATGAGCAAAGTTAGTTCTATGAAAAACTTTAATTCCTCACGTGAATTAAGTGACAGTTAATGGCATGTAACAAGTGTTACTTTGGCCCAGTTACATCAAATGAAGACTGATCAACCACTTCTTGTGACAAGCTTAAGTGATATGCAAGATGATGTCAGCTCTACTTAACCAGATATAAAGTGAATGCCTTGAACTTTGCGGTGTTGTAAAGATGTAGGTGGCGGAGAGCTGATGTAGTAGCAATCACATAAAGGTCAATCACAAACGATTTTGTATGTAACAGTACTGACAGCTGACAGCCGCTAGACGTGAAGGTGTTGCCATCTGATGCTTTCACGTCCCACTGACAGTGATGAAAGAGATGCTGATTCGTTTTTGCACGTGTGTACTGTATATTGTGTAAAATTCCTCAAGCATACACATGCATTCAGTGTTTTGTCTGGTTGATCTTATAGCTGTTTAAGTGTGGTGTGTTACAGATTAAAGAACTTTGAAACACTTTTTCCAGTTTATGCTGCTGAAAGCGAATTCCAGGGTGACTTTAAGTCAACAGCTGTCTGAAATGCACAAAGACTGAATAAAATATAATTAGAAGAATTGAACTTGGCTACACGCTGTGATATTCACTCATTAACTTTTGTCATAGTTTGTAACTGGAGTGTTGGCTGTGCTACAGTTAGCTGATTCACCAGGAGAGGAAAATGTCCCGCTGAGCATTCTGATGTGTTATTCCACCAGAAGTGGAAAACTACATTCTATTTTTGATATCTGGTGTTGTATTCCCCAACTTTATTTTCCTTTGTTTATGTTAATTTTTCCTTTGTTTCCTTTCAGCCATTGTGGATGATGAGAGGCTGTCAGCAGAAGAAATGGATGAGAGGAGGAGGCAGAATATTGCTTATGAATACCTTTGTCACCTAGAGGAAGCCAAACAGTGAGTAGAAGTGCATACATTTCAAAGAAATGGGTCATATGGACTATGCTTAGGGTCCTTCTCCTGAAAAAGGTTGAGGACATGAACTTCAGAGGTAATCCTGTATAGCATGTGGCTTTGCTCACAGTGTGATAACGTATCATTATTTGTGATACTGTAGTCTATTTGTGATTAGTCAGTATTATTTTAACCAGGATGGCAAAATAAATATACTTACAAACCTTTCACAAGAAGGTGAAAATCCAACAGCGATCCTGTTCCGTGTGCAGCTCATAAGTGTATTTTAGAGCCATTGTGTATCAGGAGAATGCACCACAGCAAAGATAATAATAACAATGATAATAAAAAAGTAATTAATTCAAGCTTTCACATGATCCTAAAGAAATTATTCTAATGTGCTGATATGCTGTGAAAGAAATATTTTTCTATTTTCAATGTTACAAACAGTTGTGCTGCTTGATATTTTTGTGGAAACACTGATGCATTTTTTTTTGGTTTTTGCAGGATCTTTGATAAATAAAACTTTCAAATGAACAGTATTTATTTGAGCTTTTGTAACATTGTAAATGTCTTTACTATCAATTTTGATTAATTGTGTCCTTGGTGAATAAAAGTATTAATTTCTTTAAAAAAAATTGTATTTACCCCAAACACTTGAATGGTAGTGTATGTTCAGGTTAAGCATGAAACTCCTTAAGCTAAGAAATCCCTTAGATATAAGGTTAAGGGTACACTTAGTGAAACTTGGGTTGCAAGAAAAACCCCTAAGGGTTTCCTTAAGGAACTTAAGGCTATTATTAAGTTTTTCCCCTTAATCATCTAAGTGTTCCCTAAGCGTTGCTACAAAGTCCTTAGTGACCATTTCACCTTAATAAATTTAAGGGACCAAAACAGCTCCCTTAAGTCAACTTAAACTCAAAATACGATGGCTGATTTAGTGTTAATTGAAGAGGAGGAAATACCAAGGCGTGTTTTTAATGATCGTAATAATCCCTTGGAGACGATGAATGGTTGATGAAAGGCTGAAAAGTATTATTATTATTATTAGGGGTTCAAGCACGAAGTGCTGAAACCCTATTGTAATTGTACTGATTTTTATTATTTTTCTTCTCCGCTAAAACGCGTTGTGCAGCCCAAACCGTAAAAGCTGGAACCTTGAAACTTTGCCAGATGGTAGTACAAAAATCGAGGAGAGGTTCAGAGAGTATGACCCCGATTGGCCCATAGGTGGCGCTATAGCAACCAAAAGCGCGAAACTGGTCATCACTCCTAGACCGTGTGTCGTAGGCTCAAGTGTCTTATAACAACGGAAAGCTGGACAGCTGAAGATCAAAATGTTTATCTTCGATTTCATTTCCGCCATTTTGAATTTTGTTTAAAACCTACTTTTGTGAACTAGTCCGTGGTTTTTTGCCCGATCAGAACCAAACCAGTGCAGAAATGTTCTATGGATTCTTAACATCAATAATTATTGAAAAAAAGTCGAAATTTCCATTCACGGTCGCTAGGGGGTGCAAAATTAATGTTGTGGGAGGAGCCTATTTTACTAAAATGGCTGTAACTCCAGAAGTCAATGAGATATCTTCACCAAACTTGGTACACATGTGTATGAGCTTGTGTACTTGTGTACGATGACTCTTAAAAAGTATGCAACGTTTTATGTCGATCAGTCCATAGGTGGCACTATAAGAGTCGAAAAAGCCTCAAAAACACAAATTTTCAATAGAAAATGATCACAATTTGTAGAATATGTTTATACATTCACGCAAACACTAGATCTTAATATCATATGATAGATCTCCTCTTTGTGAACAACTTTGCCTTAGGGAGCGAAGATGTCAATCAAATCGTTCATTAATTATTCAAGAATATGTTAAAAACCTACTTTTGCGAACTAGTCCCAGGTTTTTAGCCCGATTGGAATCAAACCACTGCAGTAATATTCTATAATTATCAAGAACAAATTTAAATTTGTCTTTCGTTACCTTTGACAGTGTAATTTAGAAAAGGGGTGTGGCCAAAATATACGAAAAAAAAACCTAGACGAAAACTGAAAACTTTAGAAAACTTGGTGAAAACATGTGACAGGTTACTCTGAACAAGCACGCAAAGTTTCATGGAGATCGGACCATAGGTGGCGCTATAACAGTAGAAAATGTCTCAAAAACACAATTTATATGGTAAATGGCCTCAAATTGTTTGAAAATACTCATATATTCACACAAACACTAGATCTTCATATCATATGATAGATCTCCTCATTCTGAACAACTTTGCCTCTGGGACCAATGTTGTTAATAAAACGGTTAATTAAATATTCAAGATTATTTTAAAAAGTTACTTTTGCAAACTATTACAAGGGATTTAGCTGAAAATCAAAAACACTGAAGTACAATTCTCTAGACTATGAAGGTCAATAATTATCAAAAAATTGTTGAACAATTGCATTTGGACAACTATAAACCAGTCATTGTATTATATGTTCTTTACATAGTGTACACAAAGGCCTCTTTATACAAACAGAAAGCCTACAAATTATCAAAACTGTGTAAAATAATGCATAATTTCATTCTTAACAAAATTTAGGAGAGAAAGGTCAACAGTTATAAAGGTTTAACACAGTGATGTATGAGAAATTGCCATTTATAACCACTAGATGGCAGCGGAAAACCACTAATGGGCTCATTCAGTTAACTTAAACAGTAATGTTGAAAGGTTTTATGAATTCATGCCAAAACAATAAAAAAAACACTGTTAAAACATTTTAAATCTCGAGTCAACGTTTTCTATTCTGTTCATACAGACACATCAGTTTTTACAATTTTGCCACATTATGAGTACAGTGAAACTTGAATGACATCTAAACTCTTAAAATCTAGTTTAATCATTTAATTTCAGTGTGTGTGTGTCTGTCTTTTGGATGTGTTTAAATGTCATCCATACATCCTGATTGGCCGAGACCACCCCAGAGGCCTAAACTGCTTGAACCCCGGTAAATGCTGCTTGCAGCTTTAATTATTATTATTATTATTATTATTATAACCACTTACGAAAACAAAAGATGTTCTACAAACTGCACGCAAAAGAAATGCAGTTTATACATATGTATGTATATGTAATTTAGGTTGTAGCGCTCATTTGCATTATTTTACCTGCTTCCCGAACTGCTTTGAGGAACGCCTGGAATATCGACTAGAGTAGGAGAATCCTTCCCTAATATATCTTGTACCAATTTCGCTTTGTCGGATAGGTCTTGTGGCAGTGGCCCTCATCCTTTGCACAACAAAACAATAACTTTGTTCCATACCAAGCGCGATACCTTTTTGATACAATTTATCAGGCACGAGCATGAACGTTACTCACCGGTCTTTCCGGATTCTTTTTTTATTGTTTGCTATTTCTTTTATTGAACTCACCACTATGTTTTCATACTTTTCATAACTTCTTCTACTGTTCGCTTGACAGCATGATTTCTTGAATTTATTTTTTCTGTTATCTCCTGCCAGGCTTTCGATTTGTGCGACTGAGTGACTGATGGGTTATAACGGCTTTGGAGAATGTTTATTCTTTTTGTGAATTCTTCTAAAAGAATTGCCTTTTCGTCCACTGTCCAGTTTGGTGTACGTTTTTTGTTTTCTGTTATGTTTGTACTCTCCATAGCACAAATATATTAATACAAGTGTGATTTTCGCAAGGGTTTGGCATTGTGGTTCGTTATGTTCTGTTAACTGTTAGAGGTAGTAACTATAGCAACCGCGGCGATCTTTGCCGGATGTTGTCAGAAACTACTGTGAAACGCTTAGTAAAACACTTAGGTAAGGGTGACAGTTAAGAGGTTTCTTGCAACGCTCTTAATGAAATCCCTTACCTCAGGGATTTTTTCTCCCTCAGGGAAACCCTCACTTAAGGAGTTTCATGCAACCTGGCACAGGCATATTGCGTGCATGGCTACAACATTTCCAGTTGTGAGGGCTGGGTCTGGTTTCGCTGTTGATACGCAGAGAGCTGTTATATGCATTGGCAGTCATTTGTATCACTGGGAACTTGACCCAAATCTGATGAAAGCATGAAAGAAGCTGAGGGAGTATTGCAGTGAGCATTGTTGTAAGATGAGGACATTTTTTTTTAGATCTCAACATAATAGTTTAAAATTCTGCACAGTTCATTTGATGACAAAGATCAAAGAGTGCAAGTTAATGAAGCCGTTGTTAGTTACACATCCTAGCTTTCCTGGCAGCGCAGACTTGGTCATGACTTTGTTGCAAAGCCTCTGTTCTGGGAATCCTGTCTTGTCGGAACAGGATTATAAGACTGGTCACTAATCTGCTTGTTAGCAAGGTAACATATCATCCTTGTGTTCCACTGAGAAGTCAAGAGTCACCAGTAGAGGCTAATTATCTGATGCTCAGCGTCAAAACAGTCGATTAGTGTAGTGTTTTTTTGTAAAACCTACAATACCAGTAAAGAGCTTGCTTGCAGAGTTACCAAAATAAGGGAAACACCGTTACTGAGATGTTACTAGCCTTAATATCCTCAGACTTCATTACACATGGTGGAAAGGTTCGGTTTTGAAATCCACTTAGTAAAATATTTTCTTTATTTTTTATGACCACGTTTGCTGTCATCCATTTAATTGTTATTAAATATAATAAATCAATTAATTTCCACTGAGCATATTTATTAAAATGATATCTGGAGGTTTATGTGACACTGAAAACTGGAGTCGTGGCTGCTGAAAACTCACCTCTGCCATTACAGTACTAAATTATATTGAGGGGAGTCGTGGCCTAATGGTTAGAGAGTCGGACTTGCAATTGAAGGGTTGTGAGTTCGAGTCTCGGGCCGGCAGGAATTGTAGGTGGGGGGAGTGCATGTACAGTGCTCTCTCCACCCTCAATACCACGACTGAGGTGCCCTTGAGCAAGGCATCGAACCCCCAACTGCTCCCCGGACGCCGCAGCATAAATGGCTGCCCACTGTTCCTGGTGTGTGTTCACAGTGTGTGTGTGTGTGTGTGTGTGTGTGTGTGTGTGTGCACTTTGGATGGGTTAAAAGCAGAGCACGAATTCTGAGCATGGGTCACCATACTTGGCCGTATGTCACGTCACTTTACATTTTAAAAGATATTCAAATACAAAATTGTAGTTTTCCTGTTTTCACTGTATTTTTGACCAAATAAATGCATCATTTATTCAACTGTGTATTAACTCCAGATCTATTGGAATGCTGTTGCAGCTGACAAGTGGCAAACATACTTACACAATCCCACCCCCCTTTTTCCAGTACTGTGAGTGGGAAACTTTGTACCTGCCGACTTAAACAAACAGAGCATGTTATTTGGGGGACCTAGTTGTGAAACATTGCTGATTTTGTCATTGTGTGATGCCCTAAACCTCAGTAGTCGTAAGACTAATTTGTGAATAACATGTCAATTATACATTCACGGGTATTTTGGTCTAGATATTAAGTAGACTTTATAGTACTGTCTCTGTTTTAGGGGCTTATATTTCTCATTTCCTGAGTCGAGATAAAATACTTTTATTTTTTTTTCTCCTTTCCAGGTAGTACTGTTGCTACTTGTCTACTTTGTCTGCCAAGTACGGAAAATGGGTAATCATGCATCTTAATATAAAAGCAAGGCAAATTCATTGTTAACATCATAAAGTTATGATGTTATCATCGTACATAATTTTTTAAAATTCAATATGCAAAGTTGTTTTAGGCAAGTCAGTCCACTCTGGTTGTCTTAATGCCTCTGGCTAACTATTTCTGTGTAGCTGACAGGCATACAAGTACATCCTAATGAATAGAGAATGACGTAGCTTTCCAAAACTGGTTTGTCAACATTATGTTTCACTAATATACACTACTGCTCAAAAGTTTGGGGTCAGTACTAAATGTTGTTCTTTTGAAAACTCTGTTCATCAAAGAATCCCCCCCAAAAATGCATGAGAGTTTCCACAAAACAGCAGAACTGTTCTCGTCATTGATAATAATAATAAGAAATGTTTCTTGAGCAGTAAATCAGCATATTAGAATGATTTCTGAAGGATCATGTGACACTGAAGGCCGGAGTAATGATGCTGAAATTACAGCTTTGCCATAATGGAAATAAATTATTTTTTTAAATATATTAAAATTATAATATAATAATTATAATTTACAGTAAAACAGTTTTTACTGTATTTTAGGTCAAATAAATGAAGGTTTGGTATGCATGAGAGGATAATAATAGCATAATTATGCACAAATGCCTAATTTTCAACAAATGGTCTTTAAAACCTTCATGATAATTCATAATTAATAATATGCCCCATTGAGTGTTAGGTTTAAGTGTGAACTTTCATGCTCAGCTTTTTTTTTTTTTTTTTTTTTTACAAAAAGTTTCTGTATTATTTAAAACGTACAAATTCCAACAAACTTGCCAACTTATTAAATAGTAATGTCTTCTTGTGAAATCAGGCTGGTCTGTTTTCTCTCACTTATTATGTTTCTGCTATACACCAAATGCTTCCAGCTGCCCTGTCACCCCCTCAGTAGGCAGCACACAGACCCTGTTTAGTGCAGGTTATGGTTTTCTATTCCGTAGCATGTCAGACACATACAGTCAGATAAATAGGTCAAAAGTGATAAAATAGGATGTTGACCCCTGTCCCTCAGTCCTGTTCAGTAAACTGCCATATCAAATAGATTTGTGGTCCACTGCTGTGTTCTTTCCCCAACTGAAGGAATACTATCCCACAGTGTGTTTATATGAAGGAATACTATCCCACAGTGTCTATCCCTCTGTGCAGTTTTACTGTCAGAACACTCACCTCAAGACCAACAATGCTGTTTTTTGTATGCACACAGTACAAAACTGTTGAAGTAACTTACTAGGCAAAGCTGTTTATTATGAGTCATAGTCAGTGTAGAGCAGAGCTTTGAATGTTTCTTACAGTTTGAACCCCTGCAGCCTAACAATCAACGGAAAGGGTTGCTTGAGGGCTGTAAACAGTCAGATGTCTCATAGACAGTGTTCCAGATGGCTGCAGTCTTGGTAGAGAAAAGCGAGAACAGGGAGAGGTGTACACAGCAGCCGAATACTACTCTTCTGATCAGACCTGCCACATATCTTGATACAGCAACACTAATTTTCATCGTAAAAGGTGCAATGCATTTTTATCCCAATAAAGGGATGGTTCACCTAAAAATGAAATCATTTACTCACCTTCATGTCTTTCCAAACCTGTATGAATTTATTTCTTCTGTGGAACACAAAAGAAGTTATTTTGAGGAATGTTGGTAACCAAACAGCTTCGGTTCTCATTTAAAGGTCCAAAAAATATAATGGAATAAGTGTTTGATGAACTGAATTAAAACCAATTGTGATCCACCTCACAATGGTGTAGTAGATGTTTTACTATTACCACAATGGCTGGAGGGGTTTAAAATGCTTGAAATTGACCTAAAATTTCCCCTGTCAGTTGCCTTTTCTGTCGTAGCTCAATAATGGATAATATAATTTGTCATGTGTGACAAATTGTGCTGCAAGTAGGCCATTTATGTAGTGAAAATGGTTAATAGTGGTAATGATCAGCTGAAAAATGGATTGGTCCTACATCAGTGCTGTTCATATGAAGTTTAAGACCAAAGTCAGTTTTAGCCTCTTTTACAGAAAGCTGTTTCTCATATGAAAGGCCATTTATTATTGTTTGACCGAATATACAGTAGTTTATTTTCCAGTCATTCTCCAGACATGAAATCTTGATACTGAAACTGTATGTCACATTGTTGGTTAGATATCAGTGATGCGATCTCATGCACTAGAGTGATGTAATTTAGAGGCACATTCAGAGGCATATGGGCTGTGTTGAAACAAAGCCGGTTTTGTGGGAGACTGGGGAATTGCTGACACATGTCTGGGCAGAGTGTTTTCTTTGCCATTGTGATTTCATCAATGTTGTCTTTAATTAAATCAACCTTAAGAGTTGGATGGACATGCAAGGAATGCCATCTGATGTCCCATTAGAAAGAGTTGCCAGTGACCTCACCTGTGACCTCAGAATTGACCAACTCTGAACTCATTTCTGTAGGAATGAAGTGACTTGACAAATAATTAACCAAAGGTTCGCAAAAAGCATATTGACATTTTAACTGATTTACTTAACTCTACATAGTTTAACTTTCTTCAGTGTTTTAGCCTAATGTTTCTAACCAGATCTGTCAGTTCTAACACTGATTATAGACATTTTTACTTAAGCATACATAACCCATGAATCAGCAAAACAGATGAATTACAGATAATTGATCTTTTTAAATGGAGACTCCCCCATGTTTGTGAGCTGAAGGCAGCTGGTCACCGACTAGCAACCAGTTGGGAATGTTGTTTGTTGTAACATTGAATCCAGGTGAATTTCAGTGATTCAGTGATCTGGAAAACTGAGTAGTGAAGTGACTGCATGTATATCAAGACTGCAGGCTAAAAAACTAGTCCATAATTGTTTAATAAACTATGATTTTCAGCTTTTATCGCACATTAAAACATTCGAAATTATTCTAAAATTATTGATAACTTCTTTTGGAAGGAAACCAAATATAGAATAAACATGTAAATGTTTCTTATTCTTACCAAGGGTGCATTTATTTAATCAAAAATAACAGTTTTTTTGTTTTGTTTTAATAGAAGATAAGATAAAATGTATTTCATACTTGTGAAGGCATAGTTACATTTTCAACAGTCATTACTCCAGTCTTCAGTGTCACATGATCCTTCAGAAATCATTTTAATATGCTCAAGAAACATTTTCAGTCAACGTTGTAAACAGTTGAGCTTAATATTTCTGTGGAAATCATGACTTTTCTGTTGGGTTATTTGATTCATAGAAAGTTGAAAAGAACAGCATTTATTTTAAAAAGAAATATTTTGCGGAAGTGTAAGAGGCCTTACTGTCACTTTGGATGTTTTTTATAACATAAAATATGAGTTCAGTTTTTGTGGTGAGGCTTGTGATGCATGTGTTTTGTTTACAACAGAAAAACAGCATTCCTTAGCTTTTTTTCCTGATGTTAAAGAGTGGCAATATGTTTAGAGATGTTTCGTTTTTTTTGCAGTTTTTTCTGTGTAGACTCATCATGGGTTGAAGGCTGACTGTAGTACCAACTTAACCTTGATTTTAACCGTTCATGTCAGAAAAGCCAATATTTAACATTTGGGATTAACCCCTGATGTCCTTTCACATTTTGGCTCATGTTTTTTATTCCAAGTTTTTAACATGACTGTTAAAGCATAAGGGTTTTCCTAAAAATAAGAGAATATCACACAAACAGGCAGTGGTCCTCTTGATTTGACTTTTTTTGGGGGAATTGAGATTTAATAATTTGGGTGTGCTTTAGGATCTCTTAGATCTGAAATAAGTGAATAATAAAGTATTGCTGTTACGGGTCGACAGATACGTGAAGCGAGCAGATCCATGTCAATGCTTTTATTAAGAGACGTGGTCATAACAGGCATGGGTCAAACGATGACAAACAGGTATATTGAGGATAATACACAAGAGTAGTCCAGTGAATGGGCGTGGTCGATCTCCAGCGAACAATGTCCAAACAAGGTAATCCAAAGGGTTAATCCGAAACACAGGCAACAGACCAGGCGAGGGGTAAACAGTATTGCAACAAAGCGAGATGAGAGGGGCAATCCAAAGACAGGCAAGATATCCAAAACCACAACTAGACTAAACACACCAAGACTAGAAACTACGCAAATTCAGGATGGCTGTCTAATGTTGGTATCACAGACCAGCGATACAACAATACTCCGCCACTTGAGCAGGATCTGAGTAGGTGTTGTATGGTGTGTAATAGCATTCAGGTGAGTGTGTGATAGGTTACATCTGTGTGCAAGATTTGTGACAATTTCAGTGTATCGAAAAGACAAGCTATGATCGTTTATAGGAGGCTGTGTGAGATCTCAACAATCATCTACTAAAGTGAAGAACCAGTGAACTGTAGATTGGTATAAATTGTTTATAAGCTACATTTAGCTTCTTTAACAAGTTTAAAAATACCATTAACTCATGTTTTATGATACTTAGAGAGAGAATTGTTGATGCCCATCGGCATAATGGTGCTTTTTAAACTTTTCCCTACAGAATTCCAGACGAATCCAGTCAGAGTTATATAAAAAAATTATTTGATCTTTTAAGCTCAATCATTGCACTCAGTGGGTGTTGCAGTGCATCAGTCCAAAAGAAGTAAAATAAAAAGCGCCCATTTATAAAAAAAAGTGTCTCACACGGCTCCGGGGGGTGAACAAAGGCCTCCTTTAGCAAATCGATGCATTTTTGTAATAAAAATAATCGTTATTCAAAACATAATAATTACTGTAATCTTGCTTGCACTCACTGCTGTACACGGAAGCAGTTCCAGGGGAATAGTAAATGTTGTGCTTGTGTGAGGAGCTAATACTTGAATCTTTTGGTTTCAGATGGATGGAGGCCTGTCTGGAAGAGCAGCTGCCTCCTACCACAGAACTGGAGAATGGCTTGAGGAATGGTGTCTACCTTGGCAAACTGGCTAACTTTTTTGCTCCCCAATTGGTGTCAGAGAAGAAGATTTATGATAGGGACCAATCTCGTTATAAGGTACTGATTTTCAGATTTTTGCCTTTTTTTTAATTGGTTTTTAGCAACTCTTTATCTCAGCACAAAAATACTGTGTTACCCTACGTTCATTCACCCGCTCCTATAAAGTAAATTTGGAAAGTCACACCTGTTAGTAAAACCAAACAGTATTAATAATAGGTGTGTAAACATAGCCAGTATGCCACAGTGCTGTGTCAAGATGTGCCTTTCCTTAATGCAACACAGACATCCTCACATCCCGAAAGTCTCATTGCTGTTGGAGAAGAAATAGTAGAGCTGGAATTCACTGAGACTGAATTGTGCCCAATGATAGTGATGTTTATTTGCACATGCTATCAGGATGGATTTAGTACCTGATTTAGGAATTTAGGAATTCATGTATTTATTTTGTTTTGTACTTTCTCCAGCACTCAGGACTTCATTTCAGACACACAGATAACACTGTGCAGTGGCTCAGAGCCATGGAGTCCGTTGGTTTGCCCAAGGTGAGGACCAAATACACACTTTTAAAGAAACGCACACACTGATACGTCTTTGCCATCTTCTCTCTTTGAAGATAACATAAGATGCATTTTATTAGACTTACACTGAAATGAGTTAGTGGAATCAGACAAAACAAAACTGTCCTGTACATGTTGTGTCCCATTCTGTCAGTTTGGATAGGTGAATGGCTAGTTAATTTTCCATTGTTATAAGATGAATGCATAAAGGATTTTATTGATTATTTACTCATGGTTCTAATTTTCTATTTAAATTTGTAATGGCCCTGTCAATCATTTTGACTGAGTTTCTCTCCCTTTCACTCATGGGCAGAAAAACTAAAGCTTCCTCCAACCCTGTGCAATGTTTAGTGCAATATTCAAAGCCACAGAAGCAAAAGGGCATCATGTTTAGATGCACTATTAATTAAAATATGTGCACTGTCACACACCCACATGTGCTTACTGAATGTTTAATTTCAACATCATTATTAGGGAGTTGGATTGCTGCTGTGAGAAGATTTGGCACTAGATTTTGAAAATGGCTGCAAGGATTTGCTAGCAAGTCAGGTCAGGTATTGATATTGTGTGATGGAGTCTGATTCACACTTGCTATTCAGTTTATCCTGAAGGTGTTCAGTGGGGTTCAGGAGGCCTGTTCAGACTAAGTAAATCATTTCTGTATGGATCTGTATGGACCGATCCTCCAAAACTGTTGCAAATAAA
Source organism: Carassius carassius (assembly GCF_963082965.1). NCBI lineage: Eukaryota > Metazoa > Chordata > Actinopteri > Cypriniformes > Cyprinidae > Carassius > Carassius carassius. The sequence goes on along the minus strand of NC_081758.1, from coordinate 19,598,148 downwards.
GTTGGTAGCACATAATTCTCTAGAACATCATTGTCATTGTGTGTTGTATCAATATGGTTTGTCTGTGGAGCATGAAAGAAGATATTTTAACAATTCAATCAACAATGGAGCCCATTGAATTTCATTGTATGGACCAAAAAAACAAAACAAAACAACAACAGGCTAATAAAATAATAAAAAAAAAAGGTAATACAGGTTTGGAACAACATTAGGGTGAGTAAATGATGACAGAATTTTCATTTTTTGTTAACTATGCATTTAGGGGTCTATAAGGTGCCCACATTTGTTTAATTCATAAACCCGTACAAAAGTTTAGGATTTTTTTTTTCAGTCGGTCAGTTTTTTGTTTCGTTTTTTGTTTTTGGAAAGAAATTAACACAATTATTCAGCAAAGACACATTACATTGAAAATGACAGTAAAAACATTTTTTTCTATTTTAAATAAATGTTTTTTTGAACATTACATTCATCATCCTGAAAAAAAATGAATCACAGTTTCCACAAAACTATTAAGCAACACAACTCTTTGATGACAATAATAAATGTTTCTTGAGCACCAAATCAGCATTTTAGAATGATTTCTGAAAGATCATGTGACACTTAAGACCAGCGTAATGTCAGCTGAAATTCAGGAATAAATTACATTTTAAAGTAGTTTTAAATAGAAAACATTTTTAATTCGTAAATTGTAATAATATTTCACAATATTTTTTTTTAACTGTATTTACTAACATATAAAAAAATCCTACTGACCCCAAATGTTTGAATGATAATGCACAGTAACTGCAGTGTATTATTTATAAACAGATTGAATATTGCTATTCCTCTTTCAGATATTCTATCCTGAGACTACTGATGTGTATGATCGCAAGAATATGCCCAAGGTGATCTACTGCATTCATGCACTGAGGTAATATAGACCTTCTGATGCTTGTCTACCTCTCATTCTTCTCTTTCGCTCAATACTGAAAACAGATTCACAGGCTGTGAACTAATAAGGGATGCTTGCTTCATCAGGTTTCATAACCTGAAATGATAAAAATGGCAGTTACTCTGTGGTCATGGTTTCACGATCTCTCAGTTGTGACAGCAGGTTTGTTGAGCATCAACATGTGTGACTGCTGCTTCCTCTTGGCAGCCATTATCATGGCATTCTCACCACTGAGAAAAGCAGCCGTTTTTTGGGGTAATGGTGTGACTACGGGGGTGCCTCGTGGTACATCTACCCATCTGTCCTGCCTGTCTTAGGTCATTTCCTGTCACTGACTGTTTCCTGACAGTTCCTGCCACTCTGCTCCAGAGATGCCCACTGTCATATTCATATCAATTTCACTGTGTGCTGTGTGTAAAATGAGTGTTAGCTTGGCTTTATTTGAAAAATATGATTCCCAATGCACACAAACTTGTGCCCTGTTGATTACAGTGTTTACTTCCTTTTAATTATATTTTTAATAAATACTTATTTATTTGTGAAAAATACTTTGTCATCCACAGTAAAATTATGTCTACTTTACACAATTCTTAATCCATTGTCAAATGATTTCAAATTTCTTAAATATTAATTAAAAAAAGTTAATGAAATGATATCGACTTTATATCGGCTTTCAGCACCTTTGCTTACCAAGATATCGGCTTCTGCATTGGCTGTCAAAAAAACAATATCAGTCGACCTCTATTCCTCAGATCATTGACTCACTGAGAGCAGCACCGTAGGACCAAAGCACATCCGTCAAGTTAATGTTTTATGTTTTTATTTGCTTCATGGATTACCTCCATTCAGCTTTTATGGCCTGCTCAGGATCGAATGCTCTGAAGTATGAGCTGTGAGGTGTGATCCTGCACTGTTGTGATATCAGATTCCCGCCCTCCCCTGCAGGAAGTGTATACTCGGAGATTTGCGGAGGTTTCTGTTTCCTGTCGTAGTTTGCTACCAGTGGAAATGTGCTACGTACAGTCTGAAAGCAGTACCTCGTCTTCCTACTGTAAATGTCTGCCTTTATATTAAAAGCTTATGAGAATATTGATCAGTTTTACCTGGTGACAATTAAGTAGGCAGATAAATCCCAAGAATCTGCAATAGTTTTTTTTTTTTTTATAAAATAAAATAAAATAAAACTTTTATTCAGGAAGGATGTATTAAAGTGATCAAAAGTGACAGTAAAGACATTTATTATGTTACAAAAGATTAAATTTTAAGTTCTGTTAGATCTGTTGGTATTGCTATCTATTAAGCTAATGCTAATTTATAAATAAACTATTATACTCTTAATATATATTGATGCTAATTTGTAAATTTACATTACTGATCATTGCTCATTTTTGTTAATTCATAATACTTCAACTAATGATAATTTCTACAGCCTGAAAATGCTAAAAATGTATACATTACCATTCATAAGTTTGTCGTAAGATTTTTGAATACTTGAAAATGTCCATTCAAGGATGCATTAATTTAATCAGAAGTTACAGTAAAGGCATTTATGATGTAACAAAAGATTTGCAGTTCATCTGAATGCGTCAAGAAATGTATCTTGATTATTTTCAGCAATGCAGCTGTTTTCAACATTAATAATAATAAGAAATGTAAAATCAGCATATTACAATGATTACTGAAGGATTGTGTGCTACAGTTTTGCCATCACAGGGATAGGCTAATAAATGTTTATCAAACAAATGCAACCTTAGTGAGCAATAAGACATTGGTTAAAAAAAAAGTTACAACATCTTACTGACTAAAACCATTGAATATTAGGGTGCATTTAAGAAGAAACCCAAATATTAAGTTCAGTAATATCACAGAGAAAGGGGTGGGCTCTTCAACAAACCACAACTCACAACACCTTAGTAACCACGTAACAACACCTTGGCAACTACCCACAAGAAAGTTTTGCACAGGCATCACCTCTTTTCTCAGAAACTTTCATTTAGCATTCAGTTGTAACATTGAATGACTGAGTGTAGAAAACCATTCATGAATCATTTTTTAAGTAAAAAGCCAGGTAAGTCATTAGTATCTTAATATATGCAAGTAGTAATATTTAGACATTATCATTTGGTATGCACAAGAGAGTGTGTCTAATGAATGACCACAAGAAAGCTTCTTTGACGGTAAATGATTTTTAGTGTTTTTCTTCTCTCTCTCTCTCTCTCTCTCTCTCTCTCTCTCTCTCTCTCTCTCTCTCTCTCCCTCTCTCTCTCTCTCTCTCTTTCTCCGTCATCTGATGTGTGGGTTACGTGACTTCCTCCCTCTGCCTTGCACATGCTCTTCCTTCCTGACCCTGTAGTTAACCCACTCAGTACGACTAGACAACACAGACTCATTGAGTCCAGAGAAAATCCCATAAGGCTCAGACATAATTAAATCACTATTCAGATATTCTCTGCATTAGATAGTTGACATATGTATGTTAATTTTTTTTTTCCTTAACAATATAATCAATCGTGTGACACATGCGGTATAGTGAGCTACATCTCTTACACATGCTAAGCCACTTAACCTTTGGCCCTTCTGTAGAACAGAGGATAAATTCACACGAGACTGTGTCTATCTCTCTGACTACTGATGTAGGGGTCAAAGGTAAGGAAGGTACGTTAAGTGTATCTCTACTGCATAAACGCTCAGGCGCACACCACTCTAAACTCTTCAATAATTCATTACCCCTCTATTTATGGAAGCGTATGGGTAGCAATATTCAATTTGGAATGTAATATGCAAAATGACAATGCAATATGTAAATTGACAATGCATTTCTGTATTTACATTTACATTTTCCAATACATTTGTGCAGCGTTTGGTGCAAAATGAAAATGAAAATGAAATTACATAATTTTCATTTGCCATTTCATACACCAGTTTTAATATATAAAATGAAAACTAATTCTAACGCTTTATAAGTTGCAAAATTAAAATGAAAATGTATTACAGAAATGATTAGAAATGTATAACATGTTCAAGCAAAAACTGTGGCAAAATTATCATTTAAATGCTATTTTTCTTAAATGCATTAACACTCACAGTCAAGACACTTATGATTGCATTTTCATTCAGTGTCCCGCAATGAATGTAGCAAAATTCAATGTGCACATTGAAAATGCATTCCAAGCCAATCACGTGTCCGCCCCCTCGCGCCATGTCAATCACTGCGTGAACAAGGCGGGGCTTGCCGAAGGTCAAGAGACTCAAATCTCAAGAAGAGCATTCAAGTGAGAGAACATGGAAAAGACAGTTGGTCCGTGGTCCATGTACCTTCGTATAATTCGTTTTTTAATTTAATATTGAAATCCAAATTTGTCCAAACAAAACGAAAAATCAAGAAATCGGTTTAATTTTTTCGTTTTTACGTTCAGGGACAGAAAACAAATAAACAACTTGAATATTCGATCCCTACATGTGGGCGGGAATGAAACGCCCCTCTCCGCTGATTGGTCAACCAAACATTACAACATAATAATAGTCCTAAAAAAACATAATAAGAGTCCTACGCTTCTACGGATTTTTAACGTGTTTATTTCTACTACATTTTATCTCTTTCTATTCATCAAACAGCCAGCTTAAAGAATAGTTTGACACAAACCATACAGAGGCAGAGCCTTCTGGTCCTTTGGCACACGGCTGTTTTATTATAGTACCCACATATCAGCGCGGGGAGAATGTAGCCTATTGTAGCAAAGTGCAGACCGCTATCAATTTATGTGAACATGCAGTCTTAACTTTTGTTTTAGACAATATGCTGCATTTAGACAATATTGCTCATTTGAGTTATAAGAACATATCCAAACCCTGAAATAACACTTCGAACAATAAACCATAGATCAGTGTCAGAAATTAACGTTCAAAATGCTTCATTAATTGATTCAGAAATAAGATCAAGTTGCTGTCTATAATAATTGGTCAGTGAATTGTTGTCTATAATAATGGATTTTTCAAAGTCTGTGATTCTTTAAGGAACGAAACACCATTCTGTGCTCCTACTGTGAGTCACACAGTGGTTCTGTGACGTGGGTTTAGTTAGCAGAGAAAATAAACATTTTCTATGCTATCAGTTAGATGGCCAGTACCCAATATTAAGTAAATAAACTCAGCTTATTGTCTAAAACAGGGGTGCCCAACCCTGCTCCTGGCGATCGACTGTCCTGCAAAGTTTGGCTCCAACCCTAATCAAACACGCCTGCCTCTAATTTTTAAGTGAGCCTGAAGACCTTAATTAGTTGCTTCAGGTGTGTTTGATTAGGACTGGAGCTAAATTTTGCAGGACAGTTGATCGCCAGGAGCAAGGTTGGGCACCCCGGTCTAAAACTACCTATGTTCACATAAATTAATAGTGGTCTGCGCTTGTCTAATACATTCTCCCCGCGCTGAAGTGCACAAAGATGTATAGCCTAGTAGAAGTTGTGAGTGCAGGTGCGAAGTAAATTAATATTCACATGATAAACTAAATGTTTCACTGGTAGGTTGCATAATTTATGCCTACACAAAAGAAAGCTCTGTAGGGTCTGCCTCGGTATGGTTTGTGTCAAGCCATTCGTTAATCTGGGCTGCGTTTCTCGATAACGATTGACTTTAGCACTTAAGAGCGTTTTCTACGAGTCATTTTACGATCGTCCGTTATTGTTTCATGTGCGTTTCTCAAAAATGCACTTAACACAGTTGCACGTAGCCGAGCTTTAAGTGCTACTTAGGAGTCTCTATCCGTTTGTCAAGTGATGAAATGTCATCTTATAGAATGGCTCGGATTTGTAGTAGGCCTACACAATCGTTTATTGAAATGTTTACCTAATAATTCTGCGTTCCAGATAACTCTGATATAATAACAATTATATTATATTATATTATATTATATTATATTATATTATATTATATTATATTATATTATATTATATTATATTATATTATATTATATTATTATGGTATAGTGTATAATATTATATTATATTATTATGGTATAGTGTATAATATTATACTTTACATAATAATAATAATAATAATAATAATAATAATAAATATATAGAGAGAGAGAGAGACGTGATTTTCAGGTCCAATACATATAGCTGTTTTTCTTGCACGTCAGCAAGTTATTGACAGAACCCCCCCCCCCCCCCCCCCAAACCTATTTCCTACATTACTTATTTTATTAATTTTTTTGTTCAATCATTTAATTTAGATGTATTTCTATTTTTTTCTGCCCTTTTTAACTATAATATAATATATAATATAATATAATAATAATAATAATAATAAAAAAGAAACAGTAACAACGTGCATTGTAAGAAGGAAGATTTATGCGGTCACCTGCAGGGAAATCAGCAGATTAGAAATTAAACTTTATTCAAGTGCAATGTGACTATAAGGATTTGATTGTACTTTATTGTACATTTTTTACTCGTTTTTGTTGTTGTTTTAAATGAATTGATGAAAATGAATGAAATAAATGAAAAAATGAAAAAAGGCAGAAAAAATAAAAATACACATCTAAATTAAATGACTAAACAAAAAACAAAATTAATGAAATAATGTAGGAAATATACTTCAAAATTATACTTTGATAATCTGTAAATGACTTGCTGACTTGCACGGAAACCAGCAACCTATTGGACCCCAAAATAACTCTCTCTCTCTCTCTCTCTAGACTATATATATAATTATTATTATTATGTGAAGTATAATATTATTCGTATAATGCAATATAATATAATATAATAATAAAAATATTATATTGTATCCGAGTTGTCTGGAACACAGCATAAGGTAAACTTTGGGATAACCTATGATTTCCGAAATGTGCATAAAGTGCTTTATGAATAAAACTCAAAATAGAAAAATAATAAATGATAGATGTGCTAATTTCTATTCATATCTGTCATTTTATTTAAGTTCCCCCATAGTCCAAAATGCAGCATATTGTCTAAAACAAAAGTTATGACTGCATGTTCACATAAATTGATAGCGGTCTGCACTTCGCTACAATACCCACTCTGCAGTGCGTCGTACAGCTTTGCCAGACAGATTTTGATAGGTGGGTACCTACTATAATAAAACAGCCATGTGCCAAAGGACCAAAAGGCTCTGCCTCTGTATGGTTTGTGTTAAACTATTCTTTAATCTGGCTGTTTGATGAATAGAAAGAGATAAAATGTAGTAGAAATAAACACGTTAAAAATCCGTAGAAGCGTAGGACTCTTATTATGTTTTTAGGACTATTATTATGTTGTAATGTTTGGTTGACCAATCAGCGGAGAGGGGCGTTCATTCCCGCCCACATGTAGGGATCGAATATTCAAGTTGTTTACCGAAAAAATTAAACCGAAGTCTTGATTTTTAGTTTTGTTTGGACAAATGAAAAACTAAAAATGTGCGTATTAAAAAATTAATTATACGAAGGTACATGGACCACGGAAATCCGTGTATCATTCGTTCTTTCGTTTTTCTAATTGAAACCAAAAATGGAAAAATAAAAAAACGACTTGTTTTTTAAAAATCTGTTTCCAAAACGAAAATGAAAAAACGGATAGATTCGTTTTCCGATTTTCAAATTTGTGCTAATATCAAAAATAAAAAAAACGGATAACAAGCGTGTGTGTTTCACTTTGGTGTTTTCGTCTGATGCTAGTTAGTGACGGTCGTTCTTGAACGATTCGGTCATTTTAAACGAATCTGTAATGTGACTCGGGAAGAACGAGTCGTCTCTGGGAGTGATTCGTTCAGTCGCATATGGTTCTAGTTCACCTTTTTCAGTCAATGCAGTGGGAGCCGGAAAGAGAATTGATTAGTTCTTTTTTTATTTGATTAATGCCAATGTACCAAAGATAAAAGTACAGATAGGTAATGTCAATATTGCATACAAAGAAGTGGCATTATATGCAAAGCACCATTTACAGACGTATGTAAACATAAAAATAAATAATACTAATCGAAAACTTTAACAAAATAAATTAAAAAGATTAAATAGCATTGAAAAGATTAAACATTTTTGACAGCCTTAAGATTTTTGGAAGATTAAATAGTTTGGATATACTGTTGAACCTCTTTTTAAAAAAAAACAAAAAAAACGATAGATAATGGATTTTGATGAGTGAAATTACTGCGGTGAATATGACATTTTGCAAGAAGTCATAATTGGTTAATAAAGAAATATACATTAATTTTGTCTTTTTGAATATTAAAGAAGCCAAACAGTACATCCTTAAAAAGCAGAGGGAAACCCTGTAGCACACTGCGATAGATAACATTAGAGAATTCATTCCAAAATAGCTGTGTGTGAGGACAATCCCAAACGATATCAGTTTCATTAGGGTCTCCACAAAAACAACAGCTTGTATCTATGTCTGATTTAAACCTTTTCAAAAACACTTTAGCTGGGTAAAATCTGTGTAACAATTTGAATGAGATTTCTCTAACCTTGTTAGTTATTATATATTCCAAAGACAGAGTCCATACTTTTTTCTCGTCAATATGATCAACCACATTCCTCCAATAAGACACCACATATGGAGTCGTTACACGCTCCTTTTGAAAAAGCGATCTAATCTTATAGTTACGTGATCAAGGATACTGGACAAAGTCGTGGCCTAGTTGTTAGAGTGTTTGACTCCTAACCCTAGGGTTGTGGGTTCGAGTCTTGGTCTGGCTATACCACGACTGAGGTGCCCTTGAGCAAGGCACTGAACCCCAACTGCTCGCCGGGTGCCGCAGCATAAATGATGAACACTGCTCCGTGTGTGTGTTCACTGCTGTGTGTGTGCACTTTGGATGGGTTAAATGCAGAGCACAAATTCTGAGTATTGGTCACCATATTGGCTGAATGTCACATCACTTTTTCACTTTCATGTAACAAAAAGCATAGTTTTCCTACTGGGATTTCAAATGGGTGTAAAGATAAAGATAAAGTGCTGGATGATCTAATGAGTCCCTTGAAAGCGTAACAACTCCTTTAGGAATAGTGTTCATGATGATGGAGAATTCTTTGGCAGTTACTGGAAAATTACATTTACATAAGATTTTTTTGTGACTTAAAATAAGACCTTCCAAGTTAAAGAACTAGGAAACAACCAACACAAATTTCCAAATGAGGTATGGCTGAGACGTGCTTAAAATGAATGACCATGCAAGTAATGCCTGTTTATGAAATTTGGTTAAATTGTAAGGGATTCTAGCAATATTATAAATACAGATCAATAGGAAAGGGAGACCACCTAATTTGGAAAAGTAGTCATTGGGGATAAAAATCCATATTGAGTTTGGATTACACAAACACTGTCTAATCCAATTAATTTTGAAAGTGTTGTTCAAAGAAGAGAAATCAAGGAAATTAAACCCACCATAATCATATGTGTTCATTAATAAGTACTCTTTATTACCTTTGTTACAACATTCAGTGTATAGAAAATAACCATTATGACAGAAATTTGTACATTTATAAACTGTAAGAAGTAAAAAGCTCAGAAATGCAGTAACTATAAGAGTAAATAATAATTATAATAATGATGATGATAATAATAATGATTAGGCACCTGTTTGTAAGGAAGCATGTAAATTCATCCATCCAATGCTGTCACGTCACGTGACAAAAGAACGAATGAGAGGATAAAGCCTTTTATACAGTCTTTATTATTATTATTATTATTATTATTATTATTATAATTATTAAACAATACAAACATTAAAACATTAAGGCAATACACTTAAAATCATAAAGACAAATAATAATAATAATATACACAGAGATTTGTTGCCAGGGTAACTCCAGTCTATGGTCAAAGCTTATGGGTCTGTCACGTGAGGAGCGACTCGAAAACCCGAAAGACTCAAGAGATGAACTAATCAATTCTCTAACACCGGCACCCACTGCATTGACTGAAACAGGTGAACTAGACTATTCCTGTACAGAAACTATAGAATTTTGCGCATGCGCGACTGAACGAATCACTCCCAGAGACGACTCGTTCTTCCCGAGTCACATTAAAGATTCGTTTAAAATGATCGAATCGTTCAAGAATGACCGTCACTAACTAGCATCAGACGAAAACACCAACGTGAAACACACACGCTTGATATCCGTTTTTTTAATTCTTGATATTAGCATAAATTTGAAAATTGGAAAACGAAGCTTTATCTGTTTTTTCATTTTGGTTTTGGAAACAGATAAAAAAAAACAAGTCGTTTTTTTATTTTTCCATTTTTGGTTTCAATTAGAAAAACGAAAGAACGAATGATACACGGATTCACGGACCAACTGTCTTGTCCATGTTCTCTCACTTGAATGCTCTTCTTGAGATTTGAGTCTCTTGACCTTCGGCAAGCCCCGCCTTGTTCACGCAGTGATTGACATGGCGCGAGGGGGCGGACACGTGATTGGCTCGGAATGCATTTTCAATGTGCACATTGAATTTTGCTACATTCATTGCGGGACACTGAATGAAAATGCAATCATAAGTGTCTTGACTGTGAGTGTTAATGCATTTAAGAAAAATAGCATTTAAATGATAATTTTGCCACAGTTTTTGCTTGAACATGTTATACATTTCTAATCATTTCTGTAATACATTTTAATTTTAATTTTGCAACTTATAAAGCGTTAAAATTAGTTTTCATTTTACATATTAATATTAGTGTGTGAAATGGCAAATTAAAATTATGTAATTTAATTTTCATTTTCATTTTGCACCAAACGTTGCACAAATGTATTGGAAAATGTGAATACAGAAATGCATTGCCATTTTACATATTGCATAGTCATTTTGCATATTACATTCTAAATTGAATATTGCTACCCATATGCTTCCATATCTATTTGTCCTCAGTCAGTTGACAGATAAAAGTTTAATGCAGTTTCCAGCCTATGTTTCCAGCACGTGTTGCACACTAACTGCAGGCTATTTTCCTGTTCCAGATCTGGATTAGGGCTTTAACTCAACTGCATACTGACATCTAGCGGAAGAACATTCAAACTACAGAAATGATTTTAATGCTCTGTATCGCAGACAACGCTATAAAACTGTAAAACTGGCAACATGTCGCTTCTCTGTATAATTTGACTGCTTTGCTTTTTATTTACATCAAAGTACGTTTCATTGTACAGTTTGACATTTCACATCAAAAACAAATCATAAGCATTGAGGAAGTTGATCTAACTATTTATTATGCTGCATGATTGTATGATCAACCTAGATGGCAGCACGTCTAAGGACAGGAGTTGCTTTATAATATAACTTTTCAATAAACACTTTTCAGTTTGAAAAACCAGCTTTATAATGGGACAGAATGCTGTATTTTAGATGTGCTTGTGACGTCTGTTCTTTACCGACTCAGTGGTTAGACTGTTGCTACTTCATATTACAGTAAGGCCAAGAGAGTGGGAGTGGAAGAGATGGTGTTTATGATTTCTTACTTATTTCTTTACGTCTGTTTTAAGTATACTGTAGTTTTCTTATATATATTTCCATCTATATGTGTTCATGTGCATTTTTTATGTATGTATATGTATGTATATGTAGCAAATTGATTGTGCTTATTGAAATATGCTACATTCTTACATTGTCTTGAATTTATTATATGGAATGTTAAGTGCATTTATTTATTTATTTTTATGTTCTTTTTTGTGCAGTTTGTACCTGTTCAAATTGGGAATTGCCCCTCAGATCCAGGACTTGTTGGGGAAAGTAGACTTTACAGGTACGCCACAGTCATTCACAAAAATGAATGCCATTTTGTTTTGGAAAACTTACCTCAGGTCCAAAGTACTAAGTATGCCTGTAACCACAGTACACCCCCACCATCCCAAAATAATAATACTTGACGGATTTTAACAATTAACAAATTGGTTTTTCAAAGGCTAATCTTTAAACTTTGATTTGAAAGAGCATATAGTGGTGCTCCATTGCAATCAGAACTCAAGCACAACCATACAGTTATATCCATAACTGTAGATCCACCAAATGGCTAATCTAGTTGATGATATTTCATATTCTCTTTCCACAGAGGAAGAAATCAGCAACATGAGGAAAGAACTGGATAAATATGGCATCCAGATGCCTGCCTTCAGCAAGATCGGTGGCATCCTGGCCAATGAGCTTTCAGTAGATGAAGCTGCATGTGAGTGACTTCACATATTTCATCCATTCATATATGTATGTCAGTACATTTAAATGAAATACACATCCTCATTCTCAGGATCACATGTATTTGTGTTTATTTCTTATCTGTATCTGTAGTGCACGCTGCTGTCTTTGCCATTAATGAGGCTATTGACAAAGGTCATGCAGAGGTCACAATGGCGGCTCTGCAGAACCCCAACGCCTTACTGAGAAACACACAGAAACCGCTGGCCCAGGCCTACCACGACACTCTGAGCAAAGCCAAGAAGAAGAAAGAGGATCAGGCTTCGGGACGGGTAAACTACATATTTAATACAGTAAAACAATATTGTGAAATATTAACGCAATTTAAAATAACAGTTTTATGTTTAAATCTATTTTAAAATGGAAAAATTGGCAATATATTTTAAAATGGCAAAATTTTCAGCAGGCATATGCTGCAAGAATGATAATATTTCTGCATGCCAGAAGTAATGTTTTACAAACCCAATGCAAACTACATTTGTATGTGATTTTAGGGTTTTAGGCATTATATGCATTATGAACAAAGCATACGTAGGCAAACAGTGAGAAACTCCCAGACGTGAATATATGAATCTTTTGAACCTAAACGTTTTTTTTACCTAAATTAAGCACAAAATTACAGAGAAGATTTTTCATGGTTTGCTAAAAACTTCAGGCATGTTTGTGTATGCAAATATCCAAAGGTTGCATGCAAAGCTAGTTTGTTTGTGTTTCTTTTTGCAACCTCCTTTCAAACAAGCTCCAGCTATTCTTTACGTGCAAAATCAGCAGGATTTTGATGAAAAAATAACAGAATCAGCATCACTCGTTAAATGCTGATGTCCGCTAACACTCCTCACACTCTCTGCTGACTCCATTATCACCTGATCCCCTGATGTTGACTCGATTGAATAGTCATTTTGTTGTGTGTACACATCCAAGGGTGTGTTAATTGTGAATTAGTGCTCAGGGATTCATGTTTTGTTTGCATTTAATTTTCACCCTGGTGTTAAGATCTTTGCTCACAGGCGCAATGGTGATAACTCATGTCTTACTTCTTGCTGAGATCAAATCAACAGCGTTCTCATTAATTTCCTTGAGCTTACCTTTCCTTGTCATCTCCCCAACCAAACCCCGGAGCACAGCCCCCACACCCCACCCCCCATTTTTTAAATCATAAGTCTTGTTAATAAATAAGTTGTGACATATCGTATGTGTGTTCAGCGCTCCTCTGTTGCAACCGAAGAGAGAGATGTGTATGAAGAGTTACTGACCCAGCAGGAGATCCAGAGCAGTGTAGACCTTGTGAACAGTGAGTGTGGGACATTCCTTGTGAAATATAAAACTAGAATTAAACATTTAAGTTTTATTGTAGTTTTAAAAGTAAAAAAAAAAGTGCAATATTTCAAATTCAGCACTATTTTAAATACTCGTTTTACGTAATATACTAAAGGTAATAATGATCTTTCTCTCTCTAGCATCAGCAGCTATTGAAGAATTAAATCATGCTCTTGATTCTGAGGACCAGAAAGCCCTCCTGGCCAGCCTTAGGTTGCCTGCACTTGGTCTCTTGGGGGTCTTTGATGACAACTCTTGCTTTTACCTGGAGCACTTCACCTCCTACAGGGAGCATAAAGTTAAGGTACTAAAGCACACTTTCCATATCAGGTGAAATGACTTTTCAATCAAATGAGTCTGATGAGGATGTTTCTGACATCCGTATGCAGGTGGCTAGTGCTGGAGCTCAGCTGGAGAGGGAAGAGATTCAGAGGGCCATCACTTCCTGTAACGAGTTTGCAGAGGCCGAGAAACAAAGTATGTTGCACACACACATGTACCCTTGACTAGGTGATAATATACAGACGAGAGTATAATCGATATTCTGTAGATATGAAGCTTTGTATTTCATTCTTTCTCATTCAGAATCAACCATTACACATGAATTTAGACATCATGCACAACAAGACATTTTTTTGACTAATTTAGAGATTTTCTGAACATTTAACAGTGTTAATAAAGTAAAAGGGTTTTTAAAGATTCTGTGAACATTAGATGATTTCAAAGGTAAATGTTAAAATAAGGAAAATTAGCTTAATATATAGCCAATGTTGACCAATGCAGATCAATTAAAAACTACTGTTGTAGTACCAGTTTATATTGAATTTCCCTATTCAGTATGAGCCTGCATGGTTGTTCTTTTTGTTTGTCTGCTACTGCTGATTGTTGTGCTCTTGATGGACACAGAGCAGGAGGCGGTTGTTGCGATCAATGCAGCTATTCGGCGAGGGGTTCCAGAAGAGACTGTGGAGGCACTTCTGAAGCCAGAGGCCCAGTTACCCATCGTTTACCACACTGCTGCCAGACTGTACCAGACCGAGCTCTTCAGCCTGCAGCTCGGCTGTCAGGTCTGCTCTCTTAACTCTCTTCTTCCATGTGTAGCTCTTTCTTTTCCCTACTTACAAAGCTAGTTTTAATTGTTTACCCTCTCAGAACAAGGCCGGTCTTACTCACGAGGAGCTGTGTGTAGCTGTGGAGATGCTGTCTGCTGTGTCTGTGTTAAATGAGGTGCTGGACACTAAAGACTCTGTGGCCGTAATTGAGCAGCTCAGTGACTCTCCACTGGGCTTCAGTGGTCTGGATGCTGACAATTTTCAGAGGTACAGTCATACTATGACTGAAAAAGAGAGAGGTGTCACACTGTATGGCACATTAAGAAGCAGTTCGGTCATTTACTTCATCATGTGGGTGTTTTGCTTTGTTAGATATGCAGACACACTGATCCGTCTCAGAGCTGAGTCCCTCGTCCAGGATCAAGAGTTCCTCACCTGGAATGATGTTCAGAAATGCATCGACAATGTCAATGTCCAGGTGCACGAGGAACATGAGAGTAAGCAAACTTTGAAATAAATTGTCCGATACTGTTCAAATGTTTATGGTCATTTAAAGAGATCAGTCATTTTATTCAGCAAGGATGATCAAATGTGACAGTAAATACAGTTATAATGTTACAAAAGATTTCTAGAGAAATGCTGTTATTTTTCTATTCCTCAAAGAATCCTTTCCACAAAAATATTACAAATATTTCCACATAGACAACACTAAGAATGTTTCAGGATCATGTGACATCAGGCTGCTGAGAATTCAGCTTTGCTATTTTGGGAATAGATTAGGGCTGAAACACGTCAGGTTCTTTGGCAATTATTTTTTTTTAATGTGACACAATGCGTTTACGTCACCCACAAAGGGGAAGGAGACACAAGCGCTGCTTCCGAAATCTCAAACTGCAAGGAGTAAGCAGTGTTTTTTGATTTGAGGGCACGGGCAAACTTAAAGAGAACGTCGTGGCGTGTGTCCATTGCAAGATAAAGTAAGAGGGTCTGGCTGAAGACTTGCACTTGCACTCTCAGACTTGCACTCTCAGACACTTGCACTTCCGCTAGTGACATCACTTGCAGTCTTTATTTTTTATTTTGTTGAATTTTTTGATTACTTTTTGTTTGAATTTCCCAACATTTTATAACAGTAGCCAGGTGGCGAAGACAAGAAAAAATAAACTAAATTACAATGTCACTTGCAATCGCTACTTGCACTCTCCGCTACCTGCGACGTCACTTGCAATCAACATAAATTGTGCATGTTGCCAATGGAGACGAGACGCTGTGGTGGTGATTAAACAATTAAACCTAATTTAGTACTATAACGTACAGGGTCCTGCAAGAAAAAGACAAGACTAGCAAATCCGTGGCCAGAACAGCAGAATATGAACGCTTGCGCAAAGTCTCTGGCTAAGCGTTTTCCTCCCGTAGAAAAACATAAACACTTAACATGGCTTAATGTATTCAGATGGTATTAAAATATCAAATTAAATTTACAGTTCATTATTTTAATGAATATGTACATAGTATTTTCCTCACATACCGCAAAATGTGGCATAATGGACTAATATAAAGGCCAAACTCAATATGCTTCACTACATTATTAAAATACATAACTAATATGTACAGGCACGTAGGTGAGCCCGAATAAACGCAACACGCAAAGTTTCGCGTTAAGCATTTTTCCATATAGAATAAACTGTCTACAACTCATCACTGTCTTTGTCCATTAACATACTTTGTGTTTAATTATAATGATTTTCTATAGGAGGAATACGTTTACAATTTAAAGCACTGCGTTCTGTACTCGTCTGCTTGCCTGTACGGAGTTGATCCTTTTAAAATCACTTAATGCATTTCATAATGCACGTTCATATTTGCTGGTCTGTATATACGTTGAGTCACCAAGACATATAGGCTAGGCCTACTGAATTGTCTTTATCATTTTAGTCTGTTATTAAGCCACATTAAGCGTTTTGCTGTATGGGAGGACAAAGTTTGCACATTGTGTTCATAGCCATCTGCTTGCCTTGTAGTACATTACATAATAACTATATTTTGAATTTGGTCTTTTAATTGAACTTAATGTATCTTAATACATTATGCCATATTAAGTGTTTGTTTTTTCTACAGGAGGAAAACACTCTGAAAGACTGTGCATTGCGTTCATATTCTGCTGTTCTGTGGCCACGGATTTGCCGGTCTTGTCTTTTTCTTGCAAGACCCTGTACGTTATATTAGTAGGCATACTAATTTGGTTTTAATCGTTTAATCACCACCACAGCGTCTCGTCTCCATTGGCAACACGCACGATTTGTGTTGATTGCAAGTGACGTCACAGGTAGCGCAGAGTGCAAGTAGCGATTGCAGGTGACATTGTAATTAATTTTTTTTTTCTTGTCTTCACCAACTGGCTACTGTTGTAAAATGTTGAGAGATTCAAACAAACAGTTATCAATAAATAGAACAAAATAAAAAAATAAAGACTGCAAGTGATGTCACTAGCTGAAGTGCAAGTGTCTGAGAGTGCAAGTCTGAGAGTGCAAACTGCGGTCAAGCCAGCCGCGCTTTCAAAATACACGGTCAAGCCAGCCGCACTTTTTTTTGTCTTGCGCGTGTAATCATGCACTTACGGTACGGGTGCTGCGAGCAGTCAAAATGCATGTAAAGAAGCTGTCATACACCCGTTTACTTATAACTTTTGATTATTTTAACTCATTTTAAATTTGTAGTTTTTAAATACTTTATTTTCGTACATAAACGTTTGTATTGTACATTAATTATTATAAATAGTTTATAGATGTTTAAAAATGTTAATATTAATGATTTTCATTCATTGTTTTTTATTTCATGTTTGTGTGAATAAGTGCATTATATATATATATATATATATATATATATATATATATATACACACACACACACACATATATATATATTTATTTATATAAATTAATACAGTGATAGTCAGTCTCACTCCGAATACATATCCATTGACAGAATGTGCTAACCTATAAAGGAACCCTTTTTATGATTGTTGGAAAATGGGACACAGTGCAATTGCTAGGATGCATTTTGTTGTTTTGGGAGACTTTGCTTTTAGTTTTCTCCCAAACTATACAGTAAAATGCCTTGAAAATTAATACAGTGATAGTCAGAGTGACTCTGAATACATATCTATTGAAAGGATGAGCTAACCTATAAAGGAACCCTTTTTATGAGTGTTGGAATATGGGACACAGTGCAATTGCTAGTATGCATTTTGTTTTGGGTGATTTTGCTTTTAGTTTTCTCCAAAACTATACAGTAAAATGCCATGAAAATTAATACAGTGAAAGTCAATCTCACTCCGAATACATATCCATTGACAGAATGAGCTAACCTATAAAAGAACCCTTTTTATGAATGTTGGAAAATGGGACAAAGTACAAGTTCAACAATGGAGTTTGATGTTTTGGGTGATTTTGCTTTTAGTTTTTTTCAAAACTATACAGGAAAATGCCTTGAA
Source organism: Carassius carassius (assembly GCF_963082965.1). Taxonomy (NCBI): domain Eukaryota; kingdom Metazoa; phylum Chordata; class Actinopteri; order Cypriniformes; family Cyprinidae; genus Carassius; species Carassius carassius. The sequence continues at coordinate 19,580,172 of NC_081758.1, read as the reverse complement.
AATTAATACAGTGATAGTCAGGGTCACTCCGAATACATATCCATTGACAGAATGAGCTAACCTATAAAGGAACCCTTTTCATGATTGTTGGAAAATGGGACACAGTGCAATTGCTAGGATGCAATTTTTTTTTTTGGGTCATTTTGCTTTTAGTTTTCTCCAAAACTATACAGTAAAATGGCTTGGAAATTAATACAGTGATAGTTAGGGACACTCTGAATACATATCAATTGAAAGAATGAGCTAACCTATAAAGGAACATGTTTTATGAGTGTTGGAAAATGGGACACAGTGCAATTGCTAGGATGAATTTTGTTATTTGGGGTGATTTTGCTTTTAGTTTTCTCCAAAACTATACAGTAAAATGCCTTAAAAATTAATACAGTGATAGTTAGGGTCACTCTGAATGCACATCCATTGAAAGAATGAGCTAACCTATAAAGGAACCCTTTTTATGATTGTTGGAAAATGGGAAAAAGTGCAAGTGCAACAATGGAGTTTAATGTTTTGGGTGATTTTGCTTTTAGTTTATTCCAAAACTATACAGTCAAATGCCTTGAAAATGAATACAGTGATAGTCAGGCTCACTCTGAATACATATGATTTGATTATATATGATATGATTTTATATATATATACAAACATGAAATAAAAAACAATGAATGAAAATCATTAATATTAACATTTATAAACATCTATAAACGATTTATAATAATTAATGTACAATACAAACGTTTATGTAGAAAAATAAAGTATTTAAAAACTAAAAATGTAAAATTAGTTAAAATAAGCAAAAGTATAAAGGAAACGTGTGTATGATAGCTTCTTTACATGCATTTTGACAGCTCGCAGCAACCGTACCGTAAGTGCAAGATTACAGGCGCATGAGAAAAAAAAGTGCGTCTGGCTTGACCGTGTGTTTTCAAGGCGCGGCTGGCTTGACCGCAGTGTTTGATTGGAGTAAAACTAGCGTCAAATCACATACACAGAACTCTAAAGGTACGCCAACCCGTCAAAATAAAAGTCCGGTTAAAGACTGTTGTTCAGCAGAATGTACATAGCCTACTACTAAAAAAAATCAAAACATTAAGTTTTAATCACACAACATTTCTTCCATGTTTTATTTTTATAGTAAATCCCCTTTGTTTACCAAGTAAATTTTCAGTAATTAAAAGATAAATTAAATTAATGTCTTATGTGTTTAATGTGGATCTCAGAAAATGCTTTATTTAAAAACCCAACTGAATGGCACTTAAATGCACTTAATTCATCCGTCAACTTTATTGTCATTGTTCACAGTACAAATACAGACAGAGAAACAATGGGTAATAATTAAATTCTAAAAAAGGAAACTTAGTTGTTCATTTTAAGAGAACAAGGAGTCTTATTTTCTCTTGCATAATTAATATTCCACTCTAATTAAGCAAAAACACATTTTATCCGATTACTCGATTAATCGATGGAATTTTTGGTAGAATACTCGATTACTAAAATATTCGATAGCTACAGCCCTAGAATAGATTACGTTTTAAAATGTATGAATAGAAAACAGTTATTTTAAACTGTAATAATATTTCACTATATTTCTGTTTGTACTGGATTTTATCTAAATAAATGTAGCCTTGGTAAACATGAGAGGCTTCTTAAAAAAAAAAAAAATATGGTGCCCATACTATGTTTAGTGACTTCATTTATACAGTCTGTAGAAATCACACAGTACAGTTTTATCAAACAATTAAAGAATCTGATTCTGAGAGTCATTGATTAACATTCAATTATAATATAAAAAGTTATATATGATCTTGAAATAACATGTTTTTTAAAGTATAAACACCAAATCTAGGGCATTTTTCGTAATTTCTTAACCAATGACAGTATTCCATTGAATGAGTTGTTCATTACACATATACATTTCCAATGTTCCCTGTGTAGGAGTCATTGCTATTGCTGAGATCAACGAAGCCCTAAATTCTGGAGATCTAGAGAAGACACTCTCCGCCCTCCTACTCCCTACAGCTAAACTACAGGGAGTCAACCCAGCCAACGCCAAACACTATCACGATCTACTGCTGACCACCAAAGACCTCATCTGCAAGGTGAAACAGAATAAGAGCACTGAACCAATGAAATTCTCTTTTTTCAGATATCTTTTCTTATACAAATTACTTGGACACTTTTTACTCAACACACAACTTTCCTGGTCTCAAAGATTTTTGTAACCAGTTTTAAGTTCCCAGCTGGTGTGTGAGAGTCCAACTTCTTTCACTTCTATACAAAGTTAGGAGTCTAAAGTAAAAAGTGAGAAGTCTAACCATAACGTCCGCAACCCACTGTTTAGCCATTTTAGATAAGGATCCCCTCTCCCAGTCTACAACAAAAACATCCTGTTATTTAAAAAGAGCTTGTGGACATAACTTTCAAAGCTGTAGAGCTTAAAGGGTTACCCTCATGTCGTTCCAAACCCGTAAGACCTCCGTTTATCTTCGGCACACAGTTTAAGATATTTTAAATTTAGTCCGAGAGCTCCCAGTCCCTCCATTGAAACTGTGTGTATGGTATACTGTACTGTCCATGTCCAGAAAGGTAAGAAAAACATCATCAAAGTAGTCCACGTGACATCAGAGGGTCAGTTAGAATTTGTTGAAGCATCGAAAATACATTTTGGTCCAAAAATAAAAAAAAACTACGACTTTATTCAGCATTGTCTTCTCTTCCGGGTCTGTTGTGAGCGCGTTCACTGCAGTGTAGTGATATCCGGTCAATCTGTTGTTCGTTATCTGGCTCGGCTCGGTGTTCATCTTCAGTTCTCTCTTCACAGCAGTTCAGTCAGTGTACTGTTTGAGTAAATGAATTACTCCGGGATATTGGTTTGTTTGAACTCAGAGGGAGTCAGCCACATTAAAAAAGTTAACAGCTTAAGTCATTTGTGGATTAATGCGTATTGGAGATGCGAACCGTTTAAAATGATTCAGTTAGATTTGGTGAACTGGTTCAAGAAGATCTGGTTAAATCGAATGATTCGTTCTTGAACCGGATATCACAAACTGCAGAGTTTTGAACTCTCTCACAACAGACACTTTGATGATGTTTTTCTTACCTTTCTGGACATGGACAGTATACCGTACACACAGCTTCAATGGAGGGACTGAGAGCTCTCGGACTAATTCTAAAATATCTTAAACTGTGTTCCCAAGATGAACGGAGGTCTCACGGGTGTCGAACAACATAAGGGTGAGTTATTAATGACATCATTTTCGTTTTTCGGTGAACAAAGCCTTTAAGGATCTAAACTTGACTCGGGACGTTGAAGTCTTTGTGAGGAGATATGAGAGGAAGGGGTCCAGACAGCTGTGGAAAGAACACAGACATACTGCTGCTCTGTAGTAATAATACAAGTCATACTCCTCCTGAGTGTACAGCTTCACATAGTGTGCAAAAAGAAGTGTATTACATGGGGCAAAGCACACTAAAAAGATCCCAAACACCAGCGTGCTGGCCTTCATGTACTGTTTCCAGTCATGACTGGAACGATTTAGATGGTAGATGATAGATCCATAAACAAATGCGATGACCAGTGATGGTGCGATGAACCCCAGGCAGATCAGACTCAATCTGTATGGAATCAACGCTCGGTTGAAAGCTTCTTCATAGGACTGGATATCATGACACATCACCAGCTCTTGCCCAAGAACATGGTAGCTTTGCTGAACCAGAAACTCAGGTGTCATGGCAATTGCAAAAACTATCCAAATGGATAAGCTGGTGAAGATTGCGTAGTACATTTTCAGCATTGTCCTGTAGAGGAACGGACGGACCACTGCAAAGTAGCGCATCAAACTAATACACATGTGGGCATGGATCGAGCAGTAGATGTTCCCATAAAAGCAGGCAGTCACTATCTTGCAGGCGAACTCTCCAAACATCCAGTTATTGTTACTGAGGTGATAGTGGACTCTGAGTGTTAGAGAAAGTAGCAAGAGAAGGTCTGACACCGCTAGGCTGAAATATAGGAGACATCTGGAAAGATTCTTTCTTCTGCTAAGGGAGACTAACACATAGACATTAGAGGGGATCCCGATGAGGATGGCTAGGATGTACGCAGATGGAATGATCCTAGTGCTGACCGTTCCTGTGGTGTGATTGATGATGACATCGCTGACGTTTATTACAGGCCCATGGAAGGATGAGTTGGAGAACTGTGAGCCGTTTGACACTAAGTTTCCAGGATATGTTTTTTTCTTTAAAAAGGTTCTGGAATCTTTTGATAAAAAAAAAAAAAAAAAAAAACAATGTTAAAGGACTGCTTTAAACTGTGTTCTTTCATTTATATTTCATATATTTCAATTATATTTCAGTTTGATACTGAAAATGTGGTTACATTTAAACGGAGGTGAATATGTTCAACAACAACATTACACATTTAATGCTAAATATGTGTTTTTGTTACTTTATTATCTCGAAAAATCTGGAAAAATTTAATTGAATTTGAAATTTGAAGTGACCTATACATTAAAACCAGTTTATGAAAAGAAATAAAGGCTGTTTGGTTTTAGTTTTTAATATTATAGGCACAGATTTTTCGGATTAGCAACGTGTCGGCAAACATTTTTCAAGGTTAATAATTAATTTAATTGTTCGATTTTTAATTCTGTAAGATTATATTTACTCACTACATTTCATTTATGTTAGTGTTTTATTTTGGGGTAATGTAGTGATATGTGTTGCTTGCATTCTGTCTCTTGACTCTATTCGTTGTTCTTTCAGCAGTGTACAACCACCCAAAATTATCATAAACTCACCATCATTATGTTGCTTGATTTTGACACATTGCATTTAGAGAATAATTTGTTTTGGGCGATTGTTATAGACTGCTCCAGTAGCTCTGAAAGAGTCAAGTCACTGGGGAAATTAAAGTCAACTACCCTAAAGATTTCTTTGTCACAAAATCTTGATTTCAGTCTACAGCATATAAATCAGCTGTTGATTTCTAACTATCACTATCTGTGAGAGAAAAGTTGTTGGCTTACTTGAATCTTGAAGTGAGTCCTCAATCATCAATGGTAACAGCAATAGCACAAAAACTCTCATCATGTTTGAAAGGTTTTTCCAGATAATTTTTACAAACTAATGTTCAAACTAGACATGAACTATAAGTGACAAGTGACTACAAGTCACCCTCTAGATGAATAAGTTTACATCGAAGGGCGTGATGTGTTGCTGGTTTCCTGTAAAGACCTTACGGGAGTCTGGAGTCAGAATTGCTCAATGCTCATGTCAGGAAATGTTGCGTGACAAAAGACTTCCTCCAAATTCACAGACCAAATTATTTACAGTTAAAAAAAAAGGGCATACAGGAATGTTTAATGGTACAGTATTTTGCAAATGTCTCTGGCTTTATTGGATAAATGTGTCAGTCGTTTTCATTCTTTCTTTCTTTCTTTCTTCAGATCTTCTCCTTCAGATAAAGAAAACAGTATTTATTTTTCTTTCAGAATTTTTGTCTTTTTTTTTTTATTCTGTCATCACAATATGTGAAAGACAGTGCGGACTTGCGATCTGACTGCCCAATTTAACAACATCCCATGAATTATTTGAAGACACCTGAACTCCAATTTCTTTCCTCATATGTGCATTCACATCTCTTTTACAGTGTGTTTTCACTGAATCACTTCTTATGGAAATGTTTCTGAAGTAATAGACCAAATACTGTACCACATATTTTTCTCATATAGGAAAGCAAGCCAGTGTTCAAGTTTTATTGCATTGTTTATCAGGTGTCCATTCTGTATTTTATTCAGAATATTTAGTTAACAATCCTTTACTCTCTTAACATTTGACAATATTGAGATGCTTTTTATATGTCTGCATTCAGAGTAAACTGTTCTGTAGTGAGAGTGTTTTCAGTTACACTTGTTTGTATGGAGCATGTGCTGACTGTGTGTTGTGCTGTAACAGAGCTCTGGAGATGAATCTGCCGTGCTGTGGCTGGACCAGATCCAGGAGGCCGTGCACACTGCCAACCAGGACCAGGAGGATGCACTCAAATGTTAGTGTGTAACCAAATATAAGCTGCATTAATTATGTTCAGTCTTTTCGTTTCTTATACACATCCCTATAAAGGATGTGTATTGATTCATATGAGCCACATAACAGCCTATGAAGTCTATCTGAGTTTGATATTTAAACTCTGTTGTACAGTACTTACAGACTGCAGTAAAAAAGTTTATTTAGGAGTGAGTCCGGTTCTCTAACAAACTCTTAAAGGGATACTTCACCCCAAAATGAAAAATGTATCATTAATCACTTACCCACATGTCATTCCAAACCCGTAAAAGCTTTGTTCGTCTTCGGAACACAATTTAAGATGTTTTGGATGAAAACCAGGAGGCTTGAGTAAATAACAGTGTCAAGGTCCAGAAAAGTATGAAAGACATCATCAGAATAGTCCATCTGCCGTCATATGGTGTTATTGAGAGACACAGAGGAGACTGTTGACAAAGGAATTGTTGAATAAAGACATTATTTTTGTTTTCTTCGCTTACAAACAGTATTCTCTTCGCTTCATATCGTTAAGATTGAACCACTGATGGCAGATGAACTATTCTGATGATGCTTTTCATACTTTTCTGGACCTTGACAGTGTTACTTACTTGGTAGCCTATGGGAAAGTCACAAGCCTCCCGGTTTTCATCCAAAACATCTTAAATTGTGTTTGAAGATGAACTAAGCTTTTACAGGTTTGGAACGACATGGGGGTAAGTGATTAATGACAAACTTTTGATTTTGGGGTGGAGTATCCCTTTAATAAAAAATAAAAAATATATAAAGTAACTAAATAAAAACATGCATACATACATTTTTAAAAGTTGTTGCATTCCATTACTGCAGGAATGGAACTCACTCTCGAGGAGGAAATAAACACCTACATTTATTCAAAGGCCCAAACTGAGCAAAAATATGAACTTATGTGCAGCTTCTGATATTTATATGACCAAAAAGTAAGGCCTTACTCAAAGAGTAAGAAGTTCTGATAGTTTATCATGAAAAATTGAGATTTTTAAACAGTATAATCAGACTACTAACGTAAAATTCATATAAATATAATTTGTCACTCTGTTTATTATCTTCCAGTAGTATTATTATTATTTAAATGGCAAGTTTTATGAACTAAGCTCTGTAGTTTTTAATGTGTTGGTTAAAACACACTGTATAATGCAATGCAATGATGCGGGAGGGTTAAAATGATTCTGTGTATTGCGTATGTGATTTCAGTGGCTGAGGCAGTAGCAGACATTAACAGGGCAGTATCTGAGGGAGATGCTGAGGTCACACTCGCTGCTCTGCAGTGTCCTGATGCAGGTCTTCGAGCGGTGCTGTCTGAATGTGCTCATGTCTACCACAGCCAGCTCTCTCACTTACAGAGCACTCAGACACAACAAGGTAACTCTGTCTGAGCCTGATGATTGGGATCTGGAAACCTTTACTCTTGAAGAATGTCTTGTCATACTGTTAAAGTATTAAATATGCTTTATTATATATTCAGCAGCATATTGTATATGGTAGTATATTCTTGTGTATTTTACAATTGTATAATTTTTGCCCGTTTAATTTAATACACTGAAAAATAAAATGTGTTAAATAGTCTACAGACCTACAGACGTTTCATTTTCGTTTTTATTACACTGTTCGTTTTCATTACAATTTTCATTACATTTTCACATTCATTTTCATTACACTTTCTGATTCGTTTTTACACTGTTTCAGACAGTGACAAATGCATTTGTCTAGAGCTCCTGTAAAGAAAAACTTGTATATGAACAATAGATTTAATTTCGTTATTCTGTAGGAACCAGTGGCAGTTCATGGGTGAAACACAAGATCAAGGATAAATATGACTACTTCTACAACATTGAAAGCAAGGAAGGGACATGGCTTGAGCCAGACCCTTTTGTCTATGACAGTTCACAGCTCACCAAAGAAGATATTCAGGTATGTCTTCAGCACAGTTTTTAGTGTTGAATTAAAGGATGTGAGCTCTGTTGTTCAGTTCATGTTTTCTCCCTCCGTCTCTAGAGTGTTTTGAGCAGTGTAACAGCAGAGTATAACCGAGAGCAGCTGTGGTTGGCCAATGAGCCGCTCATCATCCAGCTGCAGGCCCTGATCCGTGGATACCTGGTGAGACGGGCACATAATGACCGGCTGGAGTACCTGCGAAATCAAGAGCCGAGCGTCATCAGACTGCAGGTGCCTAACTGTTTAATGTGAAAGAGTGACACTTAACCTGATTACTTGTATACTTGTATACTTGTAACTTTTTTTTTTTACATTTTATAATGTTATTACTAGCATTAATTCTTATATAATCAAGTTCTTATTAAAGAAAAGGTATATATAATTTGAAAGCTCTACGATTTTAAAATAAAATCCTATTTTAATTATTATTTTATCATGTAATTATATTACTTTTTACAATTATGTTTATTAAAGAAAACAATAATAGTGAGTAGTTTCATCTTAAAACGACCTTCTGACTTTTACACGTCAAAAGCATGAAAACTCTTTAAAACATAATGAAAATGAAATATCAACAGTATACTATGAAAGTACTGACTGTTTAGTGACCATTTTGGCTAAACTCTAAAACTGTGCTGTTTTCTTTAGAACTCAGTTCAATAGAAAATAAACTACCGATACTCTCTAGAGTCTAGAAACAAATATGTGATCTGTGGTTTATGATTCCAGGCATCCTGGAAGGGCTACAAACAGAGACGAGTCTATAAGGACAAACTAAAGGCCTTCCAAGAAAGTGTGAGCAGTGTGATTAAGGTAATGGTCCTATTGCTGATGCTCATTTATTACAGTGTTTCATAATCATGTTCCGTGTTGCTTTGAAGTACAATATTCATAGTATGAAAATATGTGTCCTTTATAATCTAGTTACAGTCACTGGTGAAGATGTGGAAAGCTAAACGAAGCTACTCAAGGAGACTGCAGTACTTTAAAGACCATGTAAGTCACACACAAGCTGATACACTGATATGAACGAGCAGCAATCTTCATCAGTTATACTCATGAAAGCGGCATATTCTGTGTGTCATGCTCAGGAGAAAGAAATCGTGAAGATTCAAGCTTACCTTAAGGCTAACAAAGCAAGAGTTGACTACAGAACATTGAGTAAGTCAATAACTTTATATAAGATTTAATGCATTCATTAATTTACATTTACTTGCATAGTTGTTGATCAGTTTGATGTAAGGTGAAGATGATTGTGTTTTTCTCTTTTTTTCCTAACAGCCGGTTCACAGCACCCACCTCTCGCAGTGGTCCGAAAATTTGTACATTTATTGGAACAAAGTAACCTCGATTTACAGGAGGAACAGGAAGTGACGCGGCTCAGAGAAGAAGTGGTCACCAAGATCCGTGATAATCAGCAAATGGAAAAGGATCTGAATTTGATGGATATTAAGATTGGCCTGTTAGTGAAAAACAGGATCACACTACAGGTTAGATGCAGTTTGCTTTCATGCAGTGATTTTAACAATCTTTTTGAATTGCTTGTTGGGTATACTATGAGAAATTGTTACATTATCCTTTGATGTGTGAAGGTTTCTGTTTTCCCATGATGTAAAATGCTACTGTAAAGCAAACACACATCACTGATAGAGAAAACAGCAACAGCAGATACATTTTCGTAGGAGTCTTGTGAGAGTAGAAGTAGCTAACAGATGTCCAAACAAGTCGAGTATGACCCGTGAACCATTCAAATTTTTCCAACTACTGTTGTGTTGTCTCCTCTGGTAGGATGTGGTGTCACACAGCAAAAAGATGAAGAGCAAAAAGAACAAAATGAGTAAAGAAGATCCGGCCATTGGGGAAAAGCAGGGCATCAAGGGCCTGAGCAAAGAGAAGAGGAAGAAACTAGAGGCCTATCAGCATCTCTTCTACCTTCTACAAGTGAGATTAAGAACTTAGGCTCAAATTTAGTCATTTTAAATGATTTAAGAAATAGATTGGAAAGCTGAATCGTGCAGCTGACCAAAGGCTTTTAAATTTGACTTGTTCGTAAAAAAAAAAAAAAAATCATTTTAAAATACAATTCTTAATGACTTTTCACTTTCATGATGTAAAAATACATAAATAAAGATATAATATTTTAAAAATATATAATTTACAAATCTTTTATACATTTAGGCTACAGAATGTACTCATAAGTGCTTAACTGTTTATATTCTGTAAATATTTTCATCTGTAATTTTTTAGTTAATGAGTTTTCTTCATTTATTAGACCAATCCTTCATACCTGGCCAAGCTAATCTTCCAGATGCCCCAGAACAAATCCACCAAGTTCATGGACACTGTGATCTTCACACTGTATAACTATGCCTCGAACCAGCGAGAAGAGTATTTGCTGCTCAAGCTTTTTGAGTCAGCCTTGCAAGAAGAGATCAAGTAAGTTATATCTTAAAGATCTTATCTTGGAGATTGTAAAACCATTTTATAGAGACCAGTATACCTCTGAATTCATAATTACTGCATCAAACGTCAGTCAAATGTCTGTGATAAGTTGTGCTTTATTATATTGATTATGGCACGAATCATTGTTACACTGCTTTCATCTTTGGCAGATCTAAGGTGGATCATATCCAGGAAATAGTGACAGGGAACCCTACAGTCATTAAGTTGGTTTTGAGCTTTTACCGTGGTGCTCGTGGGCAGAACGCTCTCAGACAGCTACTAGGTCCTGTGGTTAAAGAGATCATTGAGGACAAGAACCTGGGCATCAACACTAACCCTGTAGACATCTATAAGGCCTGGGTTAATCAGCTAGAGACCGCTACAGGAGAAGCCAGGTTCAAACATGCACACACCATCCATCAAAGACTTTTAAAATGCTATATCTTATACCTACCTCATCTTTCTCTCTTTAGTTTTTAATTTATTTATTTTTACCACTGTTGTTTAACTTTATTTCTAGTAAGCTGCCGTATGAGGTCACACCGGAGCAGGCTCTGTCACATGAGGAAGTGCGGGCTAAAATGGAATCCTCCAATCAGGTGCTCCGGTCCGTCACAGACAAAGTGCTCAGCTCAATCATGTCATCGCTGGACACCATCCCGTAAGAATAAAGGCCATCTCAACCTTTCAAACGGATTTTTTTCTGTTCTGATCCATTCAGTTCATTTTCATATCACTTGTTATTTTTGTCAGATATGCCTCTTGTATTATAAAGGAGCCCTTTATACAATGTAACAGTGTCATTGTGCACCAGGGGGCAGCAGAGTAGTTCAACACAAGATACATTTTCAAAACATAGCATTTGTTAATATTTTGCTCATGCATTAGTCATCTCATTATCTTAAGGTATGGCTAGATTATTATTTTTTCCCACTGCTGATCTGTGATTTTTATTTTGCATCATTTGATCCGTTTTCTTTTGCATGCAGTTACGGCATGAGATATATTGCCAAAGTTCTAAAGGACACGCTTCATGAGAAATTCCCTGATGCCACAGAGGATGAATTATTAAAGGTCAGATGTTACAAATTTAAGTGGTAGTGTCTGCAAAGCTCTTTTCATACTTGAAATGTAGCTGTAATTGCTTGACGCAACAAACCATGAATGCTTAAAGATTCAACATCACAAGAACCCAGAGAATGATGAAAAAAAGTGAAAGGTGCCATCTTCTTCCCACAGATTGTTGGGACTCTGCTCTATTACCGTTACATGAATCCTGCCATTGTGGCTCCAGACGGTTTCGACATCATTGACATGACGGCCGGAGGGCAGGTGCATTCGGAGCAGAGGAGGAACCTGGCGTCAGTGGCTAAGATGCTACAGCATGCTGCCGCCAACAAGCTGTTTGAGGACGAGAGCGACCACCTCACCCCTATGAACAACTACATCACCCAGACCTCCCAAAGGTTCAGGTGAGGAGAACAGAGCACTTCATCAGAGAGAGCTTTGTCCACGGTTACAACAGTGTCCTTGCTGTGAACATTCAAAAACATAGGAATAGTTCACTCATAAATGACAGCTCGCCCCCATGTTTTTTCAAAACCTTTTTTTGTTGAACAAAAAAGATCTATTGAACAATGGTGTTTTCTGTCCATAAAATAAAAGTCAGCAGGGTTATTTTGACATTATGCAAAGTACTTGCACCGGCTAAAATCTGTCAACTTCAGCATGAACTGTTTTGATATTGAGATGTTTTCTTCATATTTACATACAGCTCTCAGCATAAATGATTGCATCCCCTCGGGAACTTATTCAGAATTGAATCTTCACTTAGACAACATATTAGAGTTATCTGTAGATATAATGTTCCATCAAATCTGCTTGTTAAATTACCAAATAAATCATGTCAAAATTATTCTCTGAAAATATTTTCTTATCAAAGTGTTATAATGTTGCATTGCAAAAACAAGTACATCCTACTGCAGGTTACAGAAAAAAGTAAATAAAGTTAAATGGAATTAAACAAGCTGTTATTATGTTGAACCAAAGCATTTAAAAAGAAACAATTTCTTGACGATTAAAAGTGTTACTTAGTCGATTGAATCATTTTCAGACTTAATGCTGACAACAGTGGAACCACTTGGGAGAGAACTGTCAGGAGACTTCTTTCATTGCTCAAAAGAGGACAGTGGTACAAGAGGATTAATTAATCATGGTTTTAAGTGTGAAAATATACCATAGGCAACGGAAATTCAAAAACAATGGAGTTTTGACAAGGTCCTGAAATAATCAGGCCTTTATTTTAAGCTCCCGTTTCATAAAAAGGAGCACAAGCAATACCGATCAAGTGTTTTAGAGCCAGCAAAAGCTATGAAACTGAGTGACTATTCCATCTCACACAGTGATGCATCATGCAGAAGTGAAAAGCACAGTGATTAACCACATCTACTGTAGCCAAAGCACTATACACTCATTTAGCCTTTTAAACATTCATATTTTATGTAGAAACTGATGAGTAGAATTAAACAATCACAGATCTGAGATTCAGGACAGGCTGGGGATATATGGGAATGGAGGTGAAAGGTGAGGAAGTGTTTTTGTCTGAAAGTAAAGCATCAGCAGAGATTGAGGGACATGTGTTGCCACTTCAGACACATTAGTGTGTGTGTGTGAGGAGCCTGGAAGTGCTAAACGACCTTTTGCCCAAAGCCCCTCATTCCCATGCTGGTGCGTCATGCTTACTGGAAACTCCCTGCTGCTTTCTTTTCCTCCGATTCTCAGCAACTTTGCCTGATTACACGTCTGTGATAGACCTGGAAGTTTAGACTTGAGCTGGATTATAGAAGTTTAGCATGTGACCTTCCCATTCAAGGCGACTTGGCATTATACATTTGTTTTGATCTTGTTTTTTAATTTAATTTTGTTGGTTGCACAAAACTCAGTAAAAGGCTCATCAGATTTCTTCAAATTTGAACAGCTGATACTCACAAAATGGCTTTCTCCCATGTCTTCTCCATGTTTGTATATGCCTAATTCCATGTTGTTTTCGGGCTATGCATTTTACCATTTTTATAATGATTCTGAAGGAATCCACAGATTTCCCCCCAAAATCACAAAGAATTCGACAGATTTAATCTGGGCATGGTTATAACTTATTTTTTTTTTTTTTTTTTTTAGGGATTTCTTCCAGGCAGCTTGCGACGTTCCAGCTCCGGAGGAGAAGTTTAACGTGGACGAGTACTCTGACATGGTGACACTCAGCAAACCTGTCATTTACATCTCTATTGAGGAGATTATCAACACACACTCTGTAAGACATACAACTGAGAATTCAGTACAAATCTCTTACTTTTTTCCCTTCTTTTTCTTATAAAGTTGTGATAAAACACACATAGTAACAGATCTTTTCTTATTGTGACAAACATCTGAGTGAAAGTGATTGTGGATAAATAAAATAAAGTTGGGCAGGGTTCAATCCATTCAACCCTAGCCGTTGCACTCAAAAGTGGGGAAGATGAACATGAGTTTGCAGCAACAGGGTTTAAGACTAAATGATATGCATATTTCACTAGACAGAAGCCTGTCATTTTCACAGGAAGATATAGTTATAACACTTAGATTAAACATTACAAGTTGAAAAAGTGAAACATGCACAGTAAGATTTATAATATGCATTTAGAAAATAGATTGGTTAATTTTTAATCTCCTACCAACTTCAGTGGAAGAGATGACCTCTTCTTTTATCTTATTTCTGGCCGGTTCATATTAAAGAGAGAATCCAGTTTAGATGCGTCTTGTCAAAACTTGTTTTAATTTACTCTTGGGACATGATCTGGAATGTGAAGTCAAATGCTGTGTTTACATCTGCTACTCATTGTGATCAAGTTTCATTAGCCACCTTTATGAGTCATGAGAGAAGCCTTCTGTGAGGATAGGCTTAACTTGAGCTATGTGTGAGGAAGTGACATCATGACCTGTGTAGACATAATAAATGAAGTCTCCATACTTTTCAGCCAAGCGTCTACATTCCTTCTATTGAAAGGAGTGGGGACAAAAAGTATTCAGACCCCCATCAATTTTTTACTTTGTTATATTGCAGCCATTTGCTAAAATCATTTAAGTTCATTTTTTTCCTCATTAATGTACACACAAAACCCCATATTGACAGAAAAACACAGAATTGTTGACATTTTTGCACATTTATTAAAAAAGAAAAACTGAAATATCACATGGTCCTAAGTATTCAGACCCTTTGCTGTGACACTCATTTATTTAACTCAGGTGCTGTCCATTTGTTCTGATCATCCTTGAGATTGTTCTACACTTTCATTTGAGTAAAGCTGTGTTTGATTATACTGATTGGACTTGAGTAGGAAAGCCACACACCTGTCTATATTAGACCTTACAGTTCACAGTGCATGTCAGAGCAAATGAGAATCATGAGGTCAAAGGAACTGCCTGAAGAGCTCAGAGACAGAATTATGGGAAAGCACAGATCTGGCCAAGGTTACAAAAAAAATTCTGCTGCACTTAAGGTTCCTAAGAGGACAGTGGCCTCCATAATCCTTAAATGGAAGACGTTTGGGACGACCAGAACCCTTCCTAGAGCTGGCCGTCAGGGGAGAAGAGCCTTGGTGAGAGAGGTAAAGAAGAACCCAAAGATCACTGTGGCTGAGCTCCAGAGATGCAGTCGGGAGATGGGAGAAAGTTGTAGAAAGTCAGCAATCACTGCAGCCCTCTACCAGTCGGGGCTTTATGGCAGAGTGGCCCGAGGGAAACCTCTCCTCAGTGCAAGACACATGAAAGCCCCCATGGAGTTTGCTAATAAACACCTGAAGGACTCTGGTCTGATGAGACCAAGATAAAACTTTTTGGCCTTAATTGTAAGCGTATGTGTGGAGAAAACCAGGCACTGCTCATCACCTGTCCAATACAGTCCCAACAGTGAAGCATGGTGGTGGCAGCATCATGTTGTGTGGGTGTTTTTGAGCTGCTGGGACAGGACGACTGGTTGCAATTGAGGGAAAGATGAATGCGGCCAAGTACAGGGATATCCTGGACGAAAACCTTCTCCAGAGTGCTCAGGACCTCAGACTGGGCTGAAGGTTCACCTTCCAACAAGACAATGACCCTAAGCACACAGCTAAAATAATGAAAGAGTGGCTTCACAACAACTCTGTGACTGATCTTGAATGGCCCAGCCAGAGCCCTGATTTAAACCTAATTGAGCATCTCTGGAGAGACCTGAAAATGGCTGTCCACCAACGTTTACCATCCAACCTGACAGAACTGAAGATGATCTGCAAGGAGGAATGGCAGAGGATCCAAATCCAGGTGTGAAAAACTTGTTACATCTTTCCCAAAAAGACTCATGGCTGTATTCGATCAAAAGGGTTCTTCTACTAAATACTGAGCAAAGGGTCTGAATACTTTGGACCATGTGATATTTAAGTTTTTCTTTTTTAATAAATCTGCAAAAATGTCAACAATTCTGTGTTTTTCTGTCAATATGGGGTGCTGTGTGTACATTAATGAGAACAAAAGGAACTTAAATAATTTTAGCAAATGACTGCAATATAACAAAGAGTGAAAAATTTAAGGGGGTCTGAATACTTTCCGTATTCTCCTTAAATCCAGCTGTGTATTGATCTAATGTTGAGTGTCGTTCTGTTTTCTCTTCCAAATTTTAGGACTATTAAATATATTGGAAATACCTTATCCTCTTAGTTATGTTGCAGATTTTTAAAAAGTATGAATCAAAAAATGAATCATACATTTGAAGACTGGAGAGATTGCCAGATATATTAACTTTGCATTTATGCATTGAAAGATATATTATTCAAATGTGACTTACATAACACTTCAAGGCATAGTGTTTTTCTTGTATTGCCTGGGAATCTAACCCATGATCTTAGTATTGCTGGCAGCATGCTGCAGGAATGTAACTTTTACATATATATATATATATATACTACACCATCTCATGGTGGTCACCCTAATCTCAAAGTAGTACTTACTAAGAATTGAACTTGATCCAGACTAAATTTTAATATTGCAATGATTGTGTGTTGTTGAGTATTATTGTGTTTTGCAGTCTATACAGACTAGTTGTAGCTGGAATACTTAAACTGGCTCTTTTTTTCCTTATAGTTGGTGTTAGAACATAAGGAAGCTATTGCTCCAGATCACAATGATCTTCTGCATGAACTCCTGAAGGACCTAGGGGAAGTTCCTGATGTCGAGTCACTACTTGGTAAAAATCATAACAAATACAAACACAAAATTTCATTCATTCACTGGCTACAGATTTTAAACACCACTAGTGTTATCCATCTAGAAGAAATGAAGACAGTTTTCAAAACAGTGTGTTGCCTTTGGCAAAAAAGTCCAGATGAATATGCCCTTCACTGACAGCTGATTAAGACCGTAATGAACAGAAAACTGCTGTTAAATGGCACAATAATGAATGTGAAACTTGACACTCAGGTGAAGGAGCTGTGGATGAAGATGACATCAGCAAAGAGAGTTCACTGAGTCAGCTGGCAAAAACAGAGATCTCCCTTACCCTCACCAACAAGTTTGAGCTGCTGGATGGAGATGACAAAGACACCAAGGGACTGATGATGAAGTAAGTAACATATATAAGGATGAAGTAATCATCACTTCTTCAACTGCCTTTATACGTAAAATGTCCTCACACAAAAATATCTCTTTGCCCACACTTAACTTTTCTTCATTGTCTTCATTTCCTGTCTTCTTATCTCTCCTGACCCATGGGAGGAAATGGTTTGGTCATTTTATCTTTTCCACTTCTAAAATGACCTTTTTTTGACTGTCTTTGCGTAATGTAATACTCAAAGGGAATGGAATGTGTCCCATTACCATCCAAATGTTGTGTCTGTGATGACTTATTACAAATATCGTGAAAAACAGGACACATTTACTGGATTAAAAGCCTTTTTAACATCCTGAAGATTGTTGAAATGCTGATTATCCATAAATTTAAGACTTCATTTTACTTTGCAAAAATCAAAATGATCAAAACGACAGTAAAACCATTTGAGAGCATTTGCAAATTAAATATCCAATTAAAACCATCTAACATGAGTGCTGCTGTTTGAAATGTGAAGGCCTGCTATAATTTTCATACTTGTACAAGCTGAGCCAGAATTATTTGCAGCCATCTTGTTCTTTAATTATACTTTGTAGTGTTGTTGAGCTGTTAAGATTTCAATCTTGAACTCTTTTGTAACCAAATCCAAATCAAAGGCTGCTCCATGTTTAAAGGCAAGTTTTCCCCATTTGTAAGCAGGACTTAACTGATTATTAATTGTTATTAGAATATATTTTAAAATGATCATGTCTCTGCAATGAGAAACATATGAACATATTACATCCAGCAGTGAGTCAAATTCATCACCACAGGACTGTGTTAACTATAACTGTCCTAGCACTTGTGTGCTAATCACTAGCTTTCTAGTAAATCTTTGGGAAGGAAGTTGTAACGCTTACGTCACAGCTTATTGTTTATATGTTTACATCCGCTCCACTTCCACTTCTACTCAGAAAAAACAGCATCTGTGAATCCCCAGCTACCCAGACATCTATGATCTTCTGTTTACCGATCATATAAACATCAATTACTGGAACCAGCCAGTTTGTGTATGTGCAGTGAGACAAACCACAAATTAGTCTACATTTCTTTACAGACATTTTTGTATACTTACACTGCCAGACAAACTTCAAGTTGTTCCAAACCTGCATTACTTTCTTTCTTTCTGATTGACTGTATAAACATTTTCAAAATATCATATCGTCTTTCAAAATATCTTCTTTTATTTGGACCTTGACTCTAATTTCTGCAGAAGAAGAAAAAACAATCATAAGATTCAAGATTTTCAATTCCATTACATGCACAAAATTAGTCAAATTCATTTCAGACATTTGTAAGTTGGGATATTTCACCCAGAAATGAAAATTCTGTCATCGATTTGTCCTTTATGTCACCAGCATATTGCAGTCTTTATGAGACCACATGAGACACTCTGATATGCCTGAGTAGAACATACTTCTCTTTGTTTGCCTGTTGCTTTGCAGAACAAAGAAACTGATAGTGGATGTCGTGAGAATTCAACCAGGGGAAACGCTCACTGATATCCTAGAAACTCCTGCCTCTGCTGCACAGGTATAGTAGGCCCTCGAATTAATGATCATGACTGAATAGAGGTCAGATTCAAATGAAGTTCAATCGATTAGCCTCGATCAACCCTCTATCTGGTGCTGTAGGAGGCAGAGCACGCTAAGCTAGTGGAGCGACAGGTGGTGCAGGACTCTCAGACTCCAGAAGGGTTGAAGAGCAGCCAGGCAATGCTGGAGGACCGCCAGCTGCCTCTGGAGCAGAAGAAGAGAAAGATCCTCAGGAACCTGAGAACTCTGGAGCAGGCTGGTCTGGTCAGCTCAAAACACAAGTACCAGGAAGTCATCAATGACATCTCCAAGGTCAGGCATTAATGAGTTCAGGAACCTACATTAGGGCTCATTGAAAAGTAATAATTTTCTGTTGGATGAATGTAGATATTCGTAAAAGTTATAATGATTGCAATATCCTTGATTCAAATTATTGCTTCGGTATTAAACCCTACCATGACCTTGTCCCTTTAGTACTGCAGGGTACCATAAACACCTTCCGTTAGTTCATGTCTTTAGTCTGACTGTGCTTTTACAGTATAGCATTTGTAATAACAACACTTTTTTATTTGGCAGGACATTCGGTATCAGCGGCGCTACAGACAGAGGAGGAAAGCAGAGTTGGTGAAGTTGCAGCAGACTCTAACTGCGCTCAATTCAAAGGCGGCTTTCTATCAGGAACAGATCAACTACTATGACACGTATATCAAAACCTGTCTGGATAACCTCAACAGAAAGTGAGTGGAAATACATCTGAAGTTCTGTAGAGCCTATATGTTCCACTCCATAATCACTTTAGAAATCTATAAATGAATTACGAAATCAGTTAATAAAACATCAAACCGTTAATAAAGTAATATATTGAAGTAATACATTCACATTGATTAAACATGAGCACTGTTTCAAAATCAAAACACAGATGTTTTTATATGAATGTATCTGTTGAAGGGAACCGACTGTCTTCAGAAAAATTTTCTTCAGAAAAGAAAAGTTTCATTTAATCTTTCCTATATTGCCTGATAAATGAGCACAGCGCATTAATGAGCGCAGCGCTGCAATGATTACAGTCGTTACTGGGGAAAACCGAGCGGCAATCTCCCGCTCTCTCTCGTGAAGCCAACAAGGAAGTGACTAAAACTGTCATTCATCGACTGGCCGCTTGCGGCTGACTGCAAAAGGGAGTCAATCCCATAGACTTAAAATGCCAAACTTTACAGCAGGAAAAAACATGTTTACAGTCTGGTGCAAAAATTTATTTTGGTCTATATAGCTAATTTTGCCCTTCATGACAACTGGGAGGGTGGTGAATTTTTTTTTATAACTCATCTGTTGAAATTATATTAAGACTTAAAGTTCTGCATAATTAAGGGTGTGGCCACTTGAGTGACAGGTGGTTTGCTGCTGCTGACACTGCCGTCGCGTGCCGTCTGGCTTCAGCAAGTAGCTCCCGCCTTTTTACCCATTTTCAGTTGTCTGGGAGAGTCGCACGGTGACGCGCTGCCAAGATGGTGACGGCCCGCTCTGCACACTTTAAGCGTCAAAAACGCATTTCAGGAGACATCACCTGTAGACATGTACACTATGTCCATGTTTTTATACAGTCTATGGGGAAAACGCTATTTCTGCCGCTCCAAATGTCTTACTGCTGGCAGAGAATGAATATG
This sequence comes from Carassius carassius, assembly GCF_963082965.1. Taxonomy (NCBI): domain Eukaryota; kingdom Metazoa; phylum Chordata; class Actinopteri; order Cypriniformes; family Cyprinidae; genus Carassius; species Carassius carassius. The sequence goes on along the minus strand of NC_081758.1, from coordinate 19,559,866 downwards.
CACTCTCAATAAGCCCATCTGCTGTTTTATATATTAATATTTTATTTTTTTTAAATAATGCTTAAACTGAAAATAGTTATTTTAAATGATTAAGATAACCTATTATCTTAATATAGATTTGAGTTGAGTTGAGGTACAGCACATCTGCTGTTAATATCAGTTTGTTTATCATTGTAATTAAATTTATGTAATTGCTCATTTATTTTATTTAACCTCATGACTAACTTATATCAGTTTGTCTATTTACCCTAATGTTTAAACATTTGGATAATTTTCTCATTTGTTATATTGATATCTAATGATTAGAGATCACAGAGTCACAATCGGGACCTTATACACAATAGCTTGAAAGGCACTTACTAGTGGTGTGGAAATTGGAAAGTGTCTACAGACATATAATTCATTGATGGTTGTTTCACCACCAGGAATTCACGAAGGTCCATTAAACTGGACAAAAAGGGAGAGGGGAAGGGCAGTAAGAAGTCCAAGGCCTCATCTCTGAAGTACACAGCAGCCAAACTGCATGAGAAAGGAGTCGTTCTGGAGATTGAAGGACTCCAGACTAATCAGTATGCTTTTTCCTCTTTGTACCATTTCTTTTCATACCAATGATAATAAATATTTGTATTCATAATTAATAACTTAACATTGTGTCATAATCAAATACATAATATCTAAACTAAAATATCTTATATCTAAAGTTATCCATCATGTTCTGCTCTTCCTCATGCAGTCCAAAGGGGAGTTTAGCCAACTATTTTTGCAATCTCTCAAGGCAGATCAAAAGAATATTAAAAATGTTATGTTTTAGTGCTCAGTGATTTAATTGTTTGTTATTCTCATCGTAATTCTTGTAATTCTTCGTAAGTTGTAAATTTGTCAATATCAGGAATATGTTCTGCTTATATAACGGGTGCTACCAGTCATTTTGCAACAATGAAATTATTTGCACTGTAAAATGTACAATATTAAACTCCACCTATTCCAGTACTTCAGTCAGTGTTTTGTACATTTCAGGTTAAAAAATGTCATGTTTGACATTTGCCCTTGTGAGGAAGTGGGCGACTTTGAGATAAAGGCCAAGTTCATGGGAGTTGAAATGGAGAAGGTGCAACTCCATTTCCAGGTCAGTTCCCAGGTGCACACAGAGCCTGCCACAAGCCACATAGTCACAGTTTTTCTCTTGGACATGCAGGATATTAGTTGTATTATGTGCAATTGCATTTATGGACAGACCAATAGAGAACTGTTTTGTGTTTTTTACCAGGACCTGTTGCAGCTTCAGTATGAGGGAGTTGCTGTTATGAAAATGTTCGACAAGGCCAAAGTCAACGTCAATCTACTGATCTTCCTTTTGAACAAAAAGTTCTATGGAAAATGAAAGTGAAAATATGTTCAGTGAAAAATGAGAAAAGTTTTCAAAGTCTCATTTTAGATGTTAGTCTACAAAAATTGTGCGAAAAGAACAGCTTGTGCCTTTGGTTTTTAGATGGGTTTGTAAATTATATTTCTCTGAGCATTCAGGGTATTTGTTTAACTGTGTTTGCAGGTCTTCTGTATTTAATTAACTATAAAATGAGATCTTACCATTCTAAGAATTATCACACATGCCAAGCTGTACATACATAGATTACTTTTGACTTAACATTTGAAAAGAAAGTTAATCAAACCACAATCAAAACAACAAATGTTCATGACATTTTTTTTTTAATTGTGTATTAATTATATTTTTAAATACAAGTGTAATTGAAATATCTATTTTATTGCAAGTAATGTATTGAATGCTGCAATGTTTTAATATCTTAGTAATTAATAAGATGAATGACTTAATGACTGATAATGCACTACTGCCATGTGGCTTTTAAATAAGATAAACCGGAGAAGACTGTCATGAACTACAGTAGTGCCTTTCATTTCTACATGCTCAAATGTGCATCTTTTTAGTTACCTATTAAACGGCATCAGAAGTTTTCAGTTAAAAATAAATAAACTGACAGTGTTCTGTACTGCGATGGATTAAATAAATACAGCTATCATACATCAAAACGTGTTTTTTTCCCTCCATATATATATATATATATATATATATATATATATATATATGCTGTAGATACTGTTAAGTAACCCCCCTAAAACCTGTATCAGCTAGTCCTGGTCTGTTGTGTTAGAGTAGGCGTTGACCTGCAGGAGACAGATGCGGGTGTGAATGTATTCACCCTCCAGTCTTGACTGATGTCTGAGGACTGCTGTTGAAATAGCGCGAGCTCAGGCTCTTTCAGTGTACAGTCTTTGCCGGGTTTGTTTGGAATTGCATTCTTTCATCATTTTTGAGCTGCACGTTTCATTCAGCCGTGATGTTGCGGATTGTGGTGTTGATGGGGCTGCTGGTTGCGAAGGGCTCTGCGACTGCGCTGCCCGAGAACGGTAAGTCATTTACAGCCTCTTTTGTTTGCACGTGAATCGATGTAAAGTATAATGAATTTAAGTAACTTGCAGTGCTTTGGAAGTGAGCATTACAATCCACTGCTAAAAAACGTGAAATGCAAGTTATTTAGCAGCTACTACATACTTTGGGACGCTAAATTCACCCTAAGCTCTTAGTTAATTTGTTAATAACCCGGCATTTATTTGGTGCTCCATTACTTAAGGCAAGACTAGGCTACTCTACCGGGAGTGTTCTTTAAAGTCTTGTTTAAATATGTTGAAACTAAGCACGAGCATTTATGAGCGTTTAATGAATTGCATTTTAAATGCCATGCACAACTAATCATAAAAATCCCTTATGAAAAAAAAAACTCAAACTAGGTTTGAAAGTGAATAAAAGAAAAATAGTTAAATTAATGTACAGTAAACTAAAAGCAATTTAACAAACTGTGAAATTTAACATTCATTTTAATTTATATGAATGTTAAAACCATGTGACCGAGAGTGGCTATACTTTGCCATTTTAATGCCATGCAGGAGTCACGGATTCCTCTCTGGAAATAAATTGTATATAGGCTTTAATGTAACTACGAAAAATTAGGTATCTATAGTCTGGCCAGGCAGAAAGACCAGATAAAAACAGTCTATGCTGTTATGTATGTACTATATACTTGCGGGGGTATTAGTATTTTTTATAGGCTATATAATAAGTAGCTTAATCATTATAATCAGGAATAATTAATGTTACAATTTTATTTTTTTTACCTAATGTTATTTATTTTCCCAGAAACGTTTATTCGGACATTTTCTGGTTTCTTCCTCACCGTCACCGATGAGCCCATTGATTACCTGGACGTGCAAGAGGAAGCCAGCGGCTCCGGTTCGGATCAAGTGCCCAAACCCAAGAAAGATCACCAACATCACGTGGCTAAGAAGACTTACCACATCTCTCCGGAGGCCTCCAGCTTACTCACAGGCCGCGTGCTGACCGCTGTCATCCCAACAATATACATTGTGGTGTTTATCATCAGCGCTCCTCTAAATCTGCTGGCGCTGGTCATGTTTGTGCGCAAAGTGAGACCGAAAAAACCGGCGGCGATTTATATGATCAACCTGGCTTGTGCCGACCTTCTGTTCGTCCTATTGCTCCCGTTTAAGATAGCCTACCATTACAACGGAAATAACTGGATATTTGGGGCTGGCATGTGTCGATTCGTCACGGCTGCTTTCTACTGCAACATGTACTGCTCTGTGCTGCTGATGATGTGCATTAGTGTGGACCGCTTCATGGCGGTCGTTTACCCGATGGACTCGCTCACCTGGCGCAGTCCGCGAACCGCGTCCATCGTGTGCGCCTCCATGTGGCTTTTGTCCATCGGCGGTGTGACGCCTTTGCTGATTTCCAGTCAAACCATTCACCTACCTGACCTGGGTATCACCACCTGTCACGACGTCCTTGACATCCACCACCTTCGCGAGTATTACCTGTATTTCTTCCCCATAATCTCTTCGCTTTTCTTCTTCATCCCGCTCATTTTTAGCACCGTCTGCTACGTGCGCGTCATCCAAGCGTTGTGCGCGGCCAACGTGGAAAACCGCGCGAAAAAAACGCGGGCCGTCTTTATGGCCGTAACGGTCTTTGCTGTTTTCGTCATATGCTTCGCACCCACAAACATCATTCTGTTGGCGCATTACGTGCAGTTCGCCCACAAGCACAACGATGCGTCTTACGCCGCGTACTTGGTGTCCACGTGCATCGGGAGCATCAGCTGCTGTCTGGACCCCCTCATGTACTATTTCGGGTCGTCTCAGTGTCAAAAACAGGTTCTCGCCTTTCTCAAGTGTCAGGGATCTTCAGGCATCGAAAACAGCGCACAGTTCACCAGCACCACCAGGTCAAGCAAGCTGGACAATTTTAAAAGCAGCGTGAGCAACCAGTACCGGAAGCTGATGGCATGAGCTGCCTGCTCAGAACCGGGCTGATTTGAAAGGAGTTTGAGGACTTTGCAGCTGGTCAGGGTGAGAGACCTTCTCAGACCAACTGTAGCAGGTTTCCAATGACTTTAAATCGTTTACTTTATCAAAACTGCGTTTCTCAAAAGCATCGGAAGCTTAAGTGGATAGTAGACCCATTGCCGCCAGTGGTCTCTGCGATCAACTTAGCCTCTGATGCATTTGGGAAATGCATCATGATGGTTGGAGTTGATTGCACTATAATTAATTGGAACTCGTGAATTATTATTATTATTATTCTTAACATTTCCAAGAAGATCCAAATGACCCTGGCACTTCAACCGTTTAATGCTTTTATAACGTCTTTGCTAATGTATAGATTCTTACTCTATTTTTGTATTCATTTGTTACCATTTCAAATAGCTATATACTTACCAATAAAATCATATTTACGTACCAGATACTTAATGTTTAGTAAAGAGAACAAAATTTGTATGTTACATTATTTCTGTTTATACTGTGATTTACATGATATGGGACCAGCTGGCTGGATTTTATGAAGTTGCTTGGTGAAAATTCTCTAAAACATTTACACCAGTTAACTGTGGGTTTATCTTCAGATAGATGTAACAGTATAGTACACCACTGTTAAAAAAATTTGAGTCAGAAAATGCATACTTTTATCTAGCAAGGATGCATTCATTTGACAGTAAAGACATTTATAATGTTAAAAATATACTGTGATTTTTAATTTTCTATTCATCAAAGAATCCTGAAAAATGTTTCCACGATGATACAGTGCAGCACAACTGTTTTCAGCATTGGTAATACTAAGAAATGTTTCTCCAGCACCCAGCATTAAAAATGATTTCTGAAGAATTATGTGACACTGAAAAATGCATCACAGGAATAAATAGCATTTTACATATCATTTTACATTTTAGTGAAAAGCATTTAAATTAAATGTATAAAAAAAAATCTTCCCGGTTCCAACCCTTATGACCCTTTAGTGTGTAAAGATGCAAATTATGTAAATTAAGGCTTCAAATCTTGTTTAAAAGTGCTCTGAACACTGATATTTTTATATTGGTTTGTCTCAGTCAAGCTATTTCACCAGAGACCTGATCAAATTTCATATAGCTAGAATATTAGTTGACTATCAACCAAGCAAGAATGTACAAGAATGACCAAAAAGGTTACAAACTCAAAAACAACTACAAATGGTGAAAAGGATTTTTATATCAGCATATCCAAATTCTTCACAGATAGCTGTATTAACAAGAACAAGTCCAACGTGACAAGAAATCTTGAGGTCAGTCCTAAAAATTTCAGGTTAGTCCATTATGTTTAGGTATTTACTGTACATTTGTCTTGTTTCAAAGCACAACTGAAATCAAGCCAAACTTTGGTTTGCCTAAATGTGTTTGATAAAGGGTGATTTTGTCAGTAACCGTTGTCTGATCAAATCCTTGTCTAAATGGGAAAATAATGCATTTAGTGAAGGCCTTGAAATATCAAGTTTCGTTCACTCAACAACAAAAATATTTTTTTCTGTTGTTCAATCATAACAAGGTATAATTGTGTAAATGATCTAACAGTGGAGGAAGTCACTATATGGGATACTGAGGGCTTCTTGGTATTCTAGGACAGGAAAAAAAGCTTTTACATAAAAAAGGTACATAAAAAATACTTGTGGAAAGATTCAAGAATTTAAAAATGTATTAAAGGCAGGGTAGGTAATACATGTATAAACAACTTTCTTCCAAATTTGTTTAAACTTTCTATATATATATCAATGCATAATTAAAATGTAAGTACTCTGATAAAAAGAGTATAAAAATCGAGTGACTCTAGACCCTTTAATCTGTATTAAACACAGCTCATTATTTCCATTTCGGGACGAAACATAGGATTGGCTTAGGCGACTGTCACTCTCTCGCAACCATGGCAACCACCCTTTTGCCACACATGACCTGCCCACTTGCGCGTGCACGTTTGATTTGAGGAATTCAACAGGCACGGATCCTAGGAATACCAAAACAATGGCAGAGAAACAGCAAGCAAAATTCACAGTACCGGCCTATGCAGTTAGTGAAGGCAAACCAGGCAAAAAAAGGAAGACAGTAACAGTACAAGAAAAGGCAATGAACAAAAAGTCTTTGGATAAATAAAGAAATAAAACGCGAGTTAATATCGGCGTGGCTTTCCAGCGATGGCGAGAACTGAGGGAACTCAAGGGGCTGAAAAGTGACTCCTTGATGGCTTTATTTCTGCTGGACAGGTAAATCTTTCTTTTTGTATTTTGATCATACATATTTTTTCATGAAGCATGTGTCATTAGCACACGTAGCTGCGTAATATAGCTAACATAACATTACTTAGCGAGCCGTAGTAGAGGCTTTGGAAGGAGCCCAGAAGAGAGGGGGTGGAGTGAATGGAAATAATGAGCTGTCTTTAAAACAGTCGTGAGAGGTCTACAGTCACTCGATTTTTATACTTTCTTTTTCAGAGTACTTACATTTTAATTATGTATTGATATATAAATAAAGTTTAAACAAATTTGGAAAAAAAGTTTTTTATAATTTTTTTTACCTACCCTGCCTTTAAGCCCTGTGTGAATCCAAACAGGAGACGGGACATATTAACCATGGAATGTTGAAAAAGCTTCTTTTAAGTGTTTCAGCTTCCTTTCATGGCTTGCTTATGTTTATTTCTGATTTGGTGTAGGATGACGTCACTAATTCACAATAGTTCACCAAAAACAAAATGAGTCGAAAATCTAAATAGTCGGCTGGGAGAAGATTCAGTTTTTTGCTGAACACGGTGAAAACTACTCCTGCGCTGTCCTCTCACACACTCATTGTCATGTTTGGAGAATACTGCAAGACAGGAAGGTAGTTTGAATTACATCTGCTGCTGTATTTAACACAAACGATTCTACAGAAAAGGCTTTCTGCATACATACGCTTTCACTCTGAAATGGGTTGAGGAAGTTGCCGCCCATTTCTCCATCATCTCTTGGTGTGCCAGGCTGATTATTCATGCTGAGGTTTCCTGGTGAGCTCTGATGTGAGTGAAAATTGAGTTTAAGAACACTAAACACAAATGAATTTCAGATAAATGTCTAAATGTCTGTCAAAGTGGTACGGAAATGTCCTGTACCTTTGGGAGGCTTTCAATGTCACCAGATCCTGCTGTTGAAAGGAGGGAAAAGGAAAAGACTTCAGAGAATTCAATGAAAAGTAGTAAAGGTGGGAATGTGCAAATGGATGGAATATATGTATATATATGTATATATGTTTGTTATATGTATGTATATATATATATATATATATATGTTTGGCATTGTGTTGTGTCTGTAAAATCTGTCTTACCTAATGAACCATTCATATGATGAGGCTCCATGCTTGCCATGCTGCCTATTGGGCCATCAGGACCCGAACCCAATGGAAACTGAAAGGAAAAATACCATAAGAAAAACAATATACTTTATACAAATATACTTAAAAATTGCCAAGACTCACATTTGGTCTGTTTCCATTTGGAGGGACTGAGCTGATCAAGCTGTACATGTTGTCACTTGAGTTGTTTGACTCTAAATCAATATTGTACATCACATTAGTTATGAATTTTTAGCTAAAGACAAAATAAATGACTTGGTATAGGTCAAGAATGAATTGTCTTACACTAAACAGCACACAAATACTGGGTTCAATAATTTTTTTGATCCATATATTAAATATTTGAAGTATAACGAAATACTGATTAAAAAGTATTGAATAAAATATTAGTCTATTTATAAACTTGCCTCATTCAAGAAGAATATGTGATGCTGTCTTTTTAGAATTTGAACTAATCGACATGTAGGAAGAAGGCATGCACAAGGCTTTACAGAGCACTTTGGATTTTAAGTTGTTAAAAGTGAAAAAAAAGTGACATGACATTCAGCCAAGTATGGTGACCCGTACTCAGAATACGTGCTCTGCATTTAACCCATCCAAAGTGCACACACATAGTGAACACACACCCGGAGCAGTGGGCAGCCATTTATGCTGCGGCACCCGGGGAGCAGTTGGGGTTTCGATGCCTTGCTCAAGGGCACCTCAGTCGTGGTATTGAGGGTGGAGAGAGCACTGTACATACACTCCCCCCACCCACAATTCCTGCCGGCCCGAGACTCGAACTCACAACCCTTCGATTGCGAGTCAGACTCTCTAACCATTAGGCCACGACTTCCCCACACTAGTTAGTGCTAGTCATCAGCCTCGTCTGATGCATGAGGGACACAAACATGGAAAAACTTCAGGAGCGTCGAAGTCTTCATTGGATTGGTTGAATTATATGAGAGACATGAATGTTGTGTTCTTTATCGTTTCGCCTGGAAACAAAACTGCTGTGGCGTCAAACCCCCTCATGAAAGAAAAAAGACGTCGAGTTTATAACTGTGACAATGAGGGCTTATCAGGATCAACTAAACGCTGGATAATCAATGGTATGTCAAATATTTAAAGTTTCACGGCATGCAATCTTTAAAATACGTCCGAGAGTTTTAAACACCGGTCCATTATTGTGGCGACATTTCCACGCCACGGAACGTCCTGCTGAATGAAACAAAATGTGATTGGTTGTTTGACATGTCAGTCAAACGGCCTCATCGGAGGACCTTGGCCAATGAAAGCTGCCATAGATTCTATGCAGGACTAGTATTGTGCTGACTGATCCCGGATCTGTTACCTGCGGGACTGGGCATGATGGGTGTGCCTGGAGGGCCGCCTCCTGCTGGGGGTCCCTGCAAACACACTGATTCTGCTTATTCAGATGACCCAATGTTACCTCAGACAAGGTAACTACAACAACAACAAAAAACCGTGGACAACATTACATTACTTACCGAATAACTGCCTGGAGATGCAGATGAATAAGGGATCTGTGGAGAGAAAGTACTGGTATCTATATTGTTTAGGATATAAGACTATATCAGTTACCACATGCCATGTTTAGAACTAACCGAATTGTTATTTAGAGGATTTGGCCATGATCTTCCTCCTGCAGGACCCCTTTACTCAACAGTATACAAATATACAGTGTTATACAATTTATACAGTAGTACAATAGGGATTCTGACTTAAAGGGATAGTCCATCCAAAAATGAAAACATGAAAGAAGAATACAATTACATGTTAATCCCAGGCATCCCGGGTCCCACTAGGGCATTTAGGGGAGGTCTCATCCCACCACTATAGTTCTGGAACACCAATTATAACCAATAACACATTATAGTAAAGTTTGTGCTTTTACAAATGTACCTAATTATCCATGGATAGCTCACCTGTGGTCCAATAGGAACCATTCCTCGAGGGGTCATCCGCTGCATGGGCCCAGTCATGTTGGGAGGGCCTTACAAATGGGAAAAGGAAGCAAATGTAACTGAAGTAAACCTCACTCCCCTGATCTCAAGAGGCACCCCAGGTAGAGGCATTGGTTGTTAGCTTGTCCACCTCACCCGTCGGCGACTAGGGTTCGAGTCCCGTTTGGAGCGTGGCAGATCGTACCAGAGGGATCACGCAAACAGGTTTCATATTTCATAACTTGATGTATTATTATGGCTGTTAACAGAATCTACACACTTTCTTTTCACAATTTCTATAAATTTGGGAGGATATCTGTTAAACTTGATAATAAAGTTATCCAAAGTATTTCATAAAGAAACACACGAGTTGTAGAAGTGTCTGTGTGGACTTGATTATATTGCATGTATTTCAATATTTACACAGTTGTTTGTATTTTAAATACCTGGCTGCCTTGTAAGATCTATCCCACTGGGTAGGAGCATCTGGTTCCCAGGCCCCAAAGCCTGTTCAAAACAAACTAGATTGAAGTACTGAACTATTTTTTGAATGCACTGATCGAGTCAAGTCAAGTAAAGACAGAATATATGAGTGAAAATACCTGATTGGGTATTCTGAGAGAACCTCTGGGCCCACCTGGGTATCGAGGAGACATAAACTGCTGAGCAAACACAACAACAGAGAACAACTGATCAATTCAATCCATATCACACAAGCAGGCAAACCAGAGCAACCATAAATCACACCACCAGATGGCAATAGTGTATTTGTTTTTTTAAATCTGCAATTCAAGCTCTTGGATCAGATGTTTACCTTCACTGCTGAAGTCAAATGATCTGGGTTAAACTTCATCATCAACATAAGTGGCTTTAATTCATCACTCAATGTAAAAATCACAAAAGTTCACATGAAATCAAACAATGGCCCTATTTGCTTTTTAAATGCATATTCTTGGTCTTATTTGAATGCAAGTACATAAACCACCATAGACAATGAGGGGGACAAGTGCCCCCAATATATAGAAATGTCCAAATTGTCCACCCCAGTGCTTGAATGTAAAAAAAAACGGACGAACCAGGAAATGTTTTGCATTTTTACATACAAAAATAAGAGTGAATGTGTGCATATTTTAAATTATTATTTTGCAAATAGTTCAAAATGATCACTTCCCTACTAGACCTAACCCTAGCATTTCCTTTACTGTTCTATTTCTTAATACTTCCTTTAAAAAAGGTCCACATTTCTGGTAAGCAGAGATGGGCACAAATACATACAAATGTATTTAAAAAATACAAATACAAAATCAAGTGTGGAAAAATGTACTTAAATGCAAATTAAGCATTATCACTGATGTACACACAGTCAAGCCTTTATGCATTTGAAATTCTCCTTAAAAAAACACAGCATATTATAAAAGATAATTAAACAAATAATTGAAAAGTCACACATCTTTTCTTTCCAAAAAAAAAAAAAATGAAAGTATGGAAATCCCTTGCATAATCTGCTGTTTCAGACATCCACACATAGTTTTCAGGGCCTGAATAAATATTTAATTGCCCCATTCATTCATAATCTATCCTGACTCAGCACTGTCTCGGATCAACCACAGAGGTAGAACATTTCTCTATTCACATTGACATCATCTGAATTTATTGTTTCCAAGCCACTTTTTTTGTTCAGTTTCAGTCATTCAATGAACTTTATGAATAAGATATATTTATTCAAAAAAATAAAATAAATAAATAAATCTGAAAAATCTGTTTATCAAACTAGATTAGTGAGCTGTACAAAGTGCAATACTTGTAATGTGTGTGTGTGTGTGTGTGTGTGTGTGTGTGTGTGTGTATGTGTGTGTTTACCTGAAAAAATCCTGGGGGCAAAGGCATACCATCTCCAGGAGGACTTCCAATCACCGGACTTTGTGTCGCTGCTGCACTCTACAGGACACACACACACATACACAAAACTCTGATAAAAAAATCCTTAAATAGCCTCTAAGGAAAACAGCATAAAGGACACAGGAAGATTGTAGAAGAGTCGGATGTTACATATCACATGTTACATATCGCTTTGATAAAAACATGCATGTTATAAATAATCTGAAAATGAAAGGACATTTTGAAGTAATAAACCAACAGCAGAAATGACTTTCAAAATCAGCACTGTATAAAAATTGCGGTTTGTTTTTATGGCCAGACAAATTACAGTACCCTACAAAGTCACATGCAAATGTCACTGCACAATTAGCACAGGCACACTGTGAACACATTAAGCATGAAGAGCATAATGCATTTCCAAAAGACACTTATATTTGCAGCAGAGGTGACTACAGAGAGGGAGGTCATTAAACAGCCATCAGTACACAGATGTAACAGCTTCACCTCATGTCTGATATCACCTGCTCTAGCAATAACATGCACACACAAACACACAAAGCTAAAGCTTGAACAATGAAATGAAATATGATACAGTGGGAAGACATAGACACTGAGAAGTTGCACCTTCTGGCAAACACATTTTGTCCACTGAATAATTAACAGCACTAGTGTTGATGTACTAAAGTTTCTCTGGGGGTTTAGGCTTTCTACTCATTGGAAATGGAAGAAAAGCAACTGCTTTCCCCTGTTTGCCCCTACATACACTCACATCAGTTACCTGACCATACTAGACCATACCCAGTGCCATGTACCCAAGGGTAATAATGGCCGATCAGTCATTATGTATTTCATCCCAAAAAACAAAACAAAAAAAAAACACACATTAAGATTCAAACAATCACATTTTAGGGACAGACACTGCACCAGCATATTCAAGTTCATTGAAAATTATTTATCCTAAATGAACATTTTAAACATATCTTTTCTTACTTTGTAAAGAAACAGCTATACTATATACACAGTACATAGCCAATATGTTCCAGATTTTTGAGATTTAAGCCTGCAGCAGCTCTCTCTGTCTCTAAGTTCATACATTTCCATATTTATTAGATTTGCTCCTTCTGTCTGAAATAAGGGAGCAGTGTGTGTGTGTGTGTGTGTGTGTGTGTGTGTTTGAGAAAGAGAGAGAGAGAGAGAGAGAGAGAGAGAGAGAGAGAGATTCCTCCAGTGGCTGGCTGGGTAGAGAGACTTTCTCTACTCATTAGAATGGAAAGTCCCCTCATCTTGACTTTCTCATCAGCTGTATCAGGACAACATCCCTATTGCTCACACTCAGAGAGAGAAATGATTCTACTCAGATCAAATGAGAGAAACAGAAAGCATTAGGTCCAGGTTGTAATAACTCTTACGTGGGGGATCAATGAGGTAAAGGAAAACGCCTCAAGGTTACGTATGTAACCCTAGTTCCTTGAAGGAACGAGACGCTGTGTCTAGCGCTTTGGGGAACGTCCCTGACGAGACCGACTCTGAATATCGTGTGCAATCCGTCCATCGGAAAGGCGTGACGTCACGGGTGGGGTGACGTAGCGACCAGGAAGCTATAAAAGCACGTGCCGTGCAGCTGGCCTCAGCTTCGAGTAGGGAAGCAAGCGCCGGCAGGGGTGCCGGGAGTATGGCTTTGCGACGCAGCGTCTCGTTCCTTCAAGGAACTAGGGTTACATACGTAACCTTGAGGCGTTCCTTTTCAGGAACTCGAGCTGCGTCTAGCGCTTTGGGGAACGATGTGCCAACGCTGCCAGACTTCCAAATCCCTGCCTAGTGTGTATCCGAAGAGCACAGCTAAGACGAGAGAACAGAAGAGCCCGGCGTGGCTCGCATGTCAAGATTGTAAAATCGGACAAATGTGGAGGGCGTGGACCACCCCGCAGCGTTGCAGATGTCCAAGAGGGACACACCTGCTGAGAAGGCCTTGGAGGCCGCCATACCCCGAGTAGAGTGAGCCTTGGCCCCCAAAGGAGGGGGAAGACCAGAGGACTCATAGGAGACGTTGATAGCCTCGACTATCCAACGACTAAGGGTCTGCTTGGTGGCAGGAGAACCCTTGTTAGAAGGATCATAGCAAACAAGCAGTTGGTCGGATTTTCTCCACAGGGCAGCTCTGTGGACGTATGCGTCCAGTGCTCGCACTGGACACATACAGTTTAGCTTCTCTTGGTCTGGCTCCCGAAAGGGAGGAGGACAGAAGGCCTGCAGTACGATAGGTTGTGGTGTGACAGAGGGAACCTTCGGAACATAACCCGCTCGAGGGTGTAAGAATGCTTTGGCCATACCAGGGGCAAAGTCTAGGTAGGTAGGGGCCACCGAGAGGGCCTGGAGATCTCCAACTCTCTTTAGAGAGGTGATTGCCAATAACAGGGCAGTTTTAATTGTTAGATGTCTGTCTGAGATGTCTTGAATTGGCTCGAATGGAGCTTTACAAAGAGCCTCTAGCACCACAACCAAATCCCAGGGGGGAACACGGGACCGTACTGGAGGTCTCAGCCTCAGTGCACCTCGGAGGAAACGTGTAACTAGGGGGTGTCTACCCACTGACTGATCATTGAAAGGGACATGGAAAGCAGCTATGGCCGCCACGTAAACCTTTAAGGTGGAGTGGGATAACCCCGCAGAGAGCCTGGCTTGTAAAAACTCCAGAACTGTACCAACTGGGCAGTTTGCTGGGTCAAGCTGGCGGTCTCTGCACCATGAAGTGAAGAGTTTCCACTTCAGGGCGTACAGTTTCCTCGTAGCGGGAGCTCTGGATTGGAGTAGGGTCTCAACAACCTCGGTTGAGAGACCAGCTGCTAACAGTTGTGCCCCCTCAGGGGCCACACCCACAGCTTCCACAACTCCGGGCGAGGGTGAATTATCATGCCCTGCGCCTGTGAGAGTAGGTCTGTCCTGATCGGTATCTCCCACGGAGAGCCGTCGAGGAGCGAGACTAGATCTGAGAAACATGGTCGGCCCGGCCAGAACGGGGCTACTAATAACAGACGGACCCCGTCCTGGCGTACTCTCGCCAGAACTCCCGGGAGCAGAGCGATAGGGGGAAAAGCGTACAGACGAAGCCTCGGCCAGGTCTGTACCATAGGGTCCAGTCCCAGAGGAGCTGGATGAACTAGAGAGAACCAGAGGGGACATTGCGATGTCTCCTGAGTCGCAAAGAGGTCCACCTGGGCTCTGCCAAATACTCTCCATATCTGCTTCACCACCTCGGGGTGAAGCATCCATTCCCCGGGCCTCGGCCCCTGCCTCGACAGTATGTCTGCTCCCACATTCAACCTCCCAGGAATATACACTGCTCTGATCGAGAGGAGTTTGCCCTGGGACCACAGAAGGATCTGGTGTGCCAGCTTGTACAAGGGGCGCGAACGCAGACCCCCCTGGTGATTGATATAAGAGACCACTGATGTGTTGTCGGTGCGCACCAACACATGGTGACCTCTCAGGTCTGGGAGGAAATATTTCAATGCTCGATAGACTGCTAGCATCTCTAGGCAATTGATGTGCCATGTCAGATGGCGATCGCTCCACAGACCGCGGGCAGGGTGGCCACTCATGATCGCACCCCAACCGGTGAGGGACGCGTCTGTCGCTAGCGTTACACGGCGACAAGGAGCTCCCAGCACCGTGCCCTGATTCAAGAACCAAGGTTTCTTCCACATGTCTAAGGCACGAAGGCACCGCCGTGTGACCTTGATAACTCGAAGTGGATTTCCCCTCGGGGAAAAGCCCTTGGACTTGAGCCACCACTGTAGGGGTCTCATGTACAGCAGGCCAAAAGGTATCACGTTGGACGCAGCTGCCATCAGCCCTAACAATCTCTGGAATTGTTTGACAGTGAGTGACTGGCCTTCTTTGACTCTCTCGACTGACGTGAGGATCAACTCGATCCGAGCAGGAGACAAGCGTGCCTGCATCGTGGTCGAATTCCAAACTACGCCTAGATAGGTGGTTCTCTGAACTGGAGAAAGTACACTCTTCTTGGCGTTTAGTCTCAAACCCAGCTCCCCCATGTGTGCGAGAACGACATCTCGATGTCGAACCGCCATCTGCTCTGATTGAGCTAGATTTAACCAATCGTCGATATAATTTAGAATGCGGATGCCCTGCATACGGAGGGATACCAGAGCCGCATCTACACATTTCGTGAACGTGCGGGGTGAGAGTGCGAGGCCAAAGGGAAGTACTCGATATTGATAAGCTTTGCCCCCGAAAGCGAACCTCAGAAACCTCCTGTGTTGTGGAAGGATGGATATGTGGAAGTATGCGTCTTTGAGATCTATTGTGACAAACCAGTCCTCGGATCTGATTTGAGCTACAACCTGATTGACAGTGAGCATTTTGAACTTCAGTGGCATAACTGAGCGGTTCAGGAGACGTATGTCTAAGATCGGACGCAACCCCCCATCCTTCTTTGGAACTATGAAATACCGGCTGTAGAATCCGGATTCCCTGTCTAGAGGAGGGACCACCTCGATGGCCTCCTTCCTTAATAGGGTATTCACTTCTTGTTCCATAACCAGAGCCTGCCGGGGGCCGACCACAGTCGGTGTAACCCCGTTGAACTTCGGTGGTGGATGACCGAACTGAATGCAATAGCCTCTTTCTATTGTACGCAGGACCCACTGAGATACATTTGGCAGTAGCTTCCACGCTGCTAAATAATCTACTAAGGGAATCAGTCTCTCGAGACTGACCTCTGGTGTAAGAGGCCCCCGAAGGGGCGGCGAGCATCCCAGCTCCGCTGCGCTCACGGGCGAAAATAACTGGGAGTAGCGCTCGCTGGAGGCCCCGACTTTCGCTCTTTCGCCCTAGAAGCCCCCGACTCAGAGCGTGGATGGGGCCCTCGGTCCCGACGTGGGGGAGCACGAGCGGCGACACTCTGTTTTTGTACTTCCCGGTATGAGGAGCCGGTAAGTGGCGTGGTCATCTCCCGCCCAGATGCACCACGAGAGCGACGAGGGAGGATACTCTGGAACGCCGCCGCCTGTTTGCGTGCCTCCTGGAACCTGTCGACGACAGTGTTGACTGTGTCGCCAAACAGGCCCGAGGCTTGAAGCGGGGCGTCCAGGAGGCAGACCCTGTCTCTTTCTTTTATCTCTGACAGGGTCAGCCACAAATGCCTCTCCGCGGCCACTAAGGCTGCCATAGACCGCCCAATTGCGCGAGCGGTCTCTTTAGTGGCGCGGAGGGAGAGATCAGTGGTCTTTCTGAGTTCTTCTATATCTCCAGACTTAATCCCCTCCCCCTCATCGACATCTCTCAGCAGGTCAGCCTGATAAGCTTGAAGGACTGCCATAGTGTGAAGGCAAGCCCCAGCCTGACCTGCTGCCACATAACCTTTGCCCACTAGCGATGATGTAACTCGAAGAGGCTTAGTGGGCAATGTCGGAGCCTTAAGAGACGATGCCGAGCCGGGCGACAGATAGCCCGCGAGCGTCTGTTCGACCCGTGGCATCGCTCTATAACCCCGCTCTCCCAGCCCCATCACGTTGCCATAATATAGTGAATCGGGGCCGAAGAGGCGGGTTGAATAAGGGTGGTTCCACGATCTCGATAACTCATCGTGGAGATCGGGAAAATATGGAAGGCTCCGACGTGGAGGTGGTTGCCTCGGCCGCAGAAAGCGTTCGTCTAGTTTGCTTCTCTGCGGCTCGGTTTGTTTTTCAGCAGGCCATTCGATTTTTAATTTATCTACTGCTCGCATAACCACCTCCAACAGCTCCTCATACTGGGGCGACAGGGGTGGCGAATCCCCAGCAACCGACTCCACATCGACCTCCTCGGAGGAAGAGAGGTGAAGAGTTGATCCCTCACCCTGGGGGGAAGAAACCGACGAGCGTGCTTCCGAACCCAGGGTTTGGGCACCGGATCTGGCAGATGAGGAAGGAGATAAGGACTGGCCCGTCTCCATTCCCTCTGACAGATCCACCTGCGATCCCCACGAGTGCAGCAGCCGCTCTGCCTCGGCAGAAGCAATCGCAATCGCTCGCAATGCGGACAGTCGGCCCCCTCGAGAGCCGACTCAGCGTGCTTCGATCCCAGGCAAGCCACGCACAGACTGTGTGTATCCCCGCTCGTAATGTAGCGAGGACAGGGAGGAACACACAATCTATAACGTGGCTTGGAATCGCCCTTCATATGTTTGGTCTTTTGCTTTTGTTTTGGCATATTGAGCTGTTTTAGCGATCTTTTAATGGCTAAGGGACAGACAACAATAAATAGGACCAACGGGACAGACTTTTGACATGCACACACAGAGCGCTTGCTGACAGACGCGAAGCTGAGGCCAGCTAGACGGCACGTGCTTTTATAGCTTCCTGGTCGCTACGTCACCCCGCCCGTGACGTCACGCCTTTCCGATGGACGGATTGCACACGATATTCAGAGTCGGTCTCGTCAGGGACGTTCCCCAAAGCGCTAGACGCAGCTCAAGTTCCTGAAAAGGAACTGGAATTCTAAATGGAACATAAACCAAAGTGTAAAGAAGGGCTACCTTGAAGACAGTAAAGGCTAGTTTCAGTATAGTATAGCAGCGAACCAGGTGTGTCAGTCAGAACATGACAGAGGGGGAAGCAATTTGCTTGAACTGATTTATTATGGCAAACAAGTTAATAAAAGCATCAAAGGGGAAAGCCAACCATTAACATGCACATAATCAACATATACTTCAATGCACAGTAATGTGCAATTATGAGTGATAGATAATAGGTCGGGCATCCTGAAGTAGAATCAAGGGAAGTACGATGGTCTGATAACTGATGAAGGTGCTGGAGCATGTGAAGCTCAGGTGCTTTTATAATATGTGGGCAAAGTTCTTCCTTGAATGAGTTCTACCCTTACCAAAATGTAGTATACTTTAAGTTTATTCAAGTACAGTTCAAGTATATTTTTAAGTATACTTTATGTAGCAAGTTTACAAATATCAGTGTTCTAGTAGTATACTTGTAAGTGTACTTTTTCAATACTCCTTGGGACTAAATTGAACCACTTTCTAGTATATAAAAGTATACTTTTAAGTATACTTTAAATATAACAGTAGCAAACTTTGACTACACGACTAGTTTACCTCTATGTTTGTAGTTTGTACTGCAATTATACTAAAAGTGAACTTATAGGTTTACTGATAGTTTACTAGTTAAATACTTTGTACACTTTTAAGTATAGTCTCAGCAAACTACTAGTTTAGTAGTTTTATACTGCAAGTATACTCATAAGTTTTCTTTGAGTGAACTTTACATCATACTTTAAGTATACTACTATGTACCTATTTTAGGTTTGAATTTGTATATATTTTGTTGTATGAACATATAAAAAAATCAAAAGAAAGAACAGAATCTGCTTGTAAACAAAAACATTTTATTCTATCTTCATGCATTCTTTTTTTAAACACTTTAATGTGGGTAAGTTTCATAAAAAATAAAGAAATTACCTTTTTGAACAAAACGCTGAAAAAAGACTATGAATTGGATTCAGAATGATAATCAAAAATGGAAGGAGATGGAGTCAATCAACACCCCAAAACTTGACTGTAATTATTACCTCTTCAGCGGTCGACATTTTATACAGTTTTGATGCTGTTTCATGTCAGATGATCGTGTTCGATTACATGTTTTACTATCACTATTACATGTTTCTTTTTTCTTCTTCACTTGTGTTTTTTTTTTGGAAATTATGTGCAGAACATGTGTACTAGCGCCCTCTACTGTATAATAATGAAAACACGGATTCTAGGAGTATAGAATTTTTATAAGTCAAGTATACTTAAATGTCATTTTAAGTATATTTCTGAGGAGTACATAAAGCCCATTTCTGAGAAGTATATAAAAAGTAAACTAAAAGCAAACTTTCCTATTTTCAGTTTAAAAGAAGTGTAATAATACTATGGAAGGATTTTCCGGACTATTTTCAAATGGAATTTCAAATTGTATTTTCATTTACGTTTTCAAAATGTGGACGCATAAATTGTGACATAATCCAAATGCAAATGCAAATCTTGCATTACTGTTTGCATTTTCGCTAGAGGGATAGTGCTACAGCACACTTAAGTCTTCTTATTTTCCTTTTGCACACAAAGAGTGCAGTACACTTAAACTAACCAAACAATCCAAAGATATTCATCTATTGAAATACAAAAACATCAAATTCACACACATAAATTCATCCAAAATACAAGCACTATTTATAATTAAGGAAATCACATTTAATCAAATAACAAATCCTGTTCACTATTTCAACTGACCTATTTTACTCTCATTTTCACATCTCACATGTGACTTGTTACATAAGCTCCCCCGAGAGGCAACAGAAATAGTGACAGCTGAAGCTGAGCCATGTGTATAGGATTGTAAGATTAGACTTTAAAGGAAGCCGAGAACACAGACAGACCAATATAACAACAGGAAATATACTAGTGATACAGACAGGAAGGAATACTAGCTGCCCTCCTCTATTAATCTCTCCCTCGCTCACCACATCTATTCATCCCGTCATGCCATTTGACACTTCCTGTGCATACCAAATAGAAATGCAGAAATTTTTTACAAAACAAAACAAACACAAATTTTTTTTAATGTGGATTTATATAGGTAGAAAGTAATGTACTTTCTATCATATATAGTCCTAAATAGAATGTTTTAATCTGTTGTGATTTATGGTGGGGATATTTCAGCTACTCATTCTTTATCAGGGTTTCTGCAGGATTTTTAAGCTCAAATTTAAGACTTTTTAAGAGTTTTTTTAAGATCTGCACAAATAAAATGAATACCATATGAGTGGGGTAAGGCAATGTCTATAGTAACAGACTGTAAAAACTGGACTTACAGTTCAGATACAAGTTTTCACAAAAACAAAACGTTTTATAAATAAATTTTACTGTTTAGATTTTTATAATGCATTATCTTCTTATCGACCCACCAGTTCATATTTACAGCTCTGTGTGTTTGCAGAGTAATTTTCACATTGGTCTGAACAAAAACAACCCCAATTCAGTGTTGCTACGATACCTGAGGCTGCAGTTTCAGGACCACAGTTAGGACCCCATTTCTACTAAGACCCTATTTTTGTGTGACAGCGCCATCTAGTCAATTATATTCCAACAGAGGAGACCTGATTCAAACATCAAAGAAACAAATACAAAGACTAGATTAATGGAAACGATACATTTTTTATATTTCCATCTTATTTTTGGTGTGAACTTGAGTGTGTGAGGCAATGTCAGCAAAGTCCATTTAGCTTATTTAGCTGTGCAAAACATTTCATTTTGCTGCTGGATGATGTAAACTAGTTTTTGTATTCAAATTATTTTACATTTCTAAATGTACTAATTAACATATTCATTTGTACCGCAACTGTTTTACTGTTTACTGCATTTTAAGTGTGTCTCACATCAGATGTGAAATGCTGCGCTGCGGCTAATTAATACATACATATATATATATAGATATATAGATATTTATAGAGAGAGAAAGAGAGAGAGAAAACTATAAGGTCCTAGAAATGCAGTCCTGAAACGCTGCTTTTGGACCAGCAGAAATATAACAAAGCAGTGCAGCAACAGACTTTGAAACACGCAGTACTCGTGTTTATTTAATGAAATCATCACCTATTGAAGTTTAATCGTCACACTAAGCCATATCACAATTCTGTTCTTTCTGTCCTCAAATTTAAGACCTCCTAAAATCATTATTAAGACTTTTGTGTACAATTTAAGGCTTTTTATGGCCTTTAATTTGATACAACTAAATTTAAGACTTTTTAAGACATTTTAAGGACCCACAGGAACCCTGTTTATGCCAGTAGGTGGTAACAAGTGACTCATGTGCATAAATACTGTGATTGTTTCCAATAATCAAAGTAAGGACATAATTGCATTATGATGCTTACATGTCAAGAGTACAGCTCTTCACTCCCATTTACATGCAATTTCCATTTTTTTGTATTATTTGCAAAGAATTGTGGTTATTTTTTATTGCGGCCATTATTCACATACCCTACTGCACAGCGCAAATGATGAACTCAGAAAGATTACGTGTGTTACTGGCCACTGTTTTAATTTATTTATGACTGTTTTTTTTGTGTTTTTTTTACAAAACACTTTTGTATGGTTGTATTGCATGCTTTTCGTTTCCATAGAAATATAATGGTAATTCACAACAGAAATGTGATAGCAATGCCATACAAACTGATGATAGACTGACAGCAACTGACAGACACAACACAAAGTGCTTACTTAAAACCTGTTAACCTGCACCGGGACACTGGCGCACTGAACGCTCTTTGTTTGCATGTGTCAGTATTCATTAATAGATTGAATGAAACGGGACAAAATTCATCAATACAAACTATATATCATTATAAATGTCTAAGCCTCAAACATCCATGACAGATCGCTGCTTTTCAAAGGAAAGCTTATAAGGAATGTATTTGCTAAATTTGTGTAAGCAGTACACATCAAAACATGCTTGCATAACGCAGTACATACCAGATTCGTTATAATAACGAGTAATAAACACATCCACAGGTGTAAATCATAGACTGTAAAAAATATGGACAAAGCGTCTGTGACGTCACCCATAGACTTTCTGAAGAACGGGTTTGAAGCCGTTTATGGGGGGTATGGGCTGCGCCATCTTGGAAAATCTTGGGAAATCCTAACCCCGCCCACCTTCTGACGCAGCACGCTTCACTCAGCTCGCTCTGCAAATTCGGTTATCTCTGTGTATATTTTAGGCAACGAAATATGTTATAAAACACCATACTAACTATTTTCGTTTTCATTAAAAGAAATCTTAAACATTATAGCCACACAAATGTGGTTCAGGCAACGCATATTGATTATATTCAACTACACATAACGTTTGCCTATTTATGAAAAAAAACAAAATATAAAACACAAACCTGCCTCTTTTCATTTTAAATATAATATAAAAATATTAAACATTTTATGGTCCAGGCAATATGTGCATTTGTACTAAACAACAGATTTTGCAGTAAACAACATTACAGATCATCTTCGTTGTATTAAAATTTAAAATGACAAAACTCAACCCAGTCTCTTTTTGTTAAATTTCAGTTTTATCAATATTAGCCATTATAAAAGTATGAGTAAAAGGTATAAGAAGCTATACAAATAAAGCAAACAATTCAGTTAAACATACAAAGTCAGCGCTCTAGTCTAACCATACATCGGTAAAGTTAAATAGCTTATAAAGTTATGAAACTTCCCTTCAGCCAAAACGATTGCCCAGGGAAAAAATTATAGATTTACGAGACCAAAAATCGCCCATTAGATATACACAAGATGAATTATATCTCATGTTTAACCACTACAGAGACGCCAGAGTCCGCGGCATTGGCGGCAAACTTTAGAAGGTCTAGCCGAGGAAAGACTGCTTCAGGCGGGGTACATGAACGCCGAGGGCCTGGTCATCGCTGGATCAACTGGATAAAATTTTCATAAATCTTTAAATAAACCACAGATTTGAGCTTTAAACAACTACATTCTCGCCTGAAAACCTCTTAAAACTACATTTCATGATACAGAAACAGTAGTATTATATGTCAACTGTATTAAAAAATGGCGCTTCTTGTTGTCATTCTCCGTGGCGCTGCCTTGTCAGCTGTCAATCAAGCTGTCACTCAAAGTTAACCACACCCTTATTGTCATATATTTTATATCTAAATACGATCTAAACTAACGAGTTAGAAAAAAAATCACCCCCCTCACAGTTGTCAGGCACTCGGAAGCTATCGAAAAATACAATAAAAGTCCATGGGACCAACTTGTAAAAACATGAATTTATGCTGTGAAAACGGACATTTTAACATGGGGGCTATGGACATTTGCTCCCTTTTGGGACCTTCCCCTGGCGGATTTTCGATGTATTGCAGTTTTTCGCACTTCCAGGTAGGCTTCATTTTTCAGATCAGAATGTTGCCGCTTGGTGTAAATCCCGGTTTAGTTAGAAAGGCAAGGGTCCACTGAACGACATCTCATAGAGCACGTTTAGTCCAACGAAGCAATAACATTGTAAGGATGGTAATTCCTTTGTTTACGTCTCATTTCTTCGGGGACAATATTGTTCGTATCTGTTATGGAATAGCCTAAACTCAAAATACTGCGTCACAGTAATAAAAAAACAGCATAGTTTTGTAGCATACTAGGTCACTAACAGATTGAGACCATCAACAACAAAAAAATTCAAAGATAAGCAGAATATTGTTTACTAGAATTCTGGTGCTCTCTTATGACGGCTCGTGGCGCACGCTGTGATGCACCTGTCATTTGATGGGGGTGTAACAGCGATAGTTTTTTTGCGTAAATAATTCTTTCTTTATTTTTTCTTCTGTAACATTCGTGCACCTATACCACTGGATATAAATGCAACTTTCTCTTCTCTGCTATAATTTTTAATCTGCGTATTATGCATGTCATGTCAGTGTGTACGTCACGAGCACATGCACAGTTTGGTCAGAATGGCAATAATGGGATTAAGGTGTTTACATGCCTGTATATTTTGATTAAAATAGGCTTATGCCACCTAAGTTAATATGATTATGCAGGCTGCGATTATGAGTTTAAGTTGACTTGAGTCATTTATTTAACAAAAACATTAGCTGCATTTACATGGATCCTTCTAATCCGATCGTAATAGGACTAGAAGCACAATCAGAATAAAAGTGTCACATGTAAACACGTCAATCGGATTGAATCAGCTCGATCCGGCTAAAATTTTGATTGGATTGTAAGGGGTGGTTTATTCCTTTTGTAATCCGAGCGACAGGACATGTAAACACTTGATGGGATTGAAAACCGAAACTGGAAAGTACTGCGCATGCGCAGTGACGTAGAAATAGCGTAATGATGTATGACACGCGGAACGAGGTGTTCTTCCTGGTGACTAAAGTGTCATAAATAAGTGTCCTGTCATTATAAATCTCCCCTTTCACTCAGCATATGTGATGTGGAACACGACCACGTCCCACCAGTAATCGTTTAAGACTCTCATCAACAGACAACTAGTTTTGAGTGCGGGAAGAGGCACTTTTACTACTTTTTTTTTTTGCTAAAGTAAAGTTTAGCAGCACAACAGTTCATGTGTTGGTCGTTGCCTAATTAGGACCCGAAGTAGATAAATATAATGTGTGCTTTTTAAAACAGCAGCGAGAAACTCTGTATATTCATGCAGTGTGCGCATGTCAAAAGAGTAAATGCGACCAGAAGCTTGTGACATGTAAACGCGCACATCAACCCGATCACTTTATTAACCATTCATGTAAACACTATGTTCGGATTCCTCAATCAGAATTAAATAATTCCGATGGAAGCAAAAAGTGTCCATGTAAACGCACCTACTGTCTGTCACCAGAGGTGGAAAGTAACGAATTACCTTTACTCGCGTTACTGTAATTGAGTAGCTTTTTTGTGTACTAATACTTTTTAAAGTAATTTTTTAAATCTGTAATTTTACTTTTACTTAAGTAAATTTTGTTTGAAGTATTGTACTTCGCTACATTTTAAAACACATTAATTACTGAGTAAAAAAAAAAAATAAATAAATAAATAAATCGCTCCCTGGAAACTACAGCAGTAAATAATGGGCAGGAGGGCAAACTGGCGCTAAAATCACAAGAAAGATGCAGACGGACAAAACAGGCGTTAGTGGTGCAGACACCGCTGAAAACGAAACCCCGTCATATTCTGAAGTTGAACTCGAAGGAAATGAAGTGAACCCCTGGCCATATGTATGCTCTATTATGCAGTGTAAGCTGTACTTGCCTAGGAAGACCAAACTAGCAGCTTATAAAATCTCGACAAGACATCAACCCTTCGCAAAAATGTAGAGGTAAGCTAAATAATTGCATCATTGCATTGGTGGTTAAAATGAAGCTTTGACATTTTAGCAAGAGGTTTTGCACAAATTAGCCAAAAAGACAGTGGTGAGGAGTGTGCTATTTTTGTTTTAATGATGTGCGCGCGCATTTATAGTGCGTTCTTTCACTGTGTGATTCAGTCTCCTAAAATGCATTTAGAATGATCACAAAATTGAAGATATAGGGGCAGAAAATTCACATATTTATATAATTTCATATATTAAATCAATATCACACAAAGAATGCCATCTTTTCCTCCAAAAATCATCATGAATATATACATACATATATATATAACAGTTCAGTAAACAAGTTAATTAAGAGACTTGCGTTTTAGACACCATATTACCTTTTTTAGGTCTATTTCTACAACGGAAAATAATTCCAAACACAGCCACCAAAGCACAGTTTTGCGTCTCTGAGCAACGTGACAGTGTTTCGTTCCTGAATTAATTAACCGTTTAAATGATTCGGTTCAATCGCAATGACTCACTTATTAACAGTGACTTGCTGACACATACTGGCCATTTTAATTTCACATTTAAAGTATCTTTTGATTTTTTTAAATAATTAATTTCTTATCATTTCAAATGAGTATTCAACATTTTATGTCTTGTATATCAAAACATTATTCATGCATTTGTAACTGCAGGTTAAATGCATTCTTGTCCTTCACTAAACAGTGTAATACATCTAAATGTCACTTCCAATGAATCTTCTGCATTTCCTCTGCATTAAAAGATGAGCTTGTTGATACTGATTTGCCTGTTAGCAGCCCAAATGTTTTATTATTCTAAATAACTGATTCCTTTAATTAAAAACAACTAGTTTGAGATTAATAGACCTATCCCAGGGGTGTCAAACTCAGTTCCTGGAGGGCCGTAGCCCTGCAGAGTTTAGTTCTAACCCTGCTCCAGCACACATATCATGTAGTTTTCAAATAAACCTAAATGATTAGATTAGCTGGATCAGGTGTGTTTAATTAGGGTTATATCTAAACTGTGCAGGACTGTGGCCCTCCAGGAACTGAGTTTGACAACCTTGGCCTGTCCCATTTTTGACTCCCTCCCACTGTTAAAATGTAACTAAGTAATTTTTACTCTGAGTAAATTTTAAATAAGCTACTTTTTACTTTTACTTGAGTAGATTTTTAGACTGGTACTTTTACTTGTACTTAAGTAAAATCTCATTAATGTAATGGTACTTTTACTTGAGTAGAATATTTTTGTACTCTTTCCACCTCTGTCTGTCACCTAGCAACTGGGACAACTGCCATCGACCAGTGGCAGTAACTTTTATACTAGACTTTTTGAAAGTTATATTCAACTGTCTAAAAAACAAAATAGGGTTCAAAATCTTGTGTCTAAATATTTTCACCTTGGTCCATTTATGTAAATAATAAAAAGTCTAAACTATCTATAAAATCTCATTTTAGTATGCCAACATAAAGCTTGTGTTTAAGTGTGAGTCATTAAATCTTTCACTCAACTGATTCTTTCAGCAACACTTATCCAGGAATGCTACTAATTGTTTGGAGCCTCAACGATTGATTATTGGTGGCTTTGGAACTATTTTATTGATGGAGCAAAAACAGCAACTGGCAACCTTGTGTTACGATCGGAGACCCAGGGAAACACAGGAGACAAGAGATCCAATCGCAGTGTGGGTTTTAATGGGTAATCCAAATCAGAAATCAACAAGCAGGGGTCAAAACCATAAATCCATCCAAACAAATAAACAAACAGGGAAGGAACAGGAACGGGAACAGGAACTCGGAAGACGAGTAAGTCGGAAGGCGAGGAAACTGGGTGACGGAAAGAAAGGACTCCATGAAGACAAACAGAAAAAGACCAGTTAATATAGGGAGGGTAATGACTATCAAGTGAAGACACCTGAGTGCAATTAACAGGAGTGCAATTACTGTGATGAAGGGACAAGGCTATGTGGGAATTGTAGTGCCTATGGTGAGGTGCCTATGGGGAAGTGAGACCACTAGTGGAGACTCAGGGAAACAGAGACCAGACAGCGTGACACCTTGTGTCTAAAATGTAAATTTTTCTGTGCAAGCATGCTAGGCCAGCGGGTTTCACTGTTGTGCATCTTTTGGAGCATTTTAAAAAGTCTGCACTTAAGTTAAATTATGTTAAAACAAATTTTTATGTTCTGTTAAAGCACAACATGACAACTTAGAACACTGATTGTGTGTTAAGGATGGAGCCAGAAGCCTCCTGGGTAATAATGCAGTCTTTTAACCACCAGACAACCTTTCCCACTATATCTGCAGTCTAATCTAATGCAGTGATGAGGTCATCTTCTCCTGCTGTCTCTCTCTGCTGGAAACATTCTCTGCTTTACAGATGGAAGACTTTAACTAACCAGTGTGTGTTTGCTTCTATGTGTGTTTGAGGAGGTTATTTCAGGACACCAGTGTTTTCAGTTAACTCACAATGAACACCCTTCCCAGCTGCTAACACACTCCACTCTGAATCCGGCTCTCGGCCTCTGGTACAGGGCCAGCCAGACATTACAGTAACTTCTGAGAATATGTGTGTGCATATGATTTCATTTGTGTTTAAAAGTACCCTGGCTCAGATTGTGCATCAGACCATATTGAGATTACATACACAATAATGCTAAAAGGATTCTCCCCATCATGCCGATCATCTTCCACACTGGCCCAAACACGTGCAATCATTAATAGCAATGAGACATATGTTAAAAATATTATTATTATTGTCTATGAGAAGTGCTACCCATCATTCTGTCAAGCTAAAATGTGTTAACATGCTCCAAAAACATGAGAGAAAAAAACAATTTTCAGGCCCTGCCAGTGGCCCTGCTTCAGAACGCGGTCACACAGAGGCGTTCCCACAGTGTTTCAAAGCAGTTTCTTGTTCCCTTTAGGGAAGCAAGGTTATAGTCGTAACCCCAGATGTTATCATAGTCACTTACACATTTTAAAGTAAAAATCTAAATATGGAGCACCCAAAGTTTTCCGGCAAGAGATAAACATTTAAGACAAACATGCAGGCTAAACTATTCAGTGCAGCAACAATATTCCAAGCTCTGAATGAGGGTACACTGTGTGAAATATCTCTCTCCATTCGGGGCTGAAAATCTTCATTAACATGCTTGAATAGGCTCCACAATATTATAAGCTATTTCATGCTGCCATGCTTCCCCACTTTCTCTCGTTTAATTTGCTGCTGTTTGTGTTCTACTCTGTGTGAATACAAAGAAAATGAAAGCGCAGATGACACTAGCCCTAAGCCAGACAGAAGAACATCAATAGGGAATATGAAGGATGTTCATGTAAAGAATTTGGAAACAGATATGCTCAGGATTTGCTGATTTATTAAATGGTGCTGATTTATAAAACTACTTGTAGTTTTAGCTACAAACTACATACCAACAAATTACTTTATATATTTAATAGGGAAACATCAGTGTGAATATGTCATATAGTGCATTTCTATACAATGGGTAAATAAAAAAAAAACAATAAATAAAAACATAACCTTTCAAATTTAAGTTTTAGTATGTTAAGTTTGCGTGAAATATATGTTTCAGGTGGGAGAAAAAAAAAGTATATGTTGTAAGTTATGTTTCATTATTCAGGCTTTCAGATTGTGTGACTAGACACAAATGTTGCATAAAAGTATTTAACAATAATGTATTAAAATATGAATACATAGTTTAGTAGTTTATTGTGAATTATTTAAGCTATACTGGTGTAAACAGTCTGACCTCTCATCACTAACTGTAAAAATGTACTATGATTTAAAAGTAACGCTTGTAATGAGAAAGTAAAATATACATTTATTGAATAAAAGTAAAAATAAAAAGATTCTGATTCTTAAATCTATTTAAGCACTAGCAATCATGACATAAATTTCTTAATAAAACATAATGTTTTTTTCACATCTAATGTAACGATAAAACTGTGTGTCATCTATTCCAAACCCTTAAATGTATTATTTACTGGAACTTTCAACTGAAGGAAAAGAGCATGCAAAGTGTGCTCCAGTGTTTCAGACTTCATTCCATTTGTGTTAAACGACAGAAAGGCAGCAGAGTACCAGTCATTGTCTGCTGTTTTTTTTTGGTGGTGGGGGGGGGGGGGGGGACAATGAGAGAGGATGGGTAAAAATAGAGTGTGTTTATGACTGCCAAGAAAATGGAATGTGCTCGTTTAGGCAGCAGAGAATAATCTGAAGAGCATTTACAGCACAGCAGATTATATTTCCACGCTAAAGATGGCCATTAAACAGTGGAAATCAATGCGGAGCGAGTCACTAGATCATTCTTCAGGATTAAGTTACTTTTCATTTTGGACATGTATCTTAAGTGAGAATATTACAATATGTGTTATGTGTAATCATTACTGTTGCTTTGCTAAAAAGCACACAAAATATAGAAGACCACACACACACACACAAACAATATATATATATATATATATAGAGAGAGAGAGAGAGAGAGTGTTATTATATAGTTATTATAGAGTTATTTCTATATATTTAATTATATATACCCTTGTGAACATATAGATTAATTAAGATGAAAACACCTCTGGAAATATGTATGATGGCTTACTTTAATGAAAATTTGCTAAACACAATGTAGCCATGACCATAGATCGCTTTAAAGTATTTTTTGATTTAACAACATGCCTTTAACATTTCATGCATGAATGAGAATCAGTGTGGCACTTCAGATGATTGGAGCATGACCTGAAAGCAGAGGTTTTTACTGTAATGAGCTATGGCTGGTTAGCATTTAATCTTGGTGATTCTGGTCGTGAGGTCTATATACAGTAATTTGTGGCAGACAAACAGATACCTAACTTGTAGTTGGAGTCGTGGTTTTAATCAAGGATGTGATGTGATCAACTGTGATGCTATTATGTTGAGTTTGACCTAATCCAAATGGGTCAATATTTCTTGTAGACAAGCCTTTAATCTAATCACACTCTATGCTTTCCTATTGCTTCCTCTATTTCTCTTTCTTTCATACTCAGAATAGGTCAAGGTGTCCTCCTCCCTCTAGCCAAGATGACCGCAAATGTATGACATCATTTCTAATGCCTCTAGCGCAAACCACCAATTTATCATCCTTCCCTCTTTCCATTCCCCTCCTGCTCACCTTATCTCTCCTTCTATGAGCTGTACACTCACTCACAATTATCCTGCAAGATTTCCACAGAGACCAGCTGTAATGGCTGTTGTACAGGTCGGTGGTTTCATACTGGTTTTGTTTATAGTACAAAAAACTAAAATGCAATCACTGGTTTATTAGTGGTTTTAAATATCTCCTTAATTTGTCTTTAAAACTGTTTTCATGCTTTCAGCAGCCAATAAAAGCATGGTTACTGCACAAAATCATGATAATCAAGTGACCACATATTTATACTCACATAGTCATGAAAAGCTTTGGCTTCACTTGAATGCTCACAGGTTTCTCTCCTCTCAGGAGCAGCACAGTAGAGGTCCCAGAAAACACTGTAATAAAAGATGTACAATGTAATATAAAAAAGACTGTTACTGCAGTCTCAGAATAAATGACTATCTTCAGTTAATTAAAGCCCTGTTTGGATGGGATTAGTTTTTCCTGAGAAAATGTTTGTTTCACCAATTAATTTGGAGAATTTAATACCGTCAGAATAAAAAATGGCAGTGTTTTTGTGAAAACTTCATGAAAAAATATAGAGCATCTAATATTATAACTAACTTGGTGTTTCTCTGTTTCTGGGTTCGTCTGGTGTTCCCTTGGGTTTTAAAAAAAAAACTATATTTTATTCAGCAAAAATGCATTAAATTGATAAAAAGAAATGACTATAATGCTAAAACTTTTTTGGTGTTGCACATATCCAGACAACTTGATCTAGCATAATGTACATATCCAGAATATAAAAACCTTAGTATTAAAGGAGTCCTATTAATTTGTATTTATTTATTTTTTTACATTACATTTTCATCATAATTTAGTACTGACTTAAAGGTGCAGTATGTATAGTTAGTAACAGTACTACAACTGTCTGCGTGAACAGGGAGCACAGCAAATCCATATGCTGACCGGCAGGTAAGAAAACCCACAGATATCTATAGGTAGATGCCTCATTTCACAGCTCCAAGTACATAGATGCGTCCACCAGTCATACAAAGGTAAACTTGACATCATTCACCATAATGAGCCATGAATTAACATTAATTTAACTTTAATTTAACAAACTTGCTTCAAAAAAGTAACATTCAATACATATAGTATTGTTTTTAATATTTTTTATTGTGTGGTAACTGTTTTATAAAGTAATTAGGTACTTGAGGCAGTGCTGTATACAATAACCAAAGAGATGATGATAACCAAAAACAAACAGATATTCTGTTTGTTGTTGCCATAGTAACCAAGGAGGGGCAGTACAGGATTCATCCTCTTTCCAGAAAGAAGCAGCTCATTTGAAGGATCCTTTGGAAGGAATGTTATTTTTATTGCTCTTCATTCCTTCTAGTATGCATAGTTCTGATGCTGAAGAGGTGGGTTTTCGCCACACTATGATATGAAATAAAACTGAAACAAGTCATTTTCTGAGCTGGGTTTCAATAAAAGCTGATTTTGGACAAATGAGGAAGTTTTGAGCTCTGAAACTGACAGAATGATTTTTTTTTATAGTGCAATCACCTCTGACATGTCAAAAGATCAAGGAACATTTGAAGGAAAATTTGTGACCCCTTCAACTTGAGATCCCATGAATCCATCATTCCTATCTTAATAATTATAACTAAAATATTTTTAGCACACAAATCTTATCTAAATATGGCTAAATAAACTTTCTTACCACCACCATGAGTGTAAGAACCCTGGAGGCTCCCCTAATGTTATGTTCTTCTCCCATCGGATCTGCCAAGTTAAACAGAGAACAAAGAGTTATAAAGATTCAGTGACAAGTCGACCTGTGATCCCTTTGGGAATTAAACAATGTTAAGGGCAAATTCTGCCATGGAGAGCTGAACTTTCAGTCAAACATGGTGCCCAGAATAAATCTGAGATATTAAACTGTTACTTGGCATCTCAGCGTGACTCAGTCTATGACCTCATTCATAAAAATTATATTAACCAACTGACACTTCACTAAGCTCTGCCCTCCATGGCAGAATACGCCATCGAAAGGAATTGAAGATTTTAAGACAAGACACTATGGTGTCATGTTTTCAGTTTGTTTAGACAATTGACACTTATTTTCAAATCTTAACCAATTTTAAAACCATGAAAGACCACAGACATGAAGGCAGTTATGTAGAAGCATTCAACATCTGGTAGGTGACGCGGGTATTACGTCAGCGACAACCTCATCAGGAGTCGTGAATATCAAATATGATTTGACTTTGGGGACACTCTCGATCAGGAGCAGTTAAATAATCATAATGACTTTTTTATTATATTGTTGGTTAACCCTTGGAAAATAGTCTTCAATACTTTCAAGAAAGAAAAAAAGGAAATCCACAGATTTGATAATATAACCAATGCTTATAAGATAATATGGCAGATGGCAATAGTTTCTAAGGTAGGAAAAGGCTCCTTTCTCATCCTTAAATCTTTATCAAAAGACTAAACAGGAACAGAAAACACCATCAATCTTGATGAGATCATCAGTTTCGGTCACTTGCCATGTGAGATGGGTTTACTGACACCAAAGGACTGACGACAGCCACCATAAACAACACGGGTGGGCCCTACATGATCTAACATTGCTGTGAGAGCGACGGCTATTTTTGGGATCAAGTCCAGCATGAACTGTTTACATGAGCAGGGTGGCAAAAGATAGGAGTCGCAAAGGAAACCGGCCACAATGGAAGGGGCGGCTGGTCTGAGTCATGTCTGAGTGGTGGGTCAGCCTTTATGTTTTTACCTCTGTGATTGTGCCAGCCTCTTTCACTGTCATTCCTCCTCCTCTCTCTTTGTTTTGTTCCAGTATTTATCTCATCTTATTCCTCTGTCATATTTACTTTACTCAAGTGCTACAGCAGTCATCTCCGTCTGCATTTACTCAGTTGTATCTTGTCAGTGATCATGTCATCAGCAAGTGAGCTTGAGAGGATGACAAGCCATTAACATTGAGTGTCTCTGATACAAACCCTTCAGAAGGAAGTTAAAACATTTTGCTTGCTGTCTGATGGATTGTGTCTGCAGTGCAAACAGATCTCATTTGTCCACTCTGTGTACTGGGAGCAAAACTTCTTGTTGAAGATAAACCACATGCAATTACAGAGGAGAGCAAGTAAATACTTTTTTCTATGAAAATCCGTATAAATAAACTTACAGACCATCTCCACGAGGCAGTGCCATTAAGTAAACAGTTTACCCAGTTTCCCGTACAAGCATGGTTTTGTATCCAGTGTAATTCAATTAAGCTGGGATCAGACAGCAGTGAGGTTTTCTTAAGAGCCATTTAGTGGTACTGTAAGCCTACAGTACATGTAAATATTACCTCCTAAAACTACAGCATCTTAGATTAGTGTTCAGAAACATTTTAGTGACCGTCAAAGAGGTCTTACTGAAAATGCAAAAAGGTAGTTCACCTACCTCTGACAGGAAGGTCTGCGCTGATTTCTGAGCTCCCACATGTAGCAGATATTCATACACATACAGAGCTAACCTGCAAATAGAAATGGAAAGCACCTTTATAGTAGCATTATATATATATATATATATATATATATATATATATATATATATATATATATATATATATATATATATATATATATATATATATATATATAAACAGAGAGAGAGAGGAGAGCAGGGTGATTTGAGCATGAGGGGAAGTTGAGCCACCCCTTATATCTAGAGAACCTTCACACAGTGTCTTGAGCCGTAGGTGAGGAAACTCCCTGGATGAACAGCCAGTCCAGACTCACACAAATGTTTTAAGAAATATCTTATTTATAAATATATAAATATTAATATATATAATATATATAAATATATAAATATATAAATATTATAAATATAATATTTAAGAATTTATCTTCCTTTGGTCCTCTATTTTAATTCAGCATAATCAGTGACACTGTTTAACTCCATGTGGCTCAACTTACCCTCTCTCTAGGCTTAATTTACCTCTCACTGGGGGCAAGCTTAGCTTTTTTTGGAAAGCCATTCTGAAAGCAGTTTTTTTTAGACATTATTAAAATGGCTTCGGTTTATGATAAACAATTATCACAGCCTTTTTGAAATGGCAAACTTCTAGAATTAATTTTCATATTGTTCAATGTAGACTTTTTTTGGTGAGACACATTTCCAAAAATGACAAAAAGCACCAAAAAATAATAAGATCCATGCAATACGAAGTAAACTCATAGGCTTGTAAGAGAGAAAAGAAAAACGAAATTTAAGATAATCCACGAAATCTGAAAATGTTCAATACTGCATGTGTATTTTCAGTGTTGGAAAAAATTTGATTTGAGTGTTACAACAGAGACAAAGATTTGAATGTTCTTGAATGATCTGAATTTTAATCAGTTTATTTCACATAGCTCTAGAAGAATAGTCATACAAGGACTCAGGGTACTTTGTAGTACTTTTGTCATTTTTAGCCCTGGTCACCATTCACTTTCATTATATGTGTGGGGGTTGAACATATTGACACCAGGGATAATGTTTTCATTTTCATTCAACTGAAACCAGAAATCGAGACTCATCAGACCAGGCAACATTTTTCCAGTCTTCAACTGTCCAATTTTGGTGAGCCTGTGCAAATTGTAGCCTCTTTTTCCTATTTGTAGTGGAGATGAGTGGTACCCGGTGGGGTCTTCTGCTGTTGTAGCCCATCCACCTCAAGGGTGTGTGTGTTGTGGCTTCACAAATGCTTTGCTGCATACCTCGGTTGTAACGAGTGGTTATTTCAGTCAAAGTTGCTCTTCTATCAGCTTGAATCAGTCAGCCCATTCTCCTCTAACCTCTAGCATCAACAAGGCATTTTTGCCCACAGGACTGCTGCATACTGGATGTTTTTCCCTTTTCACACCATTCTTTGTAAACCCTAGAAATGGTTGTGTGTGAAAATCCCAGTAATTGAGCAGATTGTGAAATACTCAGACCAGCCCGTCTGGCACCAACAACCATGCTACACTCAAAATTGCTTAAATCACCTTTCTTTCCCATTCTGACATTCAGTTTTGAGTACAGGAGATTGTCTTGACCATGACCACACCCCTAAATGAATTGAAGCAACTGCCATGTGATTGGTTGATTAGATAATTGCATTAATGAGAAACTGAACAGGTGTTCCTAATAATCCTTTAGGTGAGTGTATAGTGTGGTTAAAGGCACAATATGTAATATGTTTTTATTCAAATATCCAAAAAGAACTAGAACAGTGTTATATATTTTGCTGACTTGTGTACTTACACTATCCCAAATGTTTCCAAGAATATTTAAATCCAGAGAAGTAATCATTTTAAATAATGGCTCGTCCCTGGTCATTGCATCGCCTGCCAATGACGTCATACAATTTCTGTTTTTGTTTTGTAGAAAACATGTAAACACAAAGATGCTTTAATATGTTATGTGTTTTATTAGACAGGTGATGACCGCACAGAGAAGCATTATAACAGAACTTTTGTATGTGTCTGTTGCTAATTTTACATAATGATTACAAAATTTGTCTAATTTTTAAAAAGGTTTTTATTTGATGAAAAAATTGCCTTCTTGAAATTTATAAGCTTTTTTTCCTTCTTGGACCTGAAATGAATGAATATTGGTCAATATTGATAATATTTTTTTTTTTTTTGCCAAATGTGCTTTTGTACTAAAGCTTTGTCAGGATAAATAATGATGACAATAAAACCACCAGTAAGTGGCAGCAAGCCCATGTTTTGATAAATGATTTATTGGATCGTTCAAAACGGCTGATTCAATTAGAAACATAACCTGCGTCTCAGTGTACATAACATCCATTCTAAATTCTATTCGATATTAGTAATTTTCAATACTATTTAGGCCAGTTAGGCTGGGTAGTATGCAAGTTGGGACGCAGGGGAAGTGTCCATCTGAATGGGCTGTTGAATCATTGGATCACTTGATTTGTTCAAAAGCTGATTCATTCAAGGGACGAAAGACCGTGTTACTATGTACTGTTGAATAAAAGTATTGTGCTTGCGCATGTAGGCCTACTGATATTCAGAAAACTACATTGCTTGTGAAATGAATATAAAAACCTAAAAACATGGTTTTACTGAGGGGATGCTTTTTGTCATTTTTGTCAACGAGGGGGATGCCATCGTCCCGCATCGCCCCTCAAATCGAACCCTGTCTTTAGCTAACATATATAATAAAGAAATATAACAACCAACAAACAATTTGAAACAGAATTGTAGGTGGGGGGAGTGAATGGACAGCACTCTCTCCAGCCTTCAATACCATGACTGAGGTGACCCCAACTGCTCCCCAGGTGCCGCAGCATGGCTGCCTACTGCTCCGGGTGTGTGTTCACGGTGTGTGTGCACTTTGGATGGGTTAAATGCAGATCATGGATTCTGAGTATCGGTCACCATACTTGGATGTATGTCACGTCACTTTTACTTTCACTTTCACTTATATATACACATATAATGACCAGGTAAATCATATATTAAAATGCTCTCATAATTGCTCAATACAACTCAAGATTCTAGTCATACAATCAATATGATAAATGATATAAAGAGATAATAATGACAGAAGAGAAGAGAGGTGAGATGAGCACAGTCTCAGAGCATGTCGTTAACCTCATGCTGCGTCCTCATCCCATCAACACAGAGCTCTTCTCTGCTCTGCAGATGAACTGACAACATTCTCATTGGTTGCCATACACTCCCTACATGCAAACAGACTAATTTCCCAAGAGACATTAGAGAGCGGGGAGTAATGGAGTTTGAGGGTGAGCCTGTCTGTGTGTGTGTGTTTATATATCTGGGACAAATATGTCGATGGGTATGTGTTTGACACATTAGGTGCAGTGAAAGAGAACAGAAGATGAACACAGAAAGAAAAATATAGAGATGGGTAGAAGAGGAGAGACAGGAATGCAGGCACTCATAAATGATTAATGATAAGAGCTGGAAAGGAGAAGGGAGAGTGACATGAGGACAACAGAAAAAAAAAATTGCAACCATAATTTGAAAAATTGCTGATGTTATTCAACAAAACAGTGTCCATGAATCTAACATCTGCACATCTATGACTAATCCTTTGTAAATGTATACCTGTACATGTATCACCTTTTATGTGTGGCCAGAAGACTAGGATATTAGATTAATGCAAGGATGCATATTATAATTCCTTACATGTAATAATTCCTTACATTTATATAGCACTTTACTGGGCACTTAAAGCGCTTTACATAGAGGGGGGGGGGGGGGGGGGGGAGTGGGGTTCTCCTCTACCACCAGTGTAGCATCCACCTGGATGATGCGATGCCAGCCATATAGCGCCAGAATGCCCACCACACACCAGCTCATTATTATATTATGAGTAGAATTGGGAATCGTTAGAAATTTTCCGGTTCCGCCTAAAGTTTCCGGTTCCGATTCCATTAAAATCATTAAACAACTATTAAAAAAATAGTGGTGTACTTAATGACCCGTATACTAAAATGACCCATATACTAAATAATCTAGAGCTGAAACAACGAATCGATTTAATCGATTAAAATCGATTATTAAAATAGTTGTCAACTAATTTAGTCATCGATTCGTTGCTAAATAACTTTTATTTGCCGTAAGCGGCTCATTTCGTGCATATTTAAAATCTGCGGTGACCAAAGTGTGGCAGTAATGAGCCACCGGAGGTTTTACTCAGCCAGTACAACAGGAGAAGTAGCGAATAGCCAATAGCTGGCCTTGTTTTATGTCACGTGCTTCCCGAACAGCGTCTCTGCAGCCATAGACATCATATGATGTCTATGTCTGCAGCATTCAGCGTGATGTGGGAGTACTTTACATTGAGCCTTTAAAAAAAGAAGAGTAACCTGTAAACTCTGCACTACTGCGCTGTTTAAGGGGACGTTCACATATCGCGTCTTTTGCGCGCTCAAGTTCGTTATTTCCAACACCGCACCGCATCGAGTTAAAAACATTTCAACTTTTCACAATGCAGCAACCGCACCGCGGGTCATGTGACAAGAACTAACCAAACAGCTTCATCCTTTCCCGTAACAACGTTAAAAGCTCAGTCAAGATGAAAGGAACAGCTGATCATAGTTGTATATGGATTTCCATTTTGAAATAAATTTAGTAGCAGAGCTACTGCAAGCGATTTTTGAGCTGCAAATCCATTTATCCTTTGCTGAAATTTCCGCGTCTTCAAGGAGAGGGCACGTCATGGTTGCTTATCAAAGGCAGACGCCTCAGGGGCGCTTCTGCGCGAGCGCTTTGGAAAGAAGGAGAAAGCGGTGCGCCTAGCGATTTCCACGCGTTTTTAGGCGCGATTTGTGAACGGCCCCTAAGACTTTCATTTGTGCAGATTCTCCAGTACAATGTTGTTTGCAAATGTTTAGTCGTAAAAGCTGATAACATTGCTTTTTAACAGTTAACATTTAAAGCTTTACAAACATGTTCTGTGATCAGTTTGTCGTTTACCAGTTCAAAATTCAGTCGTGCAGCCTATTTATGACTGAATGAGAGAGGTAAATGTAGATATTTGAAATGCACTTTTTTTTCTAAGTATTATTCACTGCTCTTTTTCACACAGCAGGTTTTTTGTGTGTGTCCTGTTTTTTTTTTCTGGACAACCTTCTGATGGATTTTACTTTAAATTGTGAGTTCCATTCAGGTTTCATGCCATTGGCACTTTTTTTGAAGGATTGTTTACAATTTCACAGCAAAAGCTATAAAGCTTTTTCCCAGTATATAATAAAATACAATGCACTGCAATTTTATTCTGTTTTATCCTTATTCTTCGTGAAAATATGTTCTGAAAGATTCCTTAATAAGCTTTGTTCGGGATGTTAAACTACTTTAGGAGCTCTAAGGACTGCCATGGTGAAAACATTATTTGAAATCTCCTTGTGAAATTTGCTAGAGTATGGGTCAGTGTTCTGATTGCAGAAGAGTTCGACAAAGGATTACTAACACAATAAAACAACTCCAGGTATATTTTTGATGAGGATATGACAGTGCAAAATGGTTAAAATCTCTTAAATCTATGCTGAATGATAAAGACCATTTATTAATAATTTACTTGGGGAAAAAATGGGAAAAACTAAAATATAAGTACATAAACCGATTAATCGATTAATCGTAAAAATAATCGACAGATTAATCGATTATCAAAATAATCGTTAGTTGCAGCCCTAAAATAATCTAACCCTCATACTTACATAAAAATAGCAGTCTATTTATTTAGTGGTCCAAGTTGAAGTCAGTATGTATATTAATGACAATATGGGACAAATATAATGTAATTTAGTGGCGGCAGGTGCTGCGCGCTGCCGGTACATGCACAGTCAGACAAAACTACGTGCACAGTTACCAAAAGCGTGAGTGCGTGTACAATTGTGTGTTCTACAGTTAAACACACAATGCGGTTCTGCAAATCTGTGGAGTGGACATTCAAAACATTGTGCTCAGTAATTAAAGAGGCAGGGCGGCGTTTATGTTATTTGGTTTGTGACATCCTTTACTGGAAACGCTGAATCATCAGAACACTGGCACAAGGCTGCTGAAAGTGCTGGGTCACGTGTCGCACCAGAACCGAAACTTAGAAATTGCTCACGGTTCCGGTTCTTTTAAAAAAACAGAACTGGTTCTCGGTCCCCAACCTTAATTAGGAGATATAAGGTATAATAGGCCTACATTTTACATAAACATTACCAATTAAAAACCTGGGGGCATTATAAGTCTCTTGTGCTCACCAAGGATGCATTTATTTGATAAAACTACAATATATAAAAAATAGTTTTTTTATTTGAATATATTTTAAAAAATGTAATTTAATCCTGTGATGGCAAAGCTGAATTTTAAGCATCATTACTCCAGTCTTCCAGGTCTCGTGATTCTTCAGAAATCATTCAAATTAGCTAATTTGGTGCTCAATAAATATTTCTTGTTATTAATTAATGTTGAAAACAACCCTACACCCTGCCACCATGGCCGTAGCCAGCTATGAGGTCACCAAGGTCTGGACATTGATACATTTTTCATACTCGAAAATAAAATTTGTTCTCTGATTGACTAATTTGCTGTTAGACTCCTCATATGAATGTCTGCATGTATAATTCATAATGTTTAGCATCCGTGGTATGAAAATAATTGCTGCAAGACACTGCCGAAGTGAACGAGTCTTCAGAGAGTTGTGAGCGAGAGTGCGAGACGCAGCCAGATCCAGCTATTATAAGCTTTTTGACTTGTTTTTCCACTAAATTTAACACTTTAGAAAGTTAATAAGAGTAGGAAGTTGCGGTTTAGGGTCAGCGATACCTTTATCTTATCTGATTTCCAAAATATTTGAAATAATTACGGTTTATTTTATTTATTTATAGGTTTTTGTTTATTTTAATAGCAACATCTGGCAACATTGCATCGCTGGCATTAGTCTGGCATTAGCGGCTATTTACACTAAGTGCAAATATCTATAGATTCTATTTATAATATGTTAAAATAGCAGGATTTTCTGCTATTTATACTACTTACTGCAAATAGTGTCAATTATCTGCATCTCAGTATTGTAGTATATTATAAAACAGTATGCAATAATAACTTATTGTCTAGTTTAATGGATGCCACCTTATTGGGACAATAAAGGCCTCCCTACACCTAGCCTACCATAATTTTTTGATTATTTACTTAATTTTCATTGAAAATAAACACTTTTCTCATGTGATTTAAAATTTGAAAAGGGAGAAAAAATTTAACCAAAAGGTGGATTCGAACCCACGTAGATCACGTCAAAATATGTATGACACTCATTTGACCTTCTGTGCCACTGGAGTTGACTGTTAGGTTTTGTCTTTTGTAATCTTGGCTACCCGAAAATAACACGTTTGGTGAGCAATATGTATGTTTGCATGAATAATAAACAACTGATAAAATTATCCACCCCATAAATATAGTATTAGCAAACTTTGATGCAATAAATAGGGAATGATTTAAAAATGAGAATCCCTCCAAAAATTTCTGTCTCTTTTCAAGTGTTAGAGTATTTTATTAGTTGTATTTATAGGGATTATTATAGCACAATTCTATAAGGGGGTTATTATAGAAACCCCCCGAATCTCACTAATTTTCAAAGCCTGGCTACAGCCATGCCTGCCGCTTAATAATTTTGTGAAAAATACAAATATATTTTCAGATTTTTGAACAGAAAGATCAAAAGCATTTATTTTAAATATATGCTTTTTGTATGAAATAGATGTTATTTCGTCACTTTTGATTAATTTAATGTGCCCGTGGCTGACAAGTTAAAACAAAACACAAAAAAAGGCTTAGCCTTTGGATTAAAGCTGGTGAAATGGAGCTATGAAAAGAAAATTCAGAGAGGAAGAGGCCATCTTGGTAAGTCTAGGGAATGAAACTCATATCCTGTGTGGACAGGACAATGCTACATTCCTCAGCCTACTAGGCCCAAGTTCTTCTGCTCTATAATGTTAATATGGATATGGCTTGCTTTCTTATTTATCATTAAGTGTCAGTAAAACTGAACATAGAAATAATTTTGTAGAACCTAGAAACAATGCAAAAATACAACATAGCTTATCAGTGCATGTGTTTTATGTTGATAAAGACATCAAGAAATGGTGTTTGGCTTGAGCAGACATGTAGATGTTAAAAAAATATGAACACACAAATGAAAACCAGGAGCTTGAGGATTAGTCCAAAACATGCTGCACAACACCTCGAGAAACAATGCCTTTCTCCACGACAACAGGAAATGCCAGCTTATCTTGTAGATGAAAGCAGGGAGAAAATGTGCAGCTCTGGAAAAGCACTCACAACCTTCAAGCCTACCAGAACAAAACAAAAAAAACTATGTGTGATATATGAAAAGGGAAGGCTGTATAACACACAGCCTACAGAGAGAAATAAAGACTCCTAGTCAGTTTCTAAGCCATGCCGTCACACTTGCTTAACCTTGCAGTAGGGCCGATGTGATGCTGCTTGCATATCAATGATGGAGAGAAATATCAGAGGCCAACCACTCTGCGGGAAAACTGTTCAAGCAGCAGGAACAACACCAGCAGTCATTCACTTACAAACTGAATACAACACTTTTCACCACTTTAGAAAATACACAGAGAACATATTTTTGAAAATCACCATTCAGGAACTTTATAAGAATAAATAAGTTTTTAGTGACACGAAAGTGAATGCATGAACTAAAAAAATGCTTGAACGGAATGTATGTCACTTTGGATAAAAGCGTCTGCCAATTGCATAAATGTATTTCTTTTTTTATCTTTATGACAGCTGAATTACTTATTTAATTGATGACTGTCAAAAAAAAAAAAAACCTAAAACTAAAAACTCCATGGTGATTTTGTTTCATAATTTTGTTTTGGTAGCTCAATGTGAGGAATATTCCACACATGTGTTCCCACATGGAGATGTGGAGAAGAAAAGAAACTTCAGGCATCCTGGATAAACATCCTATTGTACATTTTCCACTGAGCTAAAAGCTGTTAGAAGACATGTTGTGACAGATGTTTTCTTTAGTAGATGGTCTTTGATTTGAATAGCTCAGATCACTTACATCAGCAGGGGTCAGATTTAAACCATGTATTATGTTACAGTTAGTTCCATGCCAGCTGACATTTTATTTACTCATCAAAGCCAAATTGTTCTCACTTTTGGCAAATGTTCATTTAGGAACCATGTATGTATACATCTGTGTGAAACCCTAAAACACACAGACCGTTATTAAGATTACATACAGCTATAGGATATTTTAAATCACCTTCCTGACAATGATGAAGAAATGTGACTCCTCAAACTGAGATCAACCTACAAATCATTGACAGAATGAGCGTATCAATGTTTGGTGATCTTTACAACAGAAGAAGGGTGCAGATAAACATCCAACAGCACTATACAATTGAAGTGCAATTTAAGATGTTACTGACTTGCAAAAGGACTGACAACACTCAACACAATACATCAAAACCACCTTCAGCACATTTGACTATGAAATGTGTTTGGAAATATGGTTTTTAGTATAGGACTTGTCGGTCCATGCCCATGTAGAATAAAACAGCTGTTTCTACAATACTTACATAGAATGTTTTCATCTCATGTGAATAAAAAATAATAATAATAATACTTTTTGAATTAAAAAAATACTAAGTGCACTTTAAGAAAAAATATAACATCGTAAAAACTATTGAAGTGGTTAGCAAAAAGAGCATAACCTTTAAACAGATATTGAAAATAAAATAGTCAAAGCATCAAATAAATAAATAAATAAACCTAGAAATTCTTATAGCTACATTTAAGCATATAATCTTGATTTTGAGAATAAAGTTGTCCAAACTATTTGTCAACCGCCTTATTGTGAAATGGATTGAACATCCTTATGATTAAAACACCTTCAGGCTCAGAACAACATAACACAACCAAGCTTGTGTTGTTTAGCAATCAGTCAAAACGTCTAAGTCAAGGAAAAACAGCCAACAGACAACAGCTGGTGAGGTCACTCAAATGTAAAATCATAAAACACTGAGTTACAAAGGGACAAGGAAGCAAACTATCTGAGTTAGATGATAACGTGCTGTTAAAGAAAGATTATGCCCAACGATATGGGGGATATTAAATTATTCCTATTCTATAATCATACTACATGACCACACGATCCACTGAGTGATCTAATAATATTTCTCATAATGCAGAAAGCACGTAACTTGAGAAGCATACAGTAGGCTAGTGCATACGCCAGCAGCTGTTTTACATGTCTTCTCTGTCCGAATATGTGTGTGTGTGTGTGTGTGTGTGCGCGCGACTGCAGATGTGATCGCGAGTCCTGATCAATATAACTTACTTTTCTCGGGCTTGACTATCCGATGGCACGCTGTTCTTGCCTTTGGCGTACATGCTTGCACAGACGCGACTGTCACGCACCTGTCAACCCATCACAGCCTCTGTCGAAACTATCTCGTCACCATAGCGACTCTGTCAGCTCCTCACCATTGGATGGACCGCGATGAACAGGCGCCCTCTCTCTTCTCTCTCTAGATGTCTGAGCATAGATACAGACGGTTGGTCTGGGAACGCCCCCGGGAACGCCCCGTCACGTGATGTGAATTTAGCCCGTGGGGAAAACATTGCATTGGCGCCAAT
Source organism: Carassius carassius (assembly GCF_963082965.1). NCBI lineage: Eukaryota > Metazoa > Chordata > Actinopteri > Cypriniformes > Cyprinidae > Carassius > Carassius carassius. The sequence goes on along the minus strand of NC_081758.1, from coordinate 19,515,040 downwards.
TGAAATACACGGGACGATCATGCCGAAGAGTTGTTGTGTCGTTTTCTGTACCTCCAATAAACTAACAAATTATGAAATGAAGTTCTACATCCTTCCTAATAAACATACATAACCGGAAAGGATGACAAAATGGCTACAAGCAATAAGTTGTGAGGATGATCAAGGGAAGTTGTGGAAATCCCAAGACTAAGCATGTGTATATGTGCAGTCGGCATTCATCACAGGCAGGCTACGTTAACATTGTGTTCATTATTAACGCTATCAAAACTGTGTAAGGTTGTTTCAGAAAGTGGCATGTAATTAGCCTTATCATTCTACCTTAAGCAAAACTATGTAACGTTAGCCTAGTGTCGAACATAAACCCGTTTACCCACTTAAAAAAGCGTGTGGACACGTAACAACTTAGTTTTGTGTCAGAACTTTTACACTTTCATTCATAAATTCACCCCGTCTGTGTTTGCGAAACGATCGAATCGCGGAATCCAGTCAAAATAGAACTTGCTGTATAAAGCAGAACGTCACGGAATTTGGCTATTTTTGAATGAATACATCTATATTAGGGCTGTAAAATGAATCAAATATCAATATGGACTTGTGTATATGGATATTAAAGTTAAAAGAGACTAAAATTGTTCTACGCGTCTCTGGGAATGAACGCTCAATATGTGCATTTTTGTCATTCAGATACACACGATGTTCGCAGTGTTTTCCCCCACGCCGACTCCGCCCTCGCCACGCCCCCAGCTATGACTAGATGCCGACTGTAGCTAGCAAAGAAACCTGGACGGCCACGCCCACTCAACGCCTTTTACTCTGACTGCAGCCACGCCTCCTGTGATCCAGTGAATTCGGAGGCGTAGCGTGGGATTTGACGAGAAGTCTGAAGTATTTCATAATTTCATAGTCATTTTTAATAATGTCATTTTTACTCTTATAAATGTCGTTTAATTCCTTATAGTTTAACAAACCTTCAAGTTTAAGAGCACATATGCTACATAAAATGTCAATTCGACTAAGAAAAAACAAACAAGTGATTTCTTTTTAAACAGGAAGTAGATGAAAAGACAGTGTGCCAGAATAGACTGCAACAAACGACTTAACAGCTCTGAGAATCATTATATGCTGTGGATTCAACTCCTCGCAGAGCGTCTCACCTGGGATGTCTAAGACAGATCTGGACTGATCCAGCACATTCATTCTGTCTCTATGAAACCACACTGTTGTAGCACATGCAGAATGAGACCTGGCATTGTCTCAATCAAATAATCATGGACATCCCATGAAAGATGTCATCTTGATGGAAGTATATGTCTCTGTATAATTCCAATATGCCTCAATGTGGTACATGGCACATTTGCCAGTCACCCATGCCATTTGCTCTGCTGCACCCTTATATCATGACAGATGTTTGCTTTTCTGTTGCTGATGAAAGTCTGGATGGTCTCTTTGGTCTTTGGGATTGAGAATTCAGCATCCATTTTTCCCAGAAACAAGTTGAAATGTGGAATCATCTGACCACAACACACATTTCCAATGTCTTTTTGAGTCTCTGAGATTAACTCTAGCCCAGAGAATCCTGTGGCATCACTTCATAGAATTGATGTATATCTTTCTCCTAGAACAGGGGTCATCGACCCCGTTCCTGCAGGGCCGTGTGTCCTGTAGAGTTTAGCTTCCGCTTGCCTCAACACACCTGCATGGAAGTTTCAAGTACCTAAAACCTTGATTAGCTGGTTCAGGTGTGTTTGTTTAGGGTTGGAGCAAAACTCTGCAGGACACTGGCCCTTCAGGACTTAGTTTAGCGATACCTTTCCTTGAGTAAGAGAGATTTAAGTTGCATTTATTGATGCAGTGGCAGACTGTGTAAAGTAACAGTGGTTTTCCATAGAACTCCCGAGCCCATGTGGCTATATTTATCACCTCAGCAAGACGGTTTCTCATGCAATGCCATCTGAGGGCTCAGAGGTCTGAGGTTTCCTGCCTTGCCCTACAGAGATTTGAGATTTCTCAGGATTCCCTGAATCTTTTCACAATAATATGTACGGAAGTTTGTGAAAGAGCTAAATTCTTTGTGATTTTGCATTGAGAAATGTGATTTTGAGTCGTCTGACACTTCTCTCATTAAATTTAGCACAAAGTTACGAGCAAAGATCTAGCTTTGTTTGCAAAGACTGAGATGCTCCTTTTATACCCAAACACGATCCCCTCACCTATTACCAATTCACCTGCTTACTGTCAACTGTTTCAAAAAAGCTGAATTTGTTTCACCTTTTCAAATTAGTTTTGCCTCTGTCACAACTTTTTTGGAGTGTGTTGCAGCCATCAAAATAAAAATGTGTTTATATTTACAAAATACATTTAAGTAGGTCAGTGAAAACTTTTCTTTGTGCTTTTGTTGATTAAATTAGAGAATTTACAAATCATGGATCCTTGATTTTATTGCCTTTTACGAAATGTCCCAAATTTTCTGGAATTCATTTACATTTACATCTACATTTTAGTAACTGACTTTAAACGGTTATGACAGGAAAGCAAATTAGATGACTACCTTTTTAAGACTAAGCAGTGGCTGGTAACTGTTACTATTGTAAAAATATATTTTTATAAAATTATAATTTTGTTGACATAACTGTTTAGGGTCAAAAATCCAATACATTCACACTAGAAATGTCAGGTCAGGGCAAGTTTTCAAATTTTTATTGGGACTTGTCACAAAAGCTTGACACGTTCAAATGTAAACCACATCTGTGTTTTATTCTTCTCTTTCTTCTTCTTCCAAAAAAATAAATAGTTAAAAATTAGGAATTACTGCATTAAAAGGTTTGACAACTAACCACAGCCTTCCAGAATTTAGAATACATTTTTGAAAAGGTGTTCCTTTATTTATGATAATGTAATTATTATTTAGAAATTATTTAAATAGTATTATTTAACTGTAAATTGTATCAGTTTAACTAGTTTTTTTTTTCACATGTAGCATGCTGCACTCTAGTGGAAAAAACTCGAAAACAGGTTTTTTTTGGAGGCCACTGTGCTTTAGGAGCATTAATGCACCAGAATCTGTGCCCTGACACAATCCCATCTGTGAGATCTGGCTTGGGTTTTGATCTGATTGATCTCATGTTCAACTGCCAGATGGAAATGTACACTCTAAAAACACGGGTTAAAAAACAGCCCAATTTGGGTTCTTTTTAACCCAAGTGGTGGGTAAATATAGGACAGAACACACTTTGGTTTAATTTTAAAGGCTACGTTCACACTCTTTCACATTACAAGTTTGAGTCTCGAAATTCACACAGCACAGTAGCTTCTGGAAAACTGTCTGTATGAACGAGCAACAGGACTCAAGTCCTTATTCCTTACAGTTACCATAGCGACAGTGTCTAATCACTTTCTGAGTCAAAAAAGTTCATCTGTCAATTCTTCATTAACTGACTTCATTAACTTTCTCAACGGAAAAGCCCACAAAAACGTCATAAACTATGGAATGATATTGCGGACATTATTCAAAAGGCATTGCAAATTGTATTTGCAATTGTTTTCAATTTGTGGACGCATAAAATGTGACATAATCCAAACGCAAATGCAAATCGCGCATTACCGTTTTCATTTTCGATTAAGTGAACGCACAGTGTCTGCCAAATTTAAAATGGAAATGCAAAGTCCGTTTGCAATTGTGTTTTCCATATCTTATGAGCTATGAGCCTGTCATATTTAAATAGCAATATTAATTACCACATTTGCCTTTTCACTCTCTCTGCACTGTGCATGTAAACTGCCAAAACTCAAATGGAATCGCAATACCTTTTGCATTTGAATTTCCAACGTCTACATGGAAACCTGTCAATCAAGTGACAGGGGTGGGGCCATTTTATTGGGCGTGTTTGCATTGGGAAGTGACGATCGTACTAAAATGTACCATGTTTTTACTAGGGTAAATATGAGTTAACGATAGTGTTTATAATTAAGCCACAGTAGCCACAAATGTACAGTTGTCTGAGACGTTATGAAATGTTCTTTAATATCATGAACCATAAAATGTAGTCAGTGTTCTGCTATTGTTTATTTTCATAATAGGTAAACACAGGCCACAAGACGGTCACAGATCTGATGCTTATTCAGTGTAGCTTGGTAGCTGAGTGGTTAGTGACTGTCATCTCTAATGGCATACAGTCTTTTAGCGCATGTTCGAAACCTGGGCCAACACAGACGCTCTTTATTTTTATCCTACTAACTACAGCCGCTGATTTCGGACTTGCATCCTCAGTAGTTCAGACTTTGTGCATTCGACTCGGGAGTGTGATGTCTGCGAGGACGCAGGTCCGGTAATTCTGCAAACAGCAGCGTACTTGATAACATGTCAGCTCGCCTTGACTACTGCAATTTTCCTCACTGTATGATCGCCCGTTTGGCGGCTGAAGTTAGTAGGATAAACAAAAAAATAAAGAACGTCTGTGTTGGCCCGGGTTTCGAACACGCGCTAAAAGACTGTATGCCATAAGAGATGACAGTCACTAACCACTCAGCTACCAAGCTACACTGAATAAGCACCAGATCTTTTATGGTTCATGATATTAAAGAACATTTCATAACGTCTCAGACAACTGTACATTTGTGGCTACTGTGGCTTAATCATAAACACTATCATTAACTTATATTTACCCTAGTAAAAACATGGTACATTTTAGTACGATCTTCACTTCCCAATGCAAACACGCCCAATAAAATGGCCCCACCCCTGTCACTTGATTGACAGGTTTCCGTGTAGACGTTGGAAATTCAAATGCAAAAGGTATTGTGATTCCATTTGAGTTTTGGCAGTTTACATGCACAGTGCAGAGAGAGTGAAAAGGCAAATGTGGTAATTAATATTGCTATTTAAATATGACAGGCTCATAGCTCGTAAGATATGGAAAACACAATTGCAAACGGACTTTGCATTTCCATTTTAAATTTGGCAGACACTTTGCGTTCACTTAATCGAAAATGAAAACGGTAATGCGCGATTTGCATTTGCGTTTGGATTATGTCACATTTTATGCGTCCACAAATTGAAAACGCAATTGCAAATACAATTTGCAATGCCTTTTGAATAATGTCCGCAATATCATTCCATAATATACCGTTTATGCCGTGAACGAAAACGAACCATTCGAATTAACACACAGAGACCCCCCACGTCGACTCCGCCCACACAGTTATGACGCGACACCGAACAAGTCAATGCATTGTTTATACTGAATTAATCTTCTGAATTTTCATCTTCAATTATATTTCATTCAAATTTTTACTTTTACTACTCTTTATGCAAATAAAAAACAACTTAATTTGTTCCAAACGAAAAAAAAGCCTAAATATTTAGTTGAGTAAATACAAAGTTGATGTTGACGACTGTAACAATGGCAACGTCCGCTCCAAGACCACAACACGACCAACGCATCAAATGAACAAAACGCTTCCACAACAATAGAGAGCGATAGATGCGTCCCGTGTGAGAGGGCCTTTAACAGCTTCAAACAGATTATAACACCCACAGATACATGCTGGGTGTCACCAGCCGCAAGCGCGCGTCTATTAAAGCGAAAGTTCAGTTGAAACGTCAAACACGGATATTGGCACCAGGAGAGTGAGGAGACAAGATCAAGATGCCCCTCACTGTGAAGAACATTTCTGTTACGTACAATCCTATCAATCAGCCCAATACCTTCACTAGCGGGGATATTATATCGGGACAAGTCATTCTGGATGTAGCGAAGGACACACAGATGCAGTCGTTGAGTGTGAAGATCAAAGGGAAAGCAAACGTGTGCTGGAGCGAGCACTATGGTAAAACCACTGTTGTTTACTCGGACAAGGAGAAGTATTATTCCGTTGAGAGATTTTTTGTCCGGGAGAACAAAAATAATGGTAGGAGGAACAACAGCTGTAGGTTTTGTTTTACAGTTTGAAGAAACCAGGTCGTTTTAACCAGTTTTATTTTGTTTTGTAACTTGATCTTATAGGATATGAAATGCTGAATGATCCATCAGGACAGCCGTGTAAGTGTTCGCGAATTAGACGAATATCACAAAAAAGAGATTTGAGGATTAAACTTCAAATATTCTGATCTTTGATTTGAATTGTCATTTTCATAGATTCTTCTGTTGTGGCACCAGGGCGCCATGTTTACCCATTCACCTTTCAGTTGCCTCAACAGTAAGTCACGGGGAGAAGAATTATAAGAACAAAGTTTTAAATGTAACGTAAGGACTAACATTTTTTTTTCTTCCAAAATATAATCTTTGTACTAATTCTGTTTTTTTTTTCATAATACTAATACTAATAAAAAGTACACCATTCAAACTAAATATACAAAAATGACTCTAGGCTGTGTCTTGAATAGCCTACATGCAAATTAACACAACTTTGTTGTTAAAAAGTTTTAACTTCAATGATTTTTCTTCCTTTTGAATGTTGATTATGCCACACTGACTTTGATTATTTATGAATTAAAATAAAATGCACTGACTAGCCTACACATATTTAATATAAATATATTCAAGATTCAAGAACTTTATTGTCACATGTACTAGAGTACAATGAAACTCTTACTTCGTTTACTCCTCTCTAGAATGACAGGGTAGAATGGGAACAAATAGAACTTACACGGGCGATACAAAATACGTAAAACATATATAATAAACAGTAAAGTAAAAATATAAATAATAATAATAATAATACCTTAAAAAAGCGATGAAATAGAAAGAATAGAAAAAGAGAACCCGTACGCTAATTAGAAAAACAAATGTCAAAAATAATCATAATAATAATTCTTCACAGTATAATCATGATGTCAGTCAGATGAGTTATGAGTATATGAGGGTCCAGCAGGTAAAGTGCTATCGAACAGGCTGAATTTATCCTGATGATACAGGTAGAAGTGGCAGTGGGTTTTGGGTTTTAATGTATATTACATATTTTTTTCTAAAATATTAAAATATAGTTAAAATGGAACTTCATGCCAAACTACTATATATATATTTATTTATTTTTCAACCTTTTAATGTGACTTATTCCTGCTGTACAGGTTTACATGAGTCATTTATTTTCCTTTAGGCACTTCCCAGCAACCTTCAAAAGTTCAATTGGAAAAGTTGTCTATACTTTGGAGACAAAACTATCCAGGTCAATGCGTGTCTCTAGCAAAGACAAAGCAGAGTTTCACTATGTCCCCAGAGCCGATGTGTCCAATCCTGAACTAATGGTGAGCTTCCATGAATGTCTTTACCATATATATAACCTATCTATATATTTTGAGGTTCTCTCACTGCTGTATGTTATATTTTGCCTTGTTTAGGCACCTCAGTATGGAACCAAAGATAAACAAATGAAATTCTTCAACCCTGGGAGCATCTCCATGAACATTAACACTGAGAAAATGGGATACTACCTTGGTAATGTTATATTTATAATAACATCTCCGCTATTTTCTTATATTGTCAATAAACAAAAGCTTGAGGATTGTAAACACAACCATTTCAAGGGAAGCCTTATTCATTTCTGTATATCTGTAGCAAGATAAAAACTGTAAAATTGTAAATATATTTGTGGATTAGGTGAACACCTGTAGATCGACTTTATCATGTTTGCGTTCTGCAAGCACTCTTGTAAGCAAGTAGATTAATATGAAGAACGTGCTCTTTTTAGATCATGTGTTTTCAGATGTTGTAATAACTGACCAGGAAGTTACACATTTCAGGCTTGAAATCAACCATAAGTTCCCTCCCACATTTGAACCCACACACCACTTGTAGAACTGGTTATACATGTTTATACATAGTTCCTCTTCCTCTTCTGAATTTGTACAAAATGTAAACATAGTCAATGTTATCTGTAAAAAAATGTTGTTGTGTATTTTCACATCTCATATTTAACATGAATTCTGAATGAAGAGGTCTATTTTGTCAAAAAACAGACAAAGAGTCATAGTTTCTAATGATACTCTACCTAGGAATTATAATTGAACTTGAATTGAATCTTGCTGTGTTGCGCTACAGGAGAGGGCTTGAAAGTTTTGGCTGAAGTTCAGAACAATTCTTCCCGTGCAATCAAGCCCAAATACTGCCTGTATGAAAAACACAGTTTTTTAGCAAAAGGCAAGAGGAAACTTCACACACATGACCTACTTAAAGAGGAAGGGGAACCCATTGAGCCGAACTCAAAGAAAACTGTTACCAAAGTGCTGTCCATTCCTCCCTGCCTTCCCATCTCTATCCTAAACTGTAAGGTCCTCAAGGTTGAGTACAGACTCAGGGTGAGTTTTAGCATTTAAAGCAAAGACAGAATGGCGTATCTCTGTGTTCTGTTTTTAATTTAAAGCTGGATCTCCATGTTAACTCTATTTTAAATCAAAGGATATGCTGATGGCTTATCTGAGATGGGGTGCTTTCTGTTGTCATTACCCATTCCTTATTGAATCATTTGTTTTTCTATATCTATGCTTTCTGTCTAGGTCTACCTGGATGTGCCATATGCCTCAGATCCGGAAATCAAATTCCCAGTTGTGATTCTTCCTCCTCAGCCTGTGTCTGGTGCTACTAACAGTGACTTTGGAATCTGGAATCAACCACCAGGAAGCAATATGTTCCCCAACCCACCTCCTATGGCTCCACTAGCCACACCAGATAATGCAGTTGGTCCTCCTGGTCAGTTTGGTGCACCTGGCTGCATTGGACCTCCTCTGAGTCAGTTTCCTGCTCCTGGTTATCCTGGACATCCGGGTCAGTTCGCTTCCCCTAGTTACTCTGGACCTCCTGGTCAATTTGGTCCTTCAGTTTTACATCATCCTGACCCATCGGCTCCACCTCCTTATCAGGAATATCAGTTATATCCACAGTTGCCAGACCACCCAAATAAATCTTGACATAGTGATTTTAGAATCAACTTCTATATAGGCTTCTTATATTAATACTGTTTTATCTAGATTCCTAGAGTCATTTGTATTAATATGTAGCCTTTTATATTTTAGGTAGGGATGCTGACTGACAATAAGCTAACAACATTTATTTTTGTGTTTATAAACCTTTAGTAATGCTACATTTTACATTCCATGAAAAATATAGATTCTGCTTTATTTATTGTAAAGTAGAGTACTGTTCTCTTGAAATGGTCTATGCCATATACAGTTTCAGGAAAAATGTATGTGAACCCTTAAACTATTTATTCAACTTGAAATGTTAAATGGTACTAAGTGACAACTTGACTAAACTTACAATTTAAAGGGAGCACAAATTTATATATATATTATTTAAGTTGAAACCAAAAAAAAAATTACAGTGTAGATTACTGTGAGTTTCTATATTAACTGTTACAGAATTTATTCAGAACTTTAAGTTACAACATAGACAAATAAGTCTACTTTAACACACAACCATATGCTTTCTTTGAAAACACTGTGACACTAATGTTCAACTGAATGTTACTTATGTATTTCTATTTATTTACAAAATCATATATTATCTTAACAGGTGGAAAACAGAAGACAGTAGATTATTATTAGTTTAGAAAAATAGATAAAGATTTTTAGAAGTTACTCTTTACAGCATCACTATGTAATTCTGTCCTCTAGTGGGAAAACTGCATGTGCCATGAATGTTTTAGTTGTTTTTCACCTCTGCACCAATGTACACATGCAAATCTAAAAAATAAAATTAAAATGTTATCTGAGCAGATGCTATATTTTATGCCCCTTTTTCACACTACTGTTAGAAAACTACATTGCTGTCTGTCAGTTCATGGAAATATACCTGTTAAATAAGAAAAAAAAATCATCTCTGACTCTGGCTCACTTTTCTCAACATCTTTGAAGAGCTAAGTCCCATTTTGATTCAGATTTCATTACAAATTCTGTCAGTTTCCCCTTTAACTGTAGACACTGCACTGTTTGATTGTTTTTTACAACCACCCAGATGAAAAACCAACTAAAACAAGCTGAAGCAGTTTGGTTGGTTTTAGCTGGTCTTCCAGCCTGGTTATATCGAAGAGGGGATTTGACCACTTCTTTAGCTTAAACCAGCTAGCTATGTTCAGCTGAGACCAGCCAACGGTCGTTTCAGCTTTTTTTTTTTTCAGCAGGGATTCCCTTGAGCAGTGGTTCTCGATTTCTGTGCTCGCGACCCCCCACTCTTTTCAGTCAAGACATATGCTCATGGGACTTCATGAGATAAGGGACTTCAATCCAAGGGGCATTCAAATGAGCCAAACATGATATTTATTTACAGAGGTACAGTGGGTACGGAAAGTATTCAGACCCCCTTAAATTTTTCACTCTTTGTTATATTGCAGCTATTTGCTAAAATCATTCAAGTTCATTTTTCTTCCCTCAGTGTACACACAGCACCCCATATTGACAGAAAAAAACAGAATTGTTGACATTTTAGCACATCTATTAAAAAAGGATAACTGAAATATCACATGGTCCAAAGTATTCAGACCCTTTGCTCAGTATTTAGTAGAAGCACCCTTTTGATCGAATACAGCCATGAGTCTTTTTGGGAAAGATGCAACAAGTTTTTCACACCTGAATTTGGGGATCCTCTGCCATTCCTCCTAGCAGATCATCTTCAGTTCTGTCAGGTTGGATGGTAAACGTTGGTGGACAGCCATTTTCAGGTCTCTCCAGAGATGCTCAATTAGGTTTAAGTCAGGGCTCTAGCTGGGCCATTCAAGAACAGTCACAGAGTTGTTGTGAAGTTATTTTAGCTGTGTGCTTAGGGTCATTGTCATGTTGGAAGGTGAGCCTTTGGCCAAGTTTGAGGTCCTGAGCACTCTGGAGAAGATTTTTATCCAGGATATCCCTGTACTTGGCCGCATTCATCTTTCCCTCAATTGCAACCAGTCGTCCTGTCCCTGCAGCTCAAAAAACACCCCCACAACATGAGGCTGCCACCACCATGCTTCACTGTTGGGACTGTATTGGACAGGTGATGAGCAGTAACTGGTTTTCTCCACACATAACGCTTACAATTAAGGCCATTTAATTTAATTCTCATTTTAAATCTGCAAAAAGGTCAACAATTCTGTGTTTTTCTGTCAATATGGGGTGCTGTGTGTACATTAATGAGGAAAAAAATGAACTTAAATGATTTAACAAATGGCTGCAATATAACAAAGAGTGAAAAATTTAAGGGGGTCTGAATATTTTCCATACCCACTGTATATTATGTCACTTGACACTTCTCTAAGTTCAATATGTGCATTAAAATGCTGCCGGCAATTTTCCGAAGTGAGGTGACTTCTATGGATTTCCCATGCTCGGTGAGTAGGGAGCAATGAACACTGTACAGGGACCCTGTCAATTGGAACACAGTTCATGGACAAAGGACTGGAATTGAGAACCACTGCCTCAATTTCTGGAGGGCCAAAGCGCTGCAGTTTTGCTTCAACACAAATCAAAGACATCTAATCCGGCTAATCAAGCTCTTCAGAATAACTATAAACATAAAAGCAGGTGTGGGTTGGAGCTGGTTGGAGCTAAACTCTGCAGAGCTGTGGCCCTCCAGGAAATATCATCTATATAAGTGCCAAACTTGCATTTGGAAATTGCGCATTCGCATTCACTTAAAGCTGCAATGTAATGTAGAACCAATTCACTTGGTGCTTGAGTACGCACTCTCCACTACCAAACTGATTTTAGGGTTAAAGTGTGTTTGTAATGATTCAGCAATCGCTGAATCAAGTGTGTCACCCATGTCAGGGACAGTAGAAAATGCGTTGCCCCCCAGTTCCAAGAGACTTTTCCTTGCCTCGGGATACTAATCACCTGATGCATTAATCACTAGTAAATAGCTCTGATATACCCCCCCCCCCCCCCCACACACACTAGGGATTTAATATATCATAATTAAAAAGGGCAAGCTACCTAAAATGAAGGTGATTGGGGATGTGGAGGGATGCTGGAACAGCTGAGACAGTAGGGAGGTAAGCAGCTGCTTATATACTCTGGCTGTTGATTGAAAGATTAGATGGGCTCGCTCCTCCATAACTTCATATAAAATTATACATTTCATTTTTAAAGTATTTGTGTAAATTCACCTGAGAGTAGATTTCTACTGTATATAAACAGCATTATGGTTACTTTTAATTTGACTTGTGGACCTTTTTCACATTTCGGGGTTTCTCAGCAGTAGAACAGAAGTCATCGTAGTTGGGTAAACATCTATGGCAGTCAATGGGGGACTATACCACCAATATCATTTTTACATTCCCATTTGCTCAAATAGCAAAAAGAAAAGTTCAATGATAGTGTTTTCATGACTTTCAAAAAAAAAATAATAATAATAAAAATATAGACTGATAAAGAGAAAGAGACTGATAATGTCATTCAGAGAGAACAATATCAAATGTACAGACACTCCGATAGACGCTGTATTAGAATCACCCTCGCATTAGCGTTAACTATTTTGTGTGTGTGTGTAATTTGATACAATTAAAGGTAATATAATTCAAAGTATAGTGTTATAAATGTACGTACAGTAAAAAATGTGAAAATATAAAAAAACTTTCGATCCTGATCAGTCTTGTGAAAAGCATCCATCATGAGCATGATTTTTGTAGTAGGAATGTCATTTTTTATTGCCTTACCTTTGAAACCATACATGCCACTGTATATTTTACAGGGATGGGCTTTTCACATGTTTCATAATGCTTCACTGCAGCGATGCAAGTTAATGTAGCCTACTGTAAATTACAAAACATTTGCTGGGTTCTTGAAGGTGTTACTTCAGGAATAAACATTATCTAAATGCTGCCATCTATTTATTAATCTCATAACGTATCATTACTCTTTCAAATTATGATGCATTGTGTGGTAAAATTGAGGTAAATGCAAGTGAGTAGGCTACATATAGTATTTTGAAAGTTTTTTCAATAGCTGATAAAGGTTCCATGACCAAAAAGCAAATATTGTGTTTTATTTTATAGGGTACATATTAGTTCCTAAAGGGGTACATAGTACCATTTAGGTAGTCTATCAATACAAATTAGGAGTTAATAATATAAAAAGTTATATCTTTTTAAAAGGTCACGCCCCAGTGACAGTGTTTGTACTTTTGTAAATGAGTGTACATGTGCAACAGAACAGTGATGTAACAACTGAAGATAAATTCCAATAATAATTGAAATAGTGACATATGACCCAATGGCTTCTTACCTGTTTTTTCGTCAAACACCATGTATCATTATCACTCCCATTATCACTATCCAGACGCCTGCAGAGTAGACAGTGTTGACAGCAATATTTGTACTGTAAACTATACAGTTATTAATTTTTAAATATGAAAGTAAACAGTCTGTATACCTACTATTATGTAGCTTCAGCGTCAGCATCAAAACATTAGGTAAACTATTCAAAGACAGCGTGTTTGAATCTACATACAGATCTAAAAAAGGATTTGGTAAGTTAGTACATATAGTGCAAGAGACCATATGGGAAATAAAACATGGCAAAATAAAGTGTCATATGTCAACCCTCTCACACACCTCTCTTTCTCCTTCTCTCTGCTAAGAATAATACTATTGTAAGATGCTAATAGTACATCAATTTCTACCTGATTAAGATTTACAAAGCAATTCTCCATTTGGGGAATTTACTTTTCAGAAAATTATGGTAATAATGATATTTATGATAGTTACTAACTTTATATTAAGATATTTCTGTTGCTGATCCATAATTAAAATTGGTTGGTTTTTTTATATTCTTGTTATTTATTTATTTTGAACCTATTCAGAGTCAAACTGTGCAATGTATGCACTACTGTACACTACATATAGAGGCATGACTCCCCCTGCAGGGCATAAAGGTAAACACAATTAGATGGTGTCAGCTCCAAAATGCATCAGGAACCTCCCTTCTTACTATTTTTGTACTGCATATTGCATTAGTGCTTGGCTGTACGGATTGAAAGACTGAACTGTTACTTCTCCCAATCCAGAATAATGGTGTTTCACCAACTCAATCACCAAACATGGATATAACAAAGATGGCAGCCCACCCTCCAAACAAGCCTGCACCGGGGCTTGCCTGAGGGCCCCCCAGCGGGCTGCCTGCGCAGGGCTCATTGGCAAAACATTGGCGCCTTAGTTCTGGCCCTGCACGGGCAGCCCTCACATATTAATCTATAACAGGGGTGTCCAACCTGGTCCTGATCAAACACAACTGAACCAACAAATTAGTATCTGAAGGAGCACTTGATATTTATAGACAGGTTTGTTTAATCAGGGTTGGAACTGAACTCTGTAGGAAGGCAGATCTCCAGGAACAGAATGCACCCCTGATCTATAACAATACATCTGTTTCACTTTAAATATTTTTCAGCTACTATAACTTAAGTTATAAAACAGTTAGTATACATCTGAAATGGATGCAGTCACCACCTAACTGTTTATATTGTAAAAAATGGACAGTAGTCAAAGGGATTTCAAATCAACTGATTTATTAAATACAAAACAGAAAACATTCAATTCAGGTTAATACATCTATATATAGCCAAAAATGTAAATATACACAAAAGTAAAAAAAAACAAAAAAAACAAACAAAAAAAAAAAACAACCAAAGCAAGGTAAGACTGTAGGATTTTGTCATGTGAAAGTCTTATGTGTAGTGCATCAGACCAAACGCTGTCCGTTGCTGAAGTTGTCTGATAGCAAATGAATAATCCAACAATGAATAATGAATGAAAGTAAATTAATAATCCAATAATAATTGTAATGAAAACACGCCACAATTTACAAACACCAGACTCTTCCTAACCAGGAACAATCAAAAAATATTCCAGACTCTGGTCTCACATAAAATGATCACATTCCACTGATGGTGGAAATGGGGATTTTCAATTCTTTAGCTTTTCTTTCAATTACTTTCTATTTTGTGAAGCTCAACAATCTTGTTCAGCACATCAGATCTATATTCTTTGGTTTTACTCCTTGTGATGGATGGATGATTGGCCTCTGTGTTCCTCATATTAATAATCCTGTGGACCAGGAAGCCATGGCTGGACAATTCCACGCTCCTAATCACCCTGGTGTGCTAAAAAAAAAAAAAAATCTATAACACTTTCTATAGGGGTGCCAATAATTATGGCCAACATGCATTGGAGAAAAACAATTATTTCATCATCAGATTCCCTTCCCACTTTCAGTTGTTTTACTTTAATTATACATTAGAATTTTGTGATTTTTTTTTAATGAAAGATCATAAAGAAAAAGAAAAAATAAACAGTACAGATTTATTTCCACAGCTGCCTTTGCTCATATTTACCAAGGGTGCCAATAATAGTGGAGGGCACTGTATCTACATGAGAATCTATAGTATTTTTCTTGTTTATAGATTGCTTCTCACTAAGTATTCTCAGTATTATGTTTTCATATTTGAGCATATTAAGCATACATATTGTTAATTCTGATTAACAGACTTGCAATCTCTCCACAAGCCTACTAATGAGTAATGTAAAGTGGAATTTCATGCATGCTTTGCCAAACATAATTCGGCTGCCAAGTTTGTTTCTATACACAAATATTGGCAAAAGTTCTGTGTATACTACTTATTGCTTGTAAATATTTAAAGGACTGCAAACTAACTGTGTCCATATAGACCCAAAATCTGAGACCACATTGAAAATCTGAGACAGTTTTTGGAAAGAGATAAAAATACATCAAATGAATATAAATAATGCAAATAAAAATGACATATTTTATCTTACTAATGAAATAAGAACAGCATTTAATTGTTTCCAATTGGAACATTCTCAAAACATGCTGGATCATTGCAAACTTAGATAATGGCATTGTAAATTCCACTGTACTTGCACTGTATAGTGCAATCGAAACACAGAGAGGTGTTCAAATGTTATGTAATTATTTCACCCAATAGTGAAATAGCCCTAAAGCAAATTTTGAAGTAACTTTGAATGAACTGTCCAAATTTCATTCTTGTATGTTTCATTCAAGTATCTGTTTATGTTCAAACTCTGCCATCTATTGGTTGACACTGGGCACTTCTCTGATTTTTTTTTTTTTTTTTTTTTAGCAATTGCTTACTTAATAATTATCTTACATGGGGAACCAATACTATGTATATATATATATATATATATATATATATATATATATATATATATATATATATATATATATATATATATATATATATATATATATATATATATACACACACTTATTTTCAACCAATAAATTAGCAGTAAAATACATATTCTTGATTCGCAGGCTGTTGTTAAAGTTTACCTTTGTTTGACAGCTCTCTGTTGAGCCAGATGCATAACATGTGCCATCAGTACTCAGTATTTTGTCCTTGTAACTCCATCCTGAAGTCTAGCTAAATACCTGACTGCAGTGTTTTAAAAATGCTTAATCCTTTTCACCATACATATTTAACACAGCTATGCTGCACATATCTATTTTTAATAGGTGCTTTTTGCATTGAAAGCCATTTACATGTAAATGTCCCTCTTTCAGCTATTTGTAGGATTAAACAAACCCTTGGTTGCTTCTGCCACCATCCCTCTCCACATTTGAACGTGGAGTGTTTTTGGAACAGAGCTCAAGGGGTGTGGTTTGCGCTATCTCCCAACTCACAGCCTGCAAGTACCCATGACAACTATTTGAGCCTGCTGGCAACTCGCTGTCTTCACATGTTGGGGTTGCCATAGCAACTCCCCGCGGGACTCCCTCTAGATCGACAGGAGGGGCGTCCAGTTGACTAACCCGTTCTTCGTCAGAGAGCTGGAGGGAAAAGCACTGTTGTGGATCTGAGAAACCAAAACCTCAAGAGGACCACACTTACAGGCCTAGCACTGACTCACCACAACAAGCAGAGGGAACAACCAAACAATGTGACACTCCAGTTATGTGCTCGCTGATGATTGTTCTGCATGCTGTATGAAAGATAATTACAATTATTATGTCATTTTAAAATGCTTGTTATTATGTGTTCCAAAAAAAAACTATGTGTATTCAAATATGTTTAGGTTTACTTGTATGGGTTTACATGTAAATGAATACAGTAAGAATCATCATAATCAAGCTGTCATGACAATCCAGACAACATACTTACAGATTGACTACTTATATCTGTAGCTAACAACGAGATCACATCTCTCTGGTTTAAAACAGTTCAAGAATAGAATGCTATGTGTTTGGACTGAGCTTTATAAAGTAATCTTTACACCTTAGCTAAAGATGTCTCACATTAATTGTCTTTGTTGTGTTGAGTGTATTTTTTCTGTATTTGCTTGGATTGTGAAGACTTATTTACAGTATAAAACAATAGATAGAAAAGAAAAATACTAAGCACACAGTACAACTGATCAATATCTATCAGTTGTATAATTTGTTATACAAGTTGTATAATCAGTTGTATAACAAACCGATTGTATCTGGTTTTGTAGGAAAATACACAAACCCATTTTTAAGTATTTATTTTTGGAAAAGCATAAGAACTCACAGAAAACATATGCTGTTTTAGGTGCCAATGTATGTGTTGAAAAGTTTTATTAATCCATAAAACATTTTTTTTGCTCATCATAATATAAAAAGTGACAAGGCCTTTTGTTGGCAATATGAAAATCAATTGGATAAAACAACCTGTGCTAATGCAAATGTAGAATTTGTGTTTCCTTGCAAATCGTGCATTACTACAACAACTATTACTACAATAGGATTACTAATCAAATCAGACTACTTTGATTGGTACAGCTCTTGGAGTGGTTGCCTTTGGATAAGAAGTCCACTGTTTTAAACATTTTCCATGATAAACAAACAAACAAAATGTGGAAATGTTGTTTTTGCTCATTTATGGAATTCACTGAAACACCCTCCTCTACACAGGTGCACGTTGCAGATCTTACACCCGAACACGCTCTCGTGTCTCAGGCCTTTGTTAGTGCAGTTCCGACAGCGCCGTGAGCGTTCTGACATGCGCTCGAGGCGGTGCCCGTACTCCAAGGGCGAGTCAGCGTGCCGTTTACGGGCCGCCCGCTCCATGCCCCTGGCCCCCTGGTAGTCACCAATCAGCTGCTGCGCCAGGCGAATACGGAAATGACGCTGTGTAAACTGTTTGCCATTAAACCCTGCTGGTGGCGACCCTCCTCGGCTTTCTCGCTGTACCACGTAGGCATTGACGATGCAGAGGTTTACGTAAAACCACAGAAAGTAGCGCCACCATTTTTTACAAGGCCTCCCAACCTGGTAGCACTCCCTAAGCTGGTCGCACAAATCAACACCCCTCATGTTCTCTTGGTATAAAAGCAGAGGAAGTGGATGAGGTATCCCGAGCCCCGCCAGTCCGCAGTCTCCATTACTTGCGTCTCCATCGTGTTTACCTGGCCCGATGCCCACAATGCCAGGTGCAGAGTTAGAAGACACACAGCTAACAATTTTAGCATCCTTTGTGATGGTGGCTACCAGGTTCCCGTGCTGACACTGGTAGAACTCACCTGGCGCTAACTTCCCCACATTGCGAGGTTTGAGGGCTTCGGGGTAACCGCGGCGACACGGGTTGGTAGGGCCACAGGCGTAAAGCCCTTGATGCAGCAGATGCTGCAGAAGGGGCACCGACGTGAAGAAGCTGTCCATGAAAATGTGGTGGTGTCTACCCTCAAGCCCCCTTACCAGTGATGTCACCACCTTGTGGCTCAATGCAGCAGCTGCCAGATCGTCGCTCGGCTTACCGACATAAATACGAGTGCGGTGGCAGTAGCCCGAGCGAGAGTCACAAAGCATCCACACTTTCAATCCCTTCCGCAAAGGCTTTGACGGCATGTACTGGGTTGGCGAAAAGCGGCCTTTCGGGGCGATAGCACACTCATCAATAGTCAAACAACGGTTAGGGAGGTAGGCATCCCACATGGTACTTCCAACCATATCCAACAGGGGGCGTATTTTGTAAAGCCCATCATAACCCAGCTCCCCTTTGGAAGGCTCTGACTCCCGATCACATAAATGCAGGTTTTGGTTGAGCTTTTCAAAGCGCCGGGCAGTCATTGTTTTCTTAAAGCCAGCATTACCTATGAAAATGTCACTGGCCCAGTACATGCCATACTCTGGCAGCTGATTGATGCCCATGAGGATGTTCAGGCCAACATATGCCCTCATTTCTCTAATGTCAGTGGGGTGCCAGTGGGCGTCTGATCTACCGCTTCTCCTTTGCCGATAGAGGGCGTAGTTGTTTGTTTGTTCTACCATGTGTTCAAACAATGAATCTGGGAAGAACAACCGGAAATAGTCTAAAGTGTCAGCATCATCCCCTAGCGAGTGCTGAGGGCCACTGTCAGCGGTGAAAGGCTCAATTGATATTACCTGGTCAGGCTCTCCCCAGAAATCCGGAGAAGTGCACTCGTCGTCCAAAACATCATATGTGCTGAATAAAGCTGGGTGTTCCTCCTCTTCTAGATCGGAAAAATCGATGTCCGAGTCGGTCGAAGAGGTTTCAGAGCAGTTATTGGAAGTCGCATAATAGGAGTCCTCCTCGTAGTCCTCGTGCTTGATCCCATTTCCAGTGACTAAAATGATATTGCAGCCGCCTCCCGCGATGTAGCTGGCGGAGTCCGCAGTGTCTTCTCCCTCCGCCGCCGCAGCCGCAGCCGCCGCCGCCGCGTTCTCCAGCTCAGGCTCCCGCTTGTCCTCCTGCAGTTCCTCGTCTTCCTCGTCCGACTCGGACTTTCTGAAAGGAATCTCGAACCACTTCACATCGACGGGGAGATTTAACGGGCAGTCCTCGCTGTCGGAGAGCGCGTTCGTTTCTGTGTCAGTGCTAGTTTCCAAAATAGTAAAAAGCTCTCCTCTTTTTCTTGCCGCCATGTCGGGGTATTGAACTGCCCCTGCATGAGTCCTTTATTTATTTTAGCGGGGTAAATATTCGTCAAAACTAATCGCAAATTCAAAAGCGGCTAAAACGGTCTCGCGTGTGCGCCCGGGCAACTCATGTGTGTCTAAATCGGGCTGTTTTGAAGGATAGTTTTTCATGGTTTCCGCTCTTGCTTTGGTACGCTTTGTAGCGCAGTGTGGCCGCAGACGTCAGAAGCTGCTCGCATGTCCTGCTTTGTAAGGGCGTTTTGCGACTGCAGCTGGTGGGGTTGCTGCTAGTTCGCTGGGCTGCCAGATGGCCGCTTGCTGTTGTAATGCCCCTTGGCACTTGCCACTACCACGATCGCTGCCTAAGAGCACTGTAGAGACGCAGATAAAAAGTTCAGGACAATAAATGCACTTTGAAAGGTGGCAAAAGTACCATGGTACATCTGATGAGTTTTTTTTCCTTTGGACGTGTGCCATGGTAATATTATGTCTTTTTCGACCTATATCAGGTCTCTGGACATTGTACTACCATGGCACTATGTTCTTTTTTTAAAACTGGTTGTTTACATTTTCAGAGTACTATGGCATTTCCATCTGACATTATCACCGAACCACTTCCACAGCATGCTCTTTTGTAAGGGTATTATAAAAATAATGAATGATTCAGTAATAACAAATCTTTCCATTCTCAAAAAGTTCTGATGTTTAATAGAAATATTAGAAATTGGTAAGTGATGTTCTGAAGTTGCACCTGCTCTGTCTCAATTAACCTGCGTCATGGTGTTGCTTAAGAGAAGAAATATTACAATGATTCATTTTTTTTTCCAGCATATGTTTTATGAATGATGCATCACCTGATACCACATTAAACTGTATCAGCAGTGTCTGTTTTATTGTTTTGAAGTTGCAAAGGCAGGTTTGGTTTTAATACTGATAAATAAATAATAATTAATAATAATAAATAAATAAACCCTTCAATTCTCAACCGTTTTGAAGACCATGATTTTGCATTCTAATTTGGTTTAGTCTTTTAAACTTCGCAAAAGAAAGCAAAATCTAAAAAGCATCGACACAGTAGCCTACCTCTGTTTTTGTTTGGATGTAGTTAAAGGGGTCATATGATGTTGCTAAAAAGAAAATAATGTTGTGTATTTGATGTAATGAAATGTGTTCATGGAGTTTAAGTTTAAAAACACATTATTTTCCACATACTGTACATTATTGTTTCTCCTCTATGCCCCCGCCTTTCTGAAATGTGATGATTTTTACAAAGCTCATTGGTCTGAAAGGCCAGCTATCCAGTGCTCTATGACTGGCCGAATACCTCAAGCTTGTGATGGAAATGTTACGCCCCTCAACATACTGTGAGTCCGTGTCCTGGTGTTCTAACAAATAATGCTACCTATCAGATTATGCTACAAACACTGTATTTATCCTACTGTAAAGGTAGGTTTAAGGTGGTAGAAGGTATACATGTTAATAAAGGATTTTGCTTCTGAATTATGCTACCATCTGTTTTAATGGGGGGCACACATTTTCAGAACACTGGCGTGACGAGACAAAACCAATAAAACCCATTACAAACGAGGCATTTGTAGCATCCAGTGGGGAAATAATTACGGATTAAAATGACTTATACTCTCTTTTTACGCGTTGCAACCTAAAACCATGTCTGCATTTCTTTTTGGAGAAATGACAAACAACAAGCGTTACTCCCACTGCTCAAAGCACTTTTGTTTGAATCATCAGTGGCAAATCTTTTAAATATGTGAACATACTTACAGACTGTGAGGCTGTGTAGTCTTCTCTCCCAGGATCAGGAAACGATCATCCATAAAATGCACTGCACACATCTGAATATTTGGGTTAATCTGTTATGGAACAGTGTTGTAAATAAAACTTAACTACTGATTTCTAGTTGTGTCCTCTTTTGGAAGGCCAAACAAAGTAGTTTTGCTTTAACAACGAAACATGCGGCGTCTACACAACATGGCGGCGTTGGTGGCAGCAACAATAAAGTTATACCTTCTTTCTTTGCGTGAACATTTTGGCAGCATTATGCAAATCTTCGCACATTGTGACGTAACATACATATGCGCTCACACATATATACACATATATATGTGGGGGCATGTTTAAATGAGGCCTTTTAGGGGCGTGTGAATTAATGAGTTAATTCAGTTCGTTTTGTGTTTGTCAGAAAGAAGGGAACAATGCACGTCTAAATCAATATTGTGCATAATAATGTGTCTGTAAGATGGCTTTATTTGTTCAGTTTTTGAAGGTAGCATATATCCTTCACTGCTTATGATTTCCCACAATCCAGTGTGTTTTGTTCAAGTGGAAAAGATCTGAAGGAACTTTACTAGAAGCATTTTTTTTTTGCTTGACTGCATTTCCTTTTTGAAAAAAAAAAGTGTATTTATTACATGACTAAAGATAACTTTCTAGATCATTAGATGTAATGATGCCTGGAAGTCTGTCTGTAATCAATATCTTTATGAAGTACCTTCATATCCAAACCACTGCTTGTGAAGTTATTGACTCACTGGACAGCAAAGCAGCTGGCATGGCTTACAGACACATAATGCCATTTCATCTTCACTGATCTCAACCTAGGTCTTGAGGTCATCATTTTTTCCCCATTAAATCTCAGAATGTTAAAGAAAAATGAATATGATATTTCACTTCCTAGATACTTACTCCTAAATACCTATTCCTTTTCTTTTCTTGCAGTAACATTTAAAAGGATTAAGAATAGTGAGCTCAAGACTACATAATTATTTTCAGAAATAACACCGCTAAATGACTGGAATAAGCTAGCAGAGTAATAACAGTCCAAAATTATAGATTCATATTCTAATATGAGAGGTTCATTTCAGTTCCTTGATGTCTTAATTATACTGAACTCTATCCTCCACTTTAGTCTTAATATGTAATTTTCTTTATGCACGTGGAACTGCTCTTTTTAAAGTAAAGTGACAGAAACACAACTGGAACCAAGCTCAAACAGAAATAGAAATACACTGAAAAAAAACAAAACTCCCCTCTCCATCATTTCCAAGCCCCTGGAGTACTGGGGTGCTGCAGCTCCCACAGAAACTCTATCGGTGGGGTGGAGAGACAATGACCAATAGGGGCAGAGGGCTCATGAATGGGTGTGGAGAGAGGAAGGGGAGGCTGTTAATGCTGGTTAAGACAAGAGTTAAATTGTATATGGAATTGTAACCTAATGTTATTATTTTATTTTTTATTATTATTGTCATGCATTCATCATTTTCCTTATTACCATATCCATGAGCATATTCAAAGAGCAAATGATCATCACTCAGACTGTGCCAATACAAAGACCATCCTGGCAGTGACCTTCCCATGGCACCTTTACAATAGCAGCAGATGCATCCTGGTGCCTGTGAGCTGTGGAAGCCTCATACTCTGTCTGGGTGTAAAACATGTTGAGACCATTTTCTCTGCCCCCTACAAATGCCCCTCTTGTGCAGACACGAAAATTCCAGTCTGGAATGAAGAGCACGCTCTGTGTCCAGCTTAGCCTGCTTGTCCCTGAGTAGTAGCTGTGTCTTCCCTGAAGAGAAATGTGATGCCTGCAGTTCAGCCATACGGAATCAGAATAAGGACAAATGTATTTAAATAAGATGAATGTTTCATCTTCTAATCCACTTCTGGTGTTATATAGTGATATAAATCAGTTTTGCTACTCATTTTTTAAGGCTCATTCTTATTCTCTAGAGATATAGCATGGCTGCTGGCACTAAAATAGAAATAAACACCCGAGAGATTCAAACTCTGCCAGAGGATCCCTTACACTTAATTACATTAGTGTTCCTTCATTAGCCTTTCTGTTTCATGTTCCAGCTGAGGTCTCTACTCAACTGAGGACTTCAGCAAACAAGACCAGATTTTTCCAAATCCAACTTTACCTTTAGAGCTGCAGTGTTGGTAGTAGCCTATATGTGTGTCTACCCAAGTATAAGATATTTTTTTTTATCTTTGCTAACCAAAATAATGATTGAGATATTCTGAGATCATGTTTAGAATTTGAAACAACGGTGCATGCAAAATACTTGAAATAAGTTTCTTGGGCTAGATTGATTCATAACATACTTTTCACAGTCCTAAAATCTGTAAAAAATCTGAGTTACCAGATTGACCACTAGATAGCGCTACAGCGTAAACTGTTCATACAATAAGCTCCACGTTTACTTTTTACATTCGGACAAAAGTACTTTTCTCAAAACTGACAGGTTACAGTAATTGAACAAAACTGATGAAGTATAGTTAATATTTGCATTATAAAAAATTCATTAAAAAAGTATATATATTTTTTATATCATTGTAATTTTGAGACCTGCTACCCCAGAGTATGAATTCTCATAGAGAACTGGTCATGGATACCCACACACATTCAGGGAAGTAAAGGCCATCGGGTTCACTTTACTCTTTTTTTATGCCACGTGTTTGCTATTAGTGGTATGAATGACGATGAACTGTGTTTGCAATGGTTTTGACAGTCTGGACAAAACCTTCCTTTAGTTTACAACAGATCCCACAGCAACTTGACTATAGGCGGCTGCATATATGAAAATAAAACACCTAACCCTAAAAAAATTCTAACAAAAGGTTTCTCAGTTGCTTTTTGTAGTATTAGGTGTCCTTAATAACATACTAAACGTTTACCAAAGTTTGACCACTAAAAAGGTGTAATTTTCAAGATGGTGTCCAAGATGGGCAGGGAGCCCTTAAAATATCCTAACTCCTTCATTATTTGACTTAGACAAGTAATCTTGGTGTCTAACCCCATGTTTTCTGGGTCTATGAATCCATTGGACTTGTCTAAATTGCACTGACATGATTACATACTTATGAAATACATGATTTTGTGAGAATACTGTAAGGTTTTATCATTGTTGGGGGTGAAACAGAGATGTAAACAATTTAGCCTATGTCATGTAACTCCTACTCAGTACCTGTTCTTTTGCTAAAACACAGACTTCACACTTGATGTAAAAGTTATTGCACCCAAAATAAACTTAAATTGGAGTTGTATAACTGTGATCATAAATAACCCTGTATTAGCCCGAACAGAGGCCTGTGTGTGAAACCTCTAAAATGGTCACTCATTTCAATTTAAATAAGGTAATAAATATGTAATGCATCCTCTATAGATGTTTTTGAGTATAAAGGTGGCATTATACTAAACCTAACAAAACTAAATTCACAATTTTCAGCAATTCAGAAGATGGTAGAAGAGAATACGGACATTTGATATTGCTTGACTCATTGTACCACAACAGGAAAACAGCAAAAACAGTGAAAAGTGAACAGGAACAGCTAGGGGAGGCCACTGGGAAAGCTTCAGGAAACAACTGGCAGAATACTTGGCAACAGAGGGGGCAGCAAAACCAGGCTGATGGAGAAGACCACACAAGGCACCACAGAGCAGAGCTCAGACACTTATTGACCACTGACTCTGAAACAGACCAAGTGCCAGGTGAGCACAACAAGACTAACCAGGCTAACAAGAGGGTGTGGTAAAAAGGAAACAAGGAGGAGGGGCTAAAGGAGCACATGGCCGAGAAAACAATTAACAAGGCCATGTGCTGACACTAGACACAAGAAACAAAACATAAAACAAAGTGACAGTGCAAAACCCAGACAACCTACCCACAGTGACGAAACCACTTCCAAGTGATTTGCTGACCATGATATTACTGTGCAGCCAACTCACCTGACCTGAACCTCACAGAGAATCTATGGGGTATTGTGAAGAGGAAGATAAGTAACATCTGAAAAACAATACAGAGGAGCTGAAGGCCCCATCAAAACAACCTGCAGTGCCACAGACAGTAATTTCAAAAGGAGCCCCAACCAAGTATTGAGTGCATAATTAAACCTTCTTTGGAGATCTTGAACATTTCTGTTTTGTAAATCTTTTTTTGATTGATCTTTGAGAAAATATTCTAATTTTTTGAGATACTGAAGCTGTAAGTCGTAACCATCAGAACCATCAGAACCATCAGAACCATCAGAATCTAGAATATAAAAAAGTTAGCTTTTTAAAATTAAATTACAAAAAAAAAGAACTTTTCCATGATTATTATTATTATTTTTTTTTTTACATGTACCTGTACTTAAGGGAAATTGTACATATTTTCCCATAAATATGCTTATAATCAACTGCTTTAATATATAATTGGACTTGTAATCACTTATCTATCATGCAAATATGCTAATTAGAATATTACATGGCCTAGAATATTTCTGGTCTAGGAGGAATACAAAGGAGTAATGGTCATTTTATGGACCTTGCGGCTGCCATTTTGAAAACGGGGCCTTTCTTGGAGTCAAACTTTGGTAAACTTTTAGAATGTTTTTAAGTACATTTGATACTACTGTAAACCACTGAGAAACGTTTTTTTTAGAATTTTTGGGGGGTCAAGACATATTTGCAGCTGACTATATAGTTTGATCTATCATGAGAATAAGATTTCAGATGCTCCCATTTTTTTGGCCCAAAGTCCCAAACCATTGCATCAATAGCCAGTTCATGCATGTAAAGGCATCTGAGCAGGAGGCCTAAATTGTGGATTTACATTTGAAATGTAAATATGATGATGATCTTAATGATTCTGTATCTAGATGTTATGTAGTATTAACATCTAATCTGTCCTTAAAATGCATTGATTTATTTTAAACTTCAAATACAGCAGTTGTTTATTTGGATTAAGCAGTAAACAGAATTGAACACTTTGCTATTTCTTAATGCTTTGCGATACAACAGTACAACAAGACGAACAGGAAGAATATAATTTATTTGGAAATAATAATAATAATAATATGAGCTCTTTCAAGATTGTTTTAAGATTGAGGTCCTGAGTGGGTCTGTATAACCTATAATATTTATGATGTTTAAATGAGTGATCTTACTTTTGAAACTGAATAACTTCAGAAGGTTTGAGAGTGCCACCAAATGGAGAGGCTAGGAACTTCAGCAGAACAAGAAAAAGTATCTTAACTCATATAAGAGTGTACTGAAAATTACAGTGGTAGATTCACTGACGTTTATCAAGAAATGTTAAATAAGCATGTTTATGTATTTTTGTTATATAAACATTGATAACATTGTTTATTAGGTATCATTAAGATTGATTAATCCTTAGGGGGGTGGGGGGTGGGGGGTTACAGTGGTGTTTCATATATTCAGAGTTGTTCACAATGTCAAAGAGATAGATTCTCATGTTAAACATGGCCAAAGTTGTAAAAAATAAAATGGATGAATGACAGAATTTATGTGCCGAAAATCTTACTTCCGGGTTGGTACGAGTTTCAGCTGGGTTTTTTTTTCGATCGTGGATCTAATGACGTAGACAATGGTGGAACTCCTTCTATGAGCATTTCTCTCGGAAAAGCGCGTCCGCGCACATGTTGACCAGAGGAGAGTGAGACCGCGCACATCAACGCGCTTCATTGGAAAATTGTCGGCAGCGCTGCATAGGATTTGTTTGAGAATGCCTCCAAATAAGTGTGTTTTTGGATGTGAGGGAAAGTTTACCGTGTTCAGCTTCCAAAAGAACCCAGTGTTACATGAACAGTGGATGCAGTTTGTTTTTCCAGGGCAGCAACAGAGTATAGCAAGTGTGTTTGTGTGTTATCATCATTTGAGTGACGAATGTTTTATAAATAAGACCCAAGATGATTTGCACATCGTTTGCTATTAAAACATATGAGCCGTCCCTGTGATAAAGAACCCCATTCATGTAAGTAGAACTGCATCAGATTTCTGTCTTTTGTTTGGAAATCAGCACATATATGTTAATGGAAACAACACGAAACATCAGTATTATAGCTCCGCCCACGGCACGCCCCCAAGAGCTCTGCTTTTTCCGGAGAGAATTGGAAAGCTGTATTTTTCTTTTAAAAATTTGACAAAACTAAAGACTTTTTGGAGACATGAAGGATGCAGTACTACTCTATAGGTACTCAAGATTAACATGGGATTAGGTGAAACTGTGTATGTTATGTACCTTTTAATCTTTATTATACTAAAGATGCATTTTAGCATGGTAAAATAATTTCTGAAGGTTAATGTGAGGCCAAGTTGCTCTGACTATAAAGACCCCAAGACTCACTTTCATTAGGGTTGTGCAAACATTAGCTGTAATTTATGATAAACAGACATCATATGTATTTTAAAGTTGTTTTTAAAGGAGAGACTGGGGATGATTTTAACACGATGAGGTGTGACACCATCAGTGTAAGTACTTAGAAATTAGCCAATTTTAAGGTAGGGGAATGATGGGAAAATATATCCTATGGTAGCTTGAGATGAATAACAACACATGTTATTAAAAGAAAATAAAGTGTTACAACAATCTCCAGCTTTGCTTACTCTTTTATCCCTGTCCACACCACTTCTGATTCACTGTGGAAAACCCAACAGATGTGTGTGTCTAAGTACACCCCAGTCTTATCTAGTCAATATCAGCCTTTGGAGTGAATCCAGGTTTCAGAATTTCATCATGACCAATTCAGACCATCCTCTATCTCAGACTGCAGTGAGTAAGAAGAGATAACTGGCAAAGCTTAATGGGAAAGTAGTTCTTGATTGTTTTTGAACAAGCATTTCCTTGTACTAAAGGAAGGACATGCAAAGTGATATAAATATTTTGTGTTACTTAGAGTGCTGGATACCAGACGCCTGCAATACAAAAGCCTTTCATCCTTAATTGAATGGCTATGCTGGAACAGGGCAGCAGTAAACATAATCAATCCTGTGTCTGTCACATGCGTGTCAACCATATGTCATTTTAAAGGGCTTGAGAAAGTTTGTCATGTCAATGTCTGAAAAGGGCATTACCATTGTGTTTTGAAACAGCTACACCATGGATGCATTCAGGGGTTTATTTTTCTCTATTTGACACTTTTATTTTCCTGTATTACCACATATTGCGTATGAAGTACATACAGTAAGTTTAATTAAATAGTGTTGCTATCATCTTGAATTTAATTTAGAGCCATTTTGCCTTTTAATTTATGCTGTTTGTTACGATCAATGAAATGTCACAGACATTTCTATGACACAATAGGCACATTGTATTTACTAATAATACTCTGATGGTGGTAAATTAGAAATTAAATTAGAACAATTAGAAATCGGTCATAAATGCTTATAATTGTTCAAACTTTCTTTTGGCCTATTTTAAAGAGAAACGAAAGCCAAGTATTGAGAAAACCTTTTAGGAGAATGGCATCTAGCCAGATCAGTTTAAACAAATGGGTGGATTTGCTCATGTCAAACACTAAATGTTTAGATAGATTAGCATGCTACAGTACTTGTGGCTATTTCTTTATTATTTATCAATCAGGGACTAATAGGCTGATATGATATCTATATCCTAGCACTGATTTGTGATCCAACTGATTATTTATGGTTGATGAATTTTGATGCCTTAGTAGTGGATGTAAATAGATGTGTAATCTTATTTTATTTGTTAACATTGCACATTAAATGTATAATTATTTTTTTTTTACCATTTATTAACCTTGGTTAATATTAATATATAGCAATATAATGCATATAAGGGTGATTTCTGAATGTTCATATGACACTCGACTGGATTAATGGCTGCTTAAAATTTAGCTTAACCATCACAGTAAAAAAATATAGATCTTAAAAAATATATTAAATAGAAAAACATTATTTAAATTGTAATAATATTTCATAATATTACTGTTTTTGCAGTTTTTTTGTTATCAAATAAATGCAGCCTTGGTTTCAACAGTTAACATAAAACAAATCTAACTTTTGACTAATAATTTGTGATGTCTAACAGAAACTTTTTTTTTATTAAAAGCAAATTTCCATCCTGCATTTACTAAGTGACAAGGAGCAAAGCAAAACTCTGTTGGCTGAACTGAAATGAGAGTTAAAGTCTCTCAAAAGCAGCATTAACACGCTGACCACAAACTCTGTGGTGATTATTCATTTCATGTGTAATTATGGTGCTTGTTTGTCTTAGTCTCGGCTTTCTTTTAGATGCAATATGTTACTGATTTAGCAACTGTAGCAAAAAGTTGCATAATGAACTTTTCCCAATAATCAAAATATAATTAATGTTTCAATTTCAAAGACATGCAGAGCTGTTTGATAATCTGCAGAGTCAATCATTACACATGAATATGTTTCAGTGTGCTCACTTATGTCTCCAGAGTTGATACAAATATTTGGGACTGAAAACCGCAAAGAGCTTTGTTTGTTTATGCTGTGCACAACTAACCACTAAAGAGACTGAGAGGGTGTGGGTTACTAGGTACAATCATAATTGCATTAACATTATCTTCAGTGTTTTCGTTTAAAAAAAAAAAAATTTTTAATAACACATTGCATATGTGCTAAATCGAAATTGTCTGTTGAGTAATCTCTCTAACCTGCTTTTTAAAAATTATTATTATTATAATTATAAAATAATAATTTTTACTTTTCTCATTTTGTCCTTAGTCTTTTCCCACAGGGCAGTGCGTAAGAAGTCTCCCTGACTGTTGAGTAATTACCCCCCACAGGTTCTGAAGGAAGCAGGAGGAAATGCAGACATGTGTCATTGCTTAGTGTATGAGTTTGTTGAAATAAGAATTTCAGCCTGAAAATATATAGACTCCTGTTATCCAAAAAAAAAAAAAAAAAAAAAAAAAAAAAAATATATATATATATATATATATATATATTTACATTATTGTAATAATGTACAAATCCGATAAAAGATCACTCTAAATTGTAATGTAGACACATGCATTTTCCGTAAAGCTGCTTTGAAACTATGTGTATTGTGAAAAGCGTTAAACAAATACATTTGGAATTGAATTGAATTACATCATTATAAAGGGAGTTATAGATAGTTTAATTATCATTGTCTTTTGTGTACTTTTTAATGTTTCATTTTATGTATGAACTGAAACTGTCACACTTTCCACCAATTATTTACTTATTATTAACAGTCCAAAGTTTAGTAAATGGTCACATTCAGTTTGATGTGAAAATTGCATTTCTCTTCAAAAGTTTGGGGTTTTTAAAAGAATTCTCAGTAACACTATTCACTAATAATTAGTTGCTTATTAATATGCATATTACTAGCATGTTGGCTGTTTATTGGTGCTTTTAAAGTACATATTAATGCCTTATGCTGCATGACCATATTCTAGATCCCTTAACCCTATACTCAATACTTAAACATAACTAATACAATAACTTCAAAAATCATTCTAGTATGTTGATGTTCAAGAAACATTTCTTATCATCATTAATGTTGAAAATTGTTGTGACGCTAACTATTTTTGTGGTCACCATTATAAATGTTTTTCAGGATTATGTAATGAATAGAAAGTAAAAAATAAAACAAAATCTGAAAAAAGTATTTACTGTCACTTTTTATAAATTGAATGCATCCTTAGTGAATAAAAGTATTAATTTAAAATAAAAAAAAATAATTAAACAAACAAAAAAAAAAAATACCCATGAGGAAACCACTAGGCTCTGTTCTTCTCTAGAAGCAATTATGCCTAAAGCAACATTTTATTATTCAGAAAAGCTAAAGTACAATGTAGACTCTTTTAGATGATTTGTTGTTGCTCCGTGCAGACCAAATTGCTCCTGATGAGGGCCAAAGTTTACAAACATTTTACAACCCAAAGTTGTGAATTAGTGTTCAAAGACCATATTTATTGTGTTTGTAGTTTCTATCGCTGGCTCCCAGCAAAATAAACATGTCCTTTTTTGTTTGTTGAATTTGAAACAAACTGCCAATCAGGTTGTTTTTGGGGTCAGAGAGTGGAGACCCAAAACATTTCCCATGATTGCACACCTTGTGCTGAACATGTAGCCTATTATCCCTGCTGTATTTTAGCTTTTTTAATAGTAAAATTGTGTTGAGTAATGCAAAATGCAAAACTGCATTAAACAATGTGTCCTTTGCATGACGCAAGCAGAGAAAGAGCTTTCTCAAGTGTAGTAATGTGCTCATCAGGCCAGGCTCTTAGACATTAGATAAAGCTATTGTTGTAAGTTACATTTGTTATTGTTGTTGCTGGGTATTGGGTCCTAGTTGTCACCTTTTAAAGTTTAAAACATAGATCAAAGTTAGCAAAGCACTTAAATAATGGCAAATAAGTCAACTTTTTTATATGGAGTTATTCAGTCTCTGAAACTGGTCACTTCTAGAAACTGTGCAGAGTTAAACGGCATATTAAATGCTTGCATACTTGCCATTGTTCATTTAGGCAAAAACATACATAACTAAGTAATGCATATAATTTTTAGGCAGCAAATTGTAACTTCAAGCTTGAAGAATTCATGTCCATTAGTAGAGAGTTTATAGAGACCAGTTTTCCCATTTGCTTATGGATTACTTCTATTTTAAAAGTGCTGGAAAAAAGTGCCTCCAGCTATTTGTGTCTCAGGAATAAATGGCCTGGTCAAACAACTAATCTAATGCTTTTGAGCAGCTGTCTGGACATAAATTGAATGACCAAATTATTGGAAAATTTCAAGATATACCCTTATACGCTTGTAAAAATTCCAGAACAATTGTTTACAGTATTGTGTATTTTTGTTAACATTTTTTTTTTTTTTTGTAGGACAGTATAGAGTAGATAGGAAGTGATGTGGAACAAACCATGAATCAGGACTTGATCTCTGGTTACTGGAACTGTAAATGCATAAAGAGGACTATCAGCTCACAGGAAAGCCCAGCTTATCTAAACAAAGACTTCTTGAGTTGTTATGTGAAACACTGATAGTTTGGGATTCATTACCCATGCATGGGCACAGTATTCAAAATCACTTCTTAGAGCAGCGACACAAAATTCATGTGTGTGGCATGACCTCCAACCCGACCTAACCTTTAACCCCTGCTCTGTTTTGTCATAGTATATAAGAACAGGATGTTCATGTGTGCCTAGAAAATAGCTCACTTTCTGTCGAGGTGGCAGAAGAAACAAGCAAAGACCACACCATTTCACCAGTAAGATGAGATGGACACACTGAGGGTTGGGTCAGGGATGTCATGGTGAGCTCTTTATTATGGTTAACATGAGCTAGGATCTTACAGACCATGTGTTCAGAGACAAACGTGCCATACATATGCTGTTCAATGTGACACATTTTTAAACCCTTTATTTGACTTCCAGAATTTAAATGTATGTTGTTCTTTTGATACTGAATGTGGAGTATTCATGGTTCAATTAAAAAAAATATATATTATTATTATTTTTTTTTTATGAATAAGTACTTAATGGAAGTAATGAACTCATTTTTATTGCAGAAATTAATCACCCTCTTTCCAGGTTTATAGCTTTCCTTCCCACCGTGTCATACAATGAAGACCTGGTTGCTTAAGGCTGTTTACTTACTGCTGTGCAAGCAGGATCATGTCCTTTTGCTTGAGCTTCAATGAGTCTTTTGTGCTTTTATGTGAGTATTGTGGTCAATTTAAATATATACACCAACAACACCGCAACTTTCTGCTGAAAGTCTTATAGTATTTTTTTCTCCGTGAGTTTTGCATGATTATAATGATCTTGGAAGACATTCAAATAGCATAGGTAAGAAAGTATTTTCCTTTTCCCAAGTTTCCAGCTTTTGTAGTGGCACATTAAAGCATCTAATTTTCCTGATCACATCTGCATAAAAGATAAATCTGCTGAAGTTTTTTGGTATTATATAGAAATTCAGAGAAGAGCAAACTTGGAGGAGAAAAATGTACAAGTGTCTTCAGCACATATTTAAGTCAAGTCTGCTTTATTTTCAATTCTTCCACATGTATAGCACATACATACAGATAATTGAAATTGCAATACTCTCAGACCATTGGTGCATACGGATAACACTAACAGTAGAGCATAAAAATACAGATAGATACAGATTAAATAACCCTAACCCTAACGGTAAAATAAATAAAATTAAAATTAAAAATAGCTTGTTAAATGAAGACTTCTTGAGTTGTTATGTGAGACACTGATAGTTTGGGATTCATTACCCATGCATGGGCACAGTATTCAAAATCACTTCTTAGAGCAGTGACACGCTGTATGTTTAAATATGTTTCAGCAATAAACATAGCTTGTTAAATAAAGCAGCACAAGGCACATGGCAGATAGAGTGCAAACCAGTGAAGTAAACAAACACTGTAGATAAAATGATTATAAAATTATTGTAGTGCAAAAGAGCCTCAAGGATGTTCAAGGTTCTTTGAACCATTATTTTTTAATAGTGTAAATTGGCTCAGATCTCCCAGAACGTTACTCAGTCTTCCCCAGAAAAAAGACAGAGTGTTTTGTCTGTGTATACTAAACAAAAAAAATAATATATATTACATTTAATACAAGATCCACAATGGCTTTCCTAGTGTCTATGACTTCCGTTTCCATTATTTCTGCATAATTCCATAAATAAAATTTGCATCTTGGAAGCAGAAAATTTATGAAGGAAAGCAGCTTTATTATTGTGTTGGATCCTGTGGAAGTTGTGATGAAATGAGAAACACCACAATGACAGAAATGCCTCTGATCCACCTGCTGCCAGCAGAACTCACTCCAGCTAGCTGGAACAACTCAAGTGATGGAATGGAAACAAAGCTCCGGCTCAACATTTAAGTCTTTTTTTTTTTTAGCAAAGTGATGAATCACTTTTTAGCATATGAATGATTAAGATCTTTTCAGGGATGAAGTCAGAGAGGAAGAGGATACGGTAATCAACTGGCATCCTGAGAAAAGTGAAAAGTGTCTAAGTTCTCTTAGTTCATGTTATCTGTTTATTCTACTAATATTGTGTATTGAACAGTACCAACGATTTGGAGAAGATGGAAAAGATTTGCTGTATCATTGAATCAACTTGGGAGCATTTGTGTTGACCATTTAAGCAGATGGCTATGAAGGTCTCTGTGCTTTATTCCTCCTCTTCGAACAGAGCTGGCCATGGCTGACTCAGGGCTTTATCAGTGTGAGTGGGCTTTCAGGCTGTGTGGGAAAAGATTGTTAGCAGAACCTCTAACCTCGAGCCCTTGCCGCAGCAGGGCAGTCTTAGAGTAAATGTTTAGGCTTCAAAGAGAACATGCAGGGTCCTGCTCTTCGGGCTATGGGCCAAAGACTCAGAAGATTCTCTCGTTCATTTTATGTCAGTAGCTACGTGTGTTAACATGATGGATCAGTTACGACATCCTAAGATTTAGTCTGAATCAAGTTACCAATTCATTCTGCAAATTATAGCGAAGTGCTTTTTCTCAAGTGAGTTCTGTCTAAACCAATAACATTTTTATTCATTATTCATTTATATTGAGTCATGTATTTCATGTGGGTTTAAGTCACTTTTTTTTCTTATGCCTTTGTATTGGTGAATAAACCTGTGTTCTTAACGGATTACAACAATGAAATATATTTTTATGGTCA
This sequence comes from Carassius carassius, assembly GCF_963082965.1. Classification (NCBI taxonomy): domain Eukaryota; kingdom Metazoa; phylum Chordata; class Actinopteri; order Cypriniformes; family Cyprinidae; genus Carassius; species Carassius carassius. Next base: position 19,479,741 of record NC_081758.1, on the reverse strand, counting down.
GGTAGAAATAGCGCCTTAATTTACAGTGTAGTTTTTGTAGCTACTGAAAGAATTGAAAAAAACTAAAATTTGTCAAAAGGTATTTATTTTAATGTATTAATATTTAAAATAATTTTGTTAAAAACTTTGTGATATGTGAGAAAAATATGGGTCTTCATACTGACTGGCACAAAAGCAAGAGTTCATAGCCTCATTTTATGGTCTCTTTCTGAATTAAGTTAGTAGTGGCTTGGTTCATTTGGTGAGGAATGACTGCTTTGCAGGATGTGACATATTTAGGAATGAAATATTGAAAGTAAAAAAAAAACACAGGTTCATGGTTAGAAGCAGAAAAGAAACTATAGTGAAATCTGGGAATCTGTAGACCATAGTTTACAGCTCAATAAAAACATTGAGGACCTTTATTGTTATTGAGAAATAACAATACTTAATTTAAAAATATTGCTCCGAAAGTCACCAGTATGGAACACTTTGGTGCTGTTTTTACAATAAATGTCTCCTGCAGAAACACGTCTTTGGATCCCATATAAAATTTGATGTCTTAATGAGGAACCTGTGCCAAGTAACAAATATTTAGATTATTACTCTCTAATTTTTCCCCTAAAAGAGTCATTTTTGTTCTCCTTAGGAAATCACATGTACTTTTCATTCAATTTTGATCTTCAGGAAGGTGAGGTGGTGATGTGTAACCGATTACGTTCTTCTTGTTCTCTCTGTACTTATAAAACAACACTATTTTCTTGTAAATTTGGGGTTGAACTACAAGAAACAGAAGAACTCACAAATACCCACCTAGACAGTGAAGTCAGTTCATCTTCACAGGCTCATGTCATTCTTCTGCATGATAGCTGAAGTGACATTTCTACCTTGTCGAGGAACATGTCTACATCAGACATGATAAACTGAGCATTACCATTAAAGTCTGTAGTTGGTTGCTGGAATGTGCTGGAACGGAAGGGCTCAAATATGGCTTGTCGGACAGGTGCAGCTGCAGACAGGACAGTGGCTCCTCATCTGTCATGTGTACTGCCTGTCAACACAGCAGAGTCTCCACTGTATATGAGGAAGCAGAGGTTATCAGACACATGCTCTGCATTCTCACGATAAGATTTAGAATGTCATGGATTCATTTTTGCCACCTTAAGCTTCTCTGGTGAGTTTGTGTAGTGAGAATAGAAACAGAACAAGAACTGCGGTCAATGGATTTTACCATTAAAAAATATACAGTAAAAATATTGTGAAATATTTCTACATTTATAAAAGTTTTTGATGTTACTATATTTTAAAATGTAATTTATAAATGTGATGTCAAAGCTGAATTTTCAGCAGCCATTACTGCAGTGGTCAGTGTCATTCTGATATGCTGATTTGGTGCTCAAGAAACATTTCTTCTTATTATCTAGTCTCTACTGAATAATGCATTCAGTCTTTCTGGACTCCTCTAAAGGACACAAGTCTGCATTGGACTGGGTTTTTCTCGCGAGGTGATAGTGCTTTTATCTGATATTCCAGCCGATATTCTTGAGACATGCAGACCTCTGTCCTCAGCTGCTCCTTAGCAGCACTCATTCTATTTTTACTGCATTTGAGAGGCTAATTTGTAGAAGTTCATCAGAGGTCACCGCAGATTAGTTTGTCCACTGTAAATGTCAAACTTGTGTGAGTTCTGTTATTTATTTATTCATTTATTTGAAAGAAACTCAGCTGTATCAAATTTAGGAAGAAAGTTTAATTTGATGCCTAAATGAAATTCCACAGACTATTTTGTCAGACAGTGAGTCAGCACTTTCCCATCCAAATGAAGTAAACCACAGAAATAGTTTTCTCATTGATTTACTGGAATGTGTGTGCGCACATGAATGCCCACACGCATGCAGGCACCCACTGATGCTCCAACTGTGTTTTCTTGAAAAAGCTCAAATACGATTTGTAAACGTGATGGAACAGGCAGTATAAGCTTTCAATCACTTTATCACTATTTAAAATATGAAAAACTGAAATGAATTTTAAGTGGACAGTGGGAACTACTGGCCAACTTTCAGTTACAATATTCTAAGCTGATTCGCCATAATAAATATAATCATATAATGCACATCCTAGATTTGTAAACAGCAGAAAAAAAGAAATTAGCATCTTGTTTAGATTTATACATTTATGCAAGTCTTAATGGTTCAAACCCCACCCACAGTTCCGTCATTGGGTTAATTTCTCTCAGCTTTCCATCACTGGATAATTTCTTTCAGTTTTCCCAATGGTAAACCACTTTACTTATAAATCATTTGGTTCCCATTAATACTAACAGACCAGAACGATGAAAACATTACACATCATTATCTTTTGGAATGGTGACCCTGACTTGAATCGTTGCCTGATCAGAATAGTTTCTCTCCTTGTTGCCACTGATGTCCTGTTGTATCATTTGTGAAACATGTTCAGGCCACTTATAATCACATGGAAAAATTCAAGACATTAGTCCATTGTTCCATAATGTTTCCATAAACTCAAATTACTCTTGTGGAGCCTGGATTATCAGTTTTATACTTCATTACCTTTACAGCAAAATGTTATACATTAGATATTATTATCAGGATACCTTGACATCATTACATTGAACATTACATTCCCACTGCCATTTAAATACAAAACTTGCCGTTCTTTAGTTTTATTAAATTTTTTTTTTTTTTTTGCAGTTTTGCATTTTAATTATTTAGAATGCAAGTGGTTTTTATATAGGGTTTATGATCTTATTTGTTATAGTATTTGCATCCCTTTCAATATTTATTTTGTCTGTTTTCTCAACAATTTTAAATGGTTTTAGATATTTCAAATACACTGAACCTGAAAAACATTGCTGGGCCATTTCTCTTAAAAACATTAACTTCAAGTAAAAGTAGGTAAAGGTGTTAGCTTCAAAATGCCAAAATAAATTAGGGACATCTAGTAAAAAGTATAAAAGACGCAGTTTCTTCTGCAGAACTTAATATGGTGCCACAAGAGCAGGTTTAAACCCATAATATTGAAATAATTTGAAACGCTTCTGAATGACTCTTACAGTCCCCTCTTTGTCAAATCATAGCCTTACTTGAGTGGAACATGTTGAGAATGTTAGTTAATTACACCCTTGGCTAGCTGCTCATGTGTGGTGACTGTGTCCTGTATCATTAAGCAGCTACTCATCAGAGAAACACCTTGAATTAGTGACTGACATGAGGTTTTACCTGACCAGTGTACTCACTTTCATAAATCACTCTCTCAGGATGAGCCCTGAGCAGACCTCTCGCTCTGGAGTCAGCATCTGGTAGGGCTTTAACTTGGAAATTTCTGACTTTATTGACTGTTTTATTGCCAATGTATGGTAGTCCATTGTTTATTGAATATTTTCCATGAGCCAATGTAATTTATTATTATTATTATTATTTTTAAATGAGCAAAACAGCAGCAGGAATCCAAATCACGACTGATTCATTGTATACTGTATGAAGAGAATACAGGGATGCAGGTCCTGTGAGAGAGTTGACTGAGTTAAGAGGACATAATTTAGTCTCTTCTACCAATGATATGTTCCTTCCACAATTAATGTAAGCACCAGAACCATGACACTTGAACGCAATAAAGAATATATATATATATATATATATATACAGTACAGACCAAAGGTTTGGACACACCTTCTCATTCAAAGAGTATTCTTTATTTTCATGACTATGAAAATTGTAGAGTCACACTGAAGGCATCAAGGGCTATTTGACCAAGAAGGAGAGTGATGGGGTGCTGCGCCAGATGACCTGGCCTCCACAGTCACCGGACCTGAACCCAATCGAGATGGTTTAGGGGTGAGTTGGACCGCAGACAGAAGGCAAAAGGGCCAACAAGTGCTAAGCATCTCTCGGGGAACTCCTTCAAGACTGTTGGAAGACCATTTCAGGTGACTACCTCTTGAAGTTCATCAAGAGAATGCTAAGAGTGTGCAAAGCAGTAATCAAAGCAAAAGGCGGCTGAAGAACCTAGAATATGACATATTTTCAGTTGTTTCACACTTTTTTGTTATGTATATAATTCCATATATAATTCCACATGTGTTAATTCATAGTTTTGATGCCTTCAGTGTGACTCTACAATTTTCATAGTCATGAAAATAAAGAAAACTCTTTGAATGAGAAGGTGTGTCCAAACTTTTGGTCTGTACTGTATATATATAGTGTTCATTGTTTACACTTGAACTTGGACTCAACAGGACTTTCTCTGCAATCCCCTGTTATTGTAATGGCGGAGTAAGTTTGGGTGATTGATAGCCTCTTCATTTGAACTGTAATGTTTCCTGAGATGCTGAACCATTGACTTTAAATAACCACTATGGTCCACCATTCCACGGTGGCAGCAAGTTATTTCTTTCATTTGGCTGCATGTCTGTCATTATGCAAGGGTTATCTTACCTGGTGCAGATGTTACTATTACTAATGAGTAGCCAGGTTCATTTTATGAGGTTAAAGTTGAGAATGCGGGGTCAGGCTTAATCTTGTGAAAGGGAGAATCATCAGCTTCAGTGTCACCTTGTCTTGTAGCACAAGCTGGAGACAGGTGGCTGCTGTCTGGACAGGGAGTTATTCACTACTCTTAATTTAAAAAGAAACATTACCATTCATGACCAAAAGTGCCAGCTGTCAGTGTTTTTGTCCCACTGACACTTTTGACACACACACATTTTCATTTGCATATGCATAATGATTTTTATACTGTACAAACTGTATTTTCTATTGCCCTTTTTTATTAATAATTTTTTTATTTACGAAAACACCATTTTGTATGTTTTTTTTAAGCCTTTTGTTTTACGGGGACACAGGAAGTGTCCTCATAAACCATGCTTATGCTATAGTACCCATGTCATTATACACATTTGTGTCCTCATAAACCATATATACCAATGCACACACACATGCACACTTACCTGCAATTCTCTATTTACTTCTTCAGATATGCACTATAATAAGAACTTATGTGGGATGTTCAAAGCAATATAGTTCAATTCACTCATTGTCTATAGGCTTCAGGTCGGGAACTGGGACGACCATGGCAGGAGCTTTAGTTTATTTCAGAGACACACATTTTTGTGTTGACTTTGATGTTTGTTTAGATTTTATTATATCTATTTGTATTTGATAGAATCCATGATGCCATCTATCTGAACAAGATGTCCAGGACTATCAGCAGAAAAATAGGCCCACAATTTAACCCTGGACATGGGGTACTTCTTATCCCAGTCTGAACCAAGCCCATCTGTTGGGTTTACTGCCAAATCTCTCTCTCTCTCTCTCTCTCTCTCTCTATTTTTTATTTTATTTTCATTTGACCATAGAAGCCAGTCCCATTTGAAGTTCCAGTCATATCTGACAACTGAAAATGTGAAGTTTGTTTTTGGATGAACAAGGAGGATTTTTCTTGAAACCCTTCCAAACAACATGTGGTAATGTAGGAGCTGTTTGATATTTTTTATGATATCTGAAACCAACCCTGCTGCCAGTATTTTACTTTCAAATTTACAGGTATTTTTTATTTTTTATTTATTTATCTATTTATTTATTTTGACAGTGCAACTAATCTCTTCAATTCTCCAGCTGTGATCCTTGGAGAGTCATTGGCCACTCAAACTCTCCTCCTCACCATGCATTAGGATGATGCAGACACACATCCTCTTACAGACAGAATTGTAACATTGGAGCTTGATTTGAACTGTTTAATTATTGCCTGATGGTGGAAATGGGGATTGTTAATGCTTTAGCTATTTTCTTGCAGCCACTTTCTATTTTGTGAAGCTGAGCAAACTTGTTGGCCTTTGTGTTCCTAATATTTTAAATCCTGTGGAAATGGAAGTCATGGCTGGGCAATTTCATGCTCCTAGTCATCCTGGTGTGTTAAAAAATGTAAATATGAATAGGAACATATTTCAGTGATTTTTAATCATACACTGTAAAAAGTGAATCATGAGTCTTGTAATTTTCATTAAAAAAATTAAGGTGATAATTAAAAATAATGTGTGGATTTCATTAAAGAAATTATGATTCAGTGTTGTATAGAAAAGAATGAGGACTTTTTACTAATAAAACCAAGATATGCGTTTTCCTCATTTTTTTAAGGAGACTTAAGAAGTTTTGGTACATGAATTGGGGAACTGATTAAACTAAAATAATTAAGGAAAGAAGGCTGCCTATTTATTTTAAGAGAATTTGCTCAGTTTTGCAGTTTTATTTTAGAGGTGACTGTTAGTTCCCAGCATTCTTTGCATATGGCTGGATATGGAGAGTAAATTTTGAAATTAAATGCTACTTTATATTTTTGGGTGAAAGGAAGCATTTATAAATGTTTAATGTTCAGTTACAATTGACATTTGTAAGAGTTTCTGTAACATTGAAGTTTCCATTGCACAGTGCAATCGTTACCACTGTGCTGAAGAGTAGAGCTTGTGGATATGGATACTACTCTTCTAAGGCATTAAACCTTGTTTAATGAGCAGTAGCTTTGCTAGTGCTAGTGCAGTACTTTCCAGTATTTCTCAAGTATTTTCCTACTTGAGGTGATTGGTTGTATACAGTCTTGTAAATTTATAAAATAACAAAATACAAACAGACCTCATTTAAAATCACAGACTTTTGAGAATAAACTTAAAATAAATGAGCACATTTACCTAATTATATAAAATGTATTGTGTCATAGATTAATTAATTTAGGAGATTTCACATGATTTATTCAGGTAGATGCCATTAAAAAAATCAAGCCTGAAAAACTACTCAAAAATATTATGTGTAATATTGTTACCTTAATTCTTTTAAGTAAATAGCTCATTAGATTTTTTACAGTGTAAGAATTTCTAGGGGAGCCAATAATTGGGGACAACATGCACTGGAGTAAAACATTTATTTCATAATATGACATTAATTTGTTTTACTTCAATGAAAGGTTAGAATTTTATGATAAAAAAAGATAAAAAGATCAAAAAGGTAAACGATACAGGTTTATTTTCACAGCTGCCTCTGCTAATATTTACCAAGGGTGCCAATATTAGTGGAGGACAAAATATATGCAAAGTTTTGAGGCACTGGATAAAATGGACTGGAAAATAATTAATCAATCAATCTATCAACAAACAAACAAATAAACAAATACATAAACTATATTCACACTGATTGGAAATGCAACACAAATTAGGACAGACATTTGAACACTTTCATATTTTTTTATTTTCTGCAGGGAACGCTAAATAAAACAGCAGTAAGAGTGCGAATGGATTGTAGCATTGTGCTTTGCAAATTTCACCACCTGAAGTTGGAGTGCAAACAATTTCCACACCATACAGTGATTCTGTATGTCAGAACTTGAGCTGACAATATAGTTTGTTAATTTTGCAACATGTTTCCATGAAGGTTGTAAGAACAGGGCTACACTCTAAAGAAAAAAAAAATAAATAAATAAAAAAATAAAAAAATAAATAAAATAAAATAGTTTTAGGTTTTATGGCACTAAATAAAAAAAAATATGGTAGAAAATATTAACTATATTATATTGTAGTCATTTTATTAACATCACATGAGTTGTATTAGTCACGTGACATACAGCCAAGTATGGTGACCCATACTTGGAATTCGTGCTCTGCATTTAACCCATCAAAAGTGCACACACACACACACACACACACACACACACACACACACACACACACACACACACACACACACACACACACACACACACACACACCGTGAACACACGGTTCGTAGCCATTTATGCTGCGGTGCTTCAGTGTTGTCATGGCAACATTTCTAATATTCTATGTTTTAAATATTAACTTATTTTTCATGTTTTTTTATTTTATTATTATTATTTTAGTTAACATTAACAACATTGAAGGAAATGTAATCAAACAGTAACTTTAGCCAACCCATCTTTTTTCAGTTTGTCGTATTGCTTCTGGTTTACCTAAATTAGTCACATGTTACATGTAATTTTGCATTTTGCACCATTTCATTATTAATGGTTGTAAATAGGGAGTAGTAGTTAGTAATTAGAGAACAATGTCTGATGTCAATAAAAAGTTAAAACTGTTGAAGCTCTCTGAATCTCTCATCTAGAACAAATTTGGTTTACTTGTTCACCTTCAGAAGAGCTCTCCTTACTTAGAGCAGACAAAACCTGGCTGTCCATTAGTGGTTTCACAGCTGCGGTATTGTTAAGTACTTCAAATCATTGGTAGATGTTGGTGATCAAGGATTTGCAGTTGGGGATTTCTTCCTGATTAAACAGGAATTGCCTTAAGTAACCCACACTCCCTATGCAACACACCCTTTCCCAGCACTAAGATTACTAAATCTTTCCAACTAACTACTTGTTGTTTTGCATGGGTTATACCTTTATGTCTATCTTCATCACAATAATTGCATTCTCAGGAATTATAGTTGCTCAATTGAGGATAAGTTACAACATCTGTGTAAATATCCTGACGTAGGAACCCATGCAGAGTGAGGTCTGGTTGCTTTTCACAGCCTTTGTTCTCTGAGGGATGTTAATTTCCTTTACTGGTGGTCACTGAACATTGCCAAAAATGGTGAGCTGCCTAATTGGCTTTGGCACACTACTCTTGATTATAAACGCCAACAACCTCATACACAGATGCCAACACAAAGAAAAAGTAGTGTTCATTTAGTTAACGAAATCTATGGCGAAAAATCTTTGTCAAATTTTTTTTCCCCTGGCTAAAACGAGACGATGACGAGATGATAATAAGGTCTTTAAACAATAACAGAGACTATATGAACATGCAATATTGAAAAAAAAATTAGTTAAAAGAACGAAAATTACACCAAAACCCATTTATTTTTGTTGAAAAAGTGGAGCCAAAACATTTCAGACTGCTGTACAAGACTCTATTATGCGAGTGTTCATAATTGAGGTTACCAGATATCAAGAGCGAATCAAATCAGAGCTTTTCTTTTAAACAGATATGTACTTTTGCCCGGATTTTTGCTTTATGCAATCTGGCAACCGTTTAGGCCTACAAACACTCTCTCTGCGGAGGCGCAAAGATCTGAAAACACAGACATATAGTACTGTACAAGTAAGCCGGAGTTCAGCAATTTCCATTTGAGTTATTCTGATAAATGAAAGTATCATTCACCCAGTCTTTGTTCTGTCATGGATTTCGACTGTATAGTTTATGATTGTGGTCGCTGATTGTACATTACTTATGCATATTTTGTGCGCCAATGTCTTTTTTTGCCATTGTTTTAAAAGTGAAACATCAACGCAATTTGTAATTATTTGTAATTATTAATAATTATTTTGTGTATATCTAAAGTCTTTGGTGTTTATTTAGCCTTTAATTGATTTGGTGTTGTAAATCTGTACACTAGATGAGATAAACTCCTAAAAGAGGTAATTCCAGAAGTCCTAGATCCTCTACTGACTATTATTAATTCTTCATTGTCATTAGTATATGTTCCCAATACCTTCAGACTGGCTGTTCTTAAGCCTCTCATTAAAAACACAACTTTACCTCAAATAACTAATTTATTACAGATCGATCTCGAATCTCCCTTTTCTGTCCAAGACACTAGAAAAGATAGTATCCTCACAATTATATTCATTCTTAGAGAAAAATGGTATCTGTGAGGATTTCCAGTCAGTATTTAGACCGTATCATAGTCCTGAGACTGCTCTCATTAGAGTTACAAATGACCTACTTTTATCATCTGATACATCGTGCTCTCCATTAGTGCTACTGGATCTTAGGACACTATTGACCACAACATTCTTTTGCATAGACTACAAAATGTAGTTGGGTTCAAATCATACTTATCAAACTGCCATCAATTAATAGCAATGAATGAAGAGGTATCATATTGATCACAACTGCAGTATGGAGTACCCCAAGGCTCAGTACTATGGTCTTTATTTTTCATGCTTTACATGTCATCACTTTCACCATTATACAGAAAGATGAAAATAAGCTGAACATTTGTAAGTTTCCTCTGACTTAAACTAGACTAAAATGCTAAGGCATTTAGTTGACTAAAACTTGACTAAAACGGAAACAGGACAAGTACAAGTTGACTAAATATGATAAAAACTAAAAGTTACATTTGGCATAAGACTAAGACAGAGAAAAATAGTGGGGAAAATTAGGCCTAGCACTAAGACAAACACATTAACGTATTATGTTGACACATTTTATAAGTTTATGTTCATTTACAATGCCCAAAATTAACTATGTATTGCAAATAATCACACAGTGTGATGTCTGAAGAAAGAAAGGAATAGAGACAGAGCAAGAAAAGCTGAAAACTACTCAGCTGGCAATGGAATGGACACCTGGGCTCTCTGTAGCCCTGCACTGATTTACCAGATGAAAGATAGCCCAGGTCCGGTGACGGATCTGCCCACGTGCAGATGTTGTAGATTTTGCAGGGGTACTGCAGGGATCTTTGCAGGGGTAATTATGAGTCTTCTACTGCGACTCTTTGTGAACAGCTGGGAGCAACCACTCCAACAACTTTCATCAGCTTACAGCATGCTCCCGGAGACAAGTCTTCAGTATTAAGGAGGTGAATGATGCAAACAGACCATAAAGCTGCATTTGTGCTGTTTAAAATGGACATCACCTGAAAATATCATTATTTGTCATTATATTCCACACAAATGACTAGTCCTAAATCATCTAGTTAGTTTAATTTAGAAATGAGTACTTCCTTAGGATTTGGACAACATTGAGCACATACACATCTTCAATCTTCAGGAGAAATAGCCACAAATCACTTTTTAACTGATAACATGTATTGCCTATTTACAAAATGACTAAAGATAACCTAGCATTTGCTGCCTGAAACCAGAAAGAAGAAGATGATCAGAGAATTGCATAAATCAAATATCACATGGCCAGTAGTAGTTCTGGAAGCAGTTGACTCCATGCTTGAACTTTTAAATTTAAAAAAATTTTTTTTGTAAGTTTTCATTTGCCCATCTTTTTGATCTAAGCATATGAGAAGTATTAGAAAAGTACCAGGATATGCAGAGTAGCCTATTAAAGGGATTTTTCAACCAAAAATGATAATTCCTGCATGTGCAAACCTGTATGAATTTCTTTCCACAGAACACACAAACACACTTCATAAAGTGAAAGTCAGTAAGTTCCAAGGTTTTTTAAACCCCAGTGTTCTTTAAAATATCTTATTTTATATTCCACAGAAGAATACAGGGTGAGTAAATGATGCAGTTTTCATTTTTGGGTGAACTATCCCTTTAAGCGTATGGTTCATTAATGGCAGTAGGCCTAGTTGGATTCATTTAAATAATGAAGTTACCTTATTGCAGTCAGTGACTGTTTTTTTCCCTATCATCATTTGCTCTTTCTCTGACGTGGAAAGGATTAACATATCTGCAGAGTGAACTAATATGTACAATCCAGACATAAGCAAGCTCTCTTTGAAAGAAAGAGAAAATACGACAACAAAACAGGTGGTGAGCTTAACCTAACATTAATATTTTATGCATATGACCTTTGAAGTAATAATATGTGTAATGTGTAGTTCTCCAGGTGTTTAAAATGACTCCTCTATACATGAAAGAAACTACTCCCAATGAAAAACATTAGAATTGGTGAACTTCTTGTCCAAATATGGTGATAGAGTCAGTTAAACACTGTTAGCTGCATCAGTTTAAATGTTTGACAAAATATCCTCTTTGTGTTGCATGGCATCTAATTCAGTGCTCATGCTAGCATGTGTGTGTCTATAGGTTTGTTCATGTAGGCCTGTGTGTTTATAGCAGTTTGTAATGTGTGGGTTTTAGACTAGCTGGACCTCTTCACCTGGCCTAATCACACACACGTGCACAGTACTGGTTAAGATGACCTCTAATATTATGTAGAACACCAACAATAAGAGATCTGTGTGTGGATTCACCAGGTGTTACTGTTGAAGAGGAAGAAGATAAAGAAGTTAAGTCAGCTCATCTGGCTGACTTAAACACCTGTGTTGGATCTTTCACTGATAGTTTAATGGCTTAATTTATACATCTGATAATTGCCATGCTCCAACATATAGTTCAGTGGTCTAATAACTTTTCAACTCAAGGTACAATCAAGCTCCTATGTCCTTTCCATTCTTAAACGTGTATGTGCATCGTGTTCACAGTGGTTATAACACTGAAATAGAAAAGGGTTTTTCCTTTAGACAAGGTTTGTTATGTCGGCTATGGGTGGGCCTTTAAACAATGACCTGATGCTGTACTACAGATCGACAAAGGCAGACATAAAAATAGTAAAATTTTTACGCTTGTCACTGAGATGGTTAAGTTTGTGTCTAAGTGTGTGTGTGGCATACAGAAAGAGTGTGACTGTGTGAGTTAATGGTGACTGCACTGGCAGGGCCACCCATTTAGTCTCAGCAAGTGGCCGACCAGAAGAGGGGCAAAAAAACAAGAAAAAAACAAACAAAAAAAAACATACAAACTTCATATGCATCTCTGCCTTTTACGATTTGTCCTTACCCAACCCCAATCTTGAAATTACACTACACAGTCTAATTATTACTCTGTTACACTGACCCAGTTCCCAGAATGTAAGAGCACAGCGGTTCTTCTATCAGATTTCAAGTGGTACACCACATGGCAATTATGTTCCAATCAAGTCAAATAACACATTATTTTTTCTTCACAGTCTTTTTTGAGGTGGCATGAATGCAATCCAATAATTGTTTTATTTTTGTTATTATTTTTCTTCATGATTATTTTACTTTCTTTTATGTAAAGCACTTTGAACTACCATTGTGTACGAAACGTGCTATATAAATAAACTTGCCTTGCCTAATTGGTCTTAAATGGTAACATTTAATTAATTTATTTGTATGAAATATATTGACAATGCATACGTTGAACTACACATTGCTATACATAAGTTTAAACATGTAGTTGTACTGTATGTCTCACAGTGGTAAACTTGTATGTTTGATTCACTAACAAGAACCAACCGGGATTGTTTTGGGGAATCAGAGACTGGTCGCGCCATATAGGTTTTGTTCACTAACAAGAATCGACTCAATAGAATAATTAGTTCAACAGTAAGAGTGCACTGGTTGCACTGTATGTATTTGATTCACTAACAACAACTGACTCATTAGAAAAAAAATTTTTTTAAAGGGTTTTCAAATCTGGCCCTCGAGGTCCACTTTCCTGCAAAGTTTAGCTCCAATCCCAATCAAGCACACCTGAACAAGCTAAGTTCTTTAGGATTGCTAGAAAGTTACAGGCAGGCAAGTCTGATCAAGGTTGCAGCTAAACTCTACAGGAAAGTAAATATTAACTCCAGAGTTTAGAACCTCTGCTGTAGATTCTAGAGTGGTTTTGCTGTGCTTTTGAATGTATATTGAAGGAAACAAAATATTTTATTGTCGTTTTGCATCTGCTCTGGCAGTAGAAAACACTCATGAATCTGAATCAATCGTTATTCGGTTCTGGTATATTTTGGAAATGGAAGCTGTTCTGAATAATAATAATAATAAAAAACAAGTGTTAAATAAGAGCTACTTCTTGATTCTGAATCCCAATGACTAAGCTACAGATCAAGTGATGACAGCCAGACAGACCACCCTCAGTGTAACACCACCAATTTGTGTGGGTGTGAGAGAAAGGTGGAGAGATGGAAAGAGAAAACAATGAAGTCTGAGAGAAAAGAGGTTGTTGTTGGCAACCCTTTAATCCATTTGTATAGCAGAGCTTATTTGAGTATAGAGATGTCATTTTACATCCTTAAGATGTAAATGATCAAAAAATTATATACCTTATGCTGCTGAATAAAACCTTTTGGGATGAATTTCGAAAAGCTGTATTTCAACTCCTGCATATTATCAAGTTATCCACAATCCAGTGTAGCCTGATATGTGCTGAATTGTTCTGAATAGTAATCAGTCAGTGTAAGCATGTAAAAAAAATAAAAAATAAATTAAAAACACCATAGACGTTTTACATTAGATATTGTCTGCAATTTGTCCTTAATTTACTAAGAAAACATTGTCTTGTCTTATATGCAAGGACTTTGAGGAATTCAGGAAATGTTTGTTTAAAGCCTGTCTCTCCTACTGTTGTTCTGAGGAGTGAGTAAACAGCCGATCATGTGGCCAGTGACAGAAGCCTCTGCTGTGTCAACAATGTCACTGTGAGCAGCAGCTGACAGAGGCCAACACAAACAGTGAATGACGAGCCTTCCTCCTCACCTGTCTCAGAAGCAAAAGCCCTCATGCCTGTTTCACTGAGACTAATCTAAGACTATGCTCAGTGCCGTATAAGAATCATTTCTGTACTTGTCAAAAAGTGTTAAGTGTACTGAGTGTGGAAATGTGTGTGTGTGAGAAAAATACTATAATTAACTTTGAAAACCATAGGCCAACTGTCATATGTGCTCATGAGTTCAGGCTTGACATATGCCTCAACATGTTGTGAAGTGTGATGTTAGAATGCTGTGGAACTGTATGAGAAGTGAAAGTCCACTGTTCCACTTCTCGTATGATTTTCAGAACATGCATGTAACGCTTCAAAATGTATTGTCATAACGCTTCACAAGTCTCTCATGAATTCGCATATGACATTTGGCTGGAAGCAATTGTTTATCCTTTAGAAAGTTCAAAATTAAATTAGCATTGTTGTCACACACAACTATCTTTCGCTTAAGAAGATATTGATTTATCAACTGTGATCTTATGGAATACCATAGTGTTTATTGTGTATTTTTTTAAGTGTCAGCTTAAAGGTTTAGTTCACCCGAAAATTTTAATTAGCCCATAAATTAGTCACCCTCAAGTCATCTTAGGTGTATATGACTTTCTTCTTTCAGACGAATCCAGTCGGAGTTCTATTAAAAATTGTCTTTCATCTTTCAAGCTGTTTAATGGCACTCAGCGGGTGTTGCAGTGCGTCAGTCCAAATAAGTTAAATAAAAGACGCCCATCCATAAAAAAAGTGTCTCACACAGAGGGGTGAACAAAGGCCTCCTTTAGCGAATCGATGTGTTTCTGTAAGAAAAATATTCAAAACGTTATAATCCCTTTAATGTAGCTTGTGCCAACAGTTGTACACGGAAGCAGCTCCGGGCGGCTTACATATGAAGTCGGTGTTGCGCATGCGCTGGTGAGTCTCATGAAACCCAAAATTTGTTAAAAGGAGCAAAGTAAGCAAAGTTTTGTTACTTTAGCAAAGTAAAAACCAGTCTCAATCCTCCAACATTCTTGTTTACAATGCTCTTTTTGTACTTTTAATTAGTGACCGTTGTTTTGTTTTGATCTCTCCCCTGCTCTTCTGCGTTCATTTTTGTCAGCTTGAAATATTAAGGACAATTTTTTATTATAACTCTGTATAACTCTGACTGGATTTGTCTGAAAGAAGAAAGTCATATACACCTAGGGTGACTTGAGGGTGAGTAATTTCTCTACAAATTTTCATTTTTGGGTGAATTAACCCTTTAAGGGGTCCATTCACATGCATTATATGGACTCACAGAGATGGATTTTCTTTCTAAAAATCATTGTATGCTGCAGAAGAAAAGTAAGTCATATACATCTGGAATGGCATGATTGTAAATAAATACGATAATTTTCACTTTTGAGTGGAGTATCCTTTTAAACATACTTTTGGGTTAAAGTGATGTTCCACGCCAAAAACAATAAATAAATAAATAAATAAATATATAAAAAGAATGATCAAAATAGCAATGATTTACTATCATCTTATGTCATCAATCACACCATCGTCTATCATCAAACACAAAAGGATACATTTGAAAATGTTTAATTCTGCTCGTTTCCAGTGACATTGCATGTGGATTTATCTATTGTCCTCCACAAAATAAATTAATTTACTTTTCATTATTTGATTAACAAATTATTAGTTAATTATAAGTTATTTTTTTTCTCTGTCTAATTTGCATGCATTTTTATTTAATGTGTTATGTGTAACAAACTTGTAGGATACTAACAAAACATATATGATGTAAATAACAAGGTAAATTAACATAATTGCACACACACCCAAAAACAGACACACTTATGCACACACACACACACACACACACGCACGCACGCACGCACACACACACACACACACACACACACACACACACACACACACACACACACACACACACACACACACACACACACACACACATGTGTCTCCTTCTTCCTATACTTTTTTTGGTCCCAGAAGCCATGGGACACTAGAGATAATAACAACAACAACAACAACAACAATAATAATTTTTATTTTTATTGCGCCTTTCCAAAACCCAAGGTCACTTTACAAGTCAGGTTAATGGAACAGAAACAGATAAACATCATTAACAGAAGACATAACCCATATCATCAAGAGCTAAGAGCAATGTACAGAGACCACTTACAAAGTTAGATTAGAGATGCATGAGAATGTAGATAAACACCCCTAAGAGGGTACAAATTACAGACTGAGAACTGAAGAGTAATACCAGATAAAAAAATGTAGAGTTTTTTAAGGAGAGAAGGGATGATGCTTGGAGGATGTTTTGGAGAAGAGCATTCCACAATCTGGGAGCCACAACACTGAAAGCTCTAGCTCCCATAGTCACCAGACAAAACTTAGTGGTGACTAACAATCCCTCACTAGAAGATTGTAATGAGCAGGCAGAACATAAGGCAGAAGTAAGTCTGATAAATATGTAGGACCAAGGTTATGGAGAGCTTTATAAGTGAGAATTAGTATATTGTAGTTTCTGCGTAAGGAAACCGGAAGCCAGTAAAGGTAATAGAGGATTGGTGTAATGTGATTGCTCTTTCTTGTGCAGTTAATCAAGCAAGCTGCAGAGTTTTGAACATAGTGTAGTCGTTTGATATTATTAGCTGATAGGCCATAAAGAAGTGAATTACAGTAATCTAGTTGAGATGTGATGAAGGCCTGTATAACAGTTCGGACTGACTGAGAGAGGATTGTGATATTAAATATGTGGAAAAAAGCTGTCTTTACTACTTTACCAATGTGACAACACCAAGACTGCAAACTTTAGTGAAGGGCATAATCAGATCACCATCCAGATCCATCAGTTGACCAGAGATCTTAGATATAACATCTTTAGAGCCAATCTGAATTACCTCAGTTTTATCGGAGTTCAATTTAAGTTAATTTGCCTACAGCCAGTTTCGTTGATGCAATTTGTTAATGCAGGCGGAGGAAACACTGAGGTAGAAGGTGTACTAAAATAAATTTGAATGTCATCTGCTTAACAGTGGAAGTTAAACCCATAGCGTTTGATTATTTGTCCAAATGGTAGCATATAAATGCTAAAGAGGAGAGGGCCCAAAACAAAGGTACACCAGAAATTATGGATTTGGTAGATGATTTGTGTTTCTGGTATATAACAAATTGTTGCCTCCCGGTCAAATAGGAGGAAAACCATTCAAGGGCTATGCCAGCAATTTCAATTGCTGAAAGCAGTGAGAGGAGTATCTCATGAAAAACAGTGTCAAAAACTGAGCTGAGGTCTAACAGAAGAAGAGTGCTGAGAGCACCAGAATCAGAAGCTAAGAGAAAAACCTTAACCAGGGCTGTTTCAGTACTGTGTAATGGATGAAAGCCAGACTGGAAGGGCTCGTAGAGGTTGTGTGCTGTTAAAAAGACCTGTAACTGGGAGGCAACAACTTTTTCTAATCTCATAGAAAAAAAAATAAGTTTGAAATATAACTACTTAGGGAAGAAGGTTTGAGACCATGCTTTTTAAGAACTGGAGTGACTGCATTTTCCACTCTTTATCTGCCTGACGCCTCTGTAAGGTGGGCTCCCAGACTGAGGGGGCACAGTTTCCGTTTGATACTCTTCTTCTGGAAAAAAGACCCCCACCCTCCCATCCACTCACTCCACACGCACATTAAATCTGTTTATCTCAAAGAGATATTGTTCTATTTTCAGAGTGGGAAACAAGCTCTGTACTTCCTTTGTAGATTTGGGGTGCCAATTTCATACTTTGTGTCGCTGTGTCATATTCGTTTTTCTTTCTTTGTGTATTCATTAGACATTTTCCTTTGTGAGATTTACTTTATAATGGCTATTTCGAGATTGCATAATATGCATTTCTGCCAACACACTAACATCAGTGACCCTGCTACAATCTCCCATCTGGGCTGGGAAGTGGGTATTTCAAAATCTAACATGAATCAATAAGATTTATAATGACACATTGTTCCTCTCTGCTTGCAAAGGCGACTCTGGGACGCGTGACAGATGTAAACAGTTGATGAGAAATGCCATTTTCCTCTTGCACCCACTGTGTGTTATGGTAACATTTTTCCTGTTCTGAATTTTTTTTCTTTCACACCTACAGATTCACAGTCCTTTTTCAGCAGGTCTAAAGGCCACGGGCCTCCCAAGACTGCACTCGGATAAAGGCTGATTTATGCCATGGCTTGAAGGGGAGCAGCGTGGGCAGGCATCCTGGGCTATAAAACTGTCCTCTTCAACACTCGATTATTATAGATTTCAGAATGGCATCTTTTAGTTTCACTGAACAAGATTTAAATAATAATAATTATTATTTTTAATTAAGTGCAATTATTGATTGAAATAACGTGTTGTCCAAAATCTGACACTACTAGTGGAAAAAAATATAAATTATGTAGCCAATATGCATCAATTTCAGTAAAAAAAAAACAAAAAAACTATTTTCATTTTCTAATTTCTAGCACTTGAGCTGCTTGAATTCTCAAAATTTGTGTAAAACCTGATTATTTGAGAATCTCACAATAAAAAAAGCATCATTATCTTTAATGGAAACAAGAAAGAAAAGACGATTTTTATTTATTTATTTAAATTTTTTTAAGAAGGAAAAGAAGGAAGGACTTCTTTCACAAACATCTTACCGATCAGCTTAAAGGGTTCAAATGATGCATTTTTCAAGTTTTCTTTCTCTTTGGAGTGTTATAAGCTCTTCATAAATAGATGAGATCCCTAAAGTTGCAAAGACTGAAGTCTCAAACCCAAAGAGATCTTCCTTGTTAAAGTTAAAACTCGTCCCCGCCCACCTAAAATGCCTTTTTTTAAACACACCCCCACATGTCTACGTCACTGTGTGGGAAGATGTGCATAACACAGCCCAAATGTTTACGCAAAGAAAGAAGGCATAACTTTTATTCTTGCTGTAGTATTGTTGCTGCTGCCACCATGTCATGGAGAAGCTGTGTTTTGTTGTGAAAGCAAAACTATACTTTGTTTGGCCTTCCAAAAGAGGACACAACTAGAAATCAGTAGTTAAGTTGTATTTACAACACTGTTCCTGTCAGGGTTCTGTCACTTCAGTCTAGTGTTATTCATGGTTTTGTGACAGAGCCCTGACACTCTCCTCATGTCATTGTTTTCATGTGAGCGCACGATTTCGAGACTGCTCGAGCCATGCGCTCTTGTCTGCGTGTCCTGTTTCATGTTGTAGTGTGGTGTTCGGATCCCGGCACTCATGTCTTGCTGAGTTTCGGTTTCGTGTCGGGGACCGAACACTCGCGCTCCATGTTCTGTCTTGTTGTGGTAGCGTGAAGTCTCAACTGTTGTCTTGTGCTATTGCACGCAGCTTAGTTTTTGCTGGCTGCGTGCTGTCTTGTGTGAACACGCGGTTATGAGCTTGCTCATTAGCTGCGTGTTTGTGTCTAATTCAAGCACATGGCTTGCGATGTGCTTGTGTTTTTGTTTTGTGTGAGCACATGGCTTTTGTCTTAGTTCCTATGTGCCATGTGCTCTCGTCAATCGTCTTTAACCCATCTTGTTACCTGGTTATTGATGACCCTCCTCATTAGCTCCCTATTTATTGCCCTTGTGTTTGCAGTCTGGTTGCTAGTTCGTTGTCAAATATTTGTCTGTGCACATCGTGTCTTGCCTTGCCAGTCAAGTTTTGTCTGTTTTCCCCTACGGGGTAGTTTTTGTTTGTTTATTTTATTATTATTACTATTAAAAAGCCCTTCTCTCTGCATCATTGAGTCCTCGCCTCATCCCTCTACCCGAACCCTGACAGTTCCACAACAGATCAACCCAAATATTCAGATGTGTGCAGCACATTTTACGGAGGACTGTTTCCTGAACCTGGGAAGGCTGTGCACAAAGGTTGTGGGGCAATTCCAACTTTGTAAGGACAGTCAAGAAGTTTCTGTGATTGGGATCATAGGGATCTAGTTGGCCTTTGTTTCTGGATTAGATCAGCAATATAAAATGGAGCTAAAACATGTAGAGATTTAAAAACAAATAATAGAATTTCATAGTTAATCCTAAAAGAAATGTGCAATATGGTAATATGATCTAATTTACGAGTGCTTGTTAGCAATCTTGCAGATGCATTTTGGACCATCTGTAATCTGTCTAAAACTAAAAGTACCATAGTATAGTGAGTTGCAGTTATCTAATCTTGAGACAATGAATGCATGAATACCTTTTTCCAAATCTTTCTGGGATAACAAAGGTTTAATCTCAGAGATCATCCTCAATTTGAAAAAGCTCTTTCTGAAGATTTAATTTATCTGCTTGTCAAATTTAAGTGCACTGTCAAAAGTTTTTATAATCTGTAATTAAGTCCCCACTGGATGCAACAAATGCCTCGTTTGTAATGGGTTTTATTGGTTTTGTCTTGTCACACTGGAATATGGCAGTATGGTAAGGGGCATAACACTTAGGTCACACGCTTTAGGCATTCGGCCAATCACAATGCACTGGATAGCTGGCCAATTAGAGCACACCTCACTTTTTAGAACGATGAGCTTTGTAAAAATCAACACATTTCAGAAAGGTGGGGCATAGAGGAGCAACAATAATGGACAGTAAGTGGAAAATACTGTGTTTTTTAACCTTAAACCGTATAAACACACTGCATTACACCAAATACACAATATAATGTGTAACACTTTATTTTGATAGTCCACTTTAGACATTCTACTAGCAGTAAGTAACTTTGCAACTACATGTCAACTAGCAGTTAGTAGAGTATTAGTAGACTGTCTGCTTAATATCTTCTAACACTTTCTTTGTCAACTTATTGTCAACTTATACTAAGCCTAAACCTTCCCCTAACACTAACCCTAAACCTACCCTAACAGTCTACTCTGAGAGTTAGTTGACCTGTAGTTACAAAATTACTTATAGTCAGTAGAATGTCTAAAGTGGAGTATCGAAATAAAGTGTAACCAAATAATGTTATTTTTAGCAATGCCATATAACCCCTTTAAATCTTACCACCATCCCAAAGGTTCAGACTTTTAAAAATAAATAAACAAACCCAGATTTTCAATGTGGTCCTAGACTTTTGAAGATCAAGATCATATACCTACATATAATAAGATCTATGTTTTGCACAAATATGCACTGTAAAATACATTACCTCCAGTGATATATGGTGTTATATGGTGTGTAGATCAAGCATGTATACAGTAGTTCTGTGTGTTTCATGGCAGGTATGTCCTTGCTGTTATCAATTAAATTAACAGTTAATTTACAAAACCTACAAGCAACATAGTCAAAACATGCACCAAAAAGCATGATCTCACTAGTTTGGGAGTTCCCTCAACCTCTAACAGTTCACAGAATGAATTGTCTTTTGTCCCATCTAAATATCTACCCACAACCAGCTGGCCTGGCAAAATAATTTGATTATGACCTTTTAGCAGATGGGTGTTACAGCCCAGAAATACTAAAGTTTTGAAGATGGAAGTTAATACTATCTGTGATGTGATCTTTAAATAAAACCAAATGATATACTGCTTATGCATACTGAGACAGAAATCAACATAAAAGACAAACTCATCATTGACTTCACCAAAGAGTGAAGATGGTCAGACTTGCTCAGAAACCAGTGATTTTCTTCAGCCTTTTATTATCAGCCTGTGCAGGTTAGCATTAGGTTATTAAGACAACTGACCAGGTTTCTGCTTATAAAAAAAAAAAAAAAAAAAAAATCTGGGTTGTCCAAACCCTTTATAGATATGATGTTTCTTTGGTCATGATTTATTGATAAAAGGTGATATTAGAAGTTGGCATGAAGCACAAGTTGCTCTCATATTTTCTACCTTATTTGTGAGATGCTGTATGGCAAGTGAAACAGCTTCATGAATTGGGGGGTGGGGGTGTTCATTTCAGTATGGCTCCTCTGATCGGATTATGCGTAGCTTTTCTCACAAAATGTCATTTTCTTTTGACACTTTGGATGTCAACATGTCAGGTGTTGTTGCAGGACACAAGCTGAAAGTCATTGCAGAAAACAGGATTGTGATGTTGTGAAGTTCAGGTCAAGCGTAAAATTTTAATAAACCGATAATGGGCCTGGTCTACACACCTCTCTGAATTTTGAGACTGGTGGAGATGGCAGTATGAAATAAAGTCATGTATATCTGCCACTGCCAAATAAAATGTATTTAGTTTAACGCCCCGGATGCACAAATTGGATCTAAATTGTACGATACACAGTGTGGACATTCAGTCATTTTGATCAGATTGTAAGTGAATACACACATAATCATATTTGACTGACAGTGGGAACATAGTTTATAAGATATCTTGTTCTTAGGCACTATGGGAAATCAGAAATGACAATGGCATTTAAGGCAACACACAAACATGTGTTTTTTTGGAAGAGCTGCTGTTAAATTAATGTTCATTATGCAATTTGAATCGTGGAAGCTGCTTTAAAACTGCATGGGCTTCCCCTAAAAAATCAGCAAAATGCAGCAGTGTCATTTATCTAAGAGGGTACTGTAGTTTGTGTCAACATGTTGAGAAATGGTCATACAAGAGTTTATTACCATGGTGATCAAGGCAAATTTCAAAGCGGTGCATCTGTTTTAAATAAGTCAATTCAAGAGTTTCATGTGGTTCAGTATGGAAGAGCTTGAGATGGCGTATGGTCTAATTTGACATTGAAAAATAAGTTAATATGAGGCTGTATCAGATATTAGAATGCATACTGATTTGCAGAATGAACCGTGCTGTGTTATGCAATGTGTTTGTTGGCTCACAGCTTTTTAACAGGACTTGAAGAACCTTGAGACACGAGGGAAGGGTCCATGTCCAGCAGGGAACTCTGATACTGCCAGCCCTGCTTCCAAACACATTGAGCTTGATTGTGGTTTTGTTATGTCCTGAATTCTTTGCTAATTGTTCGACACTGGTTTTCTCCATTTATTGTTATAATAATCTTAGCATTTCATCTTCAAGTGTTGACAGTTTTATTCATGTTATGATGTTAGACATCCTTGTAGCTCCATTAGTAAATCGTGGCTCTTAGCAATACTAAAGTAGTGGGGTTGAGCATATGATCTTTTCAAATATTTACTGTGGATGCATTTTAAGGCACTTCAGACAAAGGACATGAACAGTTATGTTACATCATGACAACACTTAGTTACTACGAACATATATTTTGAATTTACATACTGAATGGGTAAGAGAATTTGTGCACGTGTCAACATGCGTATGTGTTGGCGCTAGTTATTCTCTTGAGAAGCAATGTTAGGTCAGTGCATCCTCCCAGGCCAGGCCTTGTTTGAGGAAAGTAGGCAGTGAGTCATAAACACATCTCACTCTGTTTAAACACAGATGACTTAAAGTCTCCTGTTACTTGGATGAGTGCTCTCTCTCTCTCTCTCTCTCTCTCTCTCTCTCTCTCTCCTGTTGTTACTATGTTGCCGAACATAGAATGATTCACGAATAAAGTGAGTGCTACTTTGAAACTATAATTTGAAAATATATACAGAATGTAATTGATAACAATGTCCATCACAGTATCTTTGTCCTGCAGGAAATGTCCCCTGTAAAAGAGCCTTAGTTCCTCTGATGTTCTGTAGTGGATCACCTGGTGACATCTTAATACATCCTCTTTTATGAGGGTCTGCATGTGTTATTGAGGGAACAACTGAGAACAGGGTCCTGGACTGAACTGACACTTATTTATATAGCTGGGTGGTCTCCCCTTCCAGAAGAAGATTGTTAAAATAGTGGTTTATCGCGCCTTGATGTATTTGTAATGAGCACACTGTAGTGCTTGTGTTTTTCTTCTCTTGCTCACAAGTAGTGGGTGTCACTCGCAGACTTCATTGTCTAATGGAGGCTTTGTTTATTTCTCTGATTCTGTTTATTGGGAGGATTTTATCATGAAAATGTTCATGTTTTTGAAAGAAGTCTCGTATGCTGGCCAACACAGCATTTATTTGATCAAAAATAAAAACTGTAATATTGCTGTCATCTATTTCAGTATATTTTGCAATTAAATTCATTCCTGTGATGGAGGCTGAATTAACAGCAGCCATCTAATTTTGCTGATTTGGTGCCCAAGATACATTTCTTATCATTATAAGTGTTGAAACCAGTTGCTGCTTAATATTTTTGTACAAAGTGTGATACTTATTTTCTGAATTATTTGATGAATATGATGTATAAAAGAACAGCTTTTATTTGAAATACATGTAGAAATCTTTTTTAATACAAATTTTTTTTTTTACTCACTGACCCCAGTCTTTTGAATGGTAGTGTATATGTTGTGGCATTATAAATCACTTTAAAATATCCTTACCCAAACATCACTCTTATATTCGGCTGTACCCTACCTGCTTATGTAGTGTAGTCAGTACATCAGGCTTATGCCATAGCACATGATCATCACACAGCTGCAGGTGAGAGGAGAGCAGAGGAGAAATCAGCTGTCAAGTCTGTTTCGCCATTGAGAACATGTATTTAATGATGATGTGAAATATTGAAGTGTTTATAATAATTGTAATGGACCTACATACTGTTCATGTAGAAGATTTAAAGTGTCCTAGAGGAATACTGGAATGGAATTCCATTGTGAAAGTTTGAATGTTATGGTGCACTTTATTTCTGTTTTAATTTCCTACTTGATTTCCCTTTTTTCATTATTTGTAGATCATCATTTCCGGTCTTGGAATTTGATTCGCTGAGTTGTATTCATGAATATTTTATAGTACACTTTTTCTTTCTTTTCTTCTTCTTTTTCTTCTTCTTCTTCTTTTTAAATTGTTTTTGTCTTTTTAATTTTTGTAAATTATTAATTTGCAAGTTATGTCAACAGAACAATGTTAAAGTCGAAATTAGATAGAATTGTACGATTATTTGTAATATTTTAGTGTTATAAATGTTTTATAAATAACTTATGTGTGCACTCCAAAAACGTTATTGTCAATCAAATAGATTACCCTTCCTTAACACTCGAAATGACCTCTATTCTCTTCTTATCATGTGCTATGGTGTAAGAGCGGGACTATCGGGGCCTGTCTCGTTTCTGCCTCCTTTTTGTTAGCAACTTCCAACTTCCTGGATTTTATTTTGTGTTTTGGTTATGTTTGTGCACGTCAGTCGTCCGCAAAGGGGCTGTTGCACACTTTTGTGTTTATTTTATGAATAAAGTTTTGTTGAAATGTTTGCCGGTTCCGGCCTCATTCTTCCCGTACTACAAACTTTAATACAATGTACACATGTAACATAATGGGGCCCAGGGCCCATTATAGGTGGCCTCAGCAAACTTCCAGCGGAGGCCCGATGTATTAATATTTAGTTAGATTAACATAATCTTCTTAATATATATATATATATATATATATATATATATATATATATATATATATATATATATATATATATATATATATATATATATGTGTGTGTGTGTGTGTGTGTGTGTGTGTGTACATATATATATATATATATATATAGTATAACATACTAGCCATATTTTCATTGTAAATCTTCAGTTTCTCCAGTATGTTTTCAGTGAAGTTTAGTTCAGTTCTTTCTGGACTTAAACTTTTCTGTATGTGTAGAAATGAGACAGTGAAGTGACTAAGAAACATCTCCCACCCTGTACTTACAAGCTGACTTCATTTCCCTAAGCAGCTTTAGACCATGAGGTATTTTTGAGAGGCCCCAGTTCCCTCACCTAATGTCACTTTCCCAGCATCCATGACAAGAGAGGTTGGTCAGTATGACCACCAACTGTTTTTGAAAAAATTATAGTTTTACATTTGATCAGCCGTACTGAACCTTCTCAAAATCTGGCTGGAGTATGGTGTTTGTGTATGTGAATGTCTAAAGCCGCATGGGGTCTTCTGTTTACATGGCAAGGGGAATGGAAATATGTCTCTAAGCTGTCAAAGTTTAAAGGACAGGATTGCAAGGACCAGTGAGAGAGACAAACAAACAGAGAAAATTAAGCTTAATTTAATGGAGTCAATCATCTCCGAACAAGCTTCATTTGTCACTTGTGGGTGTGTGAGGGAGGGAGGAATAAGACATGATATTAGCTTATTTCCCACAATGTTTGCCATTGAATCACGATGCCAGACTTTGTAAATGTCTTCATTTTATGGCTTGTCTGAGTTTCTAAACACTAAAGATTTTGTTTGTAGCCAAGCTGGTGGCTGAGACCACAAATGTAGAAATCACTAAAGCCATGTTTTCTGAAGGAAATAAAATGTACACTATTACTGTCTGTCTTCCAATATCTGATTCATTTGTTGCATATTTTAATCTAGTGTTAAACTGAAATTCTTCTTTAAAAACTTTCTCTGGTAACTTTTACTCAAATATACAGTACTTAGTCATCATAAATAAGACTAGGCCACGAGTCTGTTGACAAGTTAATATCTGCAGAGCATGACCATCAAAGGACTCAAAAGTAAGAGTTTGTGATGATTGTTCAAATGTTAATCAGACCAGAGCCCATCCCTGAAAAGCTTCTCTGATGAGTAGATGAATAAATCCATTCATGGTAGAGTTAAAGATGACCCTCCTAGTGATGTTGCTGAAGACTTCTTGGAAATAACATAGTATATAGACCATTGAGTCTTCAATAAATCAGCAATGAGGGCAAATTACACCCACAAGGCAACTTACAAACATTTCTTATTTTTGGAGTGGACGCTTTTGAATGTTCATTGTCTAATTTGAATTGTCTTTCCTATATGCACATTGGTGGTTACTTTAAGACTGAATGGGCTTCCCCTAAAATGTCAAAATATCAAAAAATACATCAATGTCATTAATGAATATATAACGTAACTGACCGTTTCATGAGTGCTTTATGCACTGTTGACAGCACTTGTAATTTACAAGTACCACTGTACATGGAATGCTTGGAGATAGACAAACAATCAGTGGAAGTCTGTAGTGGCTCATAAGACATTATTTTAAGTCGGTTTGTAAAAATGTGCTTTATTTGTCAGTTTGAGAAGACACTTTTAGGTGCAATACTGAGATACAGTACATATAGAAAACATAAAATAGATCTCAATTCCTGTTTTACTGTGATAACATCTGTGCTTCCTTACTCTTAAAAAAAAAAAATAATAATAATTCTACATTCATCCTAATATTTACTTGAAGATGTATTATATTACTGTAGGGTGTTCCATTTTTTTCTCTTCCTAAAATGTTGAAGTTCAAAGAGAGATGAAGTGAAAAGCTAAATAAGAAAACATATTCGGAATTTATCCTGGAAATTATCTCCATGAGCTCAGTGAAACATCTTCATGTGAAATACTTGATGAAATGTTCAAAGTACATACACATAGCCCTGACAAAATACAACAATCCAATCTTTGTGCAGGTTATAAAAAGGAAATGTGTTTATGGTGTACTCACATCTTCAAAATCATTTCAGTTTACTGACTGCATGACCAAATTATTGGTCCTTTATGGACAGATGACTTAAAATGTTAACTTAAAGTTTCTTCTAAGTCCACTCATTAGTTACAGTTTGTTTTAATCTTAATTGTCTGAATGGCATGGTTTCCACAGACACACTTGCATACATTGCCTTCAAAAGCATTGAGTAATTATTTCCCATAGCCAAATTTAAAATAATGTAACTGGTTGTTACCCCTGTGTTTGTGGAATGTTAGATACAATGCTTCTCTGGAATGGTGTCAAAGTCTGAATTGGAGGTCAAAGACGCAGGAATGAATGGTGTCAGTGGAGTCACTAGGGTTGTGTCTGGTCACTCTCCCATGAATCAGAAAATGATATCAAAGTACAAGCTGCTGTAATTTAGCTGAGGAAACTAAAGTATATATATATATATATATATATATATATATATATATATATATATATATATATATATATATGTGAAAAAATATTCTACTGCAAAACAAATATTGGTAACTTGTGAAATCCACTCTCAAGGCAACCTCTTAATTACCCTTAATTACTTTACAGCCACATTGAAAGAAGCAAACAGGACCCTCCTGCAAGTGTGAGTTGTATGATAGATGTGACCAGATGGAGACCATGAACACAGCTTCACAAGTACTTGTCAATTTCAGGACAAGAAATGCTGTATGTTTCTGTGGACTATTACAACCAATTCCAAAAAGTTAAGAAATTTTGTAAAATGCAAAAAAATCAAGAATCTATGTTAATTCTCTTTAACTTTTATTTAACCGACAAAAGTGCAAAGAAAAGATGCTGGATACTAATGATACTGATTCTGGATACTGATGACTCCAATTCAAGATGTTGAGGCATCCATGTCCACTATGAAGGGCTTCTGAGGGTCTGGATGGGCCAGGGGTGGAGCCAGGGCAAAGGCCTGTTGAAGGGTTTCCATGGCAGTAGTGGCTTCGGGGCACCAGGACCAGGACAAAGACTTAGGCGTGCCTTTCAGGAGGTTGGTGAGAGGCGCTGTAATAGAGCTGTAGTTGTGAATGAAACAGTTATAGAAATTTGAAAACCTAGGAAGCACAGGAGTTCTGAAGCACTGGAGCGAGGCAGGAAACCTCAGCTGAATGTGTATGACCTCTGAGCGCTTAGATGGCATTGCATGAGAAACCTTGCTGAGGTGTTAAATATAGCCACATGGACTCGGGAGTTCTACAGAAAACCATTTTTACTTAACACAGTCTGCCTCTGCATCAGTAAATGCAACTTGAATCTCTGTTACTCAAGGGGAAAGCTATACATCAATTATATGCAGTGATGCTGCAGGTTCTCTGGTCCAGAGCTCATCTTAGAGAGTCAAAAATACAGTGGAAATGTGTGTTGTGGTCAGATGAGTCCACATATCAATTTGTTTCTGGGAAAAATAAATTCTCAGTTCCAAAGACCAAAGAGACCATCCAGATGTTCATCAGCAACAGATGCAAAAGCAAACATCTGTCATGATATAAAGGTGCAGCAGAACAAATGACATGGGTGACTGGCATATGTGGCATATATTGGAATTGTACAGAGACATATACTACCATCAAGATGACGTCTTTCATAGGATGCCCATGATTATTAGACTGAGACAATGCCAGGTCTCATTCTGCATGTGCTACAACAGTGTGGTTTCATAGACACAGAATGAATGTGCTGGATCAGTCCAGATCTGTTTCCTATTGAAAATGTATGACCGGTCATGAAAAAGAGAACCAGACAACAATGATCACAGACTGCTGAGCATCTGAAATCTAGTATTTGCTTGCAAAACTTTGACAATCAGTATCCTCAATTCCCAAACAATTAAACATTGTAATTAAAAGAAATGCTAATGTGAAAGTTAAACATGCCTCTGTTCCAATTTTTTTGGAGTCTGTTGCAGCCATCAAAATAAAAATGTGTTTATATTTACAAAATAAAATTAAGTTGGCCAATGAAAAAAATAATAGATTTATTTCTTTGTAATATATTTAGTTAAATAAAGATTACAGAAAATTAACAAATAACATATTCTTGATTTTGTAATTTCACAAAATGTCTCAACTTTTCTGCAATTGGGGTTGTAATAGTGTTAATACAGTTTATACTGTTTATAATATTAAAACAGCTTTGATTTTTCGCAGTACAAATATAATAAAACATCTATGAGATTTAAAATTATAAGTTGCATTAGGCATGCACAACAGCTAGTTACTAGTACATGAAGTAAAGGTTTGGCTGGTGTAACTTGCATTTGCTTGTCGGGTATTCACTGTATGGTTTTACCTTTCTTTTAAATAATGTAATAGATTTATGATTTCTTTGGTGAGCTTTCTTTGGTGTGGGTCTAAAAAAGCTTTCTTTGATGTTGATCCAAAATAGCACTATAGTGTATAGTATTATAGTAACATTGACATTTTAAAATACATAAATGTCTTAAACTATAAATGTGAAGCACATGTCAAATGGATTTTAAAGTTTGGTATGGGGGCTTCTGGTAAATTGAGGCCTTTCACACACAAAAAACACAACAAAAACTGTAATAATACGTATAATGATAACGTTATAAAAATCACTCTAACAGAATAGCAAAATCCACACCAGAACTATAACATAATACTGCTGGATGCAATTTCAAATGATTTTATGAGCCGATGAATGATAAAAACATTAACAGCTAATCAAAATATATCAGACTTTAAATTTTTTTGAATGCTAATATAGTTATCGTTAAAGTTAGTTTTTATTCTTGGTGTGAACAGGCCTTTACTCCTAAATATCCCAGGACTCAGGGCCCAGTATAAGCATTTAAGATTGAATATGTGCTAGTGTATACAATAGAAGTCACAGGCCACTTTTTAATATATACGATACTGTATTTACAAAAGGAAATGCATTTACATTTGTTTATAAGGTTTGTCTGTTTTATGTTCAATAGGATTATGCAAGAGAAGCTGTTTGGTCATTAAAGGGATAGGTCACCCAAAAATGAAAATTCTGCCATCGTTTATTTACCCTTATGTTGTTCCAAACCAAAAAGACTTTGGTTCATCTTCAAAATACAATTTAAGATACTTTTAATGAAGCCCCAGAGGTATCGCTTTGATTTTGCCAAGTAAGACCAACATCTTTTGTTAATCCTAGAACAACATTACTATGGAAAAACATAGCCGTAACCCTTTCCCTACCCCTAACCTAACCCCAATTTAGCCTTAAAACCAGAGGGAAATGATAGCTGAATAACAAAGCTGTAGAAACACCTTACCTTGTTTGTAAGCCTAAAACTGATATTTTCCTGATATAAATCTTCTTCCAGGATCAATAAGGATGTTGATTCAGGAACATTGTGTACTTGGTGAAATATACACTGTATAATACACTGTGTAAATATACACAATATACATACACTGTTTTGGTCCCATCCACTGAAAGTCCAGGTAACCAACATGTTCAAGATCCAAAAAGGTAATAAAGGTGTTGTAAAACTAATCCAAATCTAGACTTTTATTAACATATAAACACACATACGTAGATCGCATTATAATGGTAAGAACTAATCCTAAGTCTAAATCTGGCCCATCTACTTTATTTAATGCTTGATATCCTAACTGCGTCATTAATTTACATCTATTGCAGCTACATGTGCTCATTTCAATGTAGTTCCTGCTTTCCGCAGACAGGACAGTACAAATGAACTCTAGTCCACTTTATCTCCCAGATTTCTAATGGCTTTACTGTGCTTATGAAATGGTGAATGGAGTCAAATCTGACACAGTTGCCACACTCTGTGAACCTTGAGCAGAATGTTTAACAGTAAGACAGTATCAACATAGTCGTTGTTTGTAATTATAGGAGTTACATTATTGTGTTTGTATTATGCCTTGTACAGTTTACGTTTTTCCAAAGATCATGTTTCCCCAACATTAGTCAAGTTATTATTCAGCATGTCTGGACACAGACTGTGGTTGTTGTGAAAAGTGTCAACACCCTTGTTTCTTGCTGAAGCATGCATAATGTGCCTAATAATGTAACAATGTTATAACTGTTCTACATAATCACAAATATAGCTTCTAAGAGGGTTGCAAAGGTATATTTAAAATCAATTGTATAGCTTCCCTTTCTGCCCCTTGGTTCATCATCTGGTTTGAGATAATATTTAGTGCATTTACCATGCACTGTTTGACTGCCATTGACTGAGAATGTCTGAATGATGTGACATAAAAAGAATATTGTCCTTTTTGTCTTGGAAATAATGGTAAACTAGGGAGTTGCCAGGGTACAACCTAAAATATAGCTCTTCTTTTAGACAAAGTTCATTTGTATCTCTGTATTATGAAATTAGTCTGATTACTTGGAAAGTCCATAATATTTTTACTCACTTATGTTGCAGGACTTTTGGGAAACGTGCCATAGATGTTAAGTGATTGGTTAGATCACCTTTAGGTAATGGGTAAACATCCAGTTTAATTTGTCAGCGAGGAGCATAGAGATTCTTTCGGAGTTTCAACTGGATAACCATGTCCAACCATTTTGTGTAAATGGACGTGAATAATGGTCAAAGCACTGACCCGTGGGGTGAGGGTATGGGTGATGAGTGTGAGCTTTTCCGGGTGAACTTAAGATGTTATCTTGGAAGGAAATTAGACAAAAAAAAAGCGCTGACCCGGAAATGCCCTTTCTTGGCTAGATATTAACTGATAAGGACTAATGAATTGCTGTCTGTTCCATATTCTGTTCCATGTTCCATATCTTCCATATTCTGTCTGTTGGTGTATTGAATTTTGCGTTGAAGAATTTAAGTTCAGTTGCTGCCTTGAAATTTTAAGTATAAACAAATTTGCTGTACATGCTATTTTTAAATACTTGTCTAGTTGAATCCTGTATATCTTTAAAAAAAAAACTAAGATGAAATGTATTCTTTTGCATGTTTCTCTAACACAATCTGTCTATCTGTATGTCTGTCTGTCTATTACAGTGGTTACACTATATTTAATTAGAATAAATTAAATAATTACAAAACAACAAAGTACATATCAAAGTAATTAAAATTGCAGCGTGAACCCGTCTCAAAGTTCACTGGGTCACTTTATAACCTTGTGAACGGTTGCTCTCTGTTGTCATCTAGTGATGTAGTAGTGCGTTTTCCCCCGTGTGGAGGTGCAACTGTCCGATGCATGGGATCCAATAACTGTTGAGATTAAATTAATGCAGGAATAGCCTAATTCATTACTTGTAGTAAATTGTTAACATGGAAATAAATTATGGATATTGTGTCATGTGAATATTTTTCAATTTGCCAGATTTAATACTTTATCTTTTTATTTAATTCTAGTAATTTTGCTGTTTATGATCACGTGATCTATAATTCGTGATTCATTATGAAAATTAGGTTAATTTGAGTTGTTGGGACTTAAACCTGACGGATTTTTTTTGTTTCTTTGTCTGTTAGAAGGAGCCACATTAAGACGATTCAAAAGATAGACTTGATCCAAAATAAATTAATATACAGTGATTTAATATTTGAGGGGAAAGAGTTATTGGCTACAACAGCATTCGTTTCACTGCTATATGGTTAACATTCACTTAAATTCGGAGTGAGTAGGGCAAAGTGAAGCTCTCTTTTCGTCTATTTAGATGTGCTTGCATTGTGAGTGTGTGTGTGTCCTTGTCTAATCTAGTCAGGGCACATGTGACGTGTGTCCCAGTCACTTTCCCCGCACCTCCCTTTTGCTTTGGTGTCCACTCACTTTTTCGGGTGAGCAGTGAGCCCCTCCTCTAAATCCCTGACGAAGTTATTTAGGGTGTAAAATGGATTTGAATTTGCTGTTAGCGTTCACATTTTGTGTCCAGACCACAGCAAGCAACATACGGTCCAGAGAGAATTATCAAACTGAGGAAAAGGAGAACAATTTTTTTTTCCTTATTAGGACTCGTATGAATGTTTCATGTGGACTCACTGTGACCTGGGATTAAGTCAGATTAAGGATTTTCGTTTGGAATTATAAAAAGGTACAGTATTTCATTCATGATTTTGTAATGCAGTCTGTATGTTATGACATTGTCGTCAGTCAGAATGGTTCAGTTATTGCAAAATGTATGAATGCACATCACGACATAATGATGAAATTTAAAGAAATAATTAAATGATTAAAAATACTTGATGTGGTTTTTAGCGATTGTTTTTTAGCCTTCGTCGTATTGTTATTATTATTATCATCAGTATCGTCATCATCACCATCACCAATATTTATTGTTCCAATTATTATTTTATAGTATTTTACAATATGAAGTAGCCTAAATAATATTCAGCAATATTTTAAATGAGACACAGAGATATTAAAAGTCCCCATGACCTCACTCAATACAGGAGTAGAATTATCCAAAGTGAACCAGTAAACTGATAAAGCAGTGCCAAAGACTCGTTAACAATCGTTCACATCTCTGATGCTGACCATAATTGGGCGTGACTAGTAAAAGCTTCCAGGTCCGTTTAGGGCATCTAGTTTAGAACAAGCAGTTCTGAATATCTATTCGCAGATGTTATTATTACAGAGTGAGGAACTTCCAACTGCAGCGCAAGAGCGAAATCCTAGAGCGCGCAGCAGACATTGGTACAGCGCGTGTGTGAATGAAAAATGATGATGTCTCTGAAATCAGACTTCTTCGATTATAATGAGAATTTTAATGCATCATGTAATTCTTTGTAATCGTTTCCTTAGTAGATACAATTTCGTCTAGTGGAGAGTATTTCGACCCCACGTGTCCGTTTCTTTTTTTTTAATGAAGATTTTTTTTATACTGTTGCTGTGTTCCTGCATTGTAACATTTGCTTCCATCTATTTTTGTCACAATGATTTCTGCTATTTATACTTGGTTTTTATGAGATTTGAGTAATGAAATTCAGAGTGGTCAAAAGTGCGATGACATCACCACTGCGCGTTTCACCTCTTTGATCGTTGAGGCGGCAGTTAAACTTCAAATGGCACGTTTAAAAAGCTGACTTTTTCATACTGTAACAGGCTCGGAATAAACAATAAAACGTTCAATTAAATGCATGAAATCCTATGAAGAAAGAAACAAAGAAACCTTAATTATCACGTAAGTCATGTACTTTTAACTTTCACACTGCACTTAAGTTTTGGGTTGCTTAATGTTACTTTCTTCATATGGTCAGTGGGATGTCTCGTAAGCCCCAATTTGTAGTGTGGTGGTGGCAAAAGTTTGTGCTTCACCCCCCGCAGGGGATTATAGCAATTGAATACTCAATTCCGCCTCCCACCCCCTGAGAGGAAACACTGTGTATGACCACCACATCGCTTTAGTCAGATGATTAAAGCCTTTCAGCATTCATGAGTCTTAATAGATAGCAAATGTTATTCAGCTCTGTATATACAACTAGAATTAAAAGACTTGTCAAATGATTCAATGATTCTTCTCTTCACCTCCTAGACTGGAAGATGTTGCTGAATATAAAATGCATACTGTGGTTGATTTGCATATACCAAACTACGACTGAATCTGGTAAGTTTTTTTTAAAATTTATTTATTATTTTGTTTTTATTTATTTAACCTATATATTAAGGTGTTTATCTGTAATTATACATCTCTACATGTTCAGGAGTTTAAGAATGTAGGGGTGGAAATTTGATTTATTAATATAAGACTGGTGTTTGCAAGTAGTGAAACAGACCTTAAACTCCCATTCCCACAAACTATTGTCCCCCAGCTGCCTCTAATGGTTTACTTCCAGGCACCTATACCTTTTAATTAGGATGTTCTTGTAGTCTGGTGCAAACAGATGGCTTGTCTTCATCACTCTGAGAGGCCATGCTCTCACACGGAGGTGTGCTACCCTGAGGGGTAATCCCACCTGTCCAAAGCATTTCTCACATTGTTGGTTCAAGTATACAGTGATTTTCTTTCAGTTATGATCCTTTCAGCGTCCTCCTTTTAAGGTTATCTGTCCTTCTACAGGAAAGTATTCTCTGGTGTGCTCACCCGTAGGCTTCACAGAGGCAGTAAAATAATTCTCTGCTCAATTATCATAAACACAGTAAGGCATAATTTCCTGTGCTTCGCGGTGGATGCAGCTGTGTGTATAATGTCTCATGCCTTTCGTTCTCTCAGATTCTAGCACGTTATTGGTGATGCCTCCTGTCAGCGGCTTGTTGTCCGGGAAAGTGACCCTTCCATGTTTCTTCTCAATCAACCCCACTGTTGGACCTCGAAACAGAAATGCCTCCGGAACAGACTACCTGCGCATCAAATGGACCAAAATTGAGGGGGGTGTTGAATCGACTGTTCTTGTCACCCAAAACGGCGTCATTAAGATTGGTCCAGGGTACAGGAACCATGTATCTGTGCAGAGTCATCCAGAAGACATTGGGGATGCTTCTTTGACTATGGTGAAGCTTCGGGCCAGTGATGCTGGAACATACCGCTGTGAAGTGATGTTTGGGATTGAAGACACACAAGACACAGTCAGTTTGAATGTTGAGGGTGAGATTTTTCTCAAATACATTTTTCGTTTTTTTGAATGTGTCTCATATTCTTTCAAATTTGTCTTGTCTTTTTAGAGACACCATTGTTGTATCTAAAGCACATATGCTGCCAATATAGGAAATTCCTTAAAGCTAATTGATCAATTAAAAGTCCCACAAACACAGATTATCTAAATTGTTGAGGGATTTTAAGGTTGTTTTGGACTCTCCCAGATTACAGTTACAGTGTAAAAAGTCACATTCATTCCAATAAACTTTGCCTCTCTTAATGTCTTCCCTCTGTTTGGATATACTGTGATGGCAGGACACATCTTTTATGGGCTGATTTATGCTCAGGCCATGTGAAAGGATGGGATGGGTCAACCCTGAACTGCTTTGGCTCTAGAACTGCAGCACCACCCTACTCTTAGCAAAGACACACTGCCGTTTTAATTAGATCCATTACTCATTTAATTTGAATTTGTTCCAAAGTGACAATTATGGGGTGGATGGAATGTCCCCATATTCAAATGAATGTCCCAACACTGCTTGCTTTATTAATTTGTTTATAAGCAGCTTGCAACTTGCAAAAAACAAAACAAAAACAAAACAACAACAACAACAAAAAAAAAACAGTTTCTATTAGTCTTCATATTTATTGTGGTCACTGACAACAATGATTGTAATACAATATGTCTGCATTTAATTGAAAATGTTACTGGATGGAATGGTCTTTGTTAGAACATGTTCATTATTGTTTGTTTTACTTCTTTTGAACAGGCGTGGTGTTTCACTACAGGTCAAAGGTCAGCAGATACATTATGAACTATGCACAAGCTGTGCAGACCTGCAGCGATGTTGGAGCTACCATTGCTACAGCAGAACAGCTGAGAGCTGCTCATGAGGATGGATTTGATCAGTGTGATGCTGGTTGGATAGCAGATCAAACAGTGAGGTTAGAAGCATCACACACACACACACACACACACACACACACACACACACACACACACACACACACACACAAACAGTCTGTACTTCTATTTCCTCTATTGGCAAACTCATTAATAAGTTTTAGACAATATGTCAACATGTTGATATAAAAAGGAAATTGCAAAGGCTGTACTACTTTTTTAGTCATGAGAAACTTTTTCCTCTGTGTGGATTATTTCTATCTGTAGATATCCAATCACTAGACCAAGGCCAGGCTGCTTTGGAAATCTACCTGGAAAACCTGGTGTCAGGTCATATGGCAAACGCAGGCCCACAGAGACCTTCGACGTGTACTGCTATGTGGATAAACTCGAGGGTACGGATTTTACTATACATGCTATTTTTTTTTTCCAACATTTGTTTTTATTTTAATTTAAATTTTAATAATATTAATAATAATAATAACAACAACATCAACAAAAAAAACGGCAACAAAAAACCCTTGTTGACAAGGCCAGCAGTTCTGTGGTTATGTGAAAGAGCAGTAGTTTATCTATTTTATTTGCTCTATGCTGACATATTTAATGTGGTTCTAAACTGCGGTTAGCCAAAAATGAGTATCGACCATTTTGGCTGTGGTATTAAACATTGAAGTGTAAGCTTTCAATATTTTAGCTGCCACAAAAGAGAAGGTTTTTTTATGTTTTTAATTTTTAAGCAAATCTGTCTCTTTGCAGTTCTATTTTCAGTGAAAGCATGTTTTGACAAATGTACGCTGACTTATCAGACCAAGACAAAAATCACGCAAGTTACATACTTATATTTAAAGTCGCATTTTCAGTTACTAATAAGGATGTGAAAATGTTAATTGTAGAGAATTCTATTTCTTACAAAACTTAAGGATGACCCAAAAATGACAAAACAAAGGTTTTCTCATAATTTGTCAGGAGACTTGTTATTCTTAATATGTGCTAAGTTCAGCTCCATGTTATAACAAAGGCATGAAAAACATCTAACATCAGTAACAAATGGAAAATGAATTCATGAAATTAACACTCTTTTGTATTGTATGTTGTGGTCTTTAATATGTCTCACTCCCTTACGAAAGAAGATCTGGGTATGTCTTTACTGTTCTGCTGTTAATTACATAGACATCATAAAAACCTCAGTTCTAGCTTTTGACAGCAACACCCAAGACTGGGCGAAAACAACTCCCCCTCATTTTTATTTTCATTTGATTCACCACAGCATTTGCTTATGGAAAACAATTCTCTCTTTTTTGAAAACTGTTTAATGAATTTGCATTTGTCGTGATATTAGGGCTTTCCCCCTCCACCCAATATCTGGATTTTCATTCATTGACTGGCACTTTGAAAATACTTGTTAGCAATCTCAAAATTCAGCTTATTTCAGATATAATATTCAGTGTTTATTTTTTTCTGTATTTTTTACTTCAGGTAATGTTTTCTTTGCGCCCACAATGCGTAAGATGACCTTGGATGAGGCCAAGGCTGAGTGTGAAAGCATGAATGCAGAGCTGGCCTCACCTGGTCAACTCCACGCTGCCTGGAGACAGGGCCTGGACCGCTGTGATTACGGATGGCTGTCTGATGGCAGCGCTCGCCACCCTGTCTCCATACCCAGAAGTCAGTGCGGTGGTGGTCTGCTGGGTGTCCGCACCATGTACCGCTACCAAAACCAAACAGGCTTCCCAGATCCCAGTATGAGGCTAGGAGCTTACTGTTTCAAAGGTAAATGCACTGAACTTATTAATTGTTTATGGTGTAGTAAATTAACACCTGAATGGTTGCGAGAACAGCCAATTTACCAGCTCTTTTGACGTCACTTCTCTTAGTATGCGTATTATGGAGCCCTCACCCCATTACACACATAAACATGAGTTCCACATTTACTGTGAATGCCTCTGAAGGGCAGTAAATCAAAGCAGAATATTAGTCAAAGTGCACAACTTTTTGTTAATTGAGGTACGCCTGGTGTGGAAAAGTTTACATGAGAGTTGCTCATTCTCAAGTGATTCACTGACCTCACTCTGCTGCATTCTGGGTTGCCGCCCGTTTCTAAGGAAACTAAACTGGGCTTGGTTAACAAGAGGGTTTAAACATCCAGAGGTCCGTTATTTCACTGTAGTGCTTTGTGGCTTGATGACAGATGCTTGTCAGACTTTGCCTTTCGGTGTTATGGGTACTCAAACTTCAGAAAGACTTGATGATGTTCCCATCAGTTTTGATGACCTCATAACAATATTATGCAACCGGGGGAACGGTCTTGAAAGATAAACAGCACTGAGACTTGTCAAAGTCTATGGCCATTTTGGTTACGCATTTGAGCAAATATTTTCTATGCTGGTAATAGGCAAATCAACTAGTGATGGATTTTGCTTATTGATATCATAAAATTTGCACTGATATATATATATATATTAGCAGCCAAATATTGGATATTTACTTGTGATAATTTTGCATCCTGATTACTTTTGATTTTATCTGATTCTCACCTAAAATTAATCTCTGAAAACAATAAGAATTTAATAATTGTTAAATGTAAATGAATATAAAATTTTTATGTTGTACATTATGTTTTTATGCCTAATATCACTTGTTGGATTTAAATGCCTGATTTTATTTTGTAGTCTTTTAATCGTTATTATAAAATTAGCTGTTTATCGCTTTTCACCCTAACATTATAGTAGTTATTGAGGATAGTGCATCCCAGATATCAGCTGACACCTTCTTGAAAAGACCAAATTCCCCAAAATAATTTCTAAGATTATTTACGATAACAACATATTTAATTCAGTCAGCAATAAAATCTTACAACGGTATTATTGATTTTCCTTTTTTAGCTCAAATCTTGATAATACTGCTATGTTGAGCTTTATGTTTTCTCTGTTGCATAACATAAATTTTTCATAACAAAGCACAAGCCTACAACCATCAACAAAGATGAAAGAGTGCTTAGGTATTACCTGCTACTTTTCTTTTTCTGCCTTTTTCCGCTGTCAGACTTTCATTCCTTCCTGTCATTTGCACCAGCGCTTATCTGAACAGACATGTGGATGAAGGAGAACGCTACTACCACAGCTCCAAAAACAGTGGGTGTCGCTAACCCCTGACCTGGGGGGTTTATCTTTTCTACTGAGGCTAATTTAGACAACCTACCCCATGCTAGGCAGGGCACTCACCCAGAATGACAGCCAGTGACTGCTGTGATAAGTAATGGACCTGGGGTTAACCCTAACCCTCGACACTATGACCTTGGTGTTTGTTTGGTCTGTTTCAACTCCGTCAAGCCTCGCTGGTCCAACAGGCAATTAAGTATGTTAAATTGTCTTCTCTTACGTGGTGGATTTGGTTCTCATGTTCTTCTGCCATTTGATGACCAT
The DNA here is from genome assembly GCF_963082965.1 of Carassius carassius. NCBI lineage: Eukaryota > Metazoa > Chordata > Actinopteri > Cypriniformes > Cyprinidae > Carassius > Carassius carassius. The sequence goes on along the minus strand of NC_081758.1, from coordinate 19,439,217 downwards.
GCATGTTTAATATAGTGAAGGAGCTGCATAAAATCACAGGCTAATCAGGCTGGATTAGGATGACAAATGTTGTGTTTTTGCCTCTCACCACACCTTGCTACACAGTAGCATCCCATAGACCATCAGACAATGCATCATGTGGATGATGGACATTTTTCTTACCGTTTTTCTCAGTCCACATCATCTAGTCCCTTCACACATCATAAAAGCAGTTTCTAATTATTTTGAACAAGTTGAAATTGCTTCGGTACATTCATGCAATTGATTATGTATATTTATCTGCAGTTTCCTACATTTTCACTTGCTAATGTCATGTTGCTCAAAATGTAATATGTAGTCTTTGCAATAGTTTTACCCCCCATGTTACGTCTAGTCTTTAGTTCATCGTATAAGTCATTAAATGCAAAATAGTTTAGTTGTCATAAACTTTCAAAGCATATTTTCTCCACATTTCTATTGGATCTTTTGAAAAATTACCATGGATTGTGGAGGTAAATCTTGACTTTAGACATTATCCATCAGCGAATTGTGGCATGGGCTAAAGCTAGAAATGGTGATTCTGCCACTGACTGGTCCATTTTCAGACAACTAAGAAATAAATGTACCTCTCTTATCAAAAAGGCTAAATCATAATATTATTTATCAGTCACAAGTGAAAACCTCAATAATCCACAGAAATTTTGGAAAGTCATCAAGTCTCTTTCTGTGAATAAAAGTAATGAAGTCCTGCCAAAATTTGTCTTAAAAAACTCTCTCCCAGTCTACGACAGAGTTGATGTCTTAAATTGCTTTAATGAGCATTTTGTATCAGTTGGTTCTCTGTCCGAGTCGACAGGAGTAGTCGCTGTCACTCCATGCACATACTCCTCAGTGTTTTCTGGAGAGTCTTTTAATTTTGTTTCTTTTACTGTGCAGCATGTGCATGGAGCTCTTAAAGCATTAGATCACAGAAAACCTCCTGGACCAGATTTAATAGAGCCTTACTTTTTGAAAAAGGCAGCTGATTTTGTTGCAGAGCCCCTTACAATTATTTTTAACCTGTCAATTCAAAACAATGAAATACCATCAGTTTGGAAGTCAGCTTTTGTTACTCCCTTGTTTAAAGGAGGTGATCCAGCAGTTTTAACTAACTATCGGCCTATATCTAATTTGTGTGTTTTGTCAAAAATTTTAGAATCCCTTGTTTCAGACCAAATAAAAAAGTTTTTATACTCAAATGAACTCCTTTCTAAACTGCAGTCAGGCTTCAGAAAAAAGCACAGTACCATCACTGCTGTTACAAAAGTAATTAATGACATACTTGTCGCTCTTGATAGAAAGCAATTATGTGCATCACTTTTTCTTGATCTGTTGAAAGCTTTTGACACAGTGGACCATGCTGTTTTAAAGCAAAGGCTTCTTTGTCTGGGATTGTCTGATTGTGTAGTTTCCTGGTTCATGAATTATCTGAGTGACAGGACTCAGTGCATTAAATGTGATGGTCTATGTTCTGCATTAGTGAAGGTCCACAAGGGGGTGCCACAAGGCTCAATATTAGGTCCTCTCTTGTTTATTATGTATATAAATGAACTAGGCCACAATGTGTCAGATGCTAATATGCATTTCTATGCTGATGACACGATTATTTATTGTTTTGGATCGTCCCCAGCTAAAGCGGTTGAGTCTTTGCAGAAAGCTTTTGATGTGGTTCCACGTATGCTTATGCAGCTTAAACTGGTTCTCAATGCTGATAAGACCAAACTGATGCTGTTTAGTAATACTAAGAAGGTTTCTCAAGCTCCTCCTCCTGTGTTCACTTTGACTGGAAGTGTCATAGAGGTGGTTCATTCTTATAAGTACCTTGGTATCTGGCTTGATGATGCTCTCATTTCTCTCATTCTCATATAGACAACCTTGTGAAGAAAGTCAAACTTAAACTGTCCTTTTTCTTTTGAAATAAATTTTGTTTTTCTTTTAAAGCAAAAAAGCAGCTAGTCACTGCAACATTTTTATCTGTCTTAGATTATGGAGACCTGGTGTATAGGACCGCTTCAGCACAATGTCTGTATAAGATTGACACTGTTTATCATGCGTCTCTGAGATTTATTACAAATTGTAAAAACTTGACCCATCTTTGTGAATTATATTCCAGAGTGGGATGGCCATCATTGTCCAACAGGAGATCAGGGCACTGGCATACTTTTATCTATAAGGCCATGCTTGGTCTTTTGCCATCCTACATCTGTAGTTTAATCACATGGAGAAGTGTTGGTTCTTATTCATTGCGATCAAATGATCACTTGCTGCTCTTTGTTCCATTTGCCCGTACAGAACTGGGAAAAAGGGCTTTTGTCTACTCCTTCTGCATGGAACTTTTTGCAAAAAAACTTGAAATTATCTGAACTTATTTCCTTAAATGCTTTTAAGTCCAGATTGAGAGAACCTGAAATTACCTGTTTAAATTGTAAATGTTTTTAATTATTTGTATTGTATAACTTTTATAAATGTAATTGACTGTGTTTTTGCTGCCTCCTGGCCAGGACTCCCTTGAAAAAGAGGTTTTTAACCTCAATGGGACTTTCCTGGTTAAATAAAGGTTAAATAAAATATTTAAAAAATGAAGTAAAATGTAGATCATGCCAATTATAAACCAGTTCTCTGAAATAGCTCAAAGTTGAATCTCATTAATCTTTACAGTTTTTCTCAGTAGCTTTGGTACATTTCTTGAATCGTCCCTGACATTTGCAAAACAGTAAGTGCATTTCTCAAAACAACTCGTACAAATAGCAAAACATCATGGATTACCTGCAAGAGCCAGTCTCTTGCTCAAAATCCTTAGTTCATCTCTCAAAAATAAATATCTGTGTCAATGAACATGTCAGTGCCATCAGAATGACAAGTCCTTGTGTCATAGTTTATGGATAAGACAGTCAAATTGCTTAGTCATGTTGTCAATATAACAGTGTACTCTGAAGGAAAGTTCTGATGCAAACTACTGTATTGAACAGTATGCCATATGCTTATGTATGCCATATATCCAGGACCATTTCAAAAGTATGTAGGATTTTGATTGAAAGAGACTGGATAGAATTCCCAGTTTCACATTTACTTGTGGTCTGACCAAATTTCACTTTGGTTCATTTCTCAAATCAGAAATTAAATTCTCAAAACTACTTGTACAACCTCCACACCATCTAGTCATTTATACACATCATAAAACCAGTTTCTCATTCTTGTGAACAAGTTGCGATTGCTTTTGTACATTTATGCAATTGATTATGCACATTTATCTGTGGTTTGCTCCATTATCAGTTGCTAATGTCATGTTGCAACTATTTTGGATTTAATGACTTATACGATGAACTAAAGACTAGATGTTTTGAGGGGTAAGACTATTGCACAGAAAACTATATAATACATTTTGGGCAACATGACATTAGCAACTGATAATGTAGGAAACCGCAGATCAATGTGCGTAATCAATTGCATGAATGTACAAAAGCAATCGCAACTTGTTCAAAAGAATGAGAAACTGGTTTTATGATGTGCTAAGGGGCTAGATGATGTGGACTGAGAAAAACTGTAAGAAAAATGTCCATCATCCACATGATCCATTGTCTGATGGTCATGATGTGTATAAATGACTAGATGATGTGGAGGTTGTACAAGTAGTTTTGAGAATTTCATTTCCGATTTGAGAAATGCATCATAGTGACTGAGAAAAACTGATTGGAATGCATACACAGTGGACACCACACTAGTTCAAAATTCTGACATTCGATGAACATCCAGGAAATGATCAGGATCAACAGCTGAGAGGTGTAATAGGAGTAAGGATGCATGGTGGAAAGGTGCAAAGGCAAAACAGGTAAAAAATAGGAGCATATCAGATGAAATTAGGGCCACTGTGGACCATGCTGACAACTCAACTTAGCATTTTGACTTGATCTTGTTTGTGAACAATGACACAGACTATGTATTCTGATAGCGCCGATATGTTCACTGGCATATATATTTATTTTTGAGAGATGTACTGAGTAAGATTAAGAGTAAATTACACGCTGTTTGTACGAATTGTTTTGAGAAATGCACATACTTCTTTGCAAATATTAAGGATGAAAAAAAAAGTACCTCATGGCTGACATCAGTTGAATAAAGAGAGCCTATAGATAATGGAGAACAGCTGGAGCCTTAGTTGCTGGCTTTTTATATCTGAAGATTATGTTTTTTTGTGAATTCAGGGTAATTAAAAGCCATTTAAGCATGTAAAATGTTTGTGTGCATGGAAATCAATTTGCAAAACAATTGTTAGGTTGTTGTAACCATTCTGACACCATTCATCATTCATGAAAGAAATCCACTGAATGGTTTAAAGCCAAGTTAATCTGAGTTAATCTGATGTGCTATTCACGCCAACCTTTATATATGTAAAATCGTGCACTGCATATAATTAAATGTTCAAAGAGCTGTCTGTACATAGAAAGTTGTGCAAAAACGATCATGTTCTTATTTTCCTTTTTATGGAGTTACAGTAAAAATCATTTTCAGATTGAAACAATTTGACAAGCTTTATCACCCAAGTATGTTGCAACATTTGTTAGAAATATAGGCCTCTCTGGGATTGTATGATCAAATCATCGCCTTTCAGCAGTACTGGGATGATGTTTCATAATAATTTAATTATAATAATCATACAATCAAGCATAATGTCCCAAGAGATGACATTTGGAAGCTGCTGTGAAAATTGAAAGATTCCCATGGCAGAGATTTGTCCAAATTTGTAATTTGGATATCAATTCTGCTTGGTTAATGTAATAACCATGTAACAAAAAAAAACAAAAAACAAAAAAAAAAAACAACATAATATTTTAATACTTCTATTATTCCTAAATAAAATAAAATAATCATCTATATCAACAAGGCTGTATTCATTTGATCAGAAATACAGTAAAAACACCAATATTGTGCAATATTGTTGCTATTTAAAATTACTTACTGACGACAGTTTTTTTAACCGCAATGTACATTATATTTATCTAACAAATAAATGTTTTGCTTATATGTGTTATTTGAATATATAATTTGCATATAATTGTAGGATATTTTTTGCCTTTACCTTTTATCTGAAGCATTAAACAAGAAGTTGCAATCTTGTTACATTCTTCTTCTTCTTCTTTTTTTTTACTGTAGGTTCTAAGCTTTTATTCAACCATTCCTCCTGGGTGGATATAACAGTTCATAGTGGTACCACTATGGAGCCCACTACTGCAATCTTTACCACAGGCCAGACTCTCTCCAGTCTCTCTCCTGAGGCCAGTCCATCTCATGAATCACAGGCCACCTCTGATGATGACCTCTCTCCAACAGATGCCCCTTCTATGTTTTCTACAAGCATGGCACCACCAAAGACAAGCCACATCCCTGACAGACAAGAATCCCTTATCACACCTCTTGCAGCATCAGTCAGTGCAAAATCTGAGGAAGGCTTTCTCACAACAAAACTTCCAGATTTTGATATTAGTGATTTTGACACTGAGAAGGGTGTTGATCAAGCAGAAGTCCGTGGAGATGTGATCCGTGGAGAACTTACTACTGCAGTTCCCACAGCCATAGAGGAATCCATAGAGGAGACAGAGGACAAGAACATCATTAAAGTAAATACCGTTCTGCCTGATATTTTACTCTCAGACACTCTAAGTACAAAACCGATGTTTGCAGTTGGCAAAACAGAGGAGTCTATCCTGGTTGGAGTTACAAGAGACAGCGTTTTAGAATCAGAGGCCACTGAAGTCACAGTAAACACTGAAAAATCTGGACACAAAACTTTATTGCCCTCTCTTAGTGAATCCATCACAAAATCTCCAGCACAGATTCTGATGCACACAGCTGGTCAGACCAGTGCTGGTAAAGGTAAGGCTGAATCAGATGCTTCCACACAGTCATCTTTTACACTGGCAACAGAGGCCACTTTTCTTGTGAGTGCTAAGTCTACTGTGTTCTCGGAGTATGAAGATGAGACTGGGGTTGGTGTTGTTATGGTGAACCCCCCACCTCTGTCTACACAGAGATCTACCAGCCCAGAACCTGAACCTCCAGAGACCTCCAGTGGAGTTACCATCAATGATTCTACAGTTACATCAGCTGTTTTAATGCAAAGCTCACAACCTGGAGAATCTATAGCAACTACAAGAACCTCCAAATCTACACAGAAGGCATCTCAAACATTCACCAGCTCTTCAGAAAGCAAAACTGTTGAACTGACTGGCCATGTTACAAAGTCACTGGGTTTGACAACACCCAGTTCAGCTACAGTTGCTGCAGGAGCAGCAAAAGCAACACCTTCATTTATTGACCATGAAACATCACATGAAGAAGCTACATCAGACCCTTCAGAGGCATCCAGGGAGACACTAACAGAGGCCATGGACACCACCACTGATTCTGATCACACATCAGGTAAGATTTTTTCCTCTGAGGTTTCCACATGCTTTCTGAACAAACTGGCTTAAAATAGCCTATCAATCTCATTGATAATTGATATTAAAGAGATGTGCAAGGCAGGGCCACGTTGTATTATGTTTAAACATTATTTTATATAAATGTGAGCATGTAACTAGGGTTGGGTATTGTTAAAAAAATGTAGATATCAATACCGATACCAATAATGATACCTTGATTTCGTTTTCAACTCAGTTTGAAGCTGAAGTTTTTACTCAAAACTCAGTTTAAAACAAAAATGCCCTAGATGTAGCCTTATATCCATGGACATCCTTATACACTTCAACCTCCACGTCTCTGGATGTAACCAGTGTGATTTAACTTGATGCCTCACTAGAGCCAATCACCAGTATTTGTTTTAGGCACATTAAGCATCCTGCATGTTTATTGGCGCACTGATAATGACGAGATTAACCCCTTAGGTATTAGGGCTGAAACAATAATTTATAATAGTCGTTTAACCTAATGTAAGGGCCTGCAATGATGTGGTTCACCTCAGTGGTCTTGCTTTCAGTTAGAATTACAACTTGATTTTCTGCTATAACGCTGTGTGGAGCTAGTTAATGATACAATCATTTTATTAGTGAATGCAAAATAAATAAATAAATACAAAATAGTTTGGTTTGCATTGATTACAGCTCCAGCTAGCTCACCTTAATCAACTTTTTTGATTAATATAGCACTATAGGGTGTTTTAAGAGAGCTAATGTGATTTTTTTTATTTGAAATTTGGTACCGAACGACAAGACATTTGTCGATACTCGATGGTATTGAGGCAATTTGGTTTGTGCCTAAAACACTCGATACCCAGCCCTACATGTAACATGAAATGAAAAGTATATGTTCTTACTTTCTGTGGCTCTGTGGTTAAGTGTATAGTGTAATGTTTGTTTTTCGGCACAGAAAGAATAATGGTCATCATTTATCATTATACATAAATTGACATTAAAGGCAGTAAAACTGCTAAGTATATATACCAAGAAGAACAACTGTAAAGATAATAACTGGCATTCTGTTTAGTAATTCTAATGATATTGTATAGTGTTGTGTGGACTTGCTTATTTTCATAGAATTGCAATGATTTTTAAAACTTTATTTCTGTAGTTATTGTTATAATTATCATTCTAGATGTAAAGATCTCTTACAAGTGCTGTCCAGGGTCCTGAAAAGTATGGTTCTTTATGTTAAAAATTTACCCATGATCCTTTCTGTCATTCTCTGATAATGTCAATTTCTTGATACTTTCAAAACCTTTGTGCTCTTACTCTGTCTGAAAATGCTTTCAGTTCTGAAAACAAAACTGCCTGCCCTGTTTGGTGATTTTACAGGGAGTATTGAAATAATTGTAACATTTTGGATGGATACTACAGTACCATACAGCAGCGATTTAGCCTTGTGTTCTTTGGATTGCCCTTGTAATGAGTCCAAATTGCCTTTAGCAATCCTGTTTAATGGCAACAGACAGGGGAATTCTCATCACTGTGGTTCTGAGAGAAAGAATATTACTTTCTTGATGGTTCAATCTGGTCCACATTGTGCTCAGTAAGACTTCACTATTGACAATTTTTTTTTGTCAAGCAGTCAAGCAGCTCCAAGCAGTAACCATTGCATACACTACACCATAGAAGCAGCATTAGAAGTTTTTTTTTGCCTCAATCTGGCAGAAATGGTTTCAATACAGATAATGGGGATCCATTTAGTTTAGAAAACTGTTCATTATGGGATGTCTTAACAAATCAGTTTTCTCAGTGTATTCTGTTAGAGACTGCAGACTTGGCAAAATGAGGCTTTGGACTCATTACCTGTTAATGCAGTGATGTCAGGACATTACAGCATGGCTGATGTCATCTCTACAGCAGAGTTTCCTCCATATAGAGATGGCTGAGAAAGTGGTAGTGAAGCTTGTTTTTACCAGATGCATAAAATGATGCAGGGAACTTTGGGTTTGGCCATTTCCTTGTGTATGAAAGTTGGACTATAGGCAAATGAATGAGAATGTGAGGAGGGTTTTTTTTCTGTATTTTGCCGGTCCAGACTCCTGTTGGCTTATCCAGGTGTCTGCAGACTTTAACCTTTGTCCCTGCATGTGTTCCCAACATCAGCTACTAATCTGGGGTGCGTTTCCCAAAAGCATAGTTGCTAACCTGTTAGCAACTTAGTTGGTTGGCAATGGGAAATTGTATTGCAACCAACAAAGTTGCTAACTTAGTTAGCAACTATGCTTTTGGGAAATGCACCCCTGGATAAGTTCAGAATGTGGGAAATATTGGTCTTCATCTGTCCTTGAAATGTATATCACTAGCTGTGTGGGATGTTTACCTCATATCACTAATGTTGCTTTAAGATGAAATGGTAAATTTGGTAGATATGTAAGGTTTTAGTTTGTAGCAAGAGGGAACCGGATATCTGTCTTTGCTCTTGACTATGATGACACTGTCATAATAAGGACTTTAGTGGAAAGGATCAGTTGTTGTGAGGTCTGTAAATAAAAGAGCTGTCTGTAAAAGTATCGAGCCATGTAATATGAAAAATATGAGATGCAATCTGATGAAATTGTTTGCAGCTATAGGCAACTGGTGTTTGGTAACTTCATTACGACAATATGCCCGCCCATGCATCATGTTTCGTGCCGAGTTTTTTTGGTAAAACATCAAATCACCCAGCTGACTCAAACCACCTACAGTACAGCTTTGGCTGGATACTCTCTGGACAGCCCTTGTACTGTATGCATTGAAAGGCCCAGTTGTGTTGTTGGTTGTAATAATCCAGAATAAAACCTTTGCTAACGTTTTACTTTTTCCAGTATAAAACTAGTTTACAAAAAAAAAAAAAAAAAAAAAAAAAAAAAATTATATATATATATATATATATATTGTCTTCATTGACCAAAGTATTTTATTGTTTTTGTTTGAACTTTTGTCAGTTTGTGAAATATTCAAAAGTCTGTTTTGGTAACTGTCCCACCCAATTACCAAACTCAGAGTTGTGCATCATTGAGACATGAATTGAAAGTGTATTTTAAATTCCTAACTAATTCCTGAATTTTTACTGAATTTGATGTATTTGACAGAATACAGAAATTCAATTAATTCTTGAATGTAAGGAAGTAGAATTGAAATGAAATGGAATTCAAAGGAATTCATATGTCTATATAACTAGAACTGAATGTTGGTTTAGGAATGCTTTGGTTGAAAGATAAAAAGTTTATGATTGAAAAAAAAGTTTAGGATTAAATATAATAGATTACCTGTAACAAATTTCAATTCAACTTCCAATCAAATAAGTTTGACAGTTCAGTTAATATTCATGAATTGACAGAAACATGAATATACATTTCTGAAAGTTTGCACAACCCTGCTACAAATGCATCTGGACAGAAAAGGGGCAATTAATTTAAGTATTTGCATTATTATTTTTTTTCAACAGTTAATCAAAGTCTGATGCCTTTTGGAGAGCCACATTCTCACACTCCCCAGTTGGTAGACATCCCTGAGATACCTGATGATCTTCTTTCTGTTAATGGGGAGACTGTTGTGGCAAGTGGAGATTTATCTGATACTCTATCTGATACCATGACCCCAACGGTCAGCTTCATAAATGGCAAGTTTGAGGTGACACTTCAGCCTAAAGATGTGGCAGAAGAAGTTAGAGGAGATACATTTGGAAGCCATTCTCTTGGAGTAAAAAACTTAAGTGAACAATTAGAAACAACATTTACATTTGATAGTTCATTAGTAGAGGCTGGTAGAACACCACATGATTCACTGGTGTCAGTATCATCAGTACTGTCCCCATTGTTTTCCACAACCCTTGATCCAGACATTAATTTTGGCCCAGGAGGAATAGTAGTAGAGTCCACTCCGCCATCACCTCCCATTGCAACCAGTGAAGAGGAGACACTCATATCTGAAGGAGCTGTCATGCCAAGCATTTTAACCTCTACCACTGTAAAGGGGCCTTCTGTAAAACCAGTGCTCCCGAAGGGATTAACAGATATTCCTTTGGATCTTGATGACACTACTAAGTCATCTATATATTCCTCAGTGCACAGTACAAGCTCAGTAACAGAGGACAAAGTCAAAGATACAGTCTATACAACACAGGTCATGGGAATGACAACTCAGAAAGATGACTCTTTCAAAACGACCAGCTTAACAGATGCTGAGATAACAAGAGATCAGACTACTAAGACACACAGTAGAGAACCTGTTTCCACTTTTGACACTACTGAAACTAGCACAGAACGTACATTTATATCATTAAGCACTGGGGATCTAGATCTTACTGAAAGCACAGAAACAATCTCTGGGTCCAGCTCAACAGATGTTGAGGCTACAGGAGAACAGACAACTGAGTCACATAGTACAAAACCTGTTTCCTCTCTTGACTTCACTGTAACTAGTACCGTAAAAATATTTACATCATTGAGCACTCGGGACTCAACAGAACAAACAGTCACAAGTCAAGATATATCACCCACAACAACAACCATAGCTGCTCCAATGGACAAAGATCTGTCAGCAAAACAATCTGAATCCACTAGCATTAATGTTACAGAGGATCTTTTTTCCTCTGCTCAGACTGGACATTTAGACGAGACATTATCTGAAAGCACTGTAACAAGCACAGAGTCTACAGAGAAGACAACTGCCAAAGATGTGCTGTCACCATCACATTTTACTGTCGTTTTGGCATCTTCTGAGCCTGAAGCATCAGGAGATGAAATCTCTGACATGTTCAGCAAGAATTTCACAACAAGCCCTTCATTGTACACCACAACCAAATCAGAACAAGAACTCAGCAAAACACCATCTGAAACTACAGAAACAATCTCAGTGTCCAGCTTGACAGATGCTGAGATCAGAAAAGATCAGATAACTGAGGTACATAGTAGAGAACCTGTTTCCTTTCTTGACTCTACTGTAACTAGTGCTGTACATACATTTTCATCATTGAGCCCTGAGGACTCAACAGGAAGAATCGTCACAAGTCAAGATAATACAACACGTACAGGAGCAGTAACTGTGACACAGGCAACAGAACAATCAAAAAAGTCATCTGAGTCCACCATCACTGATGTTTCAGAGACTCTGTTCCCATCCACTCGGGCTGGACTTTTAGATGAGAAATTATCTGAAAGCACTGTCAGAGGCACAATGACTTCAGAGAAGACAACAGTAAAATATCAACTGCCACTTTCAAGTTTTACTTCAGTTTTGCCGTCAACAGAGTCTGAAGCTTCAGGAGATGAAACATCTGACATGTTTAGTAAAGAATTTACAACAAGAAGTTCTTCATTGCACAGCACAACCAAATCAGATTATGAACTCAGCAAAACCACAGACAGTATCTCAGGGTCCAACTCAACAGATGCTGATATCACAAGAGATCAGAGAACTGAGGCACATAGTATAGAAACTGTATCCTCTCTTGACTCCACTGTAACTAGTACTGTAAATAAATTTACATCTTTGAGCACTCAGGACTCAACAGGACAAACAGTCACAAGTCAAGATATATCACATAGAATAACAGCCACAGCTATTCCAATGGAGGACAAATCTCTGTCAGCACAACAAACTGAATCCACTATCATTAATGTTACAGAGGATATTTTTTCCTCTGCTCAGACTGGACATTTTGACAAGACATTATCTGAAAGCACTGTAACAAGCACAGTGTCTACAGAGAAGACAACTGCCAAAGATGTTCTGTCACCTTCACATTTTACGTTAGTGTTGGCATCTTCTGAGCCTGAAGCATCAGGAGATGAGACCTCTGAGATGTTCAGCAAGACGTTCACAACAAGTCCTTTATTGTACACCACAAGCAAATCAGATCAAGAACTCAGCAAAACACCATCTGAAACAACAGAAACAATCTCAGTGTCCATCTTAACAGATCCTGAGATCACAAAAGATCAGATAACCGAGGTACATAGTAGAGTTCCTGTTTCCTTTCCCGACTCTACTGTAACTAGTGCTGTACATACATCTTCATCATTGAGCACTGAGGACTCAACAGGAAGAATCGTCACAAGTCAAGATAATACAACACGTACAGGAGCAGTAACTGTGACGCAGGCAACAGAACAATCAACAAAGTCATCTGAGTCCACCATCACTGATGTTTCAGAGACACTGTTCTCATCCACTCGGGCTGGACTTTTAGATGAGAAATTATCTGAAAGCACTGTCAGAGGCACAATGACTTCAGAGAAGACAACAGTAAAATATCAACTGCCACTTTCAAGTTTTACTTCAGTTTTTCCGTCAACAGAGTCTGAAGCTTCAGGAGATGAAACATCTGACATGTTTAGTAAAGAATTTACAACAAGAAGTTCTTCATTGCACAGCACAACCAAATCAGATTATGAACTCAGCAAAACCACAGACAGTATCTCAGGGTCCATCTCAACAGATGCTGATATCACAAGAGATCAGAGAACTGAGGCACATAGTATAGAACCTGTATCCTCTCTTGACTCCACTGAAACTAGTACTGTAAATAAATTTACATCTTTGAGCACTCAGGACTCAACAGGACAAACAGTCACAAGTCAAGATATATCACATAGAATAACAGCCACAGCTATTCCAATGGAGGACAAATCTCTGTCAGCACAACAAACTGAATCCACTATCATTAATGTTACAGAGGATATTTTTTCCTCTGCTCAGACTGGACATTTTGTCAAGACATTATCTGAAAGCACTGTAACAAGCACAGTGTCTACAGAGAAGACAACTGCCAAAGATGTGCTGTCACCATCACATTTTACGTTAGTGTTGGCATCTTCTGAGCCTGAAGCATCAGGAGATGAGACCTCTGACATGTTCAGCAAGAAGTTCACAACAAGTCCTTCATTGTACACCACAAGCAAATCAGATCAAGAAGTCAGCAAAACACCATCTGAAACAACAGAAACAATCTCAGTGTCCAGCTTAACAGACCCTGAGATCACAAAAGATAAGATAACTGAGGTACATAGTAGAGAACCTGTTTCCTTTCTCAACTCAACTGTAACTAGTGCTGTACATACTGAGAACTCAACAGGAAGAATCGTCACAAGTCAAGATAATACAACACGTACAGGAGCAGTAACTGTGACGCAGGCAACAGAACAATCAACAAAGTCATCTGAGTCCACCATCACTGATGTTTCAGAGACTCTGTTCCCATCAACAATGACAATTTCAGTGTCCAGCTTAACAGCTGGTGTACAAGTTGTAAGAGATCAGAATACTGAACCATATAGTAGAGAACCTGCTTCCATTCTCTACTCAACAGGAAGAAGCATCACAAGTCAAGATAATACAAAACATACAGAAGCAGAAACTGTGATGAAGGAAACAGAACAATCAACAAAGTCATCTGAATCCACCATCACTGATGTTTCAGAGACACTGTTTCCATCCACTCGAGCTGGACTTTTAGATGATACATTATCTGAAAGCACTGTCAGAGGCACAGTGACTTCAGAGAAGACAACAGTAAAAGATCAACTGTCACTTTCAAGTTTTACATCAGTTTTGCCATCAACAGGGTCTGAAGCTTCAGAAGATGAGACATCTGACATGTTTAGCAAAGAATTTACAACAAGAAGTTCTTCATTGCACAGCACAACCAAATCAGATTATGAACTTATCAAAACCACAGACACTACCTCAGTGTACAGCTCAACAGATTCTGATATTACAAGAGACCAGACAACTGAGACACATAGTAGAGAACCTGTTTCCTCTCTTGACTCCACTGTAACTAGTAATGTAAATACATTTACATCATTGAGCACTCAAGACTCAACAGGACAAACCATCACAAGTCAAGCAATATCACATACATCAACAACCACAGCTACTCCAATGGAGGACAAAGATAAGTCAGCAAAAGAGTCTGAATCCACTATCATTAATGTTACAGAAAATATATTTTCCTCAGCTCAGACTGGAAGCACTGCAACAAGCACAGTGTCTACAGAGAAGACAACTGCCAAAGATGTGCTGTCACCATCACATTTAACATTAGTTTTGGCATCTTCTGAGCCTGAAGCTTCAGGAGATGAGACCTCTGACATGTTCAGCAAGATGTTCACAACAAGCCCTTCATTGTACAAGACAACCAAATCAGATCTAGAAGACACCAAACCCACACTTACAATTTCAGTGTCCAGCTTAACAGATGCTGAGACTACAAGAGAAAAAACTGATCACTTGTCTTTAAGAACTGACAGTGCCACAATGACTTCAGAGAACACAACTGGCCAAGATATGCAGTCGTCAATCTCCTCATTGGACACCACAAGCAAATCAGACCAAGAACTCACCAAAATATCATCTGAAACAGCAGAAACAATCTCAGTTTCTAGATCAACAGATGCTGAAGCTACAAGAGATCAGACAACTGAGACACATAGTAGAGAACCTGTTTCTTTTCTTGACTCTACTCTAACTAGTGCTGTGCATACATTTTCATCACTGAGCACTGGGGACTCAACAGGAGAAACCGTTACAAGTAAAGATGTTTCATCTCATACAGAAGCAACTACTACTACTCTGATGGAGGACAAATATCTCTCAGCTAAACCATCTGAATCCAACATTATTAATATTTCAGAAACTTTGCTCTCCTCTGCTCAAACTGGACATTTAGACGAAACATTATCTGAAAGCACTGTTACCATGATCTTGGAAAAGACAACTGCCAAAGATGGGCTGTCGCCTTCAAGTTTTTCCTCAAGTTTTACATCAATGGTGTCTGAAGCTTCAGGAGATGACACCTCTGATTTGTTTAGCAAAGAGTTCACAACAACACGTTCTTCACTTTATACTCCAACCAAATCAGACTATGAACTTACCAAAACACCATCTGACACAACGGAAACAATCTCAGTTTCTAGATCAACAGATGCTGAAGCTATAAGAGATCAGTCAACTGAGACACATAGTAGAGGACCTGTTTCATTTGTAGACTCTACTGTAACTAGTGCTGTACATACATTTTCATCACTGAGCACTGGGGACTCAACAGGAGAAACCGTTACAAGTAAAGATGTTACAGCTTATACAGAAGCAACCACATCTACTCTGACGGAGGACAAATATCTCTCAGCAAAACAATCTGAATCCACCATCATTGATGTTTCAGAGACTCTGTTTTCCTCTTCTCAGATGGGAAATGTAGACGAAACATTATCTGAAAGCACTGTTACAATGATCTCAGAGAAGACAACTGCCAAAGATGGGGTGTCACCTTCAAGTTTTTCTTCAAGCTTGACATCCATGGTGTCTGAAGCTTCAGGAGATGACACCTCTGATTTGTTTAGCAAAGAGTTCAGAACAACAACTTCTTCATTTTATACTCCAACTAAATCAGACTATGAACTTACCAAAACACCATCTGACACAACGGAAACAATCTCAGTTTCTAGATCAACAGATGCTGAAGCTATAAGAGATCAGTCAACTGAGACACATAGTAGAGGACCTGTTTCCTTTGTAGACTCTACTGTAACTACTGCTGAACATACATTTTCATCACTAAGCACTGGGGACTCAAGAGGAGAAACCGTTACAAGTAAAGATGTTTCATCTCATACAGAAGCAACTACTAGTACTCTGATGGAGGACAGATATCTCTCAGCAAAACCATCTGAATCCACCATTATTAATATTTCAGAAACTTTGCTCTCCTCTGCTCAAACTGGACATTTAGACGAAACATTATCTGAAAGCACTGTTACCATGATCTTGGAAAAGACAACTGCCAAAGATGGGCTGTCGCCTTCAAGTTTTTCCTCAAGTTTTACATCAGTGGTGTCTGAAGCTTCAGGAGATGACACCTCTGATTTGTTTAGCAAAGAGTTCACAACAACACGTTCTTCACTTTATACTCCAACCAAATCAGACTATGAACTTACCAAAACACCATCTGACACAACGGAAACAATCTCAGTTTCTAGATCAACAGATGCTGAAGCTATAAGAGATCAGTCAACTGAGACACATAGTAGAGGACCTGTTTCCTTTGTAGACTCTACTGTAACTACTGCTGTACATACATTTTCATCACTGAGCACTAGGGACTCAACAGGAGAAACCTTTACAAGTAAAGATGTTTCATCTCATACAGAAGCAACTACTAGTACTCTGATGGAGGACAGATATCTCTCAGCATTACCATCTGAATCCACCATTATTAATATTTCAGAAACTTTGCTCTCCTCTGCTCAAACTGGACATTTAGACGAAACATTATCTGAAAGCACTGTTACCATGATCTTGGAAAAGACAACTGCCAAAGATGGGCTGTCACCTTCAAGTTTTTCCTCAAGTTTTACATCAGTGGTGTCTGAAGCTTCAGGAGATGACACCTCTGATTTGTTTAGCAAAGAGTTCACAACAACACGTTCTTCACTTTATACTCCAACCAAATCAGACTATGAACTTACCAAAACACCATCTGACACAACGGAAACAATCTCAGTTTCTAGATCAACAGATGCTGAAGCTATAAGAGATCAGTCAACTGAGACACATAGTAGAGGACCTGTTTCCTTTGTAGACTCTACTGTAACTACTGCTGTACATACATTTTCATCACTGAGCACTAGGGACTCAACAGGAGAAACTGTTACAAGTAAAGATGTTTCATCTCATACAGAAGCAACTACTAGTACTCTGATGGAGGACAGATATCTCTCAGCAAAACCATCTGAATCCACCATTATTAATATTTCAGAAACTTTGCTCTCCTCTGCTCAAACTGGAAATTTAGACGAAACATTATCTGAAAGCACTGTTACCATGATCTTGGAAAAGACAACTGCCAAAGATGGGCTGTCGCCTTCAAGTTTTTCCTCAAGTTTTACATCAATGGTGTCTGAAGCTTCAGGAGATGACACCTCTGATTTGTCTAGCAAAGAGTTCACAACAACACGTTCTTCACTTTATACTCCAACCAAATCAGACTATGAACTTAGCAAAACACCATCTGACACAACGGAAACAATCTCAGTTTCTAGATCAACAGATGCTGAAGCTATAAGAGATCAGTCAACTGAGACACATAGTAGAGGACCTGTTTCCTTTGTAGACTCTACTGTAACTACTGCTGTAAATACATTTTCATCACTGAGCATTGGGGACTCAACAGGAGAAACCGTTACAAGTAAAGATGTTTCATCTCATACAGAAGCAACTACTACTACTCTGATGGAGGACAGATATCTCTCAGCAAAACCATCTGAAGCCACCATTATTAATATTTCAGAATCTTTGCTCTCCTCTGCTCAAACTGGAAATTTAGACGAAACATTATCTGAAAGCACTGTTACCATGATCTTGGAAAAGACAACTGCCAAAGATGGGCTGTCGCCTTCAAGTTTTTCCTCAAGTTTTACATCAATGGTGTCTGAAGCTTCAGGAGATGACACCTCTGATTTGTCTAGCAAAGAGTTCACAACAACACGTTCTTCACTTTATACTCCAACCAAATCAGACTATGAACTTAGCAAAACACCATCTGACACAACGGTAACAATCTTAGGTTCTGAAGCTATAAGAGATCAGTCAACTGAGACACATAATAGAGGACCTGTTTCCTTTGTAGACTCTACTGTAACTACTGCTGTACATACATTTTCATCACTGAGCACTGGGGACTCAACAGGAGAAACCATTACAAGTAAAGATGTTACATCTCATACAGAAGCAACTGCTACTACTCTGAAGGAGGACAGATATTTCTCAGCAAAACCATCTGAATCCACCATTATTAATATTTCAGAAACTTTGCTCTCCTCTGCTCAAACTGGACATCTAGACGAAACATTATCTGAAAGCACTGTTACCATGATCTTGGAAAAGACAACAGCCAAAGATGGGCTGTCGCCTTCAAGTTTTTCCTCAAGTTTTACATCCATGGTGTCTGAAGCTTCAGGAGATGACACCTCTGATTTGTTTAGCAAAGAGTTCACAACAACACGTTCGTCACTTTATATTCCAACTAAATCAGACTATGAACTTACCAAAACAACATCTGACACAACGGAAACAATTTCAGTTTCTAGATCAAAAGATGCTGAAGCTATAAGAGATCAGTCAACTGAGACACATAGTAGAGGACCTGTTTCCTTTGTACACTCTACTGTAACTACTGCTGAACATACATTTTCATCACTGAGCACTGGGGACTCAACAGGAGAAACCGTTACAAGTAAAGATGTTACAGCTCATACAGAACCAACCCCATCTACTCTGACAGAGGACAAATATCTCTCAGCAAAACCATCTGAATCCACCATCACTGATGTTTCAGAGACTCTGTTCTCCACATCCCAGACTGGACATTTAGAAGAAAATTTATCTGAAAGCTCTGTTACAATGATCTCGGAGAAGACAACTGCCAAAGATGGGCTGTTGCCTTCAAGTTTTTCTTCAAGCTTGACATACATGGTGTCTGAAGCTTCAGGAGATGACACCTCTGATTTGTTTAGCAAAGAGTTCACAACAACACGTTCTTCACTTTATACTCCAACTAAATCAGACTATGAACTTACCAAAACACCATCTGACACAACAGCAACAATCTCAGTTTCTAGATCAACAGATGCTGAAGCTATAAGAGATCAGTCAACTGAGACACATAGTAGAGGACCTGTTTCCTTTATAGACTCTACTATAACTACTACTGTGCATACATTTTCATCACTGAGCACTGGGGACTCAACAGGAGAAACCGTTACAAGTAAAGATGTTACATCTCATACAGAAGCAACCACATCTACTCTGACGGAGGACAAATATCTCTCAGCAAAACAATCTGAATCCACCATCATTGATGTTTCAGAGACTCTGTTCTCCTCTTCTCAGATGGGAGATGTAGATGAAACATTATCTGAAAGCACTGTTACAATGATCTCAGAGAAGACAACTGCCAATGATGGGCTGTCACTTTCAAGTTTTTCTTCAAGCTTGACATCCATGGTGTCTGAAGCTTCAGGAGATGACACCTCTGATTTGTTTAGCAAAGAGTTCAGAACAACAACTTCTTCATTTTATACTCCAACTAAATCAGACTATGAACTTACCAAAACACCATCTGACACAACGGAAACAATCTCAGTTTCTAGATCAACAGATGCTGAAGCTATAAGAGATCAGTCAACTGAGACACATAGTAGAGGACCTGTTTCCTTTGTAGACTCTACTGTAACTACTGCTGTACATACATTTTTATCACTGAGCACTGGGGACTCAACAGGAGAAACCGTTACAAGTAAAGATGTTACAGCTCATACAGAACCAACCCCATCTACTTTGACAGAGGACAAATATCTCTCAGCAAAACAATCTGAATCCACCATCACTGATGTTTCAGAGACTCTGTTCTCCACATCCCAGACTGGACATTTAGAAGAAAATGTATCTGAAAGCTCTGTTACAATGATCTTGGAAAAGACAACTGCCAAAGATGGGCTGTTGCCTTCAAGTTTTTCTTCAAGCTTGACATACATGGTGTCTGAAGCTTCAGGAGATGACACCTCTGATTTGTTTAGCAAAGAGTTCACAACAACACGTTCTTCACTTTATACTCCAACTAAATCAGACTATGAACTTACCAAAACACCATCTGACACAACAGAAACAATCTCAGTTTCTAGATCAACAGATGCTGAAGCTATAAGAGATCAGTCAACTGAGACACATAGTAGAGGACCTGTTTCCTTTATAGACTCTACTATAACTACTGCTGTGCATACATTTTCATCACTGAGCACTGGGGACTCAACAGGAGAAACCGTTACAAGTAAAGATGTTACATCTCATACAGAAGCAACCACATCTACTCAGATGGAGGACAAATATCTCTCAGCAAAACAATCTGAATCCACCATCATTGATGTTTCAGAGACTCTGTTCTCCTCTTCTCAGATGGGAGATGTAGACGAAACATTATCTGAAAGCACTGTTACAATGATCTCAGAGAAGACAACTGCCAAAGATGGGCTGTCACCTTCAAGTTTTTCTTCAAGCTTGACATCCATGGTGTCTGAAGCTTCAGGAGATGACACCTCTGATTTGTTTAGCAAAGAGTTCAGAACAACAACTTCTTCACTTTATACTCCAACTAAATCAGACTATGAACTTACCAAAACACCATCTGACACAACGGAAACAATCTCAGTTTCTAGATCAACAGATGGTGAAGCTATAAGAGATCAGTCAACTGAGACACATAGTAGAGGACCTGTTTCATTTGTAGACTCTACTGTAACTAGTGCTGTACATACATTTTCATCACTGAGCACTGGGGACTCAACAGGAGAAACCGTTACAAGTAAAGATGTTACAGCTTATACAGAAGCAACCACATCTACTCTGACGGAGGACAAATATCTCTCAGCAAAACAATCTGAATCCACCATCATTGATGTTTCAGAGACTCTGTTTTCCTCTTCTCAGATGGGAAATGTAGACGAAACATTATCTGAAAGCACTGTTACAATGATCTCAGAGAAGACAACTGCCAAAGATGGGGTGTCACCTTCAAGTTTTTCTTCAAGCTTGACATCCATGGTGTCTGAAGCTTCAGGAGATGACACCTCTGATTTGTTTAGCAAAGAGTTCAGAACAACAACTTCTTCATTTTATACTCCAACTAAATCAGACTATGAACTTACCAAAACACCATCTGACACAACGGAAACAATCTCAGTTTCTAGATCAACAGATGCTGAAGCTATAAGAGATCAGTCAACTGAGACACATAGTAGAGGACCTGTTTCCTTTGTAGACTCTACTGTAACTACTGCTGAACATACATTTTCATCACTAAGCACTGGGGACTCAAGAGGAGAAACCGTTACAAGTAAAGATGTTACAGCTCATACAGAAGCAACCCCATCTACTCTGACGGAGGACAAATATCTCTCAGCAAAACCATCTGAATCCACCATCACTGATGTTTCAGAGACTCTGTTCTCCACATCCCAGACTGGACATTTAGAAGAAAATTTTTCTGAAAGCTCTGTTACACTGATCTCGGAGAAGACAACTGCCAAAGATGGGCTGTTGCTTTCAAGTTTTTCCTCAAGTTTTACATCAATGGTGTCTGAAGCTTCAGGAGATGACACCTCTGATTTGTTTAGCAAAGAGTTCACAACAACAAGTTCTTCACTTTATACTCCAACCAAATCAGATTATGAACTTACCAAAACACCATCTGACACAACAAAAATGGCAAAACCATCTGAATCCACCATTATTAATATTTCAGAGACTTTGCTCTGCTCTGCTCAAATGGGACATTTAGATGAGACATTATCTGAAAGCACTGTCACAATGACAGTGGAGAAGACAACTTCAAAAGATGTACTGTCACAATCAAGTTTTTCTTCTATTTTGCCATCTATAGAGTCTGAGGCTTCAGGAGAGGATACCTCTGATATGTTTAGCAAAGAGTTCACAACAACAAGATCTTTACATTTTACTCCACCCAAATCACACCATGAAATTAACAAAACATCATCTGATATGACAGAAACAATCTCAGTGTCCAGCTCAAAAGATGTTGAAAGTACAAGGTACCAGACAACTGAGACACATAGTAGAGAACCTGTTTCATCTCTTGACTCTACTGGAACTGCTGCTGTATATACATTTTTATCACTGAGCACTGGGGACTCAACAGGAGAAACTGTTACTGGTAAAGATGTTACATCTCATACAGCAACAACCACAGCTACTCTGATAGAGGGAAAAGATCTGTCAGTAAAACCAACTGAATCCACCATCTTTAATGTTTCAGAGACTCTGTTCCCCTCTCCTCAGACTGAACATTTAGACAAGATATTGACGGAAAGCACTGTTAAAATGACCTTGGAGAAGACAACTGCCAGCGACCTACTGTCACCATCAATTTCAAGTTTTCCGTCTACAGAGTCTGAAGCTTCGGGAGAGGAGGCTTCTGATATGTTCAGCAGAGAGTTCACAACGACAAGTTCTTCACTTTATACTCCAGCCAAATCAGACTATGAACTTACCAAAACACCATCTGACACAACAGAAACAATCTCAGTTTCCAGCTCAACAGATGCTGAAGCTACAAAAAATCAGACAACTGAGACACACAGTAGAGGAACTCTAACTAGTGCTATACATACATTTTTATCACCGAGTGCTGGGTACTCAACAGGAGAAACTGTTTCGAGTAAAGACGTTGCATTAAATATAACAACAACCACAGCTACTCTGATGAAGGACAAAGATCTGTCAGTAAATCCATCTGAATCCACTATTATTAATGTTTCAGAGGCTCTGTTCTCCTCTCCTCAGACTGAACATTTAGACAAGACATTGTCTGAAAGCCCTGTTACAATTGTCTTGGAGAAGACAACTGCCAAAGATGGGCTGTCACCTTCAAGTTTTTCTTCAAGCTTGACATCCATGGTGTCTGAAGCTTCAGGAGATGACACCTCTGATTTGTTTAGCAAAGAGTTTACAACAACAAGTTCTTCACTTTATTCTCCAACCAAATCAGACTTTGCATTTACCAAGACATCATCTGATATGACAGAAATAATATCAGTGTCCATCTCAACAGATGCTGAAGCTACAAGAGATCAGGGGAAAACATCCAAAGATGTTGTATCACTGTCAAGTTTTACTTCAGTTTTGCCATCTTTAGGGTATGATGGTTCAGTAGCTGAGCCCTCTCATATGTTTAATAAAGTGTTCACAACAAGTTCTTCACTTCATATTACAACCAAATCAGATGATGAAATTACAAGTACTACAGCACAAAAAATTAAAGCTTCTGTGAAAATGCAAACAGAACAAACTACCACAAAGACCCTTTCTACAGTACCTGCTATAGACTTGACCAGTGCAAGCTCAGTGTGGAACTCAACTGATGCAGATATTAAGCCAACAGAGAGACATCCAACAGAATCTGTTTCTTCTTTTGTCTCTGATATCTCAGAAGAAACAGTTCAGCAAGAGGTTTCCAGTGATGAAGACAGAATTACACTGACAACTAAATCATATGATAATTATATTGTAGCCACTGATGAGGTAGAAATTCATGAGACTGACCAAACATCAGAGCCAATGAGACCTGCAATTTTTTTACATTCCACTTCAACAACTGAATTGTTTTCAAGCACAATGCATACAGTGGATACAGACTCATCTTCTGAACAAGGTAGTGGAGACATTTTAGAAAATGAAGTGGCTGAAGATGATGGCACTGACGAAATATCCTCTGATGTTGTAGAATCAATACCACACCATGTTGCACCATCAGAGGACAAGACAACTGCTGTTGGTTTTGAATCAACTCCACAACCTTCAGAAAATGTGACAGCAACAATAGATGTTACAGCAACTGTGAGTGGAAAAGCTATACCAAGCTCCTTTTTTACTCTCACAGAGGTAGAAGGTTCTGATCAGCAGACAACAGAGATGTTCACCACAGCTCCCTCATCCATGACCAGAACAATTACAAGTCAAGAGGTCATGACATCTCAAAGAGAGATTGTCTCTTCAATTAATGAATTTTCCATGATTAGTCACACAACTAAAGAACCTAGCACCCATCTTACAACAGAATCAGTTAGATCAAGTTACACAACAATAGAGCCAGTTAGTTCAAGACTCACCTCAGTGTCTTCTAGACCTTCTTATACTAATACTGAATCACAGTTGACTAAACACACCACAAAATCGATTATTAGTCCTACTGCAATTGGATCAGGTAAACCTGGTCTCATTTCAGTGGCAACAGCTGAATCTGACCACACTGCACCTTCAGCAATAGTCACTGCTAGTTATGAAGCTACATCAGCTCTTCTCAGGACAAAAACACTGTTAACATCTACTAGCAAATTCCAAAGCAAGCACACAAAAATTTCATCTGATGCAGAAGATGATACAACAGATGATGTAGGATCAGGGGTGTCCCCTGTCATGCATGTTTCATCAGCGGCCATCAAAACTCAGACTGGTTCTCCTACAGTTCATATAACTAGCATTGGCTCCACAGAAGTAGACAGGGACATCACTATAACACAAAATTCAATCGCTATCATATCTGCCTCTGTCGAGAGAGAAGGCTCTGGTATTGAAGAAGATGACCAAGAAACTACTCAACTCGATAGTTCTGGTGAAGAGGACAGGGTAAGTCCAACAGAGGAAATGCATGACAATTATACCATGCCCACTGATGACATGGAAATCAGTGAGGCTAACCGCACATCAGAGCTAGTGAGCTTTGTAAGTTCATCCCATTCTACGTCCTTCACAACTAAATCAACATTGTCTACCATGGTCCACACAGCAGTGAGATTTTTATCTACTGAAGGTAGAGAAACAACAGCTGAAAGTGAAGTGGATGAAGGCCATGGCTCTGGTGGTGAAATATCACCAGAAGCTCTTGAGTCAATTCGCCCTGAAGCTGAAACACATGCTGCAGAACTGACATCTGAGGCTTTATTAGTTTCAGCTACACAAAAGAGTACCTTACAGCCAAGCACTCCAGAAACTGACTTAAATGGGTTTGCATTATCAATCAGTGAGGATGACAAGGAATTTACCTCGCCAGGAGATCCTACTGATGAAATATCTAAAACACTAACAACTAAGGCATATGAGGACTTATCTGTAAGAACTGATGAGGCAGAAATTGATGAGACTGAGGAGAAAACAGGTTTCTCGAGTGCTGCATCTGTCACTGGCAGTACAGATTTCATACATCAGTCAACTTTATCACCATCTCCCTCATTCCTGAGCTCCACCCAGTCAACTGTTACGTTTACAACTTCACTTTCAGAAGATGGCAGTGGGGAAGACTCAACTGAGGGGGATGGATCAGAAGATGATGGATCAGGTGATGATACAACTCCTGTGACATCTTCACCTTTGCTGTCAAGCTCAAAGATGACAGAAACAACCATTATCATGACACCCTTTAGTTCAGAGAAAAGTGGACAGTACAGTACAGTCAGAGTTGTTTCACAGGGACACACAACAATAGAGACGCAGAGTGTGTTTTTAAGCACAAATGCTGAAGGTTTTGCTCTGATGTCAGTGACAGCACCAACAGAGCAGGAACATTCTGGTGCTTCTGTCTCAGATTTAGCAGGCACTAGCTTTACAGCTCCTGGAACCCCATCTGGTATGATAACCAGCCAAACTAAGTTGCCTTCTTTTGTGACACCTCAAGATCCCCTGTCCACCGCTACTCCATTGGTCTTGTCTAAAGACAGTGCTGATCAGGAAGTCACTCCAACAAGCCCAGTCTTAATATTCACAGAGGAGGAGGAAGATGAAGATAAGCTGTTTACAACTGTAACAGAAAGTATGAGAGATCATAGCATCAAACCAGAAGTTTTCAGTAAGGATGACATGATTATTGATGCAGATACTATGTCTGTTTTAGAGCAGTCTTCTCCCTTCGCCCCTACAATTGTTACAGAAGAAGCAGCTGGGGTAACCCCAATTGTCATGACGGCACAACCCTTAAGCTTAATGACAGAGGAACCAGAGGGATCTGGAATGGATGGCACTGAGTTACCTCAGTTACATGTGTCATTTGAAACCACAACAGACAGGTTAATAGTTCAACAAACCCAGTCAACCCCAAACATCCTGCAGAGTATTTCAACATATTTAGAAGAGGAAACACAAGCAACACAATATCCTGAGGCTAATGAAGCTGATGTACTTGAACACACACAAGATGGAAAAACCTCCACAGAAACCACAGAATTTACAATGGAGACACTGACTGATGTCTTCTCAGGAGACACTTTGCCTACTGATGATTCGATTCTGGAAACTGCTTTAACCCCCATGCCATCTCAAGTGTCCACAGACAGAGTCATAGAAATGGCCTCAACTGAAGAGGACCCATTTGAAGATGTATCAACACAAGCTTCCAAGACCAAAAACAAAACAATGCCACCAACAGCCCTAAAGAGAAAGACAACACCTCTGCCTCTACATACAATATCTTCTGAGGAGGAAGCTTCAAGTGAATTATCTGACCAATATGAACCAACTCAAACAACTATGTCCAGTCACCTTTTAACATCCATTGCTGTTGCAAGTAGTTCTCTTTATGCTGATTCTGTTTCACCTGAAGAGGAAATTAACTTTACTGGAGATTATGTAACATCTGCCTCATCAAGTTCTGGAGAAAGTAATTCTTCACTACATCTAGATGAGATCACAGACACCGAACAACCAGTTTCTCCAGTATCAGATTTAGCAAGCACTGCATCTTTCCATACTGCATCAAGTGACAGCATGACTGAAACGGCCAAAACCACTACAAGTACATACACCAAAACAGCAGCAACAGATGAAAATGACTTAACAGCTGACACAGAGGAAACAGTATTCATGACAAGTGTTGATGACATTGAAATCAGTACTGCCTCTATTGATAAGGCAATTCAGGGAAGTGATTTAACAAGCACAGATACATCATCTAGATCTGGTATTTTAGAGGAAACCACAAGTGCATTATTTTCTTCAACAGATTATGGCTCAGGGGACCAAACAATTAAAACAGTTACAGTATTGTATGATACAACAAACTCACCTTTAATAACTGAAGATGATTCAGTGACATCATCTATGGAGATTGATATTGTGATTCACTTTGCAACAACCCCTTTGCACGAAGCAATTACAGTAACTGATGGGGAACTATATCACCAAGCTTTGTCTGAGATGACAGTGACACATAAGCCCAATGCAGACATCAGGATTGATGAAGACGTGCCATTCCCATCAACAACCATTTCCACACCTCTTATATCTAAATCAAAGTTTAATATGACTACAGACATAGTAACATTAGTGGGATCTCCTTCATCTTCACCCATACCGGGACTGAATGACAAAACGGGAGCTCCACTTTTCTCTGAGGAAGAGACAGATAACATAATAGATTATGATACAAAAACTGAACCTTACAATGTATATTCCATGCCAAATTTCATGAACAAAACAGACATCGACAATGAGAGAGGCGTAAACATTAGCTTAGAAGATGTGACAAGCATTGATGACATCACTTATCCTGAAGGTGAGAAGAGCTTCTCTACCCCATCACCTGATACTGAGACAAGCTTTGAGACCACCTCACTGCCTGAGGTTGAAACTAGCTTTGAGACCACCTTAGAATCAACAATTTACACTGATATTGAGACCTCCTTAAAACCTGAGGAGGACAGTGCTGACGGAAACACACGAGCAGAAGTTCTTAATACTGAGACCACCTCACAGCTTGACACTGAAACAAGCTTTGAGACAACCGTGCAACCAGACATTGAGAGTGAAACTACTTTTGAGAGTGTCTCAAGAACTGAGAGTGATGCTTTAGTCACCAGGTCACCAAACAGTGGAACAAGTAGTTCAGAGAAAAGCACATCTAGAGAGGTAAACACCATATTATCGGATAAGCATCACACCACAACAAGACTTTCTGATGTCACAGATAAAACAAGTTCCACTTCTACAAGTGAAGAAACATTTTTGGAAGAAAGAGCTGAGCATAGTACCCGATTCAAACAAAATGACATAGGATTGAGGACCACCACACAACCTCAATATGATGGTTCTGTAACTTCCAGTATTTTGAAGAGCAACTCAGAGAAAGATTCAGTTATCATCCCATCATCTGATGAGGTTGAGGCAGTATTTCTGTCTACTGCAACAGCCTCAACTTTTCTTCTGACACCTGAGTCTGATATAAAGATTGTCAGTAAGGAAACTGCCTCAAGGAAACAAGAAGCAGCTGTTCAAATTGAGGAAGCTGTAACTTTTTCAACTGAGATTCCAATTCAGGAAGAAGCTCAGATGACATCATCAGTACCTACAACCCAAAGTGAGACTGCGATACCATTTTCTTCCCATGAAGATGTTTCTGAGGCCACTTTAGTTAAAAGCTCACCTTCAAGTGCACAGAATGAAAGCACAACACACAGCACAGCAGACCTTCCATACACAATGATGGGGCAGACATTTGATATTTCAGGTAGGTTGTAAACACTGTTTTAAAGACCAAATTAACAGAATGCATATACTGTACTTTCAATACTTATACCAGTATTCTTGTTTTGTACATGCAAAATGATATGCCTATATCTTCCCTCTCTCACTGCAGATGTTCATTCCTGTTCTGATGATGTTTGCTTGAATGGAGGTTCTTGTGTAAAAATAGTCGGTGCTCAGATCTGCAGCTGTCCACCTGGATACAGCGGTGACCAGTGTGAAATTGGTATGCTTTATCAGTGTTTCTTTCTTTTATTAAAGGTGCACTACATAACTTTGAGCTCAATATTGCCATATGTGGCGAAACATAAAATGACAAGTTACTTGACATATTTTGCATGAGCTGTGCTTTGCACTGCTGTTCTGCATGGATAATTTTTGATAGTTTGAGCAATGAAGTAGCATAAGCTATAGTGCCAGACCTTCTTTACGCTGTTCAAGGAAATTATGTATCTTTACCAAGGCAAATGCTCAAAATATAAATTATCATTATATACTGTTTTTGTTTTACCCTGATTCAGTAAGTAATTAAACACTTATTTTTAATTCTCAATAATGGGTTTTAGTACATTTTTTTTACAGCCCAAAAAGTCTTCTAGTGCACCTTTAAATTCTCATTAACTCCCAACTAATTGTAATGCATTTAAGTACATTATTTACTCACCTTATTGTTTTCATTTATTTATT
Source organism: Carassius carassius (assembly GCF_963082965.1). Classification (NCBI taxonomy): domain Eukaryota; kingdom Metazoa; phylum Chordata; class Actinopteri; order Cypriniformes; family Cyprinidae; genus Carassius; species Carassius carassius. Next base: position 19,409,989 of record NC_081758.1, on the reverse strand, counting down.
TAATAGACATAGATGAATGTCACACAAACCCTTGTCGTAATGGAGGAACATGTATTGATGGCCTGAACTCATTCACATGTGTATGTCTTCCGAGTTATGCAGGAGCACTGTGTGAGCAAGGTAAGATTATATTTAACATATAATAACTTGTTCAATTTCTTAACATATACGTTTGTAGATACCTGAGGAAAGTCACAATTCTAAATCTGTCAACAAGCTAATAAGGCGTGAAGCTACTGTAGCCACAGAAACAGCTGTGGAGATGTACCATTTGAACCCTTTTATTTTTTTATATGAGGTCATCATTAATAAATATACTCAGACGTACTTGGCAAATATGGGTTTGGTAAATGTGACTCATGCTTTGGTAGATCCTGATAGATAATAGATTCTAACTTGATGTAAGTAACTGTGTTTGTTCCAAAACCGTTGCATGCTAGCAGAAAGACATAATGATGCTGTACTTTCCACTATTTAAGAGGATACAGTTGAAACTTTCTTAAGCACAGCTGTTAAGATCATCACTCTTTCCCTTATTACTCTGTAGATGTTGTTTTACACTTTACATGAGTGAGATTACTTTTTTTGAGAGTTTTATTCCCTTCAACGTACAAGTGCTTGTAAACATTAAAATGGTAACAGCAAAATCTCTTCAGTTCGACTCACATCTGGCTTTTTTCAAAAAAAAAAAAAAATAATAATAATTCTTATGTAAATGAGTGCATTACCGTTTTGAGTACTCTGAACATGATTTTCATCTCAAACTTGAGATAGCATCAACATTACAGACAGAAAGAAGTGTCTCCTGCTCTGAAACTGTGTCCTGTTACTACCTGTTACTGCCTTCTGTGATTCAGCAGTGACTCAGATTGTAAGTGTAAATGGTTTAGCCTTAGATTGTGAAAGCGCTCAGATATAGCTGCTCACAGAGAAAGCAGAAATGCAGAGAATACTAAATGCAATCTATGCTAAATGAAGTAACATGCCATTATTTAAAGCCATTAGCCCACATAGCTTCATGCATTGTCACTTGTGTTTATACTGATATGTTATGGGGGATTTAGAAGTGAAGAAGTGAAGTGACATTCAGCCAAGTATGGTGACCCATACTCAGAATTTGTGCTCTGCATTTAACCCATCCGAAATGCACACACACAGAGCAGTGAACACACACACACACACACTGTGAGCACACACTCGGAGCAGTGGGCAGCCATTTATGCTGCGGCGCCCGGGGAGCAGTTGGGGGTTCGATGCCTTGCTCAAGGGCACCTAAGTCGTGGTATTGAGGGTGGAGAGAGAACTGTACATGCACTCCCCCCACCCACAATTCCTGCCGGCCCTGGACTCGAACTCACATCCTTTCGATTGGGAGTCCGACTCTCTAACCATTAGGCCACGACTTCCCCGGCCACGACTTCCCCAAATGGTTGATATATTAAAGAGAGTTTTAATAGTTTTATTCTTTGGTAGCTGTAGTTTATTCTTTGTTGCAGTAGTGACACATAAGAACCTGACATTTTCCCTCCTGCATGTTTGTTTGCAGAAGGTTTATTAACATGCACTAACATTAGTGATTCTGTCAGGGCAAGTGTGCTATAATCACAGTGATTTCAAATAAGGAATCAAAGCTTTCAGCTTGACATCGAACAGCCCTGGGTTTGTCCAAAAACAGTCAGTAAGTGTGTTTACAAGCACTTTAAACATTTGATTTCAGTTGGACTAAAACAATAATTTGTCTTTTTAAAATATTATGTGAGTCTGACTGAAGTTGTAATAAAAAAAAAATGCTTTAGCTTGATTGTAACGGCACACAAAACACTTTCTGTGACTGACATACTTTATTGGCAAATTTAATATGATCATATAGTTTCAAATTCTGATCTAGGTACTTTAAAATCACTTGTCAATTAGACTAATAAATTGCTGGGTTCATAATATGCTTACTTTAATACTTTGTGTTTCCCAAATGGTTAGAGCCATATAAGTGGCTGTTTGTTTTTACAAGTCACCTTTGCCCCAATACCTCTTTCTTAAACAATGCCTCAGAGCAAGGCACCCAATCTGTAGACATTCCTATGCAGAAACTAATTGGCTTCCTTATATTATAGAAACATGGGTGTAGCTCTATCTCTACGAGATCTTGTTTAGCTGGCATGCAATTTAAAATGAGGATGAAAGGGTCCCTCAGGTCCAGTGTGAGCGGGAAATCATTCTCATTTTAAAAGAGTGCCACTGAGCAAAAAAAAGTTTGATTTATTGTCCTGATAACAACTTCACAGTGTAAGCCCAAAGGTAAAGGAGTAATAAAAATAAATTGACCATAGATAATATCAAGCACCTTTTTTTCCACTTCCAGCAACAGTATTATCTCAGTTTCAGTGTCTACATGTCAAGTTAATGTGAAGTACCTCATCAATAATTCACACTTGATTTTCTACAGACACCGAAACATGCAGCTATGGCTGGCACAAGTTCCAAGGCCACTGCTACAAATTCTTTCCTCATCGGCGTAACTGGGACACAGCAGAGCGTGAATGTCGGCTCCAGGGGGCACACCTGTCTAGTGTCCTGTCCCATGAGGAGCAGCAGTACATCAACCGTGAGTATACATAAACCAAGTTATGGTCATTCTGTCTAATGTCATCAGCTCTAATTTATGCCATCGATTACATTTACATGCAAACTAACAGTTATTTATTAGGAAGGATACTGTTGTTTTGTTTTCCTTTTCCATTTAGTTTTTTGTCACCACAAAAGGGTTTAGAGTTATGGAATATTCCATTGGTTAAGGAATTTTTAGCCAAAGAGTTTGAAGAAGTGTTAGTTTATTACCATTATAAAAGGGGCCGAATGCTCCTCCAGCCCTATAAGCAGAAAGTGTGATATATAAGAACAAGAGTTCCTAATATGGCTAATGAATTGACCTTTGTTTCTCTCTCCCCTTATAGGCCTCGGTCATGACTATCAGTGGATCGGTCTGAATGATAAGATGTTTGAGAATGATTTTCGGTGGACGGATGGTAGTGTTGTGGTAAGACCATTCTTCAAAACTTGTTTATTAGTTTCTCAAAGTATGTTTTGGAAAGATGGTGATGATACACACATTTATTAGTGGACTACAGTAGAGGTAATATTTATAATATTTATTTATAAAGTTTGCTTGTATTTTCCATGATGCTTGAGAATTTGTTGATGTTAAAAAAGGAAAACAGGAGACATATGCGACTATCTCCACAGTTCTAGAGGTGTTCCTCCATTGAACAGGAAAGTGGCTAATTACAGTCGTTTAGTCCTGACCAGGCTCTCACTTCAAAGATAAAGACAGCATTTTGTGGGGAAGGGCCAGAAAGCCCTGGAGGGCAGGAGATAGGAGTTTTCATCTGTGGAACTGGAGGATCAAAATAAAATGAGGGTATAAGAAGCTCACAGGTGTGGACAGGTAATGGAGGTGTGAAGGATGAGTAGCAGCTGGAACAGGCTGCACTAGATATAATCCAGACCTAAGATGTGAGTGTGTGACAGTTCAGTCCAGTTGGCATCAGTGAGGGGCTATAAACATGTCCACTGGAGTTTGCAAGCACTCTGTAAGTTTTCTGTATACAGAAGAGTTACTATATTAAGGGTTCATGTTTGTTAATGTATTTAAGTATGTGCCGTTGGAGTTATGCAGAGGGTCAAAAATGGCATTACATAAATTTTCAAGCAGGAAGCACACATTCCTTTTGCAAGAAGATAATAACAGGACTTGCTGGCCGATTTGTGTTTGAAGACTAGGTAATATTCAAAAGCTTGCTGAAAGACCAGAGCTCCAATCTGTCTCTATTGGGCATAATTACTTCGTTTCATATATGTGCAAACTTCACTGTTTTAATATAAAAAAAAAAAATTACAAGTTGAGCTCAGCAGAGTAAGAGTATATTGCGTAGTTACAGTATAAACAGCATGTGGAATAGTTCCTCAAAACACTTTAAATCTGTTTTAATATATCATTATATCAATATATACATTTGTAGATTCTATTAGTTTCTTTCTTTAGGTTGGTCTTATCAGTTGCTATTCTCCTCTGAGTGCATTCGTCCACAGTTGAGAGAGATGACTGATGACATCATACCTGCATCGTGTGGTGTGTGCAAGGGGAAAATACAGTGAATAAAGTTTATCCATGATAGATGAATATAGATGTATTACTATTCAGCTCATTGCAGTTTAATGTTGATGTATGTACTTAGCGCCCCCTACCGGAGTGTGCCTGTATCATCATCATTTCATTGACTTTCTTTACTGTACTCTAGATAAAAAGTCATACTCTTTTCACAAGCTTCCCACTTTGTTACATTTGTTGTGTTCTATATAAAACTGGCCTACAAAATTTGCATATAAATTTATTGTTATGCTAAATTATTGCCAAATTGTGGATTTGATATTTTTATCAACTTCTTTCAATTAGCATAGGTTTTGTATATCTCTTTGGAACTGATTGATTGTAGACCTCATTAATCTGAGCTAATGCACCTCCGTTTTTGAGTGAACTTTGCCAAGGTCCAAGAAGGAAAACAGAATGATAATAAAACATAATGAAAGACTGACAAAAAAGTAATAATAATGAAACTGTAAATTCATAAATTTTCTTAAATTCCAAATGTAGATGAGCTATAATGGTGGAGCTGCCATAAATATTACATAATTTAGTATGATTCTTCATGTTTACAAGAACCACAAGTGTATTCAGACATGTTGTTTTTTACTGAACAAATGAGAAACCATACATATGGGTGTAAAATAATATGTTCAGCACAAGCAGTATATTGCATTTTTGAGCCAGGTACAAATTGTTTTAAACACACACTGTCATAATCATATAATTAAACATATCTGAAACTTATTTCTATAGGATTTATTGTCTTCCTCGCATTGCCATTCTCACCTCTATCCATATTCTTCCCCTGCAGCAATATGAAAACTGGAGACCAAACCAGCCGGACAGTTTCTTTTCCTCAGGAGAGGATTGTGTGGTAATGATCTGGCATGAGGACGGCCAGTGGAATGATGTTCCCTGCAACTACCACCTCACCTTCACCTGCAAGAAAGGCACAGGTGAGCTTTTAGCACCCGATAGAGGGGGTTTTAAAGAATAATAAGTCATGCATACAGTAGGTAGACATTTATTTTCAGTTTAAATTCCATCTAACAAAATTATATTTATAACCAGGAGTACAATGGGGAATCTGTGAAACTTTGACTGCTATACCCTATAATACACTGTATATCTATGGTTGTTTATAGACAGGAATCTAACATGAGATCTGTTGATTCCGATTAATCTGCAGTGGTTTAAAGCAGACAAAATGTTAAAAATAACATTTCAGATTCAGTACTCCATTACTAATGGTTACTCTGTTATGGGCTGTTGTCAACAGTGTCCTGCAGTCAGCCTCCTCTTGTCCTCAACGCCCGCACATTTGGCCTGCTGCGCCCACGCTATGAGATCAACTCACTGATCAGGTACCAGTGCATGGATGGCTTCATCCAGAGGCATGTTCCCACCATTCGCTGCAGAGGAGACGGCACATGGGATTTGCCAAGGATATCCTGCATGAGTCGTAAGTATTCGGTGAAAATCCAACACAACTTTTTCACAACAACCCTCCCTATAGAGCTTGATTGATAATTCTGGCCTAGATACTATAAACAATACAGTGGTGTGAGTTTATTATATATAAGAGTTTATATATTCACTACCATTCAAAGGTTTCTGGTTACTATGCTCTTAGCACTAACTTGATTGAAAATACAGTAAAAACAGAAAGATTGTGAAATATTATTACTAATATTATAATTTATTATAATAAATGTTTTCTGTTTTAATATATTTTGAAATGTAATTTATTCCTGTGATGGCAAAGCGGAATTGCTTCAGTCTTCAGTGTCACATGTACCTTAAAAGCAAACAGACAAACAAACAAACAAAAAAATATATGTACAATATATATTCTTATAGATTAAAATGGCTTAGTTCTAATTTAATTTAATGTACTTCTATTTCTTTTCCAGCCTCCAACTTCCAAAGGTCATATGCAAGGTATCAGACATACAGAGTTTTTCGCAGTCATCGGAAGAGATCAGCAGAACATTCTGTTGATATTTCCCGACGACACCATCCCCATGGTGTAAAACACAATCGGACACAACAACGATTGCTATGGTAACACAACCTAATGCAAGGGCCCTTTTAATATTTTTTAATAGCATAAGACAGATCTGCCTGCTGGCTGAGAGAAAAGATTATAAAAGAATAGATTATGAAAAGGACCTGAAAAAGGGTCACTGGATTGAAACAGTGGCTTTTTATCTTTTAACAGAGATGGTTTTTAAGAACTGCATAAAGGTCACATATTCAGCTGGCCTCTGAAAACAAAAAGATTATCTGACCTGCCCTCCATCTGTCCCGCTTCTTTTTGGGAATACACAGTGCCTTCATAAATATAACTCTCAATCCAGATGTATGTGAGCTATAATAGTGCAACTAGCATGAATATTATAGTTCATGGTATTTTAGCCTATAATCATAATGGCATTTTGATACACACTTTGTATTTAGTTTTCTTCAAGTTTACGAGAACAACAGGTGTATGCAGGCATCCTGCTGCTTACTGAACAAATGAGAACTCATACATATGAATGTGAAAGAAAATATATTTATAAAGGGAGACTGAGCAATGGCTCACATGGAGTCAATGTTTATTGTGGAATAAAAAGGCCAATACTATCCTTAAAAAACTGCATCCAATGCAGTGAATGGTTTTGATATCTTAAAGTCAACACAATATTGTTTAATACTTTCAATGCTTTGACTTTGTCGATTTTTAGGTTATTTATAATCCTCTGTTTGATGTCTCTTTCAAGTGTTTACAAGGCACATCTCGATTCACATGCATTAAATTCTGCCGCCATTTATATCTATGAACCAAAGAATCTTACTGTATTTACTTAACATCATTTTCATCAACTTTTTTGTTTTTTCTCAGACAGTTTAAAACTACTTTAAAGAGAATGTACTTTGTGAGATGCTTAAAAGACTTGAATGAATGCCTTTTTAACAAGATGCCTATAATTTATTTCTCGAGCTGCTCCTTTTTCATTGTTGTAGCAAAATACAACACACTGAGGATTTCACTTGGCCAAACTGCACAGTGACAGTGTGTTAATAGAATAATAGACAACATTTGGAACTCACAGAATTTAGATAGATTTTATTTTGACATTTGGGGTATATCAATGGACCAAATGAAGAGGATTCATAGTAACAGCTTTAACAGCAATTTTTGTTGAACTGGTCATCCATTTGTTTTTCCCAAGCATTTTTTTTTCTCTTTATGATCTTTTCTAATATGTGTTTACTTGTATGTTTTTAATTTTGTGTCCAACCCCCCACCCCCGAAAGTGCACATATCTTTTTATATTTATAGTATAACCTGTTTATTGTCAAATGTGATTGTCTGGAATGTTTGTGAAATGGAAAAATTGTAAGGAACGTTTTCATGCCTTCTTCGTAAACAAAGTTTATTATATTCTACTTGCATTCCTGGTCTTTTTCTGTTTTGATATGAAGTGAGTTTTGGCATATAGGAAGGACTTAATGGTAGACATAGTTAACAATATGGGATATATTTGATTTCATTTTACATTTTAAATTGACAAATCTAAAATATAATATAACATTAATCTATGCAACATTACAAAATAAATAAAATAAACAAATAAAAAACAGACTGTGACAAGCGCAAGTGAACTGTATGTTTAGTGTAACTGTATGTCCATCAGGTTCATCAGCACTGCCTAATGTTAACCACCAGATGGTACCAGATCACTAACATAAGGACATTTGAACCTCTAAATAATTGTACCAGATATACCATTACTCTAATGTGTTCAAAAACAAATTTCACTAAAACATTAATGATACAATGCCAATTTTAAGACAGGGCACATTACTGTAAAACCCTTTAAATATAGAAAACACCTTACAATTGGCTATTTATGATTATTTTTATTTAGTTTCTAGATGAAAAAAAATAAATAAATAAAGAGAACAAAGTTAAAAGGAGATAACCAAACACTTCAAGAGCCTGCGAGACTTTTTTTATTTTGTTTTTTTATTATTATTATTTTTTATTTTAATGGTTTTATTGGTGAAGTTAAACTTCGGAACATAGATTAATATGAAACCAAAATCAAGACCCACATGTGTTGAGACAAGACCAAAATCAAGACAGGGCGAGACCGAGTCAAGACCAAGACCAAACCAGCACTACTCAAATTCATCTGAAAGATCCACATTTAATTCTGACCAGGCATGACAGTATAAATCATTGGTTCACAACCAGGATTAGCACACTAGGCGCTCTCAACAAGGTGCTTTAAGATGACTTATTTAAACTTATTTAAAATAAGACAAAATAAGCATCTTTTTAGTCATGCTAAATACTAAAATATTGTTTTGAACAATAGGGGGACCTTGAAGTCAAACACTGAGATCCACTGGTATAAACGTAATTATTTTTTTTGTTCTTTAGTTATCTATTGATTGCACTTGAAAAGGGGAGTTTTACATCCAGTCAGAATACTAATGGTTATAAATAAATCAGACAATGCACCAAGTGATTTACTGTTATCCCCATAGTTGTGGTCTTGACTGGTTAAAACAAAATCCTGAATCTTCTTAGTCTAAGACCAAGACAAGACGGTGTACAAATGCGGGCGAGACAGAGACAAAGCCAAGACCTTAAAAAATGGTTTTAGGAGCCAAGACCACTTTTGAGTACAACACTAAACATAGATTTGGGACATCATTATTTGGGTAGGATTGTGTACCAAAATTTTCTTGAGCTAGGCTCAAAAAAAAAAAAAGGTATAATGATAAAAATATAGAGTTAAAAATGAAACCTATGTCTGCCAGCTAGAAACTAATGTGATGAGCTACACTTGTGTTCATTCTGCTAGAATACCTTTTTGAATTGACCATACATCCACTATGACCTTGGGATCAGTTGCTTAAAAGTTATGGCAAAAAGGTTGTTAGTTCTGCAGAAAGTAAACATCTAGCATAATTTGCTGGAAGTAACCATCTGGTTTGAAATTACATTTAGATATTGGACAACATGGAAACTCTTGTCAAGTTACATCCCTTTGTGGATTATAGTTTTGTAAATACATCACGCAGTGTAATGTAGAAGGAAAAACAGAGACACTTTTGATGCGCCATGTGTTCTTGAAGTCCCATGGCCATATTTTAATTTGACACGAATGTATTTCCCTGCTGGTACCGCTGTGTCATTGTTCGTTAATACTCATGGTTTACTCATTTAAGACTTGGAAGACACTTTGCTATTTTCCATTGCAGAATTCATTTATTTATTTAGTTTTTAAACAACTGGAATGAATTTACGTATAAAAAGGCAGACTTAGTCACAGAACATTGTTACAAGCTTTCTCTGCAAATGCTTCCAAAGCTTCTCATAGATAGGTGAGATAGTGCTACTCTAAACAATCTAACAATAACCTCATACACACGCACACCCACATGTGCACACACACACACACACACACACACATACACACACACACACACACACACACATAGACATATATAGGTTTTATCTATCATTAATTCATCACAATGATGGAAATTCATAATGGTTTAGATCAGGGCCGGCCCTGACCAATTTGCTGCCCTAGGCAAGATTTTACCTGGCGCTCCATGCATCACAGCCCATTTCACCCTGTCATTGTGTTCATGATTTAGCATATATATATATATATATATATATATATATATATATATATATATATATATATATATATATATATATTTATATATACACACACATTACAGCAGAACTGTTTCCAACACTCATAATAAATCATCATATTAGAATGATTTCTAAATGATCATGTGATAGACCGGATGTCACATGTGACACTGAAGAATGTAATGATGCTGAAAATTCAGCTTTGCATCACAGAAATAAATTATAATTTAAAGTATAATAAATTGAAAACAAATTATTTTAAATTGTAATAATATATCACAATATTAAATTTTTTTCTGTATTTTTGATCAAATAAATGCAGGCTTGATGAGCAGAAGAAACTTCTTTCAAAAACATTAAAAATAGTAATGTTTCCAAACTTTTGGCCTGTACTGTATCCCCCCAAAACTGCACAACTGTAGAGTAAAACATTAATAAAAAAGTGATAATAAAAAATGCGTCTTAAAACTGACATGATTGTACAAAATCACAGTCTGGGGACTCAGAACTCAGAACAACTGCTAACATTAAGTTTAAGGTAAAAATATACTGAAATTATAGTATCTTACTCCTATGCAATAAATTGTTCTTTCACTACATCTCTTTACCTCTGTCTTTATCCTCTTCTTTTTGGCACTGCATCTATCGCAGACTATGCTCATTTATCATGTAAATTCGGCCTTCCGTCACAATCAGGAAACTTTCACCGTGTCTAGAACTGGCGGAGCTGCCAGGCCCGTTTCTACGAGCTGTGTGTTAACAAAAGCAGTGCTGTCTACATTGGATGCGGCGTCGGGCACGCTACACAACAAATTAACAACAACTGATCGTGCGCGCGCTCTGTTTCTGACGCACTTCAAGCACTCGATGGTCGGGGGAAGATTGAAGAGCCGGACTTTTTTTTTTTTTTTTTTTTTTTTTTTTGCTTTATTTGGTAGTATTTCGAATTAATGTTTTTTTTTAAATAGTGGCCTATTATAAAAAAAATATGTAAAAAAAAAAAAAAAAAAAATTCACTCGTTCACTCATTCTGGCGCCCCTATGGATGAGTGGCGCCCTTAGCATTTGCCTATACCGCCTATGCCGCGGGCCGGCCCTGGTTTAGATAAATATATATAAAAAAATCTGTAACACAATAAGAACTCTCTGTTCTCAAAAGCAATATTAGATGCTATGCAGTCCGTTTATTTCAAGTTAAATCAATAGTATGTGTTGGGAAATTTAGGTCATGCCTAGCCAAGCTGGCATTCATACTACAAACATTGTGTTCTCAGCTTCTGGAAATTCAAAATCCATGGTTATAGACACTATAGAAATATCACAGCTTAATGGAGAGTAAAACAAAAGCCATTTCATTTTTTTTAAATAGTTTTTAATTTTAATAGGTTTGCTTTGATTTATAAACCGTACAATGCATTTCCCATGAAAAAAAAAGACAAAATCAAGCAAAATGTCACTTATGTGCACTGTGGCTTGCAGTTCAATAATATAACAGAGTTATAAGTGGATAATCGTTTCCCCTCAAATAAACAACATATATTATTACAAAGTGGCAAGCAATAGATGTTTTATTCATCAGTAAACAGATCTCATTATATTAAGTTATCCACACTATGCCTGTCACAACATTCCAAGGTTACTGTTAGAATCAAACTTAGGCATGATGTTGTACATGGCTTTTAGTGCTGTTCCTCTTTCTCACAGAATTACAATATCAGACTTATTCATATCTACACTAAAGCAACTTGGCTAAAGTTAGTCTTGAAGTTAGTTGAATATACAACTGGGTCCTTAAAGAATCTCTCAGTGTAAATTCTCTTTGTGGTTCTCTGCCATATAATGAAGTTCAGTTCATCATTAGCAGTCTGTCAAATTCTGTCACTGTCTGTGATGAAATACTTGTCAAGATCTATGCAGGGACAAACACATTTAAAGAGTTTTTAAAAACATCAAGGCCATAAAAGATAAGAACTGAAAAATAACAAGCTTCTCATGATTAGATAGGTAAGAATATACATCACAGTATTTCAAACAAAGAGTAGACATGAGGAATAATTGTTACAATAAAACAATAAAATTAGTTATGAATATAAAGTCTTGTAACACAACAGGCCAAACACATTCATTTTATATTTCGACAGATAAAGATCACAGTTCAGAGCACTGAATAATACACCAACACACAAGACAAATAGTTTTAAAGAAATTAGCATTTGAGCAAGAAGAAGAAGTGAAGAAGAAGATCACAGAAGTGTTTTAGAAAAAGGAAGGTGTCAGGTCCATTTACGGTGCCTTTGCTTTTCTGTTTGGGCAAGTTTCAAAAACTTTCTGTCAAGTTTATACAATTTAGTAATATTTAAATATTGTATTGCAATATCACAATGGAGATTTTTGACAAACTCACACTTAACCTACTAAAATGGGATTTGATCAAAATGTTGTGACTTCAAATTTCCTTCCAGCTGAACATCCTTTCTGAATGCAATTTGATGTTCATACATGTGGTGTACAAATCTATATAAAATGTATATGGTAGATACAATAACTGTTTACGTTAATATTGAGAATGTATGGTCTTTAGAGAATCCTCTCAATAAATGTAACAGTTAAGGCTAATTCATGCAAAAAGTCCTTTATAAGTGTGGAAGTGAAAACCTGTGTATTGCTGCTCTTTGGTTGGTGACGTGACGTGAAGAGCTTCACAGCTGAGGTCTGTAGCAGTAGACACCGTACAGCTTCTGCTTTTTGTCGGGGAAGCCAACAAAGCGAACCGCAGCCTCTGTGGGACTGCAGTTCTTCCTAGGCCTGGAGATCGGATACCGAACGCTACCATCGGCCAGCCAACCAGCATCACAACGGTCGTATCCCTGCAGCTTCCAGGCAGCGTATATATGGCCCACCTTTGCGATCTCAGCTCCATCTCTCTTACACATGTTAACGGCCTCATCAAAGTTTAGCTTCTCGGGCTGGATCAGGTAGTAAAAACGTCCTGTGATGTAAAACAAAGAGTTTCAGGTTTGTGGGCACAGACACTAAACGACATTCTCTATTTTATACTAGAATTGATTTGATTAACTCACCTTTAAGGCTGGCTGTGAAGCAGAACACGTCATAACGGCTGTTGGACTTGTCCCGTTGGCCATAGTTTCTCAGTCCAGCTGAGGACCTCATGCCTCCGCAGGGCTCTCTGGGTTTGGTGATGGGGTACTGCACGGTTCCGTCATTGAGCCAGCCAGCATTGCACCAATCCATCCCATTTCTCCATTCCTCATAGAGCTGCTCGAAGGAGGCGACCACAGCGTCCTGCTCCAGACATGCGGTCTCGGCATCTTGGAAGTTGAGGTTGTACCGTCCCAGACGAGGGGAGTAAGGGAAAACAACCCCTGTGAAAGAAAGTGAATTTTCCCCTAAGGAAAAGTTCAACTCAATTTAACCTCAGACTGTTTTGATGAAGTTTTTTTTTTTCCACCGCAATGAATGAATAAGAGAGATATCAGTAAAAGCCTTAGTTTTAGTTTTCTAAGAACCTCCCTGCTTAGTTGAAAAGACGTATGTGGTACAGTGTTAGAGAGTGGAAAAAAAAAATTCAAAGAGAGAGAAAATTACTCTACATTACAGGGCATTGGCTTTTCAATCTTAGACTCCATTGTTCCAAAGTTAACAATGGCTAGCTGTTCCAGCCTGTTTCATTATTTTCATGCACCTCACTTCTCTGTGTAAAGATCCCATTTGTTTCTCTGGAGCCAAGTCTGCAATGCTGGTCTTGGCCAAGAGCAAGAACTACACGATATTAAATGGAGAATGAGCAAATGATAAGTGGCAAAAACAAGTGTTGAAAGAAGAGTACGAGAGTGTCTTTACATTTCAAGTGCTAATGTTGAAAACCATTTACTGAAAGGAACTCAAATATGTCTTTTGAAGAGAGTTTAAAGAGTGATAGCAATAGAAATGTGTTGCAGTGCATATATGCCATTTCAGGGACATATATGCCGTTTCTGGAAAATACTGTTTTATCTCCATTTGGCTGTTTATTATGTATAATTTTCATTAGTAAGTGACTTAATTTTCATTAGTAAGTGACTTTGGATGAGAAGAGTCTGATAAATGAATAAACAGGTGAAATGATTACTTATATGACATCATGAAATAATAAAGTTACCTTGCAATTCAAGGTCCACTTCAACAATATTTTCATTCATGCCGTTGATGATCTCACACCTATATGTGCCATAGTCGTTAAGATCTAGGTCTGTAATAACCAAGGTACCATCCTTGTCATCCACCTCCAACAGATAAACGCGGTCCTGGAAATTTCCATAGGTCTTCTTGTGGGGCCCCATGGAGATGAGCACATTGGTTTCTGAAGAGTCATTCTCAACTTTGGCCCACTTGATTCTGTTTCCGAACAAACTGGACTGACCTTCCAGTCTGCAGGGAAGAGTGATATTGTCACCTCTGTTGGCGTAGACCTTGGTTCTTGATCCACTATCTGAAATAAAACAAAAGGAAAAGCCTTAGTTCACAGTAGGTCTACTATATTTGTTTTATTTTAGGTTTAAAAGGACATGATAAAAACTTTAGAGTTTAGCTTAGTATTTATTATTATTATTATTAATAATAAACTAATTTCCTACAATTTGGTTTGATTAAATGGCTATTCAAACATTTTGTCTTAAGGTTTTGAAGAAGCCTGCAGTTTTCACAAAATAAAAACACAGAACCACACAAATCGTAGTCAAAGATATAATCTAATTATGATTCACTGGAATAAGATGGTGTGCTTGTACATACACGGTGGAACCACAGAAATCCTTCACCCATTTTGTGTCAGTGAAGACGGATATTCCACCATAAAGCTATTTTATTCTTTTTTTTGCTCGCAGATGCTGTGTCAATCTCTGGTAGTTGCTGTGTCTGCTTGTGGTTAGGGGCATAATTGTCTCATTCAAGATGTTTCCTGATCTCTATTTGAGTCTTGGAGGCCTCAGTCCATCACAGCTCTAGATGGAACATTTGATGGATATCTAGGAAACTAAAACCGTCCCAAGCGTTCTCCTGGCTGCATGGGGTATCACCATCAAAGTGGTGATTAGATTTAGCTTAAGGCACTGTTCAGTCTCTCATTCTCCTGATGGTTTAAAATGTCTACAAGTGCATATTGCAAAATTATTCAAATCAATCAAAAACATTTTTGTTTTCTTTTGTAAAAGAATACTGTTGTACAGAAAGGACACAGTAAATTGATGAAAAGTGACAGTAAAAACATCTACAATTTTACAAAAGATTTCTATTTCAAATAAATGCTGTTCTTTTGAACTTTCTATTAATAATAATAAAAAATGTATCATGGTTTCCAGAAAAATATTAAGCAGCACAAATGTTTTCAGCTGTGACAATAATAAGAAATTATTCTTGAGCGCCAAATCAACATATAACAGTGATTTTTGAAGGATCGTGTGACTGAAGAAATTGTCTAGAGAAATTGAGAAACATAATGATGGGATTCTTTGAAAGTTGTAATGTTTTTATTTTTTTGTTAACAATCATATTTGTAATATTTCACAATATTACTATTTTTACTGTATTATGTAAAATGAAACCTTGGTCAGCATAAGATACTTCTCTGTCTTAATTCATGATATCTTATGCATTAATGGCAATGTATTAAACCATTATGGTAAAATGCTACCAACAAACACTACAACTTTCAAAGAATCCCGTCATTCTGTTTTTCAATTTCTCTAGACAATCTTCAACTTTACCATGAAGTGGAACTTTATGTACAGTAACTTCAACCACATTGTCTTTCAGCCTGTGACATCCGCAGAACAGTTCTTAGCCTTAGTTCGGACAGCCTCAGGCATTTGTGCTTCCGACCAGCATGTTCTTCAATTAACATTACCATTTAGATGCAGTGTATCCGGAGGTAAACCTTTCCCACATGTTTGAAACAAATATGGGACTCATTAGGCACTCAAGACTTTCTACTCTCTGCTTCTCACTTGCTACTCACTTGCCTTAACTTAGTCCACTATTACTCCTCACTCAGCTGAGCTGGAACCTTTCCAGATATGTTAACATGTTCCGAACCTGTGCTCAGATTGAGTTCACATGGGCTTAACATCTGATTGTTTCATGGATCAGAAGCCATGTTAAACTATACTGTTTCCACTTTTAATTATACAGCACATCATTCACATTATGACCAACTGACTTTTCTAGAAGTAATTAAAACTGAGCCCCACAGTCCTTACACTCATTAACACCCCACATCTAAATCCCTTTTTACACTTCACTGTGAGTCATGCACTCTCACTTTCTTCCTAATAAACTCTCACTTAGGAGACAGTTTTCCAAAGTTACAAACTGGAACCAGAAGGAACAAATGACAGCAGCTTCCAATTTTGAAAATGTATAACTAGGCTTTTCAGATTTGGTTTTCACACATCTCTTTGCTGGCAGAATATATGTACATCATTTCATCTGAGATTTTGTACCAGTTTCGCCCAACTCCCAAACATCACCCCAAACCCACTAACTGATAATTTTCTCCATATTCCAGACTCCCACCAGTCCCCATGAAACCCCCATCCCCCATCTCCACCCACCCTGCTCTAGCAAACAAACACAAGGTGTTTACTCTTGAACGTCAGAATGGAGGTGGTTTAAATATTTAAAAGTGCCTCTATCCCACCATTTAAGATCTCAATAATTTGGTTTAAGACAGGATCAATATTTAAACGTAAAAGCACATATTGATGGATTGATTGATTACAAAAACTGAAACTGAGAATGTGATTAAAACGTGCATAATCATGACTGCAGGGCTAGAGTAGTAATAATATAAATGTTTATAATAATATGTAAAATATTTTAAATAATAACAAATGGCAATAATACATATATTTTTTAAATAATATAAAATGTTAATTTAATAAGAATAATTTAGAAAAAATGTAACTTTTTGTAAGAAGAAAAAGTATTAGAATTACTAAATAAACATGAATAAAATCAATGCTTGAAAAGACTCCCAATGAACATTCAAGCAGTAAGAAAATGCATTATATAAACAAGTCATCAGACACATTTGTAAACTGAAACATAAACAGAGAGGGTGTTATAAATTTACATTAAACATTCATTCATCATGGCTATTTAATACACGTTTGGGCCCCATTGTCATCTTGAAAACATCTGCTGCCCTTTACAACTTTGCTCTGTGAGGTACACAACTATAAATGCATGCAAACACACTGATTAGGGCTTCACATCTGTGTATACAAGTGTCACATGGAATCGTTCCCTCACAGTCAGACAGTCTTGATGGCTAAACTTCACTTCCTACACTTTGCTGAGCAAAGCAGAGGTCAGTATGAGGCATGAACATGAATTATTGCACACAGCTGGACCGCGCTCCCTCTATCGCAACCATCCTTGTGCATTGATATTTGGGGTCTCTCTCACCCATTACACACAAAGCCTTTCTCTTTCTTTTTCACACACCACCCTACTCAACCATGCCTGACTAATGGCTGCATTATGTCTTGAACAGAGCCTCTGTGAATCAGGCCCATCTTGAGCAGTATCTAAGAGCCCAAAACCATACAAAACTTTCACTCCTTCTTCCAGTCCCCACTTCTTATCCATCAGCCCCAGCCTAGCCCAATCCATTCAAACCCATCACTTTACAAACCATTATCTCAGAATGAAAAGGACAGCATTCACTTAGGGGCTCCTTACATTTTTAGGGAATGTTAATCTTGTTGTTGCTCCTGTTAGATACATATATGCAGAAGCATCAGTTTAAATTTGAATTTGGCAATTCCCATACAGCTGCATACTGGGTATAGAAAGATCCACTGCCTGTATCCTCTACTACCAATATGCTCCTGACATCACTGGCCATCAGAAGCATAATCTGTATTTACCCTCGATGAAAGGTATTAGATCTGCTCTCAGATGTGATCAGCAGAGCCAATTTTCACAGTCTGTTCGGTGACGGCTCATATTCCCCACTATCTGTCAGTGTGAACAATTGTTAAACAACTGTTAAATTACCTGCAGCAGATGGTTAAGAGCTTACAAAAGACTGTGGTGAGCTGAATCTCTGTGGGCGTGTGTTCATGTGTATAGTGCATGGGAGTAGTCTTTTAGAGATGAATAGTGGAATATTACAATCAAAAATCTGGTTCATTTTGTGTCTGCATCGTCAAAGTGATAGCATCGAGGATGTTATGTTCATCCATGGTGAATTATTATTTGTCTTATTCCTCATTCTTATAAGCATCTGATGATTTAATAAATAATCCACTTTTTCACAATTTATGCTGTAAGTATTCAGTATTACATTTATCTACCACACTCTTATGCACAGACACAGAAACGTGCAAGCTGAACCGTAATTTAATTAATTCAATTATTCATTCAATTATTCATTCATTCATTCATTCATGCACAAAGGGATCAAAAGTGGATCTTACCTTGCGGTTCGACATGTAGACCGCTTGCAAAGACCACCAATGTAAAGCAAAACAGAGCGATCATCTTATTTTTTTGTTCTTAGCCTAAAGGCCTTTTGACTAAAAAAGCAAATGAACAAAAACGGGGAGAAAAAAAATGCAATCAGGTGATAAATCTGGTGAGTGTTGAAAAATACTTTCTTCCCGTTGTTGTTGTGAAGATGTGTAGGTGTTGGTAGTTGTGCCACAAGAAAGATTGGGCTCTGCAGAGGTCCATACAAAAGGCTTATATTGAAGCTTTGGCCAATTGTGGCCACTCCCCCTACCCTTAGAAACAGATGAAGCCCATCACCCTATATTTGTGTGTGTCTGTGTGGGTGTGTGTGTGTGTGTGTGGGTGGGTGGGTGTGGACTCCCTCATTTAAGAACAGCTTCCCTTTCTGCCATGCCTAGCTCTCCGTTTAGATTTAAGAAGAGACGTGTGGACTACAATGTGTTGTCTGTGCTAGCTGCATTATGGTTTGCAGTAATTATTTAAGAATGTCTTTAAAATTAGAAAAAGGAGATTTAAAGACTGGAAATATAATTATTAATTTTAAACCAAACAAAGGACTATGTGACACATTATCTTGGTTTAAATACAATTTAGGCACTGCAAATGTTTGTGCACCTTATCTATAGTGAAGTTGTATCAGAAAACCACTTTAAATATCTCTCTCAACATGTAGTTTAGACTTTTCAAAGCAAATCTGTCCAATAACAATCATGACCAATGGAAACAATGGACTACCCACTAAGAATATATTAAAACAAAACACTGAACACTATTCATATGCTCTCCGAATGCTGAATTACACAACCTGCCCACCTGCCTGTGATACATGTCTAGTGCAGTGTGACTGATTAATTTTTAATTTGCTCATACATGCTGTGTTATGAGATTTTATGCCAAAGCCTGCCAGACAGATTTATGATCAACCAAGAAATCCAATGAACACCCACCTTCCCATCTTCCCCTCTTCTCGGTTCCACTTGAAGCCTCTTCTTCATCTACCGTAACCCCCTTTTCAGATTACTTAATGGACACTTGTATTGATATGGTACAGACGAGGTAAAGATATGACCCACTTCACCTAAACAAAAGTATGCCTGGACCCTAAAAACACCTCATTATCACAGGAGAGATAGGTTTAGGATATGAAAGGAGAATGTGTGGTCTGTCAGGATGTTTTCTTAGACATCCCAATGGAGTGATGGTTAAATGGAGTAACCTGTTTAACACAGATGTTTTAAGCCCCCATCACAGCTATTTTAGCAGGTATTTACAGATTGTAGGTGAGGCACCCTCCATCCCCATAGGGCCCTGTTATGTAGACTAAAGCTCCATCAAGTCATATGTTCCCCACCCTGAAAATAAAACAAAAACACAGAAGACATGGGACATTATGCCAAAACCATCACAGTGATTGATTCACACAAAAACTGTGGAAAATGAGGAAGGGTCTCTGGATCGGAGCATGACTGACTGGAAATCTCACCTCATCGAGGATGACTCATTTTCATTTATGCTTCATTGGTTTTCACTTACATACTGAATGATAATAATGTGGGTCTTAAACACATACTTATGTTTGATTACCCCAGATGAAGTCATGAGTTGCTTTAAAACAAACAATAATAATTGTGGTTATGAAAGCTAGTATGGGCAACTTGATTGCTTGCTCTTAGTTAATTAAGGTTAATTAAGGAAATTTTCATTTTGGCTGAAAGTGTAACAAGGTGTAGTTTTCATTTGTTAAGTTGGCAAAATTCAATGCTGAAATCTTTGAATCACTAGTGTACAATGGCAAAAGAGTACAAAAGCTTTAAAAGATGTTGTACAGATCTTTAAAGGCCCTGTTAAAGCTGGTGAACTAAGGATTTCAGGATATATAACCAATAAAAGGATTTTGTTATCTCTATTAAAGACAAAAAGTATAGAGCTTAAGCCTGGTCTAAATCCTTCTGCTCTTTTTCATTATGAAAGTTAGGCTAGGGAGTTAAACCCATGTCTGTTTGTATGGTATGTGGCTATAAGCCACAGTGCACATCTGGAACATTTATAGTACATTTAACCATACAGTTCATTTGGGTTTATTCAGTAAATTCACAGTCTTCACCAAGAACTCATTTTTACTCTTGAAATGGACCTAATTCTTGCATAGTGATGGCAACACAATAAAACACAAGCTTTTACAGCAACACCTACCAAACAAGCTTCCCAGTGTTTAATAGATGATGTATGCTATGCATGCTGAAGGAAAAGTTCACCAAAAAATCACTCACCCTCATATGACTTTTCATATGAAACATAAAATGAGAAAATTATAGCATAATGTCCCAGATGCTCTTTTCCAGTCAATGAAAGTGAATGGTGGCTGGGACTATCATTATTATGATTTTTAGCAAATACTTAAAACAAAAGTTTCAGTCTGTTCTTCACACAGCTATCATAGGCTTCAGAAGATTGAGTACATAGATGTGCTTTTATGATCAAGATCTTGGTCAAAATGTGAACTATTAAAAATATTTAAAAAATTTAAAATGAGTAATTTTCAAGGATACTTGACAAAAACATTCTGTCATAAGTTACTCTGTTTATGTGCCTTCATCAATGTTTATATGTTAATAAAGCCTCAGAAAACTTTGATTAAACTCATATGAATTTTATTCTCTTTAATTTCTTAATTATCTTTTTTAAGCACCAAAATTTTGGTGGAATAGACTTTCAATAGAGGGACAGAAATCTTTTGGGTTTGTCATTTTTGGATGAACTAGGCCTTTTAAGTCAGTAACACAGGACACACAGAAGGTAAAAGATCAAACAGATGTAGAAACATTACACTGAGAAAAATAAAGTCTGAAGGCCTACAATTATAGTCTCACTTCTCACGTTATTTCTTTGAGTGATGATTCAATGATTAAGGAATAATAATTACACGTCAGCAACATGTAGGTGATCTATTAGTTTAAACCCTCCAAACTGATCCTGTTTCCCTTAGAAGCATGGGTCTCCTTATGGTTAAATTGCCTCTGTGCACAGATTAATCTTGATAAGCAATGGTAAAAGATCCCGATTTGATATACTGCATGGTGCTTTGCAGTGGGAAATCTCCCAAAACAAACAAGGTTCTCTACTCAAGTGTGTGAGTGTGTGTTGGCAGGGCCAACAGTGGAGGAAAATCATGTAGCTTTACCTCATAACATATAGGTTTCCTATTGCACCAGTACCGTTATTAAAAGACTCATTTGTGCATGTGTTTCTGACTTAGTGAGTGAGTAAGTGTGTAAGTAAGCATAACCAAACATATGTGTAGATACAGTGGTACTGTGTTTTAAAAAGCATTGAGATAAATCTCTTCTGCCCCACCCAGGACTCTTCCCCAAACTTGCAACATTTCTGAGCCAAGTGTCCAAGTTGCTGATCACATTAACAGATGGCCAGCAGTTTTCATATCATACAGATGCTCTGTGTTTTCTGCATTTGGCAGGGTGGTACAGTTCCCATCACTGTCATGCTGTTTTCTGGTTGTCTGCCATAATGGATTTAGGAGCTCAGCCCACACAGCTAAAACATGAGCAAACAACAGACTGCTTATGTAAAAGACCTCAATACCAGGTTTGATAACATTCAAAGAAAAAAAAAAAAAAACTTTAATACGAGCGTGCATTAATGACAGCAACAAACTTACTGTATGAACAAAACATGACGCTGTAGTAGATGTTTTCCTGCAGCACTAAATGTCCCTTCAGTAGCAACGTAGAGTTGTGACCCCTGAAACCTGAGCTCATATGTGTTACCCGTACGTCATTGTTGAAACGATAATTAGAAACACAGGCACTGCTCTCATGGATAAGTCGTGTGACGTACACCCTCACCTCAAAGGGCTTCACTGGCAAATGGGAGACAATGGCCCTTTTATGATTTCATTGCTTCAGATTTTACTGTGACTTTTAAAATACAAATGAGATATCAAGATTACTGTTCAACTGGATCTCAAAAGTGGATTGTATCATTAGTAAAAGCTCTCCAGAGAAGCAGGAAAAGAGAAGCAGCACAGAAGGTGCTGACTAATCGTGGGAGTCTGGGATGATGCTGTACTCTTGTCAGCATTTAAAGATCATCAGATCAGATGAGATGAAGGGAGTGTCTTCTGTGATGTCAATGTCGATTTACTGAGTCCCCATATGCACTTCATCTGTTGTGTTTTGACATGCCTGGCACAACTGTGTAGTTAAACCACCTGTGTTCAGTGCTTGGCATAATGTGATGATGGCATTTTAGGCCTTCATTGCTTCAAGTTACTTATCACTATTTGAGCCCAAAACCATCCACAGGGCAGACTAGATGGCTGAATGATGGAAGTGTGATCCTTCAGCTGTAAAACTGCTCAATAGCTCAATAAATCAATACCTGAACTTTCTCCAGATTATCTTATTCTTACTCATTCAAGTATCTTATTACCACTCAGACTATAAACAAGTCTTACTAAACCAGGGGTCTTTAAAGTTTTCAAGCCAAAAAGTCTTAGTGGGTTGAGAGAAAGGGGCAAATAACCTCTGTTACACAATGTAAAAAACAGTGTTGCATCTTGTGCAGCTAATGATTTATATGGCCAAAAAGTGAAATGAAATTCAGAATATATTGTAATATAAATCAATGAGATCTTCATAACAGACTACTTACATAAAATGCATGCAAATATCAGCTGTCACTGTTTATTATATCCATAATATGTCTAATAATATGTAAAGTGATATCAAAGCTCCATAGTTTGTAATGTAAGGGGCAATAATGATTGAGATATTACAAATAAATCATTCTAAAAACAGCAAAATGAATTCATCATAAAATTCAGGATCAGAGTTCCACAGAGACTTTCTCCTCTCTCTCGGCTCTCCATCTAGGCTCTAGGAGCCTGTGTCAGTGAGCAAGCTTCAATTTGTATTTGTTTATTTATTTATTTTTTACTCTGTGACTGTCTGTAAAAATATGTTAAAGTCTAGAATATGCTATCATGCTTCTTACACATTTGATACATTTAAATCATGCAATCATGTGATGCTGAGAATTTGGCATTCTGCTATTGGCAGCACACTCTGCAAATTCAAACTAAATGCTTTAAGCCTACACTAACAGCATAAGCATAACAATTTATTTCTTAGCATGACTTTATTGACCATATTTGTTGTAGTTATGTAAGTGTTGGTGTAGAGAGTGAAAGCTCTCATGCAGCATTTGATGCGACTGAAGGAACGAGGTGATTGCCAGGCTTACGCATGTGAGGCCAGTGAATAGTATGATTAAAAGTTACTGTCCAGAAACATGTTGTGGCAGTGCTGTGTAGGTGAAATCAACAGATGGGTCAAGCAAGATTTTGGAAGAAGTATTATAAGTGTATTATAAGAGTGTATTGTGGAGAGAGTGACAAAAAGCTGAACAGCTTGATTATTTAAACAACAGCACATTAAGTTAAAGGCTTTGGCTACATGAAATTATACTTAAATTATACTTAATGTATGCCTTTATGCCCTACTATTAAAGAAATGTCAGGTGCTTGAAGTGCCTACTGGTATCCAACTGCCACTACACCTGGATGTATCTTTGAATAACCTATTCCCTATGCAGTTAGTTACTGAATCTGGGGAACTGTTTTCCAGGAGGATGACAATTATTATTATTACTTACTGTACGGTATATTGCAGGTTGGAGGAGGTGGTCATTACTCCATAATGGCTGTGTTCCCATTTCTTGACACTTTACTGATCATTAGAGGTCGACCGATGTATCAGTTTTGCAGAATAATTGGCACCTATAGTTGATTGCAGAACTATCGGCTATCTGAAAAAATCCATGCCAATGATTTTGTTTTGGCAGCGCCTATTTGCACTAAGTGTAAATAACAATAGAGGCTATTTACACTAAGTGCAAATAGCAATAGATGTGATTTACAATAGATGCTATTTACAGTAAGTGCAAATAGCAGCATTTTTTTTAAATGTTATTTCCACTAAGTGCAAATAGTAGATTTTACTAATTACTAATGCAAATTTTACTACTTATTGCAAATGGTGGCAATTATCTGCACCTCAGTATTGTAGTACATTGTAAAACAGTATACAATATTAACTTATTGAGTGTAAATTGTAATTTTAATTCAAATTATTAAATGAATGCCACCTTATTGGGACAATAAATCCCTCCCTACACCTACCATAACCCTACCCGATAGTTTATTTTCAACTTTTTGATTATATTCTTCATTTTCACTGAAAATAAATGCTTCTCTGATGTTATCTGAAATTTTAAAAGGGAGAAAAAAGTTTGCCAAAAGGTAACAGCTTTAAATCTGCAACATCGCTGGATAAAAAAATCTATTAAAATGACCAACTGGATATAAAGTTATGCAAATATATGTTAACAATCTTGACATCATCGCATCATGAATACATTACACGTTTTACCATCTGCGTCACTGTAGCTGACAATTGCAGTATTGACTAGCTGAATCACTTCTTAATTTTTTTTTATTATATTAGGGAAATATCACATTCATAAATGTCAACGGTCAAAGAGTACACCTAGTTTTTTTAAATAAAAATTTGAGTTATGTCAGTATCTTAAAGTGGTGGAATGTGTAGGGAACTCTAAAGCAAAAAAAGACTAGATTGTTGTAAAGCCTTGAAACTTTTTTTTGTTTTGTTTTTATTTTATTTATTTTTTACCAGGTTGCGTCTGTTGCTGGAGTGGCTGAATATTTCTGATGTCACTATTCTGTAAGAGAGCGAGAGCGGCCTCTAGTGGCGGAAATCACTGACAGCACATGCTGTTTGTTTTGACACGTGACACTGCATGCTTCACAGAGTCACTTCATATATGCACGGATTTAAAACGAAATGGTGAGTGCACTATAGTGCATGATTTTATATCATTAATAAGTAATTAATTTATTGACCTGATGCTGCATTAGTGAAGAAAGAACAGCAGTATGTTTGCTGTCAAGGCTGAGAGGACGCAAACATTAGCAGGACCATAAGCGGTTAAAATGTGATCAAAACACACACATGTCAAGATTGTTAACATATATTTGCATTACTTTATATCCAGTTGGTCATTTAAATAGATTTTTTTTATCCAGCGATGTTGCAGATTTAAAGTTGTTACGTGTGAAAACACATTGATACATTCATTTCAGCAACAGAAATACTGCTGCTTTTTGCCCGGTGTGTGACTGCCATATTTAGTTATTTTGATTAGGTAAATCATCAAAATAGAAGCAATTAAAGTGTGATAGTATACATACAGTATCCAAATGTGTGTCATTTCAGTGCTATGGCATTTGTGTAGATATTTAAAGATGGCTACTAATACATTTTGAAATTTGGAAGTTTAATGATCAATATATAATTACTAATTCATATAAATATTTTTATTAATGTACAAAGTATGGTTCAGTACTTTTTTTATATAAATGCACTTATTTATAAATAAAAAAATTGCATTTATTTTTTGTTAAGTATCCATTTTAAAAACTGTCGGTTGATTAATCAGTATAAGCCAATTTGGTCCAACCTAGCAATCGGTATTGGTAATATCCACTATTGGTCGACCTCTACTTGTCACATTCCAAGTGAAACTGGGGCACATTTCCTGAGGGCTTACTTAAATAGAGTAATGACCACATATTGCTTTCTGTATTGAGTTGTGTTTTCTTTGCCAACTGTTGCAGTACCCTGACTCACTAGCTGCCACAGAGAGATCTCAGCGTTCATTAAAATATCATCAAAACATAAAACCATTGTACAAATATCTTTAACTGTGTGTACTAGTTATTTTTGCTTAAAATTGAACCTCCAAATATTTTTATTATTTACAGAACCAATTTTTTTTTATTACAACCCTAAACATTTAATGACAGTAAATACCTAAAAAATGACAGATAAATAAATAAATATCTTAATGAAAATAGATTGTATTAATTAAATTTAATTTATATAATTTAATTTTATGTTTGGAGGGGTTGTGGGGGTAGATACAAAACCTATATATATATATATATATATATATATAGAGAGAGAGAGAGAGAGAGAGAGAGAGAGAGAGGGAGGGAGAGAGAGAGGGAGGGAGAGAGAGAGAGAGAGAGAGAGAGAGAGAGAGAGAGAGAGAGAGGGAGAGAGAGATGAGAACAGAAATAAATGTCTGGTAATTGCGGCTTCACACTAGATGATGCTCTCACAATCAGAAAAGATAAATAAAGCAAATTGCGTTGGTAGAGAGATAAATGTTGACCTGGGATGTCAGGTTTAGGAGTGTCCTCTTGAGTTATTAGCAAGGCTGGCTAGTTTGGACACAGAGCAAAGACTTGGGAGAAATCAACTATGGTGAAATTGGGCAGACCTAATGGATGATCCAATACCCGTGAGCCCCAGCCACGTTTACAATCACACGTGTTTCTTTCTTCTTTTTTTTTGTGGCATAAATGCAGTTGTAACATTTCAAACAATCTGTTTATCTTCTGAGCCCAGCTTCGGTGTCTGCCAAAGATATGTGCGGTGGTCTGTACCACCACCTGCTTTCCTCAGTTAAACATCCAAACCTGTAAATGAAATCCAGGCTGTCCATTGTTCTTCTTTTGTTTCATATTGCTGTTGTGTCATTTAATTACAAGCTGAGATTCAATTGAGAGCAGTAATTTGTAAAAAAAAAAAAAACTTGGCTTGTTTGCATAAAAAGAAAAACATATGTGCCCTCATTCACAGTATCAAAACAATAGATGAAACTTGACAATTCTGAAAATGGAACATAATGTTCTTTGTAAATTTTGTCTATAAGAAATACAGCCCTCATCCACCTCATACCCTATGAGTATCATTCTTTAAGGTAGATCTTGAATGAATGTGGGTCCATTTTATGAGAAGGTGACACAGGCAAACAAGACATTTAACATTTTCATAAAATACATAAAATACAATTCATAATCAGAGTTCCACAGCGTTTTTCTCCTCTTCCTCTATGACTGACTGTAAAATCTGTTAAAGCCTAGAATATATTATCATACATTTTAAAACAGTTTATACCTTTAAATAATAGGCAGTGTGATTAAAGAGCTACTGTCCAGAAACATGCTGTAACAGTTGTCTTTTCTTGACGTCAATCAGTTCATAGTCACTTTTGTTCTTTGTGGTTTTGATGCAATAGACACAAAAAAAAGAGTAGGTGAAATCAATACAGCCATAGCCTGAATGAAAAACAGATGGGTCAAGCAAGATTTTGGAAGAAGTATTGTAGACTAACACTCTACTTATAAATGAGAAACACTCCTTCATAATAGCTGAACAGCTTGATTATTTAAACAACAGCACATTAAGTTCAAGGTTTCGGCTGCAGGAAATTCTACTTAAAATGTATGCCTTTATGCCCTACTATTAAGAAATGTCCAGTGCTTGAAATGCCTACTGGTATTCAACTGCCACTACTCCTGGATGTATACTTGAATAACCTATTTGCTATGGAGTCAGTTATTGAATCTGGGAAACTGTTCTCTGGGAGAATGAGTGTTCTTTGATCAAGGCAATGTACTGTATATATCTTTTGGGTATTATTCCTTAAGGTTTAGTGTATTATACAACATGCTAAATCAAAGACCATTAGGGGAATTGCTCCTTAGAAATCTCATCATCATTCATCTCACTGAGGAAGGAAGGGATTTTAAAATGGCTCAGCAATCCTCTTTACAAATCACAAAGACAACTTTAAATGTGAAATTATTAAACAATCCATGGGCCAGCAATTTATCCATTCCATTCTCACTCCCATGGTGTCAAAAACAAAAATATAATCAGGTGCCTTCGTCTGTTACTATTTAGGTACGTCTATGTAGACAAACTAGGAACTCAACTGCTATACATTTTTCAGCACCTAACCCCCACAAAGTAATAATTTGGCCTCAGAAGGCTTGTATATATATATTTATGCTTTTTTGACTGCAGTTGTATCTACCTGTTATATCCTGTGTTTTAGATTGTTACTGACAAATGGTTAGGTTTAGGGTCAAAATAGTATAATAAATAGTTTAAATAGTGTAATAAATTACTCTGGCTGTTTAAATTGAAAATCATATCCCAACATATACATCATAACTCAATATATCATTTAATGACAATAAAATTCTCATGCCCTTTGCATCAGTGTACTGACGTCAAAGGTTTCTCATTGAAAGTAATGGAGTTCCTAGTTAGTCTATTATTGACACCTAGGGGTGCCTTTAGCATCTCAATAGTATAGCTAAAGTCTTTGACCATGCTTCAGGTTTTGATGCCTTGGGATAGGAATGGTTTGGTTGTAAGTATAGCACATGTAATGATGCTAGAAATATAAGCTCAATAAATAAGCACAGTTAAATGTAAGTAACTTAGATTTATCACTCTTTCTCCAAAATCTCCACACCAGGTGCCCTCTACTTGAACATCAGCTCTATTGTCCCATGGCGAGTAACCCACAAATGAAACAGAACAGATTGGGAATTGGATACCCTTAATATATATTGTTCTATATATTGTTAATATATATTATATTGTTCTTATTTCTGTGAATGAGAAATAAGAACAAGAGGTCTCATAAATAGAGACACTACTCTCTACTAGAAATAGTACAGATCATATTTGGGCTGTGAAAGAGCCTCAAAAAGCCAAAGCCAAATACTTTATGTTCAGCCAGACATTAAGTTATCTGTTAAGATAAATCCACAAAATAATGCCTGCTAGGTCCTTTCAACTTAGTTAACCACAGGAGCACTGGGTCTACACAAATACTCTTTGTAGATTCTTCTCTTGTTTTTTCCCTCCTTCACCTCTAAATAAAGAACTTTTTGAAGTCAAGTCTTCCTAGGTTGTGTGTCATTATAAACTCAATCAGTGGCCTGATAATTACACACAGACTTCAAAACCAAGATGGAGCTTTGTATACTAGGAAACCTTTAGGCAACATAGGGGCTCAGTGAACATCAACAAACTCTTTTTCAAGCTTAAAAACCATGGGGGCTAGCAATGTAAACACAAACAACTGTTTCCAAAACATTTTTTTGTGTGTGTGTTGGACTTAGACAAAGACTCAGAATGGATTAAAATCATTCTCATGGCAGTTCTTTGCTTGCCTCAGCTCATTACAATTTTATAGCCAGACTGGACCTTTTCCTGGCAAGTGAAGGGTATATATTAGACCTTTTCCTGGCAACTCAAGTGGCATCTACAAACGAGCTGAGGACCCTCATGTGTTTTTGGATGGGTTCAGAAGGATGAACCACCAAAACAGCACTTTGTTTTAGACTTTATTGTTTTTATTGTTTTAGAGCGTTGCTAACATATCCGCCCGCTGATGCAGATGCCTGGGATTTTTAAAACCATTCAAAACTGCTTTTGCCAGTTTCTATTAAATAAACTTGAAAAACAATTCCTTTTAAATATACCACTGACTGCAAGGAGCCAAAATGCTTTCACTGTACCCTTAACCCTTCTAGAGCAACAAAGGTTTGACAACCTCTAAACAAAAAAAAGTTAAGTTTACACAACAATCTATTAGACTCCTCGATCTTTCGTCATCCCCGCTAAGCCACAAAACTCCACACAGGAAATGAAGTTAAACAGAGCAGGGGCATGGCTGAGACCACCCCAAAATCTTGAAGAAATTCAGAAGAGCACCACAGGGGTACAGACCACCCTTCAACTCCCTTAGGTCCTGGAGTCTGTGTTGTGCGACACACCACAGCTGTTAAATCCCGCCTGGGTGCAGTTGAAGACACAACTGCCAAGAGCTGTGAGGACATTTGCCATTTATTATGAAGTACGATGACGTCGTGATTAGTAATCTTTTATGTGTGACTCTTAAGACTATAAAATTTCAATCATTATTACTATAGTGGCCCTTAAAATTTTATGCCAATTGTCTGCCTCAGAATCTCAGTGGCATTTGTGTGTGAAAACATGGCTTAGTGTAAAATACTGCTACAGCTTTGCACTCAGACGGTGCATCTTAACAAATTAGTAAAAGACGCATTGTTTCAGACTAATAATATATGTCTTTTGACCTTAAAGGTCCCATGACATGGATTATTTCCTTTTCTTTAAATGCTTTTTAATGTTTCCTTAGGTGTACTTATATTGTTAGTATGATTTTTACATTTAAAATTTAGAAATAAAAAGCATTTTTATATCCTGATATTTGCCCTCTGGCTTGAATGCTCTGTTTGAAGGGGCGTGTCTGCTGTGAGACTCAGAGGAAACGACAACTGTTGTGATTGGCTGACATCTTTGCATTTGAAATGCGTATTACATGTGGAACCCCTCTCAAATATATATATATATATATATATATATATATATATATATATATATATATATATATACTATTACAGCTGTCGAGATTAACGAATCGTGGATTTGTTGATTATAGAATTATTTTTTCGATCTTTTCACATCACATGAAAGGCTGCAGTGATGAGCATTGAGTAGACAGAGTCTGTTTATCGCGTGAATGCAGTGATCTCGTCATTATTGCAACACTTTTTCTCTCACAAAATGCTTTCACCACAACTAACAGCAAACACATGAATACAGTAAGAGCTTTGTTGTGCAGTATAACAGCGTCATTCATTGTAACGGCAGTTTGGGTGTGCAGATATACTCGCGATGTGTGAGAGCTCTGAAAAAAAGGGAGCGTTCTTTGATCGCTCTCTGTAGTTAAATCACAATTTAAATAACAGATTTGTTTCATGCTACTAAGAGAAACAACGTGAAGTTGATTGTTTAGTCACTGGCTTGATTCACTGATGCATAAACAGTATTAAACGATTTAGAAAGAAAGTCTGTGTGAAATTAGCTACACATCAGAAATCACTGATCACAGATCAGGCATTACTGAACACTGTTACTCACTGTTTGTGCCGGTGCTGTCGAATCCATATCATAAAAGTCTGTTTGTAACGCCTGTCCTGACATTGGGACTGAATTATATGTAAATATTTGGGCGGGCAAATAAGAGAAAGGGGAGGTAACAATTCTCCTTACAACGTCACAAAGAGGAGATTCAAGATCAGCCCGTTTGAGCTTCCATTTTCTCAAAGGCAGAGAAACATAGCAAAATCTCGATTTACACCGATTAAAATTTCTAGACACTTGGGGACCATATACAGGCTAGGGGAACTCATATTAATGTTAAAAAACCTCAGAAAGTGAAATTTTCATGTCATAGGACCTTTAAATGTCATCCATCAGCAAGCGATGAAAACTATTGAGGCCTTAATCTTGATTTATAGCACAATAATTTTCTTTACGCTAGTCTTACATATACTGTAGCACCTATCATTACTGTCTCTCCCTTCTGCTCTTTGCCACTCTGTCAAGCAGCTGAGGGACATACACATGTTCTGAGGAAGATGTTTTAGATCAGCTCTGGCCTGGATGCCTGATTGTGCTGCCATTACAACAGCCCACAGCTGCCTCCCTTCTCAATGTCCTGTTCCCATCTAACCAGGAGTCCTGGACGGCTATGTGCAAATAATTTCCACATGTACAGTGCGGAGGGAGGGCAGTGGGAAACAAGGAGAGGCCGTGAGGGGGTCGTCTTTTTTTGAGCCCGGGTGCTTTTATATGAAAGCCCTTTCATCAGTCTTGTATAATGAGCCAGCTGCTCCAGACGACTGTTTGGTGGGGGCTGGAGAGCTCTGTGACAGGGTTACTTCATGGAACCTATTACTTACATATCCCACATGCACAGCACACTCCATGTCATGCGAGGCGAACAAATATAAGCAGGTTGTGTATACTGAAATACTTAATTTCCACTTTGCCAAACCTGAGGAGTTTGGTTTGGCCGTAGAGTCTATTTAACCCCTCCCAGCAAGCTAATAAAACTAATTGTCTACTGGAGAATCAAGCTATCTCTCATCCAGTGTCTCCGTTTTCCCACCTGCAGGCCACAAAAAGATTACTGAAGTAAAAACTGTTAAAGAGTTGCTGATAAAATACTGTCAGGAAGAAAAAAGAGAAAGGCAAGAAGGAGGGGGGAATTTAATGGGGTTAAGAGAGAGGAAGGAAAATCCACCAAAAGCCCCCTTTGTGTATCAACATGCTGTGGGCCTCTTTCAGTAAGATAAAACAGAAACAGAAATGGATTTAGTGAATTTCTAAAAGTCTTAAATCCTCACATTTTGACATGGTATCCCTCAAATTTAGTTTCTGTGATGAATGCATCTTGTGCATATTGTTTTATAAGCAATTTCACATATGATCCTTACCCATCAGTGTATCAATGCATAGTACAGTACTTTGATTAACATTTTGTGTCAGTAATCTGTAAATCACTGCTTCCCTTCAGTCCTTCAGACAAATCCAGAAATTCAATAGAGAATTATGGAGTTGGAATTAAAATTCCAAACTTGATGTATTTTAAAAATGAAGTTAAACTTTAAATTATTTTTGTTTTGTCTCAAAATCTGCTGAACATTTGCAGGTGTTCTGTTGTGTTGTTTTATTTGTATTTTATGTCCATACAGTGGAAGCCAATGGACACCAACATTCTTCATAATATCTTCTTGTGTTCCATGGAAGAATGACATGAGGGTGAAAAAATTATCCAATTTTAATTCAAATTTGAGAATAAGAATTGGAGCCAATGATGAGTTTTGTCTAATCCTGTTATGGAAACAATGCAAACACATGCACTTTAACACCAACACAGTACTGTCTAGACACCCCTCTTCCTCTGTTCTGGTCCAAACAAAGAGGCCTCAGTGAGGCTGGCCAGAAAACCATACCATGATCTCAAATCTCTGTAACGGCTGGACATAATCCATTCTTTAACTTCAGCCAATGTATTTATTTTTCTTCTTTTCAGGTTGCTTCCTGCTAAGAATGCTAAGACAGTCTAGTAAACTGAATCTGCTAATACTTTGATGTGCAGTTTTCTTTAGAATAGTTCAGTCACACATTTCCTTTAATGTCTGTAACTGTGTTTTGAAGCACAATGCCAAACTTTGATATGTTATTTGATATAATATTTATCTTTCATTCATCGTTTTATAGATACCCTGCATGCACACAACAAACTATATTTTCTTATTTTAGAACCACTAGTGTCTAATGGTTGTTTGTGTGTAAATATGTGGGTTTGATTAGAACACATCTTAGTTTGGGGTTTTAGTGAGTATGAGTGTGAACGAGTGAGTAAGTGACATGACGTGTAGCCAAGTATGGTGTCCCGTACTCAGAAATTGTGCTCTGCATTTCACCCATGCAAGCACACACACACACACACACACACACACACACACACACACACACACACACGCACACACACACACACACACACACACACACACACACACACACACACACACACACACACACACACACACACGGAGCAATGGGCAGCCATTTTTGCTGAGGCACCTGGGGAGCAGTTTGGGGTTCAGTGCCTTGCTCAAGGGTCTCACCTCAGTCATGGTATTGCGGGTGGAAGAGAGCTCTGGTCATACATTTTCCCCACCTACATTCCCTGATGGTAGCGAGACTCAGACCAATGACCATTTTGTATTGTTTGTTTCATACCGTTTATAAGTAAATAAATGAAACAAATCTAAATAAAACCACTGGTGCACTGAATGTGCTTGTCTTTAATTCACAAACATAAAAAAATTTAATAAATCAAAATGTCTGAATAAACATTTCAAAAAGACTAAACTTTTTAGACATTCTTTCTGACAGAATAATGTGTATACAGTAATACAGGAATGATCAAGCTTTTGAATAAGCCTAAAAACATGGAGTCCTTGACTTACCAAATTAAGTCAAGGACTCCATGTTTTTAGGCTTTATTTCCCATATTTCAAATAGTTTTTTCAATATTTATCTCATCTTGCATTATTTCTTTAAACAAGATCTCACCTTTTTTCAGCCCAATGTATTAATTTAATTTAAAACATCTTTGCATTCTCATGTTTTTCAGCTGTATCAATTTGAGCTCTGGAAAATGGAGATGGATTTTCTGAATTAAATGGTAAGCCCCATGTATCCGATAAACCCAACAAACAGCAGGGTTGGAAACAGACATGCTGTACTGCACTTATAATGGCACTGTTCCATATGCACTCTTTCTGTAGTGTTTTTTTTTTGTCTATGAAAGCACATCTCTTTACGGATCTCTCTAGGTTTTGATACACAGCCAATATATTCACATCCCTCCACACATTGTTAGTGAATCCCATTCAGCTGTACTGTAGGCCATTCATCAGTTGGCCACACCATCTGGTCATAACATAACTAAGCCCTCATGCTTTTTTTTTTTTTCCCAGATGTTCTGTTGGGGAAGATGTCATCAGATTTTGCTAGTCATGAACATACACACATGGGATCATCAAAGGCACATAATAAAAAATCAATCTTTATTTTATAAATGTACAATATTACAGAGTAATGTACTATTTGCTTGTGAAAATATCTGTTGTGCATATTATGATTTGCGTTTTAAATGAGTAAAACATTCTTACTGACAACTGGGCAAAAAATAGAATAGTGGCAAAAAGATAAACCAATGCACAAAATGCACAATGCACAAAAATATTAACAGTAAGATAAATTTTCCCAAATCTTGTAATCGTTTAGGCCCTGTAAGTAGCAATGTGAGTCCCGCATAAATTCATACAATTATCACAAACTTGGTCCATCCATAGAGCATCTAAAGTCTAAACACTGTTGAATGATTTTCAAACATAGTTATATTTTATTCTGTAAATTCAAGCCTATCACATGGTGTGCACTGCATTAATTATAATGTTGCATGGCAATGCAAAGACAATAGCAGAATCAAAAATTGTTTTAATTGGGCTTTCCCAGTGTCATTTTGCAGAAATGAGGAATCCCCCAGAGTTAATACTGGGCTCTACAAGAGGAATGAGAAGAGTTCCATTCTTTGTACCACATTGTGTCCTTATGGAGAACAAACACTGATAATAGTTGAGTTAATCCATACCAAGTGGTCTAATGATACAGTTTTTTGTGTGTGTGTTTTTGGGGAGAGAGAGAGAGAGAGAGAGAGAGAGAGAGAGAGAGAGAGAGAGAGAGAGAGAGAGAGAGCCTCTGTGTATTGGTATTTCAAAACCAGCTGTTTTTATATACTAGGTTTAACCTGTTGGTCCCCCTAGGAAAATTACAAATGGTCAAGTAACCAACTTTGTAATATTTGGACCACTTGAGACAGAATAATGCACTTCATCATAAGAGCCATGGAAAAATATGTTTTGTGGAACAATAATATGGGTAATGGACAGTATATGTATACAACTTATGCAAAATACATTCACATACCATTTTAATTAACTGTTACTTAACTGGAGTTTGAATGAAACAAAGTGATTAAACTTATTCTTCTCTCTTAGCAAAATCCTACTCTAAATATTTTCCTTTCCCCTAAAAAGTAAAAAAGTTCTCCCTGGGGAAGACTGTCCATGTGCCCTTTTGAGTCATAAATTTGGATAGACATCTCTAATTTGGTCTCTCCTTGGGTACTAAAGCATGATTTAGAGTCACATTAAGTTTGGATTTTTGTTTTCTGTCCATAAATACTGCCATGAACAGATACTCCTTACTCAAAATCAGTCCATAAATAATGGCTCCATTAATAAGAATATTTAATCCACAAATCAAAAACCCAACACTGTTTAATGGTTAAGAATATTACCCTAATTTCTCACACTGACTTGGTGTTTAGAAAAGGGAGGATTAAAGTAAAAAAAAATATTATAGGGCCTACTTGAAAGGTACTCTACAGAGATGCATAGAGCTCTTCTCCATTGTGACGTCTCAGTCAACACTGTAAACTTAAAAGACTAGAGCTCATCTAAGAATAGCGTCACTCTGAAAGCCCTCGTCTGTGTTTTCTGATAACTACATGAAGGGGAGGGCTGGGGTCCATTGGGACATGAGGGTTTATACTCAGAAAGGAAAGTGATTGATCACTGGCTCTAATAATACCAGAACTTCATCTAAATGTTTAAAGTGATGAGTCATGAACAGCCACAAAAACATCTAGCACTCAGAGAGTGGTCATGTTTTATCAGCCTAAGATGTTCCCATTAGTTTGAAAGCCAATTCTTTGAAGAGGACAAACCATTGTACCTATACATGGACTGGGGAAAGAGTGGGAAGGAATTTTAAGTGAAACACATTAGACCTTTCCTTTCTGAGCATGATGTGCAAATCCTTGAGCAGGCTCTTGACATCTCAAGACTAAACTACTGCAACAATTGTTGACCTTCCAGCAATTAAGGCACCTACACACAAGAGACTACTCTAAATGTTTGTTTGATAAATAGGAATGCAAGATGTAGAAAGATCAGTGTCCAATTTTACATTAACAAGGCACAACCATATTGAATTGGATTTCAAAAATCACAAATAAATTTGCAAGACTACTAACAGAACAGCCTCTGGAACTGCACTCTCCTTCTCACTGATACATGTTTAGTGGTGCAACATACTGTAGTGCTTGTGTGATTAGGAATGGCACATATCACATTCACTGTTTATTGATGATGGAATGACATTTCCTAACATCACTCAAGACCCTCACAATTTTCCATAAGCAAATGATCCACAACCACCTACCAAAGCTCCAAATCTCTGTTGA
The DNA here is from genome assembly GCF_963082965.1 of Carassius carassius. Taxonomy (NCBI): domain Eukaryota; kingdom Metazoa; phylum Chordata; class Actinopteri; order Cypriniformes; family Cyprinidae; genus Carassius; species Carassius carassius. The sequence goes on along the minus strand of NC_081758.1, from coordinate 19,373,000 downwards.
AAGAACTATTGTTGTTGTGTAATGTGGTAGTTTGACTAAAATATTATCTTCCTCTGGAGAGCTTCACTAATACTTTGTATATTTGAATCATTAAATGAGGAAATGGTATCATAAGTTTCAAAAAGTATGTGTAAACAAATTTTAAGTCAATCTCTTTGAAGCACCTTCTCAATGAGAACAGGGGTGATAAAACCATTATTATATATATCATACATAAGTTGGACTCATTGAGACCACATTGTGGGTTCTGCAGAATCCAAACCCAAAAATCACTCTCCTAGACCATACCAGGGCACACTGTTCAACTGATGATTGAACCCTCAAATCAACTGTTCGTCAGCCAATACTAAAAAAAAACAGATGTTTTGCATATGTGTTGTTGTCACTTGAAATATGCACTTTTACCAATGTTTTTAAACTCAAAACTTTAACTTTAAACTCATGCTCTGATTCTGTTTATCATGTTTATCATGTTATTATCATGATATTTGTTGCTTAACCTCAAAACTGGTTCAACAACAAGAGTTAAAAAGTTTAACACACATCCCGTCTAACACACCCACAGCTATAAACCCAAGAGGTTAAAGCTGTTCTGTTCATGCTACACCAGCTGTTCAAATGGACGTTTACTGTAAGCTAAGCCATGGACAAGGCAATCATGCCTTTTGGAGGTTTAAGTAGCAGGTTTTATATGCAAATAAATCCATGTGGTAAAAACAGATGAGAAACATTATTCAGTGTTTTATTGTCTGACAGTACAGAAGCTTACATAAAAAATAACAAGACATAGCTTATTTAAATAGCATCATTAGCCCTGACTATCAAAATGTTCATATAATTTCATTTTAAAAGTTGTATGAACATATATATAATTTTGGTTACAGTTGCTACAGTACATCGGACAAGCCATGGTGCTCTCAAACTACACACCATGTTCTCATGCATCGCGGAGCAAAGAGGACACTAACAACGTGCTGATAGACAAGATAGAGCAGGTTACTTTTGGTATAATACAATTTTTTTTCATTTCTTTAAGAAATTCGTTGTTTGTAAGAAATTTGTTGTGACAGATCGCTGTAGCGTCTCAGTTCAAGTAGCACTTGAACCCGACATTTTTTTCTCTTTTAATAGTTATAGCACAAAATAACATGAATGAACATCAAAGGTTAACTTGTTTCAACCATGGAAATATGTCAGTATTTTTTATTTTTTCAAGTTCAAGTCCACAGACATTAATCTACTCTTCTGCCTGGTTTGTGTGTCAGACAAAATGGCAGATTCAGCATTATGATTGGTCAGATTGTCAGTCAATCATTGATGCTCTCGGAGAAGTGTCCATTGTTCATGTAATTTGTTGACCTTTAAAAACTATTAAAATCTTGTCAAAAACATAAGTACCAAAGCAGTGAAATTTATGTATCCAATTCCATAACTTACAGTTAAAAGCAGATTTAAAAAAGTAAAAGTGGTCTAAAATCACTCTTACTGCAAAGAGAAAACCAGACAAGCATTTACAGGTACACTAGTCTAAAATTCAGAATAATAGTGTAATGTCTATAGATTATTCATGTCCTGCTTACAAATGGCTGCCTCAGGCATTTAATAATCCAAATTGCTCATTTGCAAAAAAAAAAAAAAAAGGTTTGATTATTTGTAGCTGAATAAGTTTATTGTCCTATTCAAAAAGCAAAAAGATTTCTGTTTAGGGCTGCCATGGCTGATCTAAAACCTGCTTGATAATCACAGTAATTAGCCCATGAAATTTGCTACTGAAAAGTTAAGCCTAGCGACACAGAGGCGCTATGTTGTCACGTTAACCAATGCTCCATGTCTGACCTTTCGGCTTGAGTGTTGAGAGAGTGTGAGAGGTTTAGGCTGCCTGCTAACAGCACACACAGATGGCTAAGGTCAGGCTTGGGGTCTCAGTGAAATAAACACAGGAAAGCCTTTTTTTATCACCCTTTTTTGGTTTACGTGAGCCCCATCACGTTAGCACATGCCTCCCACCCTGGAATTCCCCTGGTTGTAAAATGCTGAAAAGAAACATGGTTGCATGGAAAGTTTGGGAGAGTTGTTGAGCAGGGACAAAGATTTATCTGGTTTAAAGCGTATTTGTTTAACACTTTTTTTAATACACAAATAGTGTTGCTATGAGTGGATGACATATCTTACGTTTACTAAAATTGATTATAATACATGAACATTTTATTTTAATTTTTTTATTTTGTTTACATTTTAAAATATGTCTGTGTGGAACATGTAGTTGTTCCAAAAAACAGTAAAATGAGAAGAACGATTAATGAACAACAAAATTAGCAATTGTTGAGATTGGCTGCCTTGCACTGAACAAACTTTTCACCACTACCATGATTTGAACTGCAATTTCTTGCTATTATTTAAACAGCAGCACCAAGTTAAGTGAACAGTATGATGACGCAATATATTCATTGTGTTTCTTCTTGACAACTACGTCCAATGAGCGATCACGACACACACTTGACCACACATGAAAAAGTTCCAAAGACAGGGAAGTGAAAGAGAGGTGAATGCCTGCAAAGCCTTTAATTACACGAAAAAGTAATTTCTCTCCATTCCCAGAACAACTGATTGGCCAGCCTGTCAGGTAATTTAGCCTGGGAAAAGGAGCAGAAGGGCACGAGCCACTGAAGGACTCTTTTGTTCAGGCTGTAAAGGTTTGAATTAATATTATCTGCTCAGATTGGCCACTAAACTCATAAAAAAAGAGTTCAGTCATATAGTGTTCACTGCTTAATAATAAGATTTACAGTTTAAACATTTGAGGGTCTGTAAGATTTTTTAATGTTTTATAAAGATGTCTCTTATGCTCACCAAGACTGCATTTATTTGATTATATATAAAAATTACTCTACCATCAGTTCTTGAAGACAGTCTTCTAAAAATATGTTGTTTTGTCTTGGTTCTACATAATATTATAGCATTATATTGTGATAAATTTGTAAGCAGGCTGGGGTGTCTGGGCCAGATCAAAGGTCACACATAATAAACAAAGCACTGTTCAGGGTCAATATTGGCACTGCCTGGTTTCTGGCCAGAGGGAGGTATGGTCCATTTTGAGTTAATGTACAGTACTCTTAATAAAAATGGAGATGGACTTTTTAGATACTAAAGAAGGAATACAAGAGGGTTTGAATAAAGAAAAGAAAGAAGAGTTTCTATCCAGGGGTAAGATAAACACGACCCTGATTTTGAAGGATTTCAGATCTAGGGGAATAAACACATTTCCAAATTCGGCTGAGCAAACTAGAGAAAAAAAGCAGAAAAGTTGCCATCATGTCAAACAGGGGTTAGAGCTGCAAGCTCTCTGCAGAGAAGAGGAGGGTAGGAAGGGGAGAGTCTTCTAGTCCTAAGACTTAAAGATGCTGAGATATTCTGTCTGGGTATGGAGGGATGGACCATGTCAATTAATGCATGTTTCCTTTCAGTCTATCACTCTCTACGTCACGCCGATGTCCAACAAAATTGGGATATCGCTTCAATAGAACAATCAATTGTAAACTGGACGAGCCAATGCACATTGGCATGCAATTATTGCATCCAGCTGCTGCTGATCACAGTGTGAGTATAAGAAGGCAGCAGGTGCAATGCATACCAGCTTTTTATTTCGGAGCCGAGCGTTAGTATGGTTCTGCTCAGCTGTGTCTGCTGTGAACTATGAGTTCAGCATGCTCTCGGAAGCTTCGTGAGTTGGCGATACAGCGCTTCAGCGGTGGTCGTTCCCGAGTCGAGTGGGTTGCGCACTTCAGGCTGCACTACCCCCTGTCATGTTGCAAGCAGCCAATTCCCCTGTGCGCCTCAGCACTAAAAGAGTATTTCCTAAAGAGCAAATTTCTTTGTTAAGACGATGGATACTCCTTATAAGGATGCCATTTCACCCATGCGTTTTGGGTGCGGTCGTTACCTGGGAACAGGTGATGGTCACGATCGCTGTCTCACGTGTCAGGGCATTAAGTACGCTGACGTGGCCTTTATGGATGAGTCATGTTCCCACTGCGGGAAGATGACCGTCTTGGAGCTGTGAACCAGGCTCCGCTACCTTCAGTGGGCCGAGTCCCGTTGTCGCTGCCGTGATCTGGGGCTCGTTCTGGCGGCTGACAGACAAGAACCACTTCCAACAGTAGCGCGGGTGGTTTGAGGATTACAGTGGTGGCAAACTCCACAGGGAACAAATCCTCTGGGGCCCTCACTCCTCTTGCATCTCCAGTCCAGTTTAGCAACCCACGGAACATGCCAGGCCCTCTTCAAAGACCGTACCAGTGGTATCCAGTGGGCTTCCCCCTGACCAGATGTCGATCTCAGCTTCGGAGTGAGAGCTGTCCGATGAAGATTCGGCCACGCTGCTGCCCTCTGGGACTGTGGCAAAGCATGAATCAGATCCGGAGATGACCGTCCCAAGCCCTCGAGGCGGGATGATTTGTTTCTTGAGGTGGCTTGCTCAGTAACTCAGCGCCCCACCACGGTGCCTTTCTTTTCTGAAATGTATGTGCATGACGAGCTCACCAGAAACTGGTGAAACTGACAGTTTCTTGCTGCCAAAAACTGGCCAGTGGGCTCCCCCTCAACGGAGGTGCAGCGAAGGGGTATTCAGTGATGTCCCCCAGTGGAGCGGGCAGTAGCAACGCAATTGTGTCCCAAGTCTGCCTCCTGTTGGCGGGGGGACCCGGTGCTTCTTTCCCGGGCCTATAGGCATTTGTCTGGTGCTATCCTGCTTGAATACATTGGAAAGGATGGGGCTTCCGGAGCGTCCCTGTTCCAAGCGGAATGGGTACGTTTTCCCAGTGTTATCCAATCTCACCCAGTGAGCTAGTATTTTGACAATGGTGAGTGGAGCTACTTGTTCCGAGCCTGGCCTACACCTACTAGGGGCACAGGCGGCTCGCACAGGGCACTGGAAGAAGCAGCATCTATGGCACTTTGGTAGGGATCCCAATTTCTGAAAGGGAACGTCTCGGTTATGTATGGTAACCCTCGTTCCCTGAAGGAACAGTTGCTGTACCACCGCTGAGCCGCCGGGTCAAAGGCTTGGCTCCTCAGCGAAAACCTGGTATGGATTGCACCTGCTGCCTTCTTATACTCACGCTGTGATCAGTGGCAGCTAGATGCAATAATTACATGCCAATGTGCATTGGCTCGTTTAGTTTACAATCGAAGTTTGTCTATCGAAGCAATATCCCAATTTCGTTGGTCGCCGATGTGACGTCAGGGAACGAGGGTCACCATACGTAACTGAGATGTTTTTGCATGGTAAAATGTATCTTAGGCCAGGATCTTTTTGCACTGGCAAAACTTTAACAATATACAGTATGCAGAGATTGAGATTGTATGGATTTTGCTCAACTTTAAGACAAACCATATTATTAGTAGTATATACAAAATTATAAGTATGATAAATGTTTAATGATAAAAAAAAAAAAAATAATGTTAATATTAGTGGTGGGCCGTTATCGGCGTTAACGTGCTGTTTTAACGTGAGACTCTTATCGGGCGATAAAAAAAATATCGCCGTTAATCTATTCTCAAAGTTGGGTTGGTAGCTAAGTCTATACTAAGCAAGCTATGATGACTTTCACCTTTATATTTATATAACCGACTGGCTGAGGCCAGCCTAAAAAGATGCTCAGGCCAGTTGACGGGCCACTGCTGCGCTTGTCGATTTAAACATTAAAGCATCCAAAAACAAGACGAGGAAAAGCTGAACAGAGTAGCTGGTTACTCGCGCGCTGTGTTCGGTGCGCATGAGAGAGAGCCGTGTATCACGGACAGCGATACTGAACCGAGCACTCTTCTGCGAAGTTCTCCTCGAAGTCCCTCCTGCACCTTAATGAACAAATACAAATCGCATTTTGAACAAACAAAAAGATGTGAAAGAGCCGAATTCAGTACTCGCGGTGTTCTGGTGTTCAGGGCTCACGCAGAGAAAGGCATCTCAAAACACTTGAACATCGAATTTGCTTATTTTTGCTCTTGTGCCGACAAATACATACAAAATATGTCAAAATATCCACCTTGGAAATTATGCTCGACAAAACTGTCAGTTATTTCTTAAGTGAAAGTAAACAGTTGAGGAAAAAAATTGGATGTGTATTATATTTGATGCGTTCATCGTCTGAAAATCGTTTGTTCATCTTTCAAAGTGACCGCGCCTAATTTAGCTACCGGCTGCTGTAATATTAATCCAAGAAAATGAAAATGAAAGTCACTCACTGCTCTTGACTGAATTACTTTGCAGTTTTAACAGTCAAACCAAAAATTATTCAGACACCAGATATAATTTTTTATATATATAGCAAAACTGTAATAATGTGAGAAATGTTGAACGTGTCTGAATAAATGTAGGTTTGATTGTATATTTCATTTTTACATTGAAGACTATCCAGTGCTATTTTACATTTAATTATTTGGTTTCTGTTCCTTGACACCTACAAACTTGAAAAACACAAACATTGTGTAAATAGCACAAATAAATAAAAATAAATGAACATACAAATTAAACAATTTCAAACAGGGCCCACTGGTACAACCTTCACCGGGTCCCCGCTGACCCCAGCTACGGCCCTGCTCACACCTGTTTCACACATACTCCGTCTGCAGTGCGTATGCAGTCCGTGTGCATTATGTAGGCCCTATGTGGTGCAGCACGGACTCAATGTGCTTTCACACAGGACGCGTTTGCAGTTCGCTACTCGGTACGTAAACGATCGCTGCACTGCTGCAGACGCAATGCTCCTGGAACGCAACTGGAATCCGTTAACATGGGTTAAAAAATATGCAACGCATACGCACTGCAGACGGAGTATGCGTGAAACAGGCGTGAGGTTGTTTGCACCTTGTGCAATGTGGAATTAGTTTACAGCTTTTTCAAGCACTTTGTGATGCATTTTGGAAACAGGAGATGAGCCCCTTTTCTAATGCACCACCTAGCTTGATAAACCCCTTCTCAAAGACTTACTGTTTGTCAGTTTTATTTGGGTAACACACATATTCTGAATGCCTTCGGCAGAATTCAAATGAGCCATTTTAATCTAGATTAATCTAGATTCATTTCAAGATCACAGTGAGATTAATCTAGATTAAAAAAAATTAATCTATGCCCACCACTAGTTAATATATACTAAATACCCAAAACTATACAAATATCCCATGCATGTGCACACTTTTTATTTAGTGTATATGCATTATACTAATTTTGTATGCATTTTGTATGTACTACCAGCAAAATGAATGCTGTACTTTTAAACTCATGGAAAATTTATTTCCTAAATAAATAAGCACAACTGTTTTAAACAGAAAATCAGCATATTACACAACTCTTTGTGGCTCTTATACCGAAGTTTCTGAAAGATCATTATGTGACACTGAAGACTAGCGTAACGGCTGCTGAAAAAAGAGCTTTGATGTCACGTGAATAAATAATTTTAGAATCATTTTAATAAGTAATAATTTTTGCTTCAAATTGTAACAATATGTCACATTATTATTGTTTCACGTTTGATCAAATAAATTCAGCCTTGGTGAGCATTCAACTGACTTCTTTCAAAAAAGAATAAAAAGAACAAAGAAATCCTATTAAACCTTTGAATGCCAATGTGATATTTAGTGGGGCTACCTTGAGTTCAGCTTTCTCTCTCAACTATTACCCTTGAGAGCTGTTACACACCCACACATTCACTCAGTCAACACAAACAAACTCCAGGACCCATCATTCCTCCTCAGCAGTACTTTTATTGAGCCATCACTGTCCTTGCCAGTTCACCCAAGCTATTAATTCATTTGAACTCTCACTGTGTCGCTTTTTCATTCCCTTTGACTGTGGTGTTCTTCTCTGTTCCATTACTGTAGGTGTTACAGTGATGAAAAATAAGCGCACATCATGTCATACATCACAGGGCAAAAAGGAAGGGGACAGCAAGGCTGATACAGTATATTAAATATATCACGGGGGACAGTCTTGCTTCATTGACCAAGGTGCACACATTCATGTGTCTTGGTAGCTCAAGATCACAGTGTTCAAGGCAATTTCCCTACAGGCCACAGAAATAAAACTCACTTCACTGATCTTAAGCTGCAAATAAAAATAGTACTGTACATAGTGCTAAAAATTTGTCTTCTGTTGTACGTGGCTTATTATGAGGATCTTTACAGTCTTAAAATAAAGGGTTTTAAGTTTTTTTTTGGTTCTTTAAGAAAAAAAACAGACGTCACTTTTTTTCAACATTAATAATAATGAGAAATGTTTTTTTGAGCATCAAATCAGCATATAATAATGATTTATGTGACATCATGTGACACTGAACACTGGAGTAATGGCAGCTGAAAATTCAGCCAACACAATAATAAAGTACATTTAAAAATATATTAAAATAGAAAATAGCTATTTTAATTTGTAATAATATTGAATAAAATTACTGATTTTACTATATTTTTGATCAAATACATGCAGCTTTGGTGAGCATATAAAACTTCTTTCAAATACATTTGTAAAAATCTAAAAAAAAAAAAAAAAAAAACTGAAACCCTTGAACAGTAGTGTAAAATTATACAATTATAAAACAATTATAAAATTATAATTAATTCAAGTTTTCTTATGATGCATGTAAATTAATTTATACAATGTTAAAAATGTATAGTATATGTAGAATTTACCTTTAACATATTGATTAATAAATTAATTAAAAGTATTGTTCATTGTTAGTTCATGTTAGCTATTGCATTAAAGGTATAGTTCACCCCAAAATTAAGAATTCTGTAATTTATTCAAACTCAGGTTGTTCCAAACCTGTATGACTTCTTATTCTTGTTGAACACAAAAGAACACACTTTAAAGAAAGTTGGTAACCAAACAGTTGACAGTAGACACCAACTGAAAAATATGAATGGCTACTGTCAAATTTGCTGTATAGTGTTATGGTAACGTTTTAAAAACGAACCATATAACTAACCTACAAACCCTGCAAAACAATAAATACTTCTAATAATATAGTCTTTGTTGATCCTAAGGTGTTGCATGTACATGCTCTTACAAAATCAATATTTTATGAAAGTATTGATGTTGGGGGGTATATAAACATATTAGGAAAATATATAGACCATACTAAAAAAAAGCATAAAACTGTCTGTATTGATTCAGTTTTATCAATGAGATAGATCCCTAATATGAGAGGAGAGCTTCTTTAGCCCCTTTCACACTGCCATTCCGGCAAATACACGGGTAAAGTGTTCCGGCAATTGTTCCCGGGTCGCTAGATTTTGCACTTTCACACTGCCAGTGATTACCCGGGATATGTGCGTGCTTTCACACACAACCCGTGAAGATCCCGTAACGACACGTGACATCAGGGCGTGACGTGTAATGTACGAGTCGAAAACGTTAGGCGCGTTATACTTTCACTGAAGCAAGCGAACGATCTCGGCGTCAGCGCGGAAAGTGAGGAACTAACTGATCTCTGCTTCATTACAGTTTGCACATATTTTTTTGTCGCGAACGATGATCTTTCTTCAAAACAGCCGGTAAAAGAGTCGCGCGATAACGCGCGTCATCACTTCGACACGGAATTAGATCTGGCTTTTGTTCACACAGCGCTCGTCCCAGGTCGAACCCGGCAATGTTACTAGGTCCCCGACCCGGGTTCAATGCCGGAATCATGGCTTCACACAGAAGGCGACCCGGCAATGTTCCGGCAATGTGCCAGGTCCGACGTGCAGTGTGAAAGGGGCTTAAGTGGCGCAAGTTTAGAGATTTTTTAAACTTGTTTGAGAAAATGGGACACACTGTTCAGCATGGTCCCCTTTGGGGCGAGTGAAAACACAACCCAGCTAGTTTCTCTGCCTATGGGAACACTTTTTTTTTCTGCTGCCTCACATTTCTACTGACAAACTGACTCAACAGGCAATACATCCTTCCCATAATGATGCTACCATATGCTGATTCTCCTTTTACTTTTACCCTCTAGGTGAAGTTTTTTTTTTAATCACCCATAAGTTTCAGTACTCCACCTCCAAGTGTTTAACCTTGTCTTCAGGGAATGGGTCTTTCTAGACTGTTCTAATTCTTTCATTTATCTGACACCTAAGAACCTGAATAGGAATAAAGCTGCTTTGATCTAGAAACATTTGTTTTGACACAGCAAGGCCAGTAAGGGGAGCTCCACTCACATAACTCAGAACAGTTACGACCAGTGATGTAGTCGAGACCAGCTCATTCGAGTCCGAGTCCAGATCGAGTTCAGAGAGGGACCGAGTCAAGACCAAGACCAGAGAGGGTTGAATCCAAGTCAAGACCGAGACCAGAGAGATTGGATCTGAGACAAGACCTAAAGAAATCTTCAAGAGTATGTAAAATGTTTGATGGAAACAATAAAATTGGTACCATACTCAAACAGAATATAAGATATAACATGGCATGTACACTGTATTTTATTTACTTGATATAGGTATAAAAATATTATCAGTTAAGGGTAAAAAGGCCACATATCACAGAATGTTTATGTGATATAAATAACTCTTTGTGGCTCTTATATGCAATCTAAATAATAGATGATGTAACAGACGTTTTAAAAAGTTAATTTGTTAAATTCATGAGACATCCTGACCTGAGTCCTGCTGCCTCTGCACTAACGTTACACTAACTCACGTCACAAGAAAATCACCAATCATTGAACGTGTCAATCAAAGAGCCCTATGAAATCCGTTTTATTTTTTCCCAAATTCAGTTTTTTTCTGGATTACATTTTTTTTTCTGTTTTAATATTTCTCAACTCCTTTTTAATGGTTAATTTAATCAGATTGTATTGTTGTGCCCCCCTTCCTCAAATAAGCTGATGAAAAAAACACTTACTATAGGGGTGAAAAAAATTACTTAAATCAAATAAAAAACTAAATTAATAAATTGTATTATTTTCAAATTACAATTGTAGCTCTCGACATTTACCTATGGCTATAACTTTATTATGACTCTAATTTATTTTATAGTCTCAAGCATTAAGAAATCATGCAAAAGGAAATTAAGCAGTTTTACTATGATAAAACCATGGTTTATTTTTGTAAGGGTTGTGATATGCATGTTTTTTGTTGAAGAAATTATAAAGGCTGTGTCATCTATAGCAAAAAGGTGGCCAAAAATGAAAGATTAAGTGACTATATGAATTAAATGTTTGGTCAGTAGCCTAAACAAGGATTTGATTCTCCTGTAAGTGTAACAGCAGCAATTACATGGCACCTGGCTCCCTTTGTAGGCATTTGTAATAAAGTACATAAATTGTTTATTTTGTATTTGCCTACATTATGTATTTTAACAGTTTTATTATTAACCAATCAAAAATATTACAGTATATTAATACTTTGTAAATTATTATTTGAAGTAACAAAACCATGGTTAATTAGCAGTTACCATGGCAACAAGAACCATGATTTGCAGTGTTATTGTTAAAACCATGGGTAATTTTCGTAAAAAAAAAAAAATAACGTTCACAGGAATGTGCCTGAAAGTGATAAATGGGCCTATTTTTTTACCTAAATGATTTATAATTTATTTTAATATATATTAAAAATGTATAAGGTGTGCATTGTAGCTGACACCTAAATTAACACATTACAATTGTTTTATGACTGCAAGTCTTTCTCCTCAAATGCTATTGAGTTTCAAATTTGCGTTTGAGCCAATGTGAAAAAGTAGCATAATTTACATATGATTTACAGTTTATTTTAATAAATATCCAACATTCAATTCAATTGTGCCTTATAGCTGTCACCTAGATGAACAATTACAGTTGTTTTTATGAATGTAAGTCATTCTCCTCAAATGCTGCTGATGTTAGAAAAGTGTATTCCAATATCACATGTAACTTTAGAGACGGTCCCTAAATTTGAGACTCTGGAACATCTAACGTCAAGCCAACTTTTTTTTTTTTTTTTTTTTTTATTGTTTTACTTTCTTTAGTTTTCTTTTCTCTGCGCCGGATTGCTGATGTCCTTTACCCGGACATAGATGTTCATCCATCAATTATGAACATTCAGCCGAAAACATGAGGTGCAAGCGGTCGCGAGCGCGGATGGGAGAATGGCGGAAGGTTTTTTTTTTTTTTTTTGAGCAACAGGGATGGTGCCCCCTCTGGGAGTTGGTGCCCTACGCAGACTGCGTACTCTGCGTGTAGGGAGCAATTTAATTGTATTAATCAAAAAGCATGTCTAATTAATTAAAATCATAACACTTGTACATTTTCACAACAATTTATTAAACGTTTAACAAAAAGTACATGATCAAGGCCCTATGAAGTGTTTTATTTTTTTCTTCACCATATGTTTTATTGTTACCTAATTCTGTGTTTTAGCATGTCTAATTATTTAAATGCATAAAACAACTTAATTTATTCCTTTTTTTTTCTTAAAATAGCATTATGAATTTTTTTCCCTCAGAAATTCTGTTGTGTATTTACATTTTTCTGGTTATAAAATGAAGACATAAAACAGTCATTTAATTTTTCTTTTAATTATCGAAAATTAAGCAAACTTTTTTTTTTTGGTAAACAAAGGGGATTTACTATTAGAAATAAAACATGGAAGAAATGTTGTGTGATTATTCCTTAAAAAATAATGTTTGTTTCCATTTTATTAGTTGTAGTAGTAGGCTATGTACATTCTACTGAACAATAGTAATACATTAAACCGTACTTTTATTTTGACGAGTTGCCGTAAATACCTTTACAGTTCTGTGTATGTGATATGCGCTAGTTTTACTCAAATCAAATGGTCAAATACTCATGAAGTGACTCTCAGTGCAGTTCTGAAGATGTTGTTCATGTGTTTACGTCCTCATTTAGTGAGACGACAGACGCTTAAATCACCACGAGCGTCACGCACGCTTCAGTGTGTGTAATAAACGAAGTCACGCTTCTGCGCCATTCATTAACACAGACACACAGACACACAGAACATGCAGGATTCATATTAAATATACTTTTCCGGCTTAATATTTACAGGTACTAGTCCGTATCATGATTTGGTGTAAGTGCAATGACCTACTTTTGATTAATTAATTCAAAATTTGACAAATTTTGTGACATTCTGCGTTAAACTGTTTTTATGACTGGATTCCGTGATTCCATCCGCGTTTTCTGGGCCCTACAATCAAATATCAATTTAAAGAAATATTAACATACAGTAATAATCATTAAATATTTCTATTGGGACTCAAGTGGACTCGGGAATAAGTCAGATTCTTAATATGTTTGAGTCTGAGTCAATACCAAGTCAAAATGCACACGAGTCCATGACAAGACCAAGACCATTAAAATACAGTCTCGAGACCGAGTTCAAGACCGAGTCCGAGTCTCAAGTACTCAACACTGGTTACGACAGCTCTATCTGGATATCAGCTTTAAATAATGAGGCAACACTTGTCATTAGTTAAGGGCAGATATCTTACAATGTTCTACATCCCTTGAGTTATATTTCACTTTAATCCTCACCTAATCTAACATTTAGTCTCACAGCAATTTGTCTCTGTTTCCTTGTGTCAAGAGAGAAGAAAGGCCAGGTTTATTCCACATAATTTTAGAGTTGAATTTAAATTTGTGGGCATATTTTACAATATCTAAAAGAGACAAAGTGGAACAAATTAATTACGGCAGAACATTTAAAATGGTAAAGTTTGATTCTTTTTCATGTCAGTCCTTTTCTGTACTGTTTTATTTCATCAGAATGGGTACACTTATTCTTTGTTGGTTTTTAAAATAGACAGAAAAAATATGACTCTTTGTTGGATGCAGATATTTTAAGGTCACCGCAAAGCACTCAAATCTGCTCAGTGTGGGCTCAGTTCCCAAGTGCCCAGCTCCCCACTGGTTTGCTTTGTTCTCTTAAACCAGCAGAGGGCACTATGCACGTTTCATTTAGTTTATTATGATCTGTTGGGAAGCAAGTGCTGCTCTTTTGATCAGATGTGTCTTCATCAGCTCTTAGAGCTAGATGTTTCAAGTACTTTTCGAGCTCAATCGAGCATTTCATCAACTATGTGCTTAGCTTTCTCACCCAGTTTTTAAATTTGTATTATTATTTTTTAAGTATTTTATTATTATTATTATTACTCCTGTTTAAACCAGGAAACAAAAACAATCTTCAAAAAAAAAAAAAGTAAAGTTATTTATTCCTGTGATGACAGCTAAATTTACATTATTCTAATATGCTGATTTGGTGCTCAGGGACATCAGATAATTATTTTACATCTTGTAAAAAGGGGCACAATAGGTCACCTTTAATGTTGAAAACTCTTTTAGTGTAAATGTTTTTGTGGAAACCAAGATTTTTATCAAGATTCGTTGAAACTTATTAAAGGAACAGCATTTATTGTACAGCACTTATTGTAACATGTATTTACTGTCACTTTCATCAATTTAATTCATCATTACTTAAAAATCTTACTTGCCCAAACTTTTGAATGGTTTTCACAAGAATATAAAACAGCAGAAACATAAATATTGATAATAATATGTTTGTGTGTCTGTTCTCTCAAAATTATAGTTTGCGTTCACCTACGGAAGGAAAATCACATCTGAGAAAAAAAGAGAAAATCTCTTGATTGTACTTATATATATATAAGCATAGTCAAGAGAGAGGTACTGTGCTGCTTGCTTTACCTAATGGTGCCACCATTCACTTCTCTTCAGAATCAAAATCTCTTTCCCCACCTCACATAGGAGGGAGAGGAGGAGCAATTGAGGTCATCTACTGTATGTGTTCACTGCAGCTCTCTGGCCTTGAATTATTGAGAAAGAGATAGAGAATAGAGAGAAGTGAGGAAAAAAAGTGTCAGTTTCAGATGGCTCAAACACATTTCTGACATAAAGACTGTTACTAACCTCTTTCTGCCTGTTTCAGTTTGGAGTGTCTACTTCACTTACAGCTTACAGAAGTCTTGTGGTTTTGTCCCGATATCTGTTTAAAGGAATTGTTCACCTAATGAACAGAAAATTACCCAATGATTTACTCTCAAGCTATCGTAGGTGTATATGACTTTCTTTTTTCAAACGAATGCAGTCAGAGTTAAATTAAAAAAATGTTCTGGCTCTTCCAATCTTTATAATGGCAGTGAATGTTTTGCTCTCTCATTTGCGCTTATAAACCATGATCTCTAGTTTATGCTAACTGTTGTATGCACGTGAGAGAGTGGCATTTCAACGGATAACTTAGGATGTAGGCATAGCGTAAGCTCCTGTGAGAAGTGATGAATGTGGAAACGCAGACAAGAGAGCAAAACACCAGTCATAAATTAGAAGTACAAATCAAGGATTTGTAAAGAAAAATGCTGGAGGATTTTATCATCCGCTGGAACGCCACTCTCTTTAATGTATGCATATGCCAGTTGTTGGAAGCTAGAGATTATGGTTTATAAAGTTTTAAATATGGATTTTTTTTTCTTTCTTTGCTTCAGAAGGCCTTTATTAGCCTCCCAGCACCATGTGGAATACTTTTTATGATGGATGGACACACTTTTTGGGGTTCAAAAAGTTTAAAACTTCATAGTTTAAAACACTACAACAAGTGTTCTAAGAACCTACAGTATGGGCCATATTTACAAACAGCTTGCATTAACGCAAACCGTCTTTTACCGTTAATAATACTGTCAGGATTTACTTAAGATGTGCAGTGAAGAATTAGTGCCGGAAAGGTGTGAACGCAGTTATTTTTGCGCCTGACCTTATAGAATATGAATGTGTAAGAGTTTCTGTTTTAGAGGCAAAATTTATGGTAGGATAGTATTAAAATGAATTTGCGCCATTATTTAATGTCCCCCCAAAAAAACATGTCTTAAAGCAGACGCTAATTTGCACTGCTCTTGGGACAGTAGATTGTGCTGGTCATTATGGAAATGATCTGGCTGTGTCTGTGTTCTTTAATTTGCGCATTGTCAGTAAATCAACTGCAGAAATTTCCACTCTCATTAGTGCTTTTTTTTAGGGTATTGCACTCTCATATTATTATTTGCCCTGTTTAGTAAATCTGGCCCTAAATGACTTAAAAATGATACAGAGCAATAGCAGTGGACTACATGGTTAAACTGAAAGAGCTTGGTTAGTAACTTTGATACAGGATTTTGTGAAATATTTTGTAAATGCCACACACTCAGTGACCCTCATCAGTGGTTTGAAATCTTTTTAAGGCCCCGCTGTCCAACAAAACACCAAAACTCCTACAATTTTTTTCCTGCTGCAATTATTACAGTCACTTACTTTTAAACATGTTTTAAAGCAAAACTGTGAGTATTGATATAAATGTCACATGTGTGCTGGTGTGTAGAGTAACGCGCACGATGAAGATATCAAAAGAGTTCTTTTAATGCTCACGGGAGAATAAAGCACATCCAACACAAATCAAACATAGAATAATCACATTAATAGCAGACAAGGAGGAACTAAACAGACAGGGTTTTTAAACACCAGGAAAGTAATCAGGGCAATGAAAACAAGTGGGGATTAATCAATTAATAAAACGAGGAATGGAACATGACCTAAATAGGGAAACACAAAAGGAACAGAAAATCTATGATCGTGACAATAAATGACTGAACATCAGTTTGTTTTGTCATTTCAGAAGTTTCAAGAACTATATGCTTTTCAATATAAAAACATAAATTTATTTGTAGTTATTAGTTATTGATTTAATAGTTGAGAAGTTATGCTTCCAGAAAGCAAGGTAAACTTACCTCATATACCCTGAACTCTCAATTGATTAACCCAAAACCTTGCTTACTTGAGGTATGCTGGTTCCAAAAATGTCAGAGTATGTTCACGGTTGACACACAAGACATTCTCAACAGAGCAACAACACAACGAGTCACCATGGAAACTGATGCTATGAAAAATAATGCCATCCTACTTCTTTCATTCATTAGTCCTTTACATACTTACTGTATATCCTCACCTAATTGATGGTTGTGAAATAATTTTTCAGTTATTTTATTTTAATCTTTTAATCACTAAATTTTCACAAATTTATTTTTATAATAGAAATACATTATAGAAAATATATAATGCCTAATATAATTTGCCTTGTTGAACTGATTTCCTGTTTGTCACACCTGTCTTCATGACTACAGAACTGCCTTGTTATTTGGATTTGGATTTGGAGTGTTCTTAAACTTCCCAATTTTGGATCTTACACTGCCTCCATATGTCTCCATATGAACAGGTTATGTTCAGAGAATAATTAGCTATGGCTACTTAACTACCTTGAGAGTTACCTCTTTGTTTTGGAACATAAAGTAAGTTTACCTGCTTACTTACCAAATGCCCAGGTATGACACATAACATGCTTTCTGGAATACCCCAATTATTAAAAAATATAAAAAATATTTTACCAAAAAAAAAAAAAACAAAAAAAAACAAACATAAAATTTAAAACAAATGCCATGAGAAGTCAGAAATACTATAACAGATCAAGAAAAAAAAAAAACATTAGTGTTCTGATTCTAAAGACTTGAATAAACTAACAGTCAATTATCATTTGGTTATTGAAGGCTTGTCAATATTACTTAGACTACAAACCATATACTGTAAAACAAACTTTCCTGTCAACACAATTTATCTCCTTAATCCAGAGTCAAAAAAGCCCAAACAATCCATCTAGACAGAAGCCTGCTGACTGCTGATAAAACTACACAAAATGACTTTGCAAGGTCATATAATCAAACCTCAAAAATGTATTTTAAAATTCAAGGCTGAGGAGAGAGAAACTCGCACACTTACCTGAATTCAGGGATAAGGAATAAGAGGTCACAGGGATACACGGCTCTGCACTGTGTCATTAATTACAAGATGATGTTGTAAACTCAGGCTGCATCAAATATGAATCACATGCTCTAAAATGGCATGGAGGCATGCTGGCTGCTGTGAAATCAAAATATAGTGTTATCCAATTAGAGCAAGGAAATTGAGGGAGACAGGTCAGGTGAGGGAAGGGCAAGGCATGCTTTGAATTATTTGCTCGTGTATATGTGTGTGTGAGTCTGTCTGCACCAGTGTGTGCTCTCATTAGATCATGCAGCACTTTGGGTAATGTTGCCAGAGAGGCTTATTGGTCTTCAGAAAGTAAACAACAGCAGGGCAGAGACTGCAGCAGGAGGGATGAGATATGCACAAGCATTATGCAATCACACAACTTTGCCAACTTCTGTGCCTTTTTTAATTTATCTAACTGTGACTATGACAGTAACCAGTATTTGCACATTACTATGCTTTCATCTAAGCAATTAATGCAAGCAGGCATGTGATTTTCCTGTAACTTCAGAAAAGCTTCAAAGTCATACTGAGAGATGACGTATATGTTCACACTTTGGTTTGATTAAAACAAATTTTTGTCCAACTGTGGTTTTTGTGAATGTGAACGCTGGCATCTGATCATTGATGCTCACCAAACAAGTAGGTTAAAACCCACTTTTTCCACTTCTTCGATGTTTTTCAGCACTGCTATGGATATTTGGTAAGTTCCATTGCAAAATATACATTAAAAGCGGTCCGATCAGGGTTGTGACCTTATCCTTATTCCTTTAATTTTGTATCTTTAGGTTTGATGTTAAATATGTTATTGTGAATGCAAACCAAACCAGGACTAAATGTATAATTTTCTGTTTTTGTCCAGACCAAAAGAATGTGATCATAGGATGTGTGTGTCCAACAGGTTAGTTCATATTGTGTCGTATAAGCCATACTACTTGCAATCTGTCAATACAAATATGTAATTACTGAGAGGAACTTAGAAATTACCTGCACACTACTTTCATTATTTATAGATTCTTGTTATCTGTGGCTGACAGTTGCTTTATAGAATGACTGATATTTCCAAGATAGCTAGCTAACTTCTAGTTACTAGTTTGTGGATGGGAACATGTTAGGGTTTTATTTATTTATTTTATTAGCAGTGCATAACTGTGTCTGCCTCCCAGGGGAGCTAAAAATGTGCTGAATACATGGGATCAAAACAAGTCAATGGAAGAGATGCCTCAGTATGCGGCATATACTGTGAAAATTGCTGTTTTATAAGGGAGGTCACAGACGATTTCACAACAGACAGGTTGCATTTTACAACACACACACACACACACACACACACACACACACACACACACACACACACACACACACACACACACACACACACACACACACACACACACACACACACACACACACACACACATTAATTTAAACGGACTAATCATTGATATCCTGTTGTAAAACTCTGGAAGCTATAAAATTACATCAAGGCTATAACGTGACTGTGACAGATGTTTTGTAATGTTCTGAGTTGGAATTTCTTATTATTTTAAGTGTAAAAAAGCTCAATGATTTATTGAATTAAAAAATATAAAAATAGAATATATAACATAAATATATGGTCCTTGCTTACCAGATTATATATGTCATTGTTTTAACATCAAATCTGCCTAGACATTATTATAATTACAGTCAATAATGAATAACAATACCACAGATTAATAATATTGCTTGCAATTCTTATCTTAAGTTGATTCCAAGCCATGAGTCAACAAAATTTTGAAGATTTTTGTATGTGTGTTTGTCTCTTAGTGGGAATACATCCCCAAGATACACAATTAGTTTCAGTTATCTGTCCATCTGTCACTGCTCCACACCATCCAATACCAAACTGACTCATACTTTTATTTATTTCTTTTTAACACATATAACACTTAAACTCTGAACATACACGCACCCATGGAAACTTTTACAACTGGCTTTGATCATGGGGGCCCTCTAAATTGTAAGAATTCAGTGTAATGTGTGTTCATTATTTATTTTTGTTTCTAGTTAATGTAACAATATGATTTTAATTAGCAACTGATTACTCTTTAGATAGTGTAGTAGTTTTCCTTAAAAATAATTATATATGAACATCAGCTAATATATGTGCAATAGAGGTCTGCAAGCTCACTGAGTCCCTTCGGGTCTGGCTCAGGGCATTTTTTTTTTTACAGATCGGCTCGGGCTCATTTAGCTTCTCTCCTGTTATTGTGCCCATATATGTGCAGAGCACACGTAGGCTACTGTATGAAATACTGTTATAATGATTATAGGCTATTATAAATATTATTCATCGCCTACGCAACGCATATACGCACACATTAGCATACAGGAGAAGTTGACCATGCAGAGCATCAGGGAGAAGTTGGAGCGTGGGGAGTTATTAAAAGTTCCCAATGCTTCGGGAAAAGCTGCATTTTGAAAGAGTTTTGATTTGATTACCACGACAAACAATGAGCCAATTGGTCATGTGCAGTGGTTGCTTTCTCCTCATTGGACGCACCTTTAAGAAATGCATCTATACGTATTATGATTATAATAAAAGAGTTTTTGTTTTAGATATGTTTATATGTTAAGAAGTCATTTAAAGGTTTCTATAGATATATTTATCATGTGTGTGAAGCATGTATTTACTGAGTTTTGGTTCATTTTTGTGAAGCACTCCTATTCAAGACCAGATGGCATAAAGCGCATCATGTTTGTTTTATTTATTTTATAAAAACACAACGTTTTGTTGATATTGTGAGTGAACAAAAATAAAAGTAGACCCTTTACAGTTATGAATGATGAATTACTCTTACCTTATGAGCAAAAATGATGGTGTATCCACGGAAAACATGCAAGTGATCACGCTAGTGCTTCCATGTCCTGCAAAGAGCACATAGCTTCCACTCTCCGCACAAACCATTGGATATAGCGCACATTTATCTAGGTTTAACATTTAAACATTGTTATTACTTGAACTGTTTTAGTATATCTGTAGATTTTATTTTAGGCAAGTCGTGTTGATTTGAGAAGACTAAATTGATCAAACATATATGCTCAGCTTACTGTCTGTCGCTGCCCACTTGGTCATTACTTTAAAAAAACAAAAACGTATATTTAACGAACAAAAATGCTCCAAATGTTTTTGAAATTAACTTAATAATAATAATAAAAAAACTAAACAAAATATAATCATTTTGCCATTACATACAAAACTGAACTATTTTAAATAGCTGAAACAGTAGTATAAGCTGTTTTGGGAGAAGGGGCTAATTCTAATAAGCAGTCGGACACAGGCCGGGCTCTGGCCTAAATTTGAGGCCCGTGCAGGGCTCTAATGTGCAAACCAAATTATAAATGCTTGTCGATTTTCTCTTCATCCTCTGCAAATTGAACTAGCACATTGTGACTAAGAATAGTTAGTAAGCTAACTTTGCAGCTTAGCAGCACTAGTGTTAGCTAATGTTAATTCAACACTGTAAAAACTTTACTGAGTAACATTTAGCTAAGCAAAAAAAGTTAAATGAGAACATACATACGCGGTCGCACTCACAACAGAAACGGTAGAGAATAAAATGCTGAATAAAGTCATAATTTTTGTTTTTTTGGACCAAAATGTATTTTTGATGCTTCAACAAATTCTAACTGACCCTCTGATGTCACATGGACTACTTTGCTGATGTTTTTATTACCTTTCTGGATATAAACAGTATACCGTACATAGATTTTCAACGGAGAGACAGAAAGCTCTCGGACTAAATCTAAAATATCTTAAACTGTGTTCTGAAGATGAACGGAGGTCTTACAGGTTTCAGGAGTCATTAATGACATAATTTTTATTTTTAGGTGAACTAACCCTTTAAGTGAATGTAAATAGGTGGGTAAAACCAGATATGTATCTATTACATCCATGCACCCGAGAATGCATGATTTTGGCAATTACTAAATAATAATAATAATAAAATATCAATAAATTGATAAATTTGGGTATGACATGTATGCAGACTGTACGGTGATGTCACCAACATGGGTGGCCAGAGTTAATACATTGGTGGCCACGGCCCCCTTGGGGTGCCCCTGTCTTTTTGGGGTTATATATAGAGAGGTAGAAGGGATTAGTTGTTTCTTTTTATATTTTTATTCATTAATGTATTCCCACCTTGCTGTCATCAAAACTTGATGCCATCTTGATGTTGTAATATCCTGATTACATATAATTCCTAATCGGAACAGAAAGTCTACACAGTTGATTTTTTTTTCTCTGACATATGGACGTACAGAGCTGAATCATCCATCACTGTTATGCACCCACTCAACACCAACAAAGTGTATCTCACAAAAAAAAAAAAAAAAAAAAACCCAGCACGTGTGCTGCTAATGAAATGAACAGTTGGTCATGAATTAGTTAAGTGCTTTATGTGTGAATCTCACTTCTATGTTGAAAATGAGTCCTGTGAAACTGCTTGCTTTATTTAAACTGTTGTGAGGTACAGTAAAGTTTCACAAATAGGAAACAATACAGGGAAAATACACAAAAAGGTTAGCAGGAAACATAAACTTAATCGTCTTTACCATTTTTATAATACTTATCTACTGCTAAAATTAAGTAGTTCATCTTAAAGAAACATGGGACATCTGACATAATTTAATGCCACACTTGGATAGAAGTGACAAGGCATGCTGATGAAAATCATGGTGTGACAATTTTTTTACTTGGGGTACAATAATGAATCATATTTCCCTTAAATCATTTTCATTTTAGTCTTTTTTTTTCATTTTTTGATGTGACTTTGATACTATCCCAGATCTATCCAGTTACTGGAAAACTGGAAGAGCCATTAAAGTCATTTTAATGTGGGAGCTTTCTGTTTGTCTTTGCCCATTATGAAAGTACAATTCCTTACCCTACACTTCAGTCTAAAAGGTTAAAACCATATTTTATGTAAATTTGCCCTTAAGATAGCTTGTTAGCTAGTTCTAGTGGTATGCTGACCCATTCACTATATGAATAATGAAATAAGTATTTCTGAATACATGTACCGTATATTCCGGACTAAGTCGCACTTTTTTTCATAGTTTGGCTTGTCCTGCGACTTATAGTCAGGTGTGACTTATTTATCAAAATTAATTTGACATGAACCAAGAGAAATGAACTAAGACAAATGAACCAATAGAAAACATTACCGTCTACAGCCGCGAGAGGGCACTATATGCTGCTCAGTGCTCCTGCAGTCTACACTGAAAACATAGAGCGCCCTCTCGCGGCTGTAGACGGTAATGTTTTATCTTGGTTCTTGGTTCTAAATAAATGCGACTTAT
Source organism: Carassius carassius (assembly GCF_963082965.1). Lineage (NCBI taxonomy): Eukaryota > Metazoa > Chordata > Actinopteri > Cypriniformes > Cyprinidae > Carassius > Carassius carassius. The sequence goes on along the minus strand of NC_081758.1, from coordinate 19,349,847 downwards.
AGTCCAGTGCGACTTATATATGTTTATTTCCTCACTCCTTTCTCAGCGAGAGTTCGGTCATCTGTTTCGCCAGCATTCTCCACACTGGACGATGCTAAGAGCAGAGGCTACCTGTCACTTCTGCCGGTGGAACAGGCTATTGCAGCGCACCTTTGCCCGCCCTCTGCTGGACGGCGGACTAAGGCGGCGTTGCCATCCAAAGCCTGCCGCATGACGTCATCGCTGCTCGCACGGATCTTCTCTGCTGCCGGGCAGGCTGCGTCTGCGCTGCACACCATGGCCACTCTACAGATCTTCCAGGGCGATCTCCTCCGCAAGCTGGATGAGATGGGGCCTGAAGCGATCTGTCTCGCGGATCTGAGGAGCGCTTCGGATCTCTCCCTCCGCGCTACTAAGTCCGCTGCACAGGCCATGGGACGGGTTATGGCTTCCGCTACGGTGGCTGAGAGGCATTTGTAGCTGACGCTCTCTGACATCAAGGAGTCTGAGTGCGCTGCGTTCCTTGACGCGCCGCTGACTCCTGCTGGCCTCTTCGGATCATCTGTCAGCGAGTTTGTGGAGAGATTCGTCGAGGACCAGAAAGCATCGCAGGCGTTCAAGCACTTCTTGCCGAAGCGCTCCGGTCCTGCAGCTGGCCGCGATAGACCGGCCCCACAGAGCTCTCAGTCACGCCCACCGCCAACTTCGTCATCGCGACAGCGTCAGCAACGCAGCACAGGACCCCGTTCTCACTCTTCCAGCCGTCGCCCCGCACCGCGGGAGCCGCGGCAGAGGATTGCGGTGAAGCCAGAAGCCCCGAAAGCATCCTAGCACCGCTAGAAAAGCGCCGGTGTATGAGTTCCGCTGCGGCCGAGCTCTCACCCAAGCGCGCCGCTGTTACAGTTCCAAGAATTGTGACTGTCTCAGCGTCTTCTGCAATGCGCAAGCCTGCACGAGTGCCCGCTTGCCTGCACACAAAAGCCGTTATCATGGCTACCCAGATATTTCCCGAAAAGAGTGTTATTTCTGGTGTTCCGGCCACGGCCGATGGTGTTATAAATGTTGTGACGATGCCCACTCCTCAGTGCCAATCTCCGCATATAAGCACAGCCCTGCACACAGGGCTCGCGCCTATAAGATCGACTCAGATCGGTCACGAGCACCACATAGTAAACGTGCCCACTCCTCAGTGCCCACAAACACTATGTCACACACGGCGCGTGGTTTCTGTAAAAACGAAGCCCGTGCTCGTACGATCTGCCCAGGCAGACAGCGAGTCAAAAGCAGTAAATGTGCACATTTGCAGCCCACAGTTACTCGCAGATATCATGAGTCCCATGGGACCCGCTCAGCCCTCCCTCGATCGGTTAAGCGCCGAGACGGGGTCGAGGAGGAGCAATCTGCCCGCTGTGATCAGCGCGCTCCCCGCCTCAAATGCCACAGACGCGACGCCCATGTTGCAGCATCCAGCCCTTCCAGCCCTTAGCCATTCATGCTGATGCATGGTCAGCGCTTACATGGGTTTCGGATTGGGTGCTAGGCATTATAAAGAGAGGCTACTCGCTACAGTTTTTTTTTTGACGCCCTCCGCGCTTTTTAGCACGCGTCGAAACCACGGTAAAAACAGAAGTAGCAAACCTACTTCGGGCCGAAATATCAAAACTGTTGAGCAAAGGGGCTATAGAGCCTGTGCCTCAAGCTCAAAGCGAGGGGGGGCTGTACAGCAGATATTTTCTGGTGCCCAAGAGAGACGGGGGTCTCAGGCCCATACTGGATCTAAGACAGCTGAACAGGGCATTGATGAAACGCAGTTTCAGAATGCTTACGACCAGGAAGCTCCTCGCGCATATTCGCAGAGGAGACTGGTTCAAGTCAATAGATCTGAAGGATGCGTATTTTCAAATACAGATAGCGTCAAATCACAGGCGATATTTGAGATTCGCCTTTGAGGGCCATGCATACCAGTTTACAGTCCTGCCGTTCGGCTTGTTCGTAGCTCCTCGTACGTTTACGAGGTGCATAGACGCAGCGCTCGCTCCTCTCAGACTCAGAGGCATGCGAGTGCTGAACTATTTGGACGACTGGTTAATTCTGGCTCAGTCACGGGCGGAGCTTGTGGAGCACAGGACCGTTCTACTCGATCACCTCGAGAGACTCGGTCTCAGTGTCAACTGGGCGAAGAGTTCGCTGAACCCCAGTCAGACGATACTGTTCTTGGGTTTAGCTCTGGACTCGCGTTCCATGACGGCTCGGCTGTCACCACAGTGCGCGTTGAGCATGCGGCGCACAGCGAATTCTCTCCGCTGCGGCGTGACTGTTCCGCTCAGAGAATGCCAGATGATGCTGGGTCTCATGGCCTCAGCATCCCCGGTTCTGCAGCTGGGCCTATTCCGCATGCGCCCCCTACAGTTCTGACTGAAAGCGCGGGTACAGCTTGGAGCGTGGGTATCTGGTCGACTGCGTCTCAAGGTCAATCAAGGCTGCATTACAGCCCTGAAACCCTGGAAAGAGATCGACTGGTACCAATCAGGTGTAAGCCTAGGGACTTCCTCGACAGTGAAGATGGTGTCGACGGATGGATGCCACATTGGTCAGGCCTTGCCTCGACTGTGTGATGGTTGTATTGCCGCATCTACCCTCTCCTGTCCTGGGCTCTCTGTGAGTCCCTCGGGTGACTGTGCACTGTAAATCCTGGGCGTTGCTTCAGGTTTATTGGTGTGTGATCCCTGCGCACACGGTGTTTTACATGGGGTTCCCGTAGCATCTTAGCTAAGACGCAGTACGAGAGAACTCTCGTAAGAGAACGTACTCGGTTACTTACGTAACCTCGGTTCTCTCTAGAAGAGGGAACGAGTACTGCGTTCTCTGCCGTGCGTACGATTCACTCTGGTTCACTTCGGCGATGAAATAAATCAGGTGAGTCAGCCTTTTCGAGCTCCTTTTATAGGGTTGGGCTACACCCGTTTCGGCGGGAAGTGGCGTGATGGGCGTGAAGCGTCCTAATTGGTCTGATATTGCATCAGCCTGTGCTCGATAGGCTGTGCACTTGCTGCAGAAGCAGCCAATGAGCGAGCGAGCCGTCTTGCCTATGGCTGTGTACTGCTGCAAATGCGCTTTACAAAAATTCAAAATTAAGGATAATTTTTTGCTTCAGTATTTCGTGAAAAGAGACTTTTCCCGTAGCGTCTTAGCTAAGACGCAGTACTCGTTCCCTCTTCTAGAGAGAACCGAGGTTACGTAAGTAACCGAGTACGTTTCATCTAGCCAGAGGAGACCTGGCCCCCAGACTGAGCCTGGTTTCTCCCAAGGTTTTTTACTCCATTCAGTCACCAATGGAGTTTTGGTTTCTTGCCGCTGTCGCCTCTGACTTGCTTAGTTGGGGATACTAATTTACCAGTGAGTTCATTGACTTGATTGCACAGAAACTATTTAAACTGAACTGAGGTTGATGATTACATTTTTGAATCCAATGATGAACTGCCTTTTTGCTATATTGACACACTATTTTCCTATTTAATGCTGTTCAGTTGTTTAAAAGCACTATATAAATAAAGGGGACTTGACTTGACCTTGAGAGCTTTGATCCCTGCGCTTTGAACATCTGCAACAGTATTTCTTTCCTCCAATGTTAATGTCATGCTGTTCTCATTAAATGTTCCTTTGTCTTAAACTAAGAGTTTCAGAAGGTAATGTTTGTGTGGGTGTGCTGTTTTGACAGCTGGATCTGCTTTGAAACAAATCAGGTGGTAATGTTGCATCATGTAGCAATGCAACAGGAATTCAAAGAGTTCAGAAGGTATAAGCAACAACCTTATACAACACAACAGCCATTGGTGGTAACCTCAAATTTTGTAATTGACAAACGCTTATAGTTTATCAAGTGGGACACTCATGTAGAATAATAATATAAAATCACAAAATTCAGCATTTTGAATGCACAAACAATTGCATGATTCAGGTTTGCTAATGCTATTGAACTTCATATTTGACAGAATACAAACAAATCAACATAACAAATATGCCTGAATCCAGCATCCTGCCCTAACATGGTTAATTTGCATATATATATATATATATATATATATATATATATATATATATATATATATATATATATATATATATATATATATATATATATATATTAGGGATGCCACAATTCTCAATATAATATTGAACCGTTCGGTACGACATCCACGGTTCAATACGCGCTTGTGAATTGCGGTTTTTCCGGTTTTACGTTTAAATAATTTAAGTTTGTTTTATTTCTCTCCGAATTTACTGTTTGTGTGTGCCTGGTCTACGAGCTGAGAGGAGGAAACTCCTCCCCGCGAGTAAATATTTAGGGGGCGCTGAACCATTATTCCAATCCACACTTTAACATGGCGAGTGGTGGTGAAGTGAGGCTACAGTACGAGGAAGCGCCGGCGTCTTTCAAATCCATAGTGTGGAGACATTTCGGTTTTGCCATCGACTATAACGCCGAGGAAGAAAAAACGGTAAACAAAAAAATGACTGTCTGCAAGCATTGTTTTACACGTGTAGCCTACTCAAACGGTAACACTTCCAACATGACTGCACATCTGCGGCGCCATCACCCAGCAATATCACTGTCTGAAGGCAGGATAGCAGGGCAGGTAATAAAGTCCTCCAAAAAACAACAGACCCTCTCTGAATCCTTCCAGCATACATACCCAACTGGTTCCGAGAGACACATAAAAATAACAAAGGCAGTGGGGGTGTTCATTGCGAAAGATTTGCAGCCGTTTTCGGTGACTGGAGATGCAGGCTTTTGTCATCTTATAAAAACTCTCGATCCGCGTTACAGACTACCGTCTCGCACTTTTTTCAGCACCGAGATAATTCCCGACCTCTATGAAAAGACGTGCAACAGTATTGTGCACGAATTGGCTAAAGCACAGAGCCTTGCTCTGACCACAGATGGTTGGACCTCGCGGGCAACCATGAGTTACCTCACTGTAACTGTTCACTACATGTCGGATTGGGAAATGAAAAGCGCTGTACTCCAAACGCGTCCCCTATACGAAGGTCATACAAGCGCTCATTTGGCAGAAGAGTTGACAAACGCAGTGAATACGTGGAAGCTGAGGAGGCCAAATATGTTACTCCCAGTCACCACAGATAACGCTCCGAATATTGTGAATGCAGTCCATGAAGCTGATGGGCTGGGGCCACAGATAAGTTGTTTGCAGATGTTGTAAACCTAGCAGCCAAAAAAGCAGTGTCAATCAACACAGTGTCCCGCCTCCTGGGGAGGGTTAGAAAAATAGTGACTTTTTTTCACAAAAGCACCAAAGCCCACCATGTTTTGACTGTGAAGCAGGAGATGTTAAACTTGCCCAGACACAAGTTAATTCATGATGTCACAACTCGGTGGAATACAGTACATGACATGTTGGAAAGATACACAGAACAGCAGCCCGCCATCTGTTCTGCCTTACTGGACAAAGATCTGAAGCTGTCTGTCAAGAATGTAACCATGTTGAATGACAGTGAACAGAAACTTGCAGAAGAACTGATTCAGGTCCTCACACCACTGAAAACAGTGACAACTCTCATGAGCAGTGAAACAACCCCCACTATATCAATGATCCTTCCTCTGAAAGAGATGATTCTCAAATCCATGTCACCAGGAGACCAGGACAGTGCGACAGTCAAAGAAGTCAAAGCAGCCATTATAAATGACCTGGCAAAGAGGTACACTGACCCCAATCTTCATGATTACCTCCAAATTGCCACAGCCCTTGACCCCAGGTTTAAATCCCTGCCTTACCTTGATGAAGACTCTCGCGATAAGCTCTACAGGAATATCATCCATGAAATTCTGGAGCATGAACAGCAGGTACTATTTGATTTGTTTTTGGTTTTTATCGTTTGTTATTTTGATTGTTTTATCTATTTAGATGTTTTTTATATATTGTGTCCTTTTCACTGATCAATATAATTTCACATTTGTCATATGTTACACTGGAGGTGGTTGTGGTTCTGAGCTGTGTGTGCTTATATGTGTAATAATTATACTAAAGGATAATTCTCTTTGATGCAAAGGGTCTAGTGCAGAATCCTGTCCCCTTCACGGATGAAGACAATCCATCCTCTCCCCCTCCCAAGAAGAAGACCGCAATGTCAGAGGTATTTGGGGAGCTTTTCAAAACTGAGGAACAGCAGGGTAAGCCATTTCCCCAGATCATTGAGGAGGAAGTCACTACGTACAAGTTAGCAGACAGAATTCATGTGGATGCTGATCCATTCATATGGTGGAAAACAAATGAATGCAAGTTCCCCCATGTAGCAAAAGCTGCACAACAACACCTCTGTGTCCCAGGAACCTCTGTTGCGAGTGAGAGAATTTTCTCCACTGCCGGGGACATTGTAAGTGCAAAACGCTCTCGCCTTGCTGCAGAAAATGTTGACAGGCTTATCTTTTTACAGAAGAACCTCAAAATTCAAGAATAGATAGCTGACCTAAGTCAAATTGCACTTTACATTCTGAATAAAGGAAACTGTACTGGAGTACTGTTAAGGTTAATTAAGATGGTTTATGTTTACTGAAGTACAAGTATGTTTATTTGAAATGGTCAATTTATGTTTACTAACTTGACATGTATGCTTATTTTCAAAATTTAGGAATTTATGTGTTCCCCAGTTTGTACATGGGCTACCAGCAGCTGTGTGTTTGTTTAAAAAAAAAAAAAAATTATATTATACAATACACTAGGAACTAGTGGGCTTTTCTTTGCTCTTAAGTAAAATAAAGGAGTATTGCAATAAAAATATTTTTTTTTCTTCTTAACCTTTTACTGTTCTTATTGCCTAAGCATAGAATAAACAGAAATACACTCTTATGTGTCAAGCCATCAGAACCGAACCGAAAACCGTGGTTTAAAAACCGAGGTATGTATTGAACCGTGGGCTAACCGTATTGTTGCATCCCTAATATATATATATATATATATATATATATATATATATATATTTCAACAAACTAACTATGAGCTACTGGAGCTAAGAAAGCAAATAATGTACTTTCTCATAAGCATCCTTATCACATTAAATCAGCATTAGACCATTCTAGTCTAAGTATCACTTTTAAGCAATAGGCTTCACATCACATAATAAAGAGTTCTGTTGTTCTGAATATCAGAAAGACACGAAAAGCATTGTGATACTGTTTTCATAAAACAGTACAATAAACAAGAAGGTAAACAACTTACGTTCCCTTTTGAATGAGAACTTGCACTGCGTCCCCTTGAGGTAAAATGTGTGCTTTTTGCGATACAGTCACAGTAACTGGTTTCACACTGTCTTGGTTTTCACATGCTGACTCCTTCATGCCTTTTCTAAAAATCCATGTTTATGGTAAGAGCAAATGCTGATTGCTTCGTGCCTTTCATGAAATCCATGATTATGGTAAGGTCATATGCCGGGTGCTCAATGACCTTTCTGTCTGTGAGCCTCCTTACATACAGATAGTTATCTTCATTGAGGCCTCCGCTTGCCAGAGCTCATGTAAAACAGCAGGGTTGCCAACTCTCACGCATCTGGCATGACACTCACGCTTTCAGCATCAATCTCGCGCTAAAGTCCAAGTGTGAGTGTCACGCCAGATGCGTGAGAGTTTGCAACCGTGAAGACAGTATCTGTGAGCCTCCTTACAAGATGTCCTGAGCATGGGGCATGAGTTCCCTTTTTTAAGGCGACTGCTTCTAGAACTCGGCTAGGCAGTAGGGTAGTATGCTAGGATGTTAGTCTCCTTGGCCTTAGTATGGAGTGTTGCTAGGCTACCACTCATTCTGAGAAGTGTTGTATTTAGGCCTCCACTCTTCAGAGCTTCGTGGGCAAGTAAGCTCTGAGTGTTAGTCTCTCTGTAAGCCTCCTTGGATGCTGGCCTGAATAAGAATGTATTAGGCTTCCTCTTTTGCTTTGAGTCCTCCGTTATTGAGAAGCTCAGGCCTATGATTGTGTTGCTATTGCAGGGTTGAGGACTCCTTTGGGTCTTTCACTAAGCTCAGCCAATAAAGCACTAATCCCTTCATCATGGTGGTGTGGGTATACCAGTCCCCATAGCGCCCTATAGGAGAGGCAGTGTGAGTTCCCCAATCGAAAGGGAACGTCTCAGGTTAATCATGTTAGGGGAACATGATGATGTGTCGCTTTGCCATGCTTTAGGAATTCCTTAATGTCTCCTTCAAACAAGAAGTGGATGACATATTTCACAGGTGTTTTTTATACTCTCAGTCTCACCAGTTGTGACTCAGTGCCTTGTTACCCTCTCAGGGGTACCACAGTTAGAGTACATGTGTAACCTGAGATGTTTTATACACAATATGGCCAGTTACTTTGTCTATTTTCATTGAGCCAAACGATACAGTTCCACATAAGATCAAAGCAGAATCCTTAATGTGTCGCCATGTTACGAGTGGGGCGGGGCCGAGGGACGTGGGAGCGAGGCCGGTGGAGTGATTGGAGATGAGCTACACCTGTTTGACCCACCGGTCTTGAGTCCCACAGAGGGGATGGAAGGATATAAAACTGGAGTGACGACAGTGAAGGACGGGAGAGGACCAGGCCTGGGCTTTTAGTTGTGTTTTGGTTTTTATTTGAGCGCACCAGTCGTCCGTGAGGGGCTGGTGCGCTGTTTTGTGTTTATTTTTGAATTATTAAAGTTTCATTTTGATTGTCCCCAGGTTCCCGCCTCCTTCTTCCGGATGAATACTAAGTTTAACTTATTACAGTGGTGCCGAAGGCTGGGAGAAGGAGCGACGCGCTGCTGAAGATCCCTCGCCGCTGTGGTGAATCCGCGGTGCCATCGAGCAGGCGAGGAGTGTGCCGCCATGGACGCTCGAGGCGATGGACTGGAGCGAGTTGCCGGGAACGGGCGAGCTCGCTGCCGGCTGCCCGCGATGTGGAGGTAACGGCTGCCGTCCGTGAGGGAGCGGAGGAGTCGGCGCCGTTCGCCAGGGGGCCAGAGCCTGCTGCCTCCGTGAAGGTATCCGGAGGAGCAGGGAACGGGGGACTCCTGCCGGCTGCCCAAAACCGGAGGAGCCATCACCGTCCACCGAGCGGCTGAGGAGTGTTGTGCCGTCCGCTGAGGGCCGTCCAGTGCCACTGCCAGGCACCGCGGAGGAGATCGCCCAGCTGGTGGAGGGCCGAGCAGCAGTGCGTCTGGGAACCGGAATTTGTTTTTTTTTCCTCTCTCCCCTCTCTCGTCTCTGTCGCTCCTCCTTCCATCTCCGTTTCTCTCGCCTCGTCTGTCCTACCCCCAGGTTCCCACAGGTCCTCGTGAGCGGTCCCCCCGGAGGGGGGGGGGGGGGGGTAGTAGAGCGCAGTCTCAGGAGTACCCCCCGGCCTGCGAGGGGCGATGAGGGTATGTGACGAGTGGGGCGGGGCGGAGGGACGTGGGAGCGAGGCCGGTGGATGGTCTAAATGAGTCTACTCCACCGAACTACTGTTATAAGCATGAGCCCCATCAGACTGGTCGTGGCGGAGGTGTTGCAACAATATATAGTGATATTCTCAATGTTACCCAGAAAACAGGATACAGGTTTAACTTTTTTGAAATACTTCTGCTAAATGTTACACTGTCAGACATGCAAAAGAAATCTAATGTATCTCTTGCTCTGGCTACTGTGTATAGACCACCAGGGCCGTATACAGAATTCCTAAAAGAATTTGCAGATTTCCTCTCAGACCTTCTAGTTACAGTTGATAAGGCGCTAATCATGGGAGATTTTAATATTCACATTGATAATGCAAATAATACATTAGGACTTGCGTTTACTGACCTAATAAACTCCTTTGGAGTCAAGCAAAATGTCACCGGGCCCGCTCATCGTTTTAATCATACACTAGATCTAATTATATAGCATGGAATCGATCTTACTGCTATAGATATTGTACCCCAAAGTGATGATATTACAGACCATTTCCTTGTATCGTGCATGCTGCTTATAACTGATATTAACTATATGTCTCAGCGTTACCGTCTGGGCAGAACTATTGTTCCAGCCACCAAAGAAAGATTCACAAATTACCTGCCTGATCTATCTCAACTGCTATTTGTACCCAAAAATACACATGAATTAGACGAAATTACTGAAAACATGGGCACTATTTTCTCTAATACATTAGAAGCTGTTGCCCCCATCAAATTGAAAAAGGTTAGAGAAACGTACTGTGCCATGGTATAACAGTAATACTCACTCTCTCAAGAAAGTAACTCGTAGCCTTTAACGCAAATGGAGAAAAACTAACTTGGAAGTTTTTAGAATTGCATGGAAAAACAGTATGTCCAGCTATAGACAGGCTCTAAAAACTGCTAGGGCAGAGCATATCCACAAACTCATTGAAAATAACCAAAACAATCCAAGGTTTTTATTTAGTACAGTGGCTAAATTACAAATTACCAGACGCCACCTGATTCAAATATTCCACCAACGTTAAATAGTAATGACTTTATGAATTTCTTCACTGATAAAATAGATAACATTAGAAATACAATAGGGAATGTAGATTCTACAGCGTCTAACACTTCAGTTTCATCCATCGCACCCAAAGATAAACTGCTGTGCTTTACAAATATAGGACAGGAAGAGCTAAATAAACTTATCACTGTATCTAAACCAACAACATGTTTATTAGATCCTGTACCCACTAAATTACTAAAAGAGCTTTTACCTGTAGCTGAAGAACCGCTTCTCAATATCATTAACTCGTCGTTATCTTTAGGTCACGTCCCAAAACCATTCAAGCTGGCGGTTATCAAGCCTCTTATTAAGAAACCAAAACTAGATCCTAGTGTACTGGCAAATTATAGGCCTATTTCAAATCTTCCATTTATGTCTAAAATTTTAGAAAAAGTTGTGTCTGCTCAATTGAGCACCTTCCTGCATAAAAATGATCTGTATGAAGAATTTCAGTCAGGTTTTAGGCCCCACCATAGCACAGAAACTGCACTTGTTAAAATTACAAATGACCTGCTCCTTGCGTCAGATCAAGGCTGCATCTCATTTCTAGTCTTACTTGATCTTAGTGCTGCGTTCGACGCCATAGATCATGACGTACTCATAGATCGATTACAAAACTATACAGGTATTCAAGGGCAGGCTCTAAGATGGTTTAGATCCTACCTGTCCGATCGCTACCATTTTGTTTACTTAAATGGGGTGTCATCTCATTTATCATCAGTAAAATATGGAGTGCCACAAGGATCCGTCCTAGGTCCCCTTCTATTTTCAATATACATGTTGCCCCTTGGTAATATTATTAGAAAATACGGAATTAGCTTCCACTGTTATGCTGATGATACTCAGCTATATATCTCAACGAGACCAGATGAAACTTCCCAATTATCTAAGCTAACAGAGTGTGTTAAAAATGTAAAAGATTGGATGACAAATAATTTTCTCCAATTAAATTCGGATAAGTAAGTTTTACGGCGTCTGGGATTCCCCTGCTGCGGAGATAGGACCCCTCCTACTCCGGTAGTCGAGGCGTCGACTTTCACGACGAAGGGTCGGTCGGGGGTCAGGATGGACTAGGAGTGGAGCGGTCGTAAAGGCCTCTTTGAGGACGTTGAAGGCCTCTGTGGCGGCTGGAGTCCAAGAGAGTGATTTCAGTTTGTTTCGGAGGAGACTAGTGAGAGGGCTGGTGATGGTACTGTAGTTCTGGATGAATCGTCTGTAGAAATTGGCAAAGCCAAGGAATCGTTGGAGTTCTTTGATGGTAGTAGGAGTGGGCCAATTTCTTACAGCGTTCACCTTCCCCTTGTCCATCCGGATTCCACTGCTGCTGATGTTGTACCCAAGGAACTGCACTGATGGCTGATGGAAGGAGCATTTCTCGGCCTTGAGGTAGAGCTGAAAGGCCCTCAGGCGTTGCAGGACCTCCGGAATGGAAAGGGGGTAAATCCTTCCTTTAGCCACTGGTTCCGCCCGGCAGCAGATTGATGGCACAGTCCCACGGCCGGTGCGGAGGCAGCTTGGAAGCCCGTTTGGGGCAGAAGACGTCACTGAAGGGGGCGTAGAATGTAGGGATGGAAATGGATTGGTTTTCATTAGAGTAAGGGTCACAACAGTGGTGAGTGGTTTCATTTGGTACTTTGAAGGGAGAATGGCACTCACCATAGGACGAGGAGGACAGACGGGGCATACAGTGATAATATGCCCCGGGGCTGCACAGTAGAGGCATAGATTCTGGACCAGCCGTCTTTGTCTTTCAGCCATCGAGAGTCGATATGAGTCCACTAGCATGGGTTCACTGGCTGGTTCTGGGGAGCTGACGGCTTCTGGTCGGCAGAGTGGCGAGGTGGAATACGCCTGGCCCTGGTGCTCTTCTAAGCACGACTGCATATGGGTGGCAAAGCGGATGGAAAGCTGGATGAACCGTTCAAGCCCGATGGTGTCCTTGTATGCAGCGAGATGTAACCGCACTCGAGGTCAGTAAAGCCTGTTCGTTCCATCCACTGGAGGCAGCTAGAGTCCTAAACTGAAGGGCATATTCATTGACAGACATTTTTCCCTGTTTGAGGTTATACAGCTTCTCACCAATTGACGAGTCCCAAGCTGGTCTGCCAAAAACTTCTCAGAAATGGTCGATGAAGCTGGAATAAGACTGGAGAACTGGGTTATTTTGAGTCCATATTGAATCTGCCCACAGTAGTGCTTTACCTTGCAGCTGAGAAATTACGAATGCTACCTTGGATCTCTCTGTGGGGTATAAGTGCGGTTGCATCTCCAGGACCAGCGAGCATTGAAGGAGGAATCCGCTACACTCCTTCGCCAAACCAGAGTAGGGCGCCGGCCTGGCCATGGGACTGGCGTGAACGGAAGGTGGGGAAGTGCTGGCATCGTTGACGGAAGTGCTCGCTGGTGTTGGGGATGCGGGTTGAGCAATGAGTGTCCTACGAAGTGCATCGACCAGATCTTGAAAGGGGTCCGTGAGGCTCATGCTTGTGCCAAGCGGTGTTGGTCCGGTCTTCTGTTACAGAATACCCGGGAGGCTGAGGAGTAACAGAAAGATAGTTTATTAAGATACAAGCAGAGGAGCAGGTAGTGCTGGGTAGAGTGATGAATGGAAGTGATGAATGGATCCGTAATAGCTTGGTGAGGACGTCAGAGGAGGGAGGTGTACCACACACATGCATGGAGGAGACTTGGATCTTCGGGAAATCGCTGGAGAGAGGTAAGTAGAGGTAGAGTTAGTCCTTAGAGTTAGCATACAGGTAAGACCTTGTCGCGAACGAGACCGGACGCTGACTGAGTGCGTGTGTGTGGTATTAACAGTGCCGATGTGATTGGATGGTGATGAGGGTCAGGTGGAAGTGATTAGTATTCAGGTGAGGGCATGCGTTGGGAATGAGTGGAGGTGGAACCTGGCAACTAAAATAGTTGAAAAGAACTTGATGAGGATACACTAAAAATTTAAAAAAAAGTTTATCTCACAAATTCTAACTCTCTTTTATTTCCTATATAGATCACACACTTTATCAGTCATGCAAGAACACTTTCTAATATGAAAGTCTCTTAATGTTCTACTGGCTGAATTTTCTTTTAGCTGCAAAAGTTATTTTTTGACTGTCTGATTGATTTTGATGTAATCCAATACAAACAATCATAGCAACAAATAAAATAAAACAAATAAATAAAGTGTACCTCAGGAACAAAAAAAAGAGAAAAATTAAAAAAACCCACACACTTTACTGATAATAGCTTTACCCCCACAGATTAGAGTACTTGAATCACAGGAGCTGTTTTATAAAACTTCTGAAGCCCTGGAAATGTTAGACTTTAAAATTTGATGTGAAAGATTAGAGGAAGGCAATTGGGAAGTGGGAGGTAAGCTGAGTGGTTTCTGATGTGAGACGCAGGCTCATTGCACATTTATATTCCTTTGTTGTGATCTCTGTCAAATAAAATGCCAAATATAGTGCTTCTTTTGAGACCAGGTAACAGATGTTTAGAGAATTTTTATGCTTGTGTTTAAATAGTTTTGAGTCCCCATTAGGTGGTTGTCTGGTCCTGCTCTGCATATCACACTGTTGAATCCAAAAGGGCTTTTTATTCTAAATTTATATTTCTGGGCTATCTTCTAAATGCTTATTGTGATTTTAAAATCGAACTGAGCCTTTTTTTCAGTTATTTCCCTAAGCAATCATTATCCTAACAAACATGAAGTATTCTTATTTTGCAGCCTCTTATTTTTTAAACCTGCCATCAGGTTCTTTGAAGCAAACTCATTTGAGGATTACAAGTTCAGGTCTCCACACTCCAATTGTGTAAAATTAGCCTTCAATTCATCCACTTTAAAGGACTTCCAGACAGCCTTTGGCTGCTGAAAATGGGGCCTTATAATGAGTTCTGGCTGGAAAGAGTGAGCTGGACTACCCTCTGAGTACCTGCAGCTGGAGGGACAATTGGAAAACAGGGTCCTCCTAAGCAGGGAATATTACCATAAAAGCCTTTTAATTACACCTACTTAGAATGAGCAGTGCGGGTGTAATAACAGAGTGGGCATCGAGGAATCTGAGAATGGATTGGCTGTGACATGGAAAGCAAGGGCACGAGAGCAAGCAGGATGCAGAGCAGGAATCAGAGAGGAATAATTGCGACCAGGACAAACCTCTGTGCTCAGGCTTTTTCATTCTGTCACAGCATGCCCCCCTCTGCTTCGATAATATATATATATATATATATATATATATATATATATATATATATTATACATCTAGTATAGTATATAGTATAATTTTTATGAGGTTTGAAGCTCAGTGATAATGCCTACACATCCAGAAGGTTTGAAAATGTAGCAGATGCACAGATGTGATTTCTCAAAATATTCTCTAATCTACTAGGAGCTTTCATTAAAAACATAATTGTATAATACACATTTGTTGCATCTGTTGTAAATAAATAACAAATGTTAGTCAGGACTTGAACTGGGACCTTCTAACTAGAAGATGACAGTGTTAACCATTGAGCAACCCATCACAGCATTGTAATATCCCAAATGTATGTATTTTCTGGTAATAACTATATTTTGTAGATATCCATGGTCAGTTTTAATATACATTTATATTCAAAAGTATTTAAATTCAGGCTGTGTCCAAAAATCTGCCGACACTGCCTGTTGAATTGCTAATAATGTCTTGATTATTCAGTTGTTTAAGAAACTTTATTTCTGACATGTTATGTAGCTGGCAATTTGATTTATAAAATTAGCATTTGCACTGTGAATGTAATGAATGCACAAACAAGTAATATTAATTTTAGTCATACAGCGAGACTTTGTTTGCAGAGCTTTATTGGGATACTATTAGACTTGATGTCTTTTTGACTGCATTTTATGCCTCATGATTTTTTTCTGGAGTATCATTAAAACCATTTGGCAGGCTGACAGATGCAATTATTTTGTGATGCCATTGGTTCACAGTATGTAAATACCAAACCTCATCATTTATTTTACAATGTGCTGCACATACAGTAGATGCCACATTCAGTATCTTTTTTATATATTATGTGATTTTAATTGGAGAGCATGGAGCAGCATGCATGTCGATGAGAGACAGAGAGAGAGAGAGAGAGAGAGAGAGAGAGAGAGAGAGAGGTCTGCATAGCATTTGACACCAACAGGACAAAAAGGCATTAATCTTTTTTTTTTTCATATAAATGTTGTTATTTGAGGTAGTTCTAGATCTCTGCTGGTGCCTTATTTTTGTTTTATTTTCTCAGTTTGTTCACGTTAATTAATATTTTTAATTGGATCAGTTATTAGCTTGTACTCCTTCATTGTATCAGTTCAGACATTCATCTGTACATTTACATTACATTTACATGTAATCATTTAGCAGACGCTTTTATCCAAAGCAACTTACAAATGAGGACAATGGAAGCAATCAAAATCAACAAAAGAGCAATGATATACAAGTGCTATAACAAGTCTCAGTTAGCTTAACGCAGTACACATAGCAAGGGCTTTTAAATAATATAATAAATAAAAAAGAAAACAGAAAGAATAGAAAAAGAATAGAACAAGATAGTGATAGAGGACTTTTTTTTTGCTTTTTGCTTTTGTTAATTGTATAATAAATGAAAAGAAAACAGATTTAATACTAAAATATTAGAAATATGGTTAGATTCTTTTTTAAAGAATAGAATTAGAATAGTGAGTGCTAAAGTTAGAGGGTCAAATAAAGATGGAAGAGATGTGTTTTAAACTGATTCTTGTAGATGGCTAAGGACTGAGTTGCTCGGATTGAGTTGGGGAGGTCATTCCACCAGGAGGGAACATTTAATTTAAAAGTCCGTAAAAGTGACTTTTGCTTTTCTGGGATGGCACAATCAAGCGACATTCACTTGCAGAATGCAAGCATCTACGTAGAAGGCACATAAGTCTGAGGTAATTCATTTAGGTAAAGGGGTGCAGAGCCAGTGGTGGTTTTGTAGGCAAACATTGAACATGCCTTAAAATTTATGCGAGCAGCTATTGGTAGCCAGTGCAAATTGACAAACAGAGGTGTGAAGTGCATTATTTTCAGCTCATTAAAAATTAATTTTGCTGCCGCATTCTAGATTAATTGTAAAGGTTTGATAGAACTGGCTGGAAGACCTGCCAAGAGAGCATTGCAATAGTTCAGCCTGGACAGAACATGATCTTGAACAAGGAGTTGTGCAGCATGCAAGAAAGGGCATGATCTTTTTGAAGCTGATCATCAATCATAACTCCAATGTTTCTGGCTGTTTATGGTGTAGGTGACCCTTACTGACTATCACATATTATATTTATAGTGCCTTGAATCCAAATAAATGGACAGTCAACGAGGGAGCTTCTGAAAAATTGCACAAACTTAGACACTGAAGAATGAAATTGTGTGTCTTTGGTGAAAATGTGAAATCTGCTCTAATACTGCATGTCACAGTATTTTTTCCTTTTTATTATTGCAATTATAACCCTTTTAAATTAACCTTTAAATTCAAGGACTGTAATTAAACGAGAAGCTAGAAGTGAGCTTTGAAATGAACATGCACTGCCAGCTCAGTGATTTAAAGGGTGATACGATTTCATTTATGAGGCAAAAGCTCAAGTTATTTTATTATACAGAAAACACAAATATGCACGACCCTAATTTTTTTTTTTTCAGAAGTGTGTTCAAAATGGTGTGATTTGATTTTAGGTTGAAGGACGTTGAGGATGAGAATATTTGAGAGTAAATAAATGACAAAAACTGCATCCTATTTCATCCTTTTGCATTGCACTTAACTATAGGTTGATCCATAGGGGATTGTTTCTGCAATGTATTTTAAGTTGCTTTGGATAAAAGGCACCTGGTTAATAGATGTTTGAATAATGTATCTTCTAGGACATTAAGGTGATCTTTATATGAAAGATTTCTCACTGCAGTAATTTCTCATTTGAAATAGGTCCAATCTTTTCATTAAGTGCATATATATATATATATATATATATATATATATATATATATATATTTACTATTGCTTTCACATTAGACCCACTTTCAATTTGTAAAAGTACTGCAAAATGGCATTCATATCTGCATTCTGTGTACAAAGTCAGCTTCATTCTGTCAGAGACTCCCAGAAGACAAGACAATTATATAATTGTCTTTCTATTTGTGCTCTTTGGTTTTTTTTGTTCATGAAGGCTTTTGCTCTCACAGTAATACAAAAATAATCTGCAATATGAAATCTCAGATGTTATGATTATATTATTATGCATTTTCAAGTTTCACAAAAACTGTAGGAGAACCTCACGATGAACTCATCTGTAAACATCAGGCAGGCTGTCACCGGAGATGGATGTGGAGGGAATTATCAGAGAGGTCCAGAGATATCTTAAGTGTGCAACACACAAAGTACAAGCACATCACTCAAAACGATATATCCCATCTCGGTGATAGCTCTGAATAAGTGAATAAGAAACCTCCAGGGGTTATTTTGCATATGCACTGAGATCTGTCTGCTGTTCAGACAGATAGCATTTGTCTTGTATTTATAGTGCTGGTAAATGTAATATATACATTACATTTACCTTTAGTAATTTAGAAGATGTTTTATCCAAAGAGACTTACAAATGAGGACAATGAGAATGAGGTGATTTCTGATTTCTTATTAATGTAGGGCAGGTTTGTAAAGAAGGATAGAAAAAATCTGGCAAAAATGTTTAAACTGCTAACATAACTTACAGCATATTTAATTAGAAACATTAAACAACTTTTTATTTTATTTTATTATTTCTCTTTTGAGCCATCTCCATGGAGACAAACTATTTATTTATTTTCTTTTAATTTAAGAAAGATTTTTCATGTTAAAATCATGATGTAAGCTTTGGCCTTTTTAAAAGATCATTGGAATGCATAGGGAGAGATATGAAGAGAGAGAGAGAGCTTCTCAACAAATGTCATTGTGCTGATAAATGGCATTCTTTTCCCGACCTTAGACAGTGGGGTCAATTACTGAATTTGCCATATTGATCCTCTTGACATTCTCTGAAACTGTCCTTGAAGCTTCAATAATAAACTACTCCAGAGATAAGTTTATGGGGTCAGAGTTGAATTTATGATTCAACAAAGCTGTTTTCTGTTTATCATTTGGTTTGTTCTGCCACTTTACAGTCTTTTCAGATGTCCCACATGTCAAAATGGGTTGTTCTATCTCTCAAGTGCATTGTGTGATAAAACATTTGAAAGAAATCCACAGTGGGAAAAGTGTTTTCACAGTAAATAAGAAAGCTTAATCTGTTAATTTAATAATAATAATAATAATAATAATACCCCCCCCCCATCTCAGACAGGATAAGTGTGTTTGTAGAGATGCAGTGGACCTAGGCAATGTATCTGAAATGGTAAAGTGTTTGATAAACACAATTTAGCTTTTTACAGCTCATTTAAAATTTATCTTAGAAAGAAATTCTTATTCTTAAAAGAAAGAACAGCTTCTTTTTTTTCTTAAGTTTTACAGACACTTTTTAATCAAGTGCATCACATTGTAAAGGCTGAAGTTAAAATAGTCTGAAAGGACCTTTTAATCTGTTCATGCCCCTCTCTGATTTCCATTCTAATAATAATAAAGCTAGCAACTAAATGGTTTCTGGAGTGCTTTTTGTTTGTTGTTGTTGTGATTTTAATAGCAAAATTCTGTAATAATTCTACAGTTAAAACCTGTTAATTGGTTAACAGCATGTTTCCATAATTTATACAGTACAGTGAATAACTTTAATGACATTTAATGTAATTTTACAGTAAAATACTGTTTTTGGAAGTGAAAAAAGGTAATTGTATAATTTCCAGTGAAAAACCATAAACTGACATTCCCAGAATTCTATACATGATACTTCATTTTTTTTCATTGTAATAACGGTTGAAATAATCTAATGTTGTTAAATAAATATTTATTGCATTATCTCAGTATCATGTGTTTGACCATGGTGTTACGTATTTGTCTGAATGACACTGACACTCATATATTAGTATTTCAGCTTGTGAAAAAGCTATATGTGATGAACTTTGATTCATCATGTGACTTTCTTATCACCACCTGATTTTGGTGGTTATCAGTGTATCAAAACAGATATTAGTACTTCAATTGTTTGTTGTATTAATAATAATACAAATATGTTTTTATTATTGTGAATATCAGTTAAGTCTGTAAAACCTAAAATGTTGCCATATTTTTTAAGGTAAAGTTTTGGCAACCACAGCTGCCGGTACCATAAATGTAGGGTTTAATAAGTACCTGGGACATTCCAGAAGAAAGACCTCGACCAATGCCAAAACAGCATTAGGAGATTTTACCTAATGCTTTCCTGTGGAATAATAGAAAGGCTTTTTTGGAGCAGCAGATGCAGTTTGTCCACTGGTTTTGTACAGAATGCCTGCCACAAGCATTTTTTAATCAAATGTATTTTATTTGCAGTGCAGGTAGATGAACAGATGGCATTGTAATCAACATGGATACATGCAGAATTGCTCTCTGAAAGTCACTGTATAACTGCATACCTGTATGACAGACAATTGGATTGAACTAGTCTTTGTACTGAGACTTGTTGACATGGTGATAGTAGCACAAGTCTTTTTGGGTTTGGTCTCACAAACCTCACAAACCTTTTGAAAACCTCTAACAAAATCAGGCAAAAGTGAGCCTGTACCTTGGGAAAGCTTAAAAAACTTGACAGGGGTTACAGTATGAGTCCAATGCATTACAGCAATACTTGAAAAAAACTTTTGCAAACATTTAGAAACTGCACCACCTATTGATAAAAAGCTGTAAATATGGATATAATTATTGATTGCTCAGTCTGTAATTATGGTTATTGCATCATCAGACTCTTTAGGCCCAGTTTAGAGCATTGCGCACACTGATATTCTCATGCTCTGTAGTTGCTGTTCACAGATATTATTTTGTTTATATATATATATATATATATATATATATATATATATATATATATATATATATATATATATATATACACGCACACACACACACACAACTCAACAAAATTATAAAACCTGTCAGTATCTGGTGTGACCACCATTTGCCCCACTCAGTGCAACACATCTCCTTTGCATGGAGTTGATCAGGTTGTTGATTGTGGCCTGTAGAATGTTTGTTCACTCCTCTTCAATAACTGTATGAAGTTGCTGGATGTGGAGGTCCTGGGCTGGTGTGGTTACACATGGTCTGCAGTTGTGTGGCCGGTTGGATGTACTGCCAAATTCTCTGAAACACCTTTGGAGACGGCTTATGGAAGATAAATGAACATTCAATTCATGGGCAACAGCTCTGGTGGGCATTCCTCCAGTCAGCATGCCAATTGCATGCTCCCTCAAAACTTGCGACATCTGTGGCATTGTGCTGTGTGATAAAACTGCACATTTTAGAGTGGCATTTTATTGTGGCCAGCCTAAGGCACCCCTGTGCAATAATCATGCCTTCTAATCAGGATCTTGATACGCCACTCCTAACCCTAACCCAAACCCAACCTGTAAAATACACCGTCAAAGTCCAGAAAAGTATGAAAACAAAAACAAAAATAACTATACTTAAAAAATTACCACCTCATAAAACAATAGTCCCATGAGATCAGGGTTGAATTGTCCTGTTTCAGCTGATAACACACAATAATAAGCTCCTATGCTTAGGTTGAGTCATTTTACTTTAATGGCAATGTACAGGTCCTTTTCCAGGCTATTAAAGTGAAATAACTGAACATAAATATAGGAGCCTGATAAAAATCCTAATTTTAGATGAAGATTTCAGATGGCACTTAGAAGCTTTTGCATCTGAACTCTTCATATGTTTCCCTATCTAATTTTCACTTTTTGCATCACCAGACAACACTAATGCTAGTAGTGTATTTGTAGATGTGGAAGCCAACAACTATAAGAAAAAATATCTCATGCATTTATGATTCACTGCAGGTCATGTCATTTAAACATGGCAAAATACACTGAGAGGTGACCCCACCCTACATAATTAAGACTATTTTTATAGAAAACTATTATGAGTTCAGTCTTGATTTCATGTGAGTACAGTGCACCAGTTAGATGACTTTTCACAAAACAGTTTATTTCTCAATGTGTAAGACTTTTTAAATGAGCACCAAACTATTGAATGCACATTTGAGATTTCCAAGACCTATGACTTATTGATTGAAGACTTTAATCTTCTGCCAGTATGTGATCTGCATGTGTAGCACACAGCTGTGTATCAATCTAGGATAAGACTGATTGTCTTTACTGAATGACGCCACAGGCAGACACAATCAGCTGTTACATCTGAAAGCAGTTCTAATTTACAATTGGAAAATCAAAATGGAGCAGGATAACCTTTACTATGGAAGAGATCCCAGCATGGTTGCTAATCACACACCCTCCATTTCTCTTAGCTTTTAGCTTGTGACACCATGCCCACCTCCAGTGGCGCAAAAAGTGGGTATGCGCCATATGCGGCGCATAGGGGCGCCGCACCATGGGTGCGCCAAAGCGATGGTAAATTTTTTTTTAAATAATAAAAAATAAAAATGTGTATTAAAAGTTATATATATATATATATATATATATATATATATATATATATATATATATATATATATATATATATATATATATATATAAATTATACATTTTAGAGGACTAACAGGCGCCGATGCCTTCATAATATTCCATCATAGAATTTAGACATAGAACCTCGCGAGTGGTTGGGGCGCCGTGAGCGCTGAGTAAGCAGCAGTAACGTTAGTGCGTTGTCATTGAAACTTGAAAAAGATGGATAAAACAAAAAACCTCTCGGGGGCTAAAAATAGAAAAAGAAAGAGGGAAAAGGAGATGGCATGACAAGGGATTTGACAGCAGCTAAATAAGTGATTGGTGAAAGGCAACAGGTAGGATTTAAAATGTGACGTCTATGCTCGGAGAATATGTAAAACTCGAATATGAGCTGTCATTTATTCCATGATCACCCGGGTGCTGATAGCTCGTGCGCACAGATGAGACATAAACAGCACACGTTGATATCTGTGTTTAAACTAAACTAATTTAAGCTTTGTCAGTTTAAACATTTAAGAGGCCGAGGACGCGAGCTCGCGCGTGCAGTGAAAAGATTTGTGCAGTGAAAAGATTTGTGCATGCGCTCATCCGAAGCGCGCAAACCCGCGCCTCAGAACGCGCGCAAATATAAGCTCTCTCTGATGTATTTTATTTAAATGGACAAATTCAGACAAAAATTATGTAAAAATGCCCGTCTTGGTAAGTATCCTAGCCCTGCTGTATTAGTGCATTCTCTTAAAGTGACAGTCTTTATATTAATCGAACAGCAACAACAAAGAAATAACTCACTGCTCTTGAATAAAAAGCTTTTGTAACAGATTGTTCAGTTTCTCCTAATGTTGGCTCGAAAGGAAATCTATGATATCTGAAGTTGTAACTATAGAAAGATTGAGGTATTGTCACAATGGTAAATCGCACCTGTTTAAAAAATGGGAGAATATTTTTAAGTGTCTAAAAATTAAACGGTCATAAACAAAAACTGGATAAAATTTAGGTACAATCATATGATGAAATGCTGTATGTAAATTGTCCACATGTTCATGAATATTAGGGATGGGCGTTTTCCGCAAATATCACATTCGAATATTTGAGCTCACAAAAAAACGAATATTCGAATATTTGTTTATTTAAATTAAGTTTAATGAGACAGATGTTATTTTTCAGCAACATTTATTGTTTCCTTCATTTTTGATCAAGCTTACACACAATAAGCTTGAACATTACACATCGTGTTTTTTTAGCTGAAAACCTTTAACAATGCATGCAAACAAACAAAAGTACAGATTGAAAGCAACAAAAAAAGTGAACAAAGAAAAAAAAGTGAACAAAGAAAAAATGTAAAGCAGCCTGCAGCAATTAGGCTATTGTAGAACGTAGCCTACACTTAACTTTGAAACTTTTAAACTGTCAGCAAATCTTTTTTGCTTTTTTTTCTATTGTTGTACATGTTCTTGTTAAGAAACACGGGCATGTTAACATGATCAGGGGAAAGTCGGCTCCTTAGTCTGTTAACAATAAGGCCGGCCGCGGAGAAAACGCACTCTGACGGCACAGACGTTGGCGGGACTCACAAATAATGGTGTGCCAAGCAAATAAGTTTTGTGAAGTGCTTCGTGTTTTCGTTTCACCACTGAATGGGATCCTCATCTGGTGTAATACATGGCTCCAGCAAGAACTGTTCAAAAAGTTTTTTTCTTACTTCTTCTCTCATGTTTTCGTCGAGGAACCTAGGGCAGACGCGAGAAGAGGAGTTTTCACTGCATTCTCCAAGTAATCGGTGTTTATTCGTTGCTTGAGAGATGCCGCAACAATGTTCTTGAATTCCAAGTGAACTTTCTGATAGTGTCACTTTCTGTGATTCTCCACGGCATATTTGAAGTACTGTAGAAGACCGCAGTTCTTAGGGGCCGTTCACTTATCGCGTCTTTTGCGCGCTCAAGTTCGTTATTTCCAATGTAGGCGCGCGGTATGCGCGCTCATAATGGAAGCGACGCGGTCGCGATACGCTTTTAACACCGCATCGAGTTAAAAACATCTCAACTTTTCTGAATGCTGCAAGCGCACCGCAGGTCATGTGACAAGAACTAAACATTCAGCTTCATCCTTTCCTGTAACAACGTTGAAAGCTCAGCCTGTCACAGTGTCTGGGTTGTGTTCCCTGGGTTTCCACTAGGTGTCCTCAGTTCCCACGGTGTTTATCATATTATCACTTCCTGTCTCCTTATTTGGTCACCTTCCTCCTTGTTTAGTTAAGTGATTGTTCCCCACCTGTCTCCTGTTTCCCCATTATCCTTTTGTGTATTTATACCTGGTCTGTCTGAGTCTTAGTCACGGAGTCCTTGTTGTATGTGAGATACAGTTCGTAGTCTTGCCCTTGCCGTGTGTTCTGTTCTGTTTTCTTGTTGGTTTGGATTCTCTGGTTTTGACCCTGTCTGGACTGTTTACCCTTTGGATTTGCCCTTTAATAAAGTCACATACCTGCACTTGGATCTCTCCTCGTTTTCTGTATCACCGTACGTGACAGAGACTCAGACAGACCAGGTATAAATACACAAAAGGATAATGGGGAAACAGGAGACAGGTGGGGAACAATCACTTAACTAAACAAGGAGGAAGGTGACCAAATAAGGAGACAGGAAGTGATAATATGATAAACACCGTGGGAACTGTGGACACCTAGTGGAAACCCAGGGAACACAACCCAGACACTGTGACAGTACGATGCCGTTCCGGAGGCCGAGGAGGTGCCCGATGCCGTTCCGGAGGCCGAGGCGGTGCCCGATGCCGAAGCGGTTCCCCATGCCGAGGCGGTGCCCGATGCTGTTCCGGAGGCCGAGGCGGTGCCCGATGCTGTTACGGAGGCCGAGGCGGTGCCCGATGCTGTTCCGGAGGCCGAGGCGGTGCCCGATGCTGTTCCGGATGCCGGACGGTGCCCGATGCTGTTCCGGAGGCCGAGGCGGTGCCCGATGCCGAGGCGGTGCCCGATGCTGTTCCGGAGGCCGAGGCGGTGCCCGATGCTGTTCCGGAGGCCGAGGCGGTGCCCGATGCCGTTCCGGAGGCCGAGGCGGTGCCCGATGCCGAGGTGGTGCCCGAGGCCGCTCCCGATGCGGTGCCCGAGACCGGTCTAGAGTCAGGGCTAGTTCCTGTTGACCTTCCAGAGTCGAGTCAGGTTCCAGTTGACCCTCCAGAGTCGAGTCAGATGTTTGTGGACCCTCCAGAGTCAGGGTTAGTTACCGTTTACCCTCTAGATTTAGGGCTAGCTCCTGTTGATCATCCAGAATCGAGTCATGTTCCAGTTGTTACTCTTGAATCAAGTAGTGTTCCTTTTGACCCTCCAAGGTCGAGTCAAGTTCCTGTTGACCTTCCAGAGTCGAGTCAGGTGACTGTTGAATTTTCAGAGTTGAGTGAGGTTCCGGTTGACCTTCCAGAGGCTAGTCAGTTGCTTGTGGACCCTCCAGATTCAGGGTTAGTCACCGTTGACCTTCCAGAGTCAGGGCTAGTCACCGATGACCTCCCAGAGTCAGGGCTAGTCACCGATGACCTCCCAGAGTCAGGGCCAATCACCGATGACCATCCAGAGTCAGGGCCAGTCAATGATGACCTTCCAGAGCCAGGGCTAGGTACCATGGACTTTCAAGAGACATCACTGGGTGGCCTTCTGCTCCGCCCTGTTGGACTCCGGCATCGACCACAGGGGCGTGGTGGTCATCTGCTCCGCCCTGGGGGGCTTCCGCTCTGACCACACGGACATGGTGGTCTTCTGCTCCGCCCTGGGGGGCGCTTGCCCTTACTACACGGTTGTGGTGGTCCTCTGCTCCGCCCTGGGGGGCTTCCGCTCTGACCACGCGGACGTGGTGGTCCTCTGCTCCGCCCTGGGGGGCTTCCGCTCTGACCACACGGACGTGGTGGTCTTCTGCTCCGCCCTGGGGGGCTTCCGCTCTGACCACACGGACATGGTGGTCTTCTGCTCCGCCCTGGGGGGCGCTTGCCCTGACTACACGGTTGTGGAGGTCTTCCGCTCCGCCCTGGAGGACTCTGGCCTTGACCACAAGGGTGTGGTGGTCTTCTGCTCCGCCCTGGGGGGCTTCATGTTGTTTTTTCCTTTTGTTTTTGTGTTTATGTCTGGCCCTCCGGTCCTCCTCCCTCCTGGTCTTTCTGTGTTGTGTTTACATTCTGGTGCCTGTTCCCCATGTTTTTCTTTTCTGGCCCTCCGTCCCTCCCCCTGAGCCTCCACCTGTCCGCCTCCCTCCTGGTCTCTGTTTTGTGTCTGTCTTGGAGCGTCTGGGAGCCGCTCCGTAGAAGGGGGGTACTGTCACAGTGTCTGGGTTGTGTTCCCTGGGTTTCCACTAGGTGTCCTCAGTTCCCACGGTGTTTATCATATTATCACTTCCTGTCTCCTTATTTGGTCACCTTCCTCCTTGTTTAGTTAAGTGATTGTTCCCCACCTGTCTCCTGTTTCCCCATTATCCTTTTGTGTATTTATACCTGGTCTGTCTGAGTCTTAGTCACGGAGTCCTTGTTGTATGTGAGATACAGTTCGTAGTCTTGCCCTTGCCGTGTGTTCTGTTCTGTTTTCTTGTTGGTTTGGATTCTCTGGTTTTGACCCTGCCTGGACTGTTTACCCTTTGGATTTGCCCTTTAATAAACTCACATACCTGCACTTGGATCTCTCCTCGTTTTCTGTATCACCGTACGTGACACAGCCAACATGAAGGAACAGCTGATCATAGCTGTATATGGATTGCCATTTTGAAATAAATTTAGTAGCAGAGCTACTAAAAGCATTTTTTGTGCTTAAAATCCATTTATCCTTTGCTGAAATTTCTGCGTCTTCATGGAGAGAGCGCGTCATTGGCAGATGCCCCAGGAGCGCTTCTGCCCGAGCGCCTTGGAAAGAAGGAGAAAGCAGCGCGCCTAGCGTTTTCCATGCGTTTTTAGGCGCGATATGTGAACAGCCCCTTATTCATTAATTATTTTTTGCTTGCAGACATCTTCAAATATGCCGTGGAGAATCACAGAAAGTGACCAAATTAGTTTTATTGTGAATTTTTTTTTTTTTTTTTGCGAAATTCAAATATCATTTTTACTTATCGAATAATTAGAGAAGAACGAATATTTGAATGTTCGACTATCCGTGCACACCCCTAATGAATATGTTAATTATTTCCTGTGCTGTGTTTTTGTTTTAATATGTTTTTATTTGTAATAATTAAAATGTTTAATAAAAAGAATATCTAAAAAAATATATATTAAAAAAAGCTTTTGTAACTAATAAAGAACAATCTTTAATTTATAGTCAAATATGTGATGCTGTTTTACATTTGATTACTTTATTAAATTTCTGTACCTAAAAACGAATACTAGACCTCTTTACTCTATTGTATTAATTTTTGCTGTTGCTCGTAGTTAGATTTTTTTTAATTATAGTTTCTCCATAAACATAGCACATACCGAACTGTACCGACATGTGACTCTTGAACCGTGAAACAAACCGAACTGTGAAAACTGTGCCACCCCAATAATAATAATAATGTGTGTACATATATACCATATAATTATGGTAGGCTTACAGTGGCTGTCTGATATACTTTAAAATAAACATTTATTATTTAAAAGCCCATACATGATGATGTCCGGCGTAATTATTTATTTAGAAGTGGGGGGGGGGGGGGGGGGGGGCAAAATGTTTTGCTGCATACCCCTCTAACACTGGATAGTTGCGCCCCTGCCCACCTCCTGCCTTCTGCTGGTAAAGGAACGGTTTCCTAGCAATCACTCATGTGCATTAATAATCAACATCACAATCAGAAATGTACAATAGATTCATGCTAACATCAAAAGCCATTGTGCTCAGAAATGGACTGATTGAGAATACAGATTTTAGATTGCATGGGTTTCCAACCAAGACAGCTGTATAAAGTCATTGTCATTAAGTCATTAGAGGCATTGTCAGAAAGATCCTAAAACTCTGGGTGCTTTCTGTTTATCCACATAATCTATTGCACTTTCAATACAGCATATATTATGGAGGCCCAGTTGTGCACAACACATCAAAATCACCACAACACATCGGAAACAAGCCACAACACAACAAAATTAGCACAATACAAAGAAATTAGTACAACACAACAAAATAGCAACAGCACAGCGTAAATTAGCACAACACATTGGAAAAAAACCACAAAGAAAATAACACAATACAATGGAAATGGTCCTATGCACATAAACACTACTTTTTAAAGCAAGAGCTCCTCTTACAGTGCTTCTTCTTTTAAAGTGCTGTTACAGTTGAATGAACAGAGGGATTTAATGTAGGGTCTAATGATCTAACATAATCCAAATGTTGATATCCAATGTATTTTCAGGAACCCTTACATTTTCTATGGGATATATATATATATATATATATATATATATGTATATATATGTATATATAAGGGGTGTAATGGTACGCAAAAATCACATAGCTCGGTTTTAAAGTCACGGTTCGGTTCATTTTCGGTACAGTAAGGGAAAGAAATGCAAACATTAAACTGCAGGTTGTTTATTACTATAAACTTTTTTTTAACAATTTGTTTAAATTTTTTTTAAATACTTTTTAATAAAATATATAAAATAAAAAAAGAATAAGAAATAAAATACTGCTGCAAAGTTCTCCATTAAATAAATTATTATCAGTCTCAAACCAATATCATATAATAAAATATAATGAAAAATATAAATAAATAACTATGATAAATAACAGTGCAGCATTACCAATCCCAGCTTGTAGGCCTGCTCATATTGAAAAAATATATATAACTTTTCCAAAGTGTAAAGTGCAGCATGAACAGTTTCAGTTTTTAGACCTGCTCAGATTTCGTTATTGCGTTGGACCGATCGGAATTAAGAGCAAAGGTATGTTTAAATGCCGACGGGAGCTGTGTTTGAATTACAATCGTTTTTCGCGTGATGCCTTTTGAAAACCTTAGGCCGGTGACACACTGGCATATTGCACCTGTCAAACATAGTCTATTTTGCCGCCAATACTGTTGACGGTGTCCTTTATCAGTAGGCTTTATATTTATGCTCAACATGAAGTATAGATACTGTTGTCGTGAAGACAAGATCCTGGTCTGTCGGAGGTCTCCCTCTATGTCACCTACAGTAGCAGCAGTGTGCCAGCGCCGCGTCAGGCACGATTCTGGTGTGTAAAGACACAGAAAACGCGAAGCAGCCATCACGCCACGCAGCCAGTGTGTCACCGGCATTAGAATCAGCTGCAGGGCGGGGATTTGCGCTGAACGCGGAGACTTCCGCCACTTAATATGTTCGTTTGGACACACGAAAATGTACCTATGTTCCGCAAACAAAATATTGCATTCGGTACACACGTGCACCGTACCGAAAGCCCTGTACCGAAACGGTCCGGTACGAATACACGTACCGTTACATCCCTAATATATATATATATATATATATGTATATATCACCCTGTATAATGGTTCCAATTATGAGCATTTACATTAAGTTCAAATAACCACACTTTTTAACATATAGGCTATTTACAATGTAGAAAATATTCCAAAAGTGGAAATAATGTGCATAACAAGTGTTTAATAATGAAGTATATTTGGGATTAGGGTTATAAATGTATGGAGGACTTAATTAATCCATTTGATATTTTTAAGAAATTTAGGCCTAATAATTTCATCAAAAATCATTTTAATATGTTTTAATATGCGCCGCGACGCAGACAGTCACTGAAAATCATGGCATAGTATTTTGTCTCATTGCTTCCGTCCAACAATACGCCTTGTTATCTATTGTGGTAATTTGCAGGTCGTGTCAAAATGTTGTTGGTTTAGAATAGATAAATAACTCTTGTGACTCGTGTACGATAATTTTCTTCCAAATACGATAATTTTGAACTTCTGGTACGATGCTTGGACATTTCCAATCTGGCAACACTGATTGGACTAGTTATGAGAAGCAAGTGTGCAGGAGCATGTGCTGGAGATGTACTTATAATCACAGGAGAGTTTTTACTGACGAAATGCGCATGAAAATCGTATTCGATTTATTTGCACAGCCCTAACATCTAGTTAACAAAGCTACACAGCGTTGGCCTTTGTGTAATAAGTTACAGAAACTGTTAAACACACCAACTTAAATAATAAAATACACTTAACGTTACCGGTTGTGGTCCATAAACAACGCCTTCTCCAGACAAAGAGGGAACTGCTCCATCTTTCAGGAATAATCTTTTTGCGAATCCGGCATTAAACTAATTGAGATTGAGAAAGCTGTCCTCAGCAAGCTGTCCTCACCAAAATGTGCTGCACATAGTTTTACATGTGGATTATAATTTTCGGGAACCGAGTTAAACATAAATTGTAACCATTAATCTCCAAGTACAGCATCCATGGGAAGCCCAAACAAAGGTGATTGGACTCCGAGATAAAAATAACAGCGTTTTGATGACATGGCGACAAACACAAACGCAGCTCTTCCTCCTTCTCCGTTGGAGCACAACAAGACCACGCCCCCCTGTTTGTGTATTCCTGTGGGCAGAGGTTAGTCAAAAAACTGTTTTAGTGACGTCATTACTGCAGGAACTAGAGGGATGTAGTCCAAACGGGTCGTTTTTTTGTAGGCGAATTCTGTTAAATAAAATATCTCGCTTGGCATTGAACTTTGAGCTTTAGAATTTTACAGATATTATTTATACTCTAACAACAACATTACACACTAACTAAAGTTTAAAACATGGGATCACGAAAAACAGGACCTTTAATTTTGAACAATTTACTAGACCAATACATATCAGTGGTTTTTTTTGGACTCTTAAACTTGCACATATTATTACTGTTGAGTTCATTTAATAATGTTACTCTGTTACTCATAGCTACGTAAACAATGCTTTAAAGCTAAAATTTGGGCTTCGTAATATAGTAAATGGTCTAAAATTATTACTGATTTTAAAGAGCTTTTACTGCACCAGGATTTGTAATTGACACTCTCATTCACATAACCATATAAATGACTTGGCTAATGTTTAAAAAAAAAAATAATATATATATATATATATATATATATATATATATATATATATATATATATATATATATATATATATATATATATATATATATATATATATATATATATATATATATATATATATATATATATATATATATATAATTGGTACTACATAAAATGCCCAAAATGTTCATTTTGTTAGACCATTGCCTCTGGTATAGAGTCCTTAGTTTTAATGCATCCTCTATAGTGGCCAAGAAAGGGAGCGGTAGCATTTCTATTGTGTTGCGGCAATTTCATTGGGTTGGGGAGATTTTGTTGTGTTGTGCTAATTTCGTTGTTTTGTATATCTCACAATTTTGAGTTTATATCTCACAGTTTTGAATTGCTAGACAAGAAGTCAGAATTGTGAGATAAAAAGTCACAAGTATCTTTTTTTTGTTTTGTTTTTATCATGTGGCAAAAAACAGCTGCATAGTTCTTCTCAATTTCATGATTTAGAATCTGTTGTGGCACAGAGGTTATAAATTCGTTGCTGGACATCATTTTTTTTTTTTCTTCACATGAAGTGCCATATGAATGATATCATGCAGTATATGCAGTATATGATCTGACATCACATTCATAGGCTGTAACGCGTGCGATCCTGAACAGAGAATAGCTTGGGAGAAGGATGAAAGCAATCAATGCAAGTGAAAAACACAAGCCACATACCAAAAAAAGGACTGGAACAAACATCAACTGGAGAGTTCTCTTTTTTTTGTTCAAAACAGTAGTCAAGGAATATCAAGAAAAACGCAAATCGAACAATTTTTAACAGATGTGTTATTTGTCAAACAAAAGAGCTGTCTATGTTAGCAATGGCTGTCCTCCTTTGTACACTTTGCTTGAACCAATAGTGGATGTTTTACCATATAGCACTTGCTTGACACGGTATGAATAAAAAATAGATATTTTGTAAAACATTTCATTTTACATTATATATATATATATATAATTTGTCTTTTTTTTCTTAAAAATTGTGCCTGTAGACCTTATATTTAGATTTTTTCTTCTTCTTAATACACAGTCACCTTCCAAAGGTATGCACAAAACTGTTAAATGTGCACACAATTTATTTGAACAGTGTTAGAGAAGAATCTCATGGACACAGGGAAATTATAGACAAGAATTATTGATATTACTTTAATTTATGTCGATAATCATAGTAAACATATAAACATGATGCCAACATTTATCTGTTAGTTAATGATGATTCTGCTGTATGACATACGCTGAATTCTTCTTCTTTTTTTTACGTTCAATACTGTACAAATAGTGTTAACCCCCCCCCCCCCCCCACCAACACGTGGATTCTTGTATATATATTACATGTATGTCATGAGCCCTGAAAATTTCCAGAAAGGTAGCAAATAAAATTATGCAGTTATTTCACAACCTACTGGTGCTGACCTTGAAATAAGTATATTTCCATGATTACCTAACAGCTGTATAAACATCTGTATCTAATCTTTCCATACATGAAAACATTATTTATTGACATTAACATTATTTATTGGTGACTTTATTATATGCCAAAAAAAAAAAAAAAAAAAAATCCCACTTAGTGCAGTCAATAAAACACATTCTTTCGTATGTTAATATTCCTTCACATTTTCTAACAAGCACTCCAAAGTTTTAATCATAAGATTGCAAGTACTAAAAAAAGGTGACGTCTATCCTGAGGTTTTTACAATCAAGAAAATAAAATAAAAATACAGTAGTACAGGTAATAAACAGGTAAACAGCCTGAAAAAACTGAGACGTCTGTAAATTAAACAATATTGTATACATTAAAATACCTCGAAATTATGAATTTCCCAAGGACATTCTTTTCTTAAAAAAAAATATCCTGTTGTTGTTACAGATTAGATTAGTTACAGAAAGATTAGTCTGTAATAGGTGCTTCCAGTACTGTAGTGTTGCTTTCATTATGGGATGTCATTATGTTATGGGGCATGTAACAGTTTCTTTAGAGAAGTACGAGAAAACAGATCATAAAAATTTGAAATGATTGAAAAAAAAAAAGATCTACGAAATGGTTTAATTTGAACTTATACATCTTGTTGTCTTATACTTCTATTCACTTTTGCATCATGCAGTTAGTTTGCATTTTACATATAATACAATACCATCATATTTATTGTCTACAAAACAATGTCAGTGTCAGTGGAGATATAACTTAAGACAGGCCTGCTGTTACAATGAAAGTAGAAAGATATTTTATATGTTAATGTTAGTCTTTTTTGTTGTGTGTTTGATTATGGCCCAATAAGCATTGCATGTCAAATTGTTGTTGTTTTTTCTTTCTGATTTAAAGTGACACTGTACAGTGGCTATTGTTCCACTGCATAAACCACAGTGAATTTTTAACTTCCGTTTAGCTCTTAAAAAAAGAGAGTAACAGACCATAAAAAGGACAAACAAGCAGGACATAATAGATGACTGAACCCAACCTCTTTAGGGTAAAATAAAATAAAATAAAACAAATCATAATATTACAAAAATTGAAAATTCAGATGAAAACAATTTAAATTTTACATTTTGAAGCACAGTTTATATTGAATATGGGCCAGAGAAAAGGAGTCTTCACTCTTCCTCTGTGCATCCCAGTAATTCTGCACGCAAAGTGATTCTTCCATACCATGACCATGGAAGAATTCGGATGAATCTGGTGTAGATGGGAGGATCTAACACATTCTTTCTGTGGGTGTCATTATCAAAATTTCCTTGAAAGACCTGTTGGAAAGAAAAAGAAAAATTCCTTAATTATATACTGATTAATTTTCTTATTCTCTAATGACAGGTTAGATTTTTGTGATTTTTAAAATAAAATGTCAAAATGATTAATAATGCAGATTTATTTTCACACCCTTCTTCGATCATATTTACCAAGGGTACCAACAATTCTGACCATGTGTATATGTTAAGTGCAAAGAGTTCAGAGATGGGGAAGATTCAGCAAGAGAACCTGTGTGTCTAATCACTGGTGTTGCAAGCATTACATAAATGTGTGACAGATTCCCTCACTTTCTCTCTTCCACACTGAATCAGCATTCCCTTTTTGCACCTTGGAGCCAATCTTGTGCTTTGCAGCTCAACTCTCTCCAATGTACTCTGAGCCAGATCGGGGAGAAATGTCATAAAAACTGATTTGGTAAAAGGGCAGCTCAAAACATAAACTCATTTGCTGAACTTCTCATCTAATGCCCTGTGTGTTTGCAGGGAATCTACATACAGAAGAATGTTTTTTCAGTGCCAAGCATTTCCCGACATGCTCTAATGATAAAGTCATGCATACTTTGGCTGTGAGCGTCGATAGATAGTCTGGTAGGAAATACATGAGAGTTAAGCAAGATTTATTAGGCTGCTCTCATTTCTTTCATTAACATTTTATAACCCCGATGACACCGCAGGCGCCTGTGTGATTCTAATATGGCCAATTACAGTACAGTATATGCAAAATCAAACATGAGTGTATGTGCAGGCAGTGTTGTGGACGAACGCTGAATCTGTGAGAAAAAATGCAAATATAAATCAAGTGGTTCACAAAGAGTCCATCAGAGCTGTTTCTATTGACCGAGTGAATTGATACTTTGTACCTAAGTCACCCTACCCTCATTATTTGTGTTTGTAAAGATAAGCTGTATCATCTGATGGATAACTTAATTGCTGCTATTGAACTATACTTTAAACTATGAAGACCTTTAGAATTTGCACAAATAGGTTATTTGACACTGTCTGTAACTGTAATAGGGTTGTAACAGCACACAAAAATCATGGTTTGGTACATATTTTAAGTCACAGTTCGGTATGTTTTTGGTACAGTGGGAGAAAAAACATTGCTTAAAAATAAGGACAAAAAAGAAAGAAACTGATTTACTGTACAAACTATGCCAGTATCTTTAAATAATAATAATAATAATAATAATAATAATAATAATAATAATAATAAATGGTCAATACTGCTGAAAACATGAATTTTATGGGAAACATAATTTGAAATGCTTTCACTTTTGAATGCAAATTATTTTAGCATTATTAATATTTAAGTAAGAATTATTATGCTCCCATGTTATTGCTCTCTGTCTGTAAGACATGCATGCATGCCCTCCGACACTCATTCTTTAAAAGATTTACTTGCTTGCTGTCAGGATGATCATTAATGCAAAATTTAAATACTGGCATGACTTTCTAACATTTAGATAAGAAGACATATGTAGGATATAAGTCGTGCACTGAGGAAAAGAAGTTTCAGATGCATTAAACAGCACACACATCTGACACGCAAGTGCAGTGGTTAAAACAATGCTGTATTCAATTGGTATACAAATGTGCCAAACTGAAAGACTTGTACAGAAATGTTTTGGTATGATTATGTGTACCATTACCAGAGGTGGGTAGAGTACCCAAAAACTGTACTCAAGTAAAATTAAAAGTACTTCTAGAAATATTTACTCAAGTAAAAGTAAAAGTACTAGTCTTGAATAGTTACTTGAGTAAAAGTAAAAGAGTATCGGATAAAAAATCTACTCAAGTAGTTAGTTACTAGTTACTGGGTCATATATAGGCTACTGAGCCTATTTTTATTTAGATATATAGATAAAATGTATGTAATGTATCTGTGTGTGTATAAATGTATATATTTCATCAGCCTTTACTCCAATTTATGTAATTTATTATAAAACCCTGTCTGTTTACTTAAGTAACAGATATAGGTGTCATGCCATAACATCTTTTTAATACGACTGACTTTATTTAACATTGAAAGTTAATGTGATATGAATATTGCTACTAATCTTTCATTGTTCAGAAAGAGAGCAAATAACATTTACATTATTAAAGATCATTTTCACTGACAGTCTAGATTTCAATCACTCTCAGAAACTCCCATTAAAATCACTGAAACTGTTAACACTGTGAAATCAATATCTTAATTAAAAATTCGTACACACATCTGCACTTTGTTGTTTCTGACGAGAGAATATTCACCAGAAAGAGGTATTCAGTCAGTGAGCGAGTGAAGGAAACACCGGCATTTTAGCGATGACTCATCGGAACGCCTCTGATTGGCCAATGCTTTAATAAGCTTAACAGAATCATGTGTGATTTGTTATAATGCCAAGTGCTGTAAAAACACATCTATTTCTGGCTCAGTGCAAGCAAGCAATCACAGATCTGAATTTAGCAGCTGATGATATGACTTGCTGAACGTACTCGCACCGGTGTGATTGTATTCAAATTAATAAAATCTTAATCGGCTATTTTTTGTCTTTTGGAAGCTGCATTCAACTTGACTCCCCTCTGTTAGAAGCCACACACGTACAACAAACTAATGTCACAGTGGTATCGTGTACTGTAATCGAATGTAGCCCAAGTTATTACCTGTTAAACAGTAGACAGCACACGCGGTGTTCATCTAATAAGGATCTCCATCGCTAGCAAATAATAGCCTTTGCAGATTTGGTTTCAATTCAGTGCAGTTCCATAGCCACGTTCTCAACGCTGCTGATGTTAAACGTTACAACTCTGAGTGAACCACTTCAGACGCTCAGCGTGTGTGGCAGGGAACTGAACGACTCATTCAAACTGATTCATGAACCAATTCGCTCGTTTGCCAATTGGTTTGATCAAGCCTTTGAACAGAATTGACTCAAAAGAATGAATCATTTGCGAATGGGCATCGCTCATTGCCCAGAGAAAAGTAGACGGCGTGTTTGGAATAAACTGAAGCATTTATAACATTTATTGCATTAAGATAAAGTAACGAGAGGAGCGTCGCCCACAGTAACGAAGTAAAAGTACAGATTTTTCCCCAAACATTTACTCAAGTAAGAGTATAAAGTACCCATCTTTAAATATACTTTAAATATACTTAATGTATTTTAGTCTTTCACGCAACAGTAAACACTCCAGTGAAAGCTTTAGCTTTATGTGACCATTTCCAAATGAGACATCTCACTCTTCTGATGTACCCCCTGAAGAAATGATGGAAACAAGTCACTCTCAATTACCTTCTCTCCCTGTGCACCCAAGAATATTTGGAACAATTATGCATAAAAGCTGAAAAGAAAACAAATCTCTAAGACATCCCATAAATCTGTGTCTGGTGTTTACTGCTTAATCTAATTCCTGCACTGCTCCTCTCATCACTCCAAAGCCATGCGATGAAAGTTGTCTTTAGAAAACTTATGGCATGCAGAAACAAATGGAGGATTATCTAAGTAGGACCATCAGGTATAACAGATATTCTATTTAGAGGTGAGGGCTTTTGGAGTTTGATCACAAGGGAAGGACACTTATTACTTCATAGAATCTGTAAGCTGCAAGACTGCTCAATTAATAAACACGTCCTCTGAAGTGGGTCCCTTCTATGGAGCGGATCAGTGTAAAAATCCCTTGATTGATACTCAAAGTGGCAAGGCAATCTCAAGTCCTTTTGCAGCATGGCAAAACAAGGTTGTCTGTAGAGAGATATGAGTATTAAATCTAAGCAAGGATTTTGCAACTGACTCCAAATCTGGTACTGACAGACAGACAGACAGACAGACAGACAGATAGATAGACAGATAGAAACAATAAAGTAAAACAATATATGTAAGTAATGGTGTCATATTCACTTGGCCTAAAATCATCTGAATTCATCTGAAAAGAGAAAGTCATATACATCTAGAATGGCATAAGGGTGAGTAAAGCTTGTGCAGTCAGTAAATATACTACATAGACCGTTAACAGCAAAATAATTAAACAACCAAGCACCTTTCTACCTTTCAGAATTGATCTCTGCTCAAACAGGTCCTTGACATCTAGTAATCGTGGTCTGCTTTTCATTTCCAGAGCTCACATTTCTGTTTCCGTTCAGCACATTTTATGTGTGTAAAAGGGAAGTAAATTAAACACAAAAATTAAATTTTCACGTTAAAATTGTGAGGAGTAAAATGTAAAACAGATGTATTAATTTTTTCTTAAGAAATGTAATCATGTAAAAGTACAAGTAGTCAGTTCAAATAGCACATGAGAACATACGATATAAGATTATCATATGAGCTGAGGGAAGATGTTGTGTTTATCTGTAGCCTACAAGTTTTGTTTTAGCTGTGTCTGTGAGCGGGGAATTCCTTTCTGTGGTGGGATAGAGCAATGTTTGTGTACAGGGCTCATAATTTCTGAAATGTGATTTGCTTTGAAGTAGAATTTGACAATCATCAGTGCCACATAATTAAGCCTATTCAAAACCTGCCTCCCTGCCTACATAGGCTATTGCCTTCAAACGCAGCATAACTGTCATGTTAACCTTATAAGTGACTGATTTGAAATGCTCCACATTCAGGCACCACAATAATACCAACTGAACTGATTTCAATAGAACCTACTTTACTGTAACGGAAGCATGTCATGATACTGTAAGTAGTATAAATACACAGCCCAAACACAACCAAATATTACAAAAAATAAGAAGAAAGAAAAGGTTAACAACATTGTACAGTTTTATTAAATTTTTAATAAGTTTATTTATAATCATAATTTCTCAAGTACCTGCACGCACAAGGACAGAAACATAGTTTGAAATGACGGCCAACAACACCCTCTATGAAACTGAGCATCT
This sequence comes from Carassius carassius, assembly GCF_963082965.1. Taxonomy (NCBI): domain Eukaryota; kingdom Metazoa; phylum Chordata; class Actinopteri; order Cypriniformes; family Cyprinidae; genus Carassius; species Carassius carassius. The sequence continues at coordinate 19,311,115 of NC_081758.1, read as the reverse complement.
ATTAAGTACAAAGCATCTTTTATATATTCCTAGATATATAATATTGCTTTATCTTATGTGCTAGCTTGCATTATCCCTATCATTTGCTCACCTGAGCAAAATTCATATTTTGCACTGTTCCAGCCTCATCTGTAGAGCACTAGCTTGCTCAATTTAATGTTATTAACTAATGATGGAGATATTGCATGAGCTTTCGCCTTTTCCTGACACTGTCTGCACTGTCTATAAAAGTAAGTGTTTAAGAAGTGGCAGGCCACATTATTTACCCAGAGGGCTGACATCCCACACCCTGACAGGGGCCAAGAGGACACAATCGCTTTTCATTTTCTCCCTCTGAACTCAGTCTCCTTCCTTTGTTTAACTCATCTATAAAGTAACAGAGGAGTTGAACTGGCTGTGCTGTGCACAGCAAACAAATCTCGAACAATACTGTAGATCAAATGTGAGGGCTCCACAGGTACAGTTGTTCTGTTTCCCCTGAGCGCCGATAAAACGGAGAAGCTCTGGTGTGACTCAGCAGGAAAGCAATCCTATTAGGACCTGATCTGAATTTCTGTCATGACTTTCACAGCTTATTACCTGTAAATAAGCAAGCTTCAGGTGGCAGTTTTCAAATTATGGTTGTGTAATTTATAGAGCTGGCAATTGATTATAATATTTATTCATGATTTATCTTTTTTTATGATTGTGTAATTAATAGAGCTTTCAACTGATTATATATATTTTTTCATGCTTAATACATAAACACATTTAGTATACATATTCTTAAGCACACTACTGTTCGTTTGTTTGTGGTAAGTGTATTTTTATTTAAAATAAATGCTGCTCTATTGAACTTTCTATTTATCAAATATGAATTAAAAATTTAAAATAAACGGAAATACGGTATTTGATCATGAAGGATCATGTGACACTGAAGACTAGATTTATGATGCAGAAAATTCAGCTTTGCCATCACAGGAATAAATTACATTTAAAAATATAATCAAATAAAAAACAGTTGTTTTAAATAAATTATACTAATACTATTATTGCTGCTTTAATATTGCTGCTTTAATTATTATTATTATAATTATAATAATAATACAAACTTTAATAATAAATAAAAAAGAACACAGAATATAGGATATCGAAAATTAAAAAAACAAAAAAAATTGCCAAGCCAATATAATGTCTTTACAGTGTTCAAATGTTAATGTTAATTTTGACAGCCCTAGTAATTTTATCTTATTGATATGCAGCAAAGAGGCTTAAAAAGGGGCAAATGGACAGTAGGGCAGACCACTATATATTCATATTTGGCCATTAAGCCACAGCACACAGTTCATTTAACTTATGACAATATAACACATTACCAAACTGTCACTATTTCCCACACCCATCAAGAGGCTGTTCAGCAGTTCTAAATTGATTCTGTGTAAGAGAGGTAATCTCAGTGAATGCTAGTCAATATACTGGGCTAATGCAACTGCTGTTCTAGAGCTCATCTCACCTGAACACAGTAAATAGTAGGTTGCATTGTTTTCAATTTAATCTTCAAGGCCCATCACCCTCAGAACCCTATTGCCAACAACCATATAAATAGCACTTTAAGACAACCATTAGATCAGATCCCCATCTGAAAGGTTAAAAAAGAGATATGATACAATCTGATATTGCATTTTCTCCCTTGAGTTGAAAGCAACTGGGAAATGAGGGGGTGAAATAAGATTTCAATAAAGCTTGAAAGCTGTATTCTTACTATGGTGTGATAAGAACAAGATCACGTGATATGTTTAGAAGAGTGACCAAAACCATGCCCCTTAGCCAGCTATGAGGTCATCTGTACATTTTTCATGTTCAGAAATAAAAACTGTTCTCTGAATGTCAAATTTGCTATTCATATGAGTGTTTGCATGTTTAGACAGTTTTTCAAAAATGTTAAGGGTCTGTTGAATGAAAATGATCACTGCGAGATGCTGACGGAGTGAATGAGGCTTGAAAGTTTTGAGTGAGGGCGTGGGCGCAGCCTCTGGCGTGTTGCCAGATCCAGCAATTATATTCAATACTTAATTTGACACTTTAGATATATTTATCTTATCTTATTTGAAAAGTATTTGAATTATATATATATATATATATAGGTTCTATGGGTTAGAGAAAGAAATGAAATATGCAAACACTAGCCATGGAGAAGTCTATGCTATTTCTTTCAGTATAGTAGTTAAATTTTCACAGAATCATGCTAAAAACATTCATAAGAGCCCTAGACAAAGTTATTATCTATATAGCAATTGTTATTAATGAAAGTTATAACATATATGTATTGTTGCATGAATAATAAACAACTGATAAAATTATCAACCCCTAACCTATATTAAGGTATAAACAAATTTTGACGCAAGAAATATGGTATAATTGTGGTACAATGTTCATCCCTCCAAAACACATATATTTCACAAACATTTCACATGTCTGTCTCTAATGTGTTTATTATATAATGAGTTGTTTTTGTAGGGGTTAATATAGCACAATTCTTAACCCCACCCCCGACCTAATTTTCAAACCCTGGCTAATGCCATGACGGAAACATGCCAAAAATCACAAAACTTTTTTCCCTTCATATAAAAAGGAAGAAACTGCCTGTACTGTCCGTCTACATCAAGTCTTCACAGATATTAATGCAGGCATTTCAGAGGAGCACCTCTAACATTCAGAAGGTGCTCTCCTTAATAATACCCACTATGCCCTTTGCGGTTCACTAAGACTCACCTGAACTTCCTGCTCAGTAGCTGGAAATATAATTTTACTTTTCCCCTCCAATCAGTTCTGGTCTGTGCCTCCTATTTAACCCATTGGGCAATGTTTCCACAGTATTGATTTCTGCAATGAGGACATTAAGGGCACCTACTACCAAAAGACAAGGGAACTTGTGTCATTCCTGGTTGTAAGTCATGGCTTGACACCGATACAAATTATACAATAGAAGATTCCATATATAGAAGAACCATATATTTCCTTCTGGTCTTACCCATCATGGGAATCCAATCACATATCTTTTCTTTCTTCATCCAAATGCTGATATGAATCTTCTAAGCCTATGCATTGCTGCTAATCAACTGCCATCTTCAAAATATACAACACAATCAAAAATAATATAGAAGTCAAAAAGTTTGCATATACACAATGGGAATTTGTCTTGGCAACAGTAGCTTCCAGAGCAGAAGAAAGTGCGGACATAGTGCAAACATACATGATACTGCAGACATACATAGGAATTACATCATAGAGATAAAATATAATATTAACATAAGAAAAAAAAATTAAATGCAATATATACAGAATATATTTAGAGAGAGAAAAAAATGAATGTGCAGATATGCTAATTACAAGTGTACATTTTATGTATTTAAAAAAGTAAAATTTTCAGATGGTACGTATAAATGTGTCAGTTATTATGGACAAGTTGAATATAGCTTTCAGAAAAATAAAAAAGAAAAAGAAAAATTCTTGTGCCTGGATGTTCTGGTTAGTGCTTTGTAGGGCCAAACAGAGGGCAACATTTGAAAGAGAGAGTGGGCTGGATGTGTGGGATCCAAAGTGATTTTCTTTACCCTTTTCCTCACTCTGGAGGTGTAAAGATCTTGGAGTTTGGGCAGTAATAAGAACAATAATCTTCTCAGCAGTCCTGACTGTCCATTGTAGTCTCTTGATGTCTGACTTCGTAGCTGAACCAAACCAGACAGTTATGGATGAACACAGGACAGACTCAATGATGTTTCAGTAGCTCCCATTTTAGCAGCAGAGTCTTTGTAAGTGTATCTCTTCAGGTCCTGACAGATGGTGACCTTTAAGGTGCATTAAGCGATTATTTGCCAAACAATGTTAAGATAGCTAGTTAAGATGATTAACTAAACTAAATGCACCTGTGCCAAATTGGATGATTATCTGATTGTGTTGTTATTATGTGTGTATATAAATAAAAGTAGACACTTTACAGATTCGATTGATGCATTGCTCTTATCTGTACGATCAAAACTGAAAGTGTAATTTAAGTTCTTTTTGGGGTTATCAGAAGAAGATTCCTCAAAATGCATATCCGCATGAATCGACTCCAGGGGGTTAAGGAGTTCATCTCTGGTAAAACCTTATAGAAGAATAATGACTAAACACAGAAAAAAAACGAACAAAAATGGCAGAAGAAGTGCGGAGCTCAGCACCATGGTTGCCATTTGTGGCGGCATCTTGATATAGACCACAGAGATTCATCTCCCTCTTTAGGACCATATCAATGGAATGTGGCTGCATGCTTGGGTGGGGGAAGGGAATCCACTGACAGCTAATCTTGGGACGCGATCTTATTTACTGCCATCTAATGTGCTATTGACCCCACTGCTTGTGAGGGAATAGTTCTATTCACAGGCTTATTAACCCCTTGACGTTGACCAAAGCTAATCATTGATGAGTGTTGCATGACTGTGCCAATCTGAGTTTCTTCACTGCCAACAGCTTCAGGTGGGCTGATTAATGTTCAAAGAAAAGAGGTAAAATCTGTTTTAAAGGTGTTGTTTGAGTAGAAAATATGGGGTAAGTAAGCATTATGTGAGTGTGTTATCAAAATGGCTTGTTTGAAATTATTTGGTGTATATCTCTTGAGGCTAAGCACATTTGGGTTTTGGCCAAAGGTAGAGTAAGATCTGAGGAACAGACTACAAGTGATATTAGGCCACACATGAGTACACAATGCAGCTACATTTGGTTGTCACTACTCTTTTGAATGCTTAATGCCATTCTTTACATACAGAGTTGGTTATATTGGGGAGTGACAGCCAGAGCAGAATCAGTTTTCATTAAATCCTTGTAGTGTTTACAGAACCAAGCTGAACGAGTTGTTAATGCATTGACGCCACTCTCTTGTGGACAATGACAACTTGTTAATGTGTGTGTTTTTTTGACAGGTGCAAGGCAAGCAAAGCACAGGGAAACTGTTAACATTTATTTACAAACTCTCTTGCCACTATCCTTGCTTCTAGAGATTGCTAGTAGAATGACATATTTTTTATAACTTACGTCGTCTGGAAATTAGCCTCACTCTGGTTCCATTGACAAAAAAGCTAGGATTTTTCCAGAAAAGCTCTGTGACCATTAAAAAAGTTTGACTACTGCATATTTTGTTTTTCACCAAGAATCTAAAAAGCTTAACTGCAATCATGCGTTATAGACGGTCTGTCAATCAGTGCAGTTACATTGCAATCAGTGCAGTTACATTGGTAAGATATTGTCTTTAAAACCATTCATTCAACTACACGTTCAAAAACACTGATTCATTCAAACAGATATGTAATGAAACATGGTGAAGTTACGTTAACTTTGAGCACCACTTTAGAAGGCTCAGCTGAACAGCACTAACATGCTAAGACAGAGATTTCGGTTTCCATGGACATGTCAACCTATATTCACAAATATGACTTGGCCTGAAGGACAGATGCAGGTAATTATTGCGGTTATCGATGCATAGTTTTTACAATTTACAAGTTGGAATGTTTGAGTTAAAATAGTATGCAAAAGAACATGTAGAAGCGTATTATTATTATTATTTTTATTTTTTCACAGAATAAAATGTGAACATATCTTGAGCTTGTGTTAACAACAAACCTTATTTCATTAAATTAACCAAAAGCCCAACCAACCAAGTGGGTTGAAGTTGTTGTTTGGTAGTCGTGTGGGTGTGTATATATATATATATGTATATATATATATATATATATATAAACTTTTTTTTTTTACAGTGTAATACCATAGCAACAACCCAGAACACCTTAGAAACTTCATAGTAACACCCTGAATTCTACTCTAACCTTACAACCACTTTCAACATTCTAGCATTATGCCAACAACTTGGAATCGGGTCATGTTAAAGGCTATACTAAAATTTAAATTAAATTAAATTTATGCATTTAGCAGACGCTTTTATCCAAAGCAACTCACAGTGCATTCAGGCTATCAATTTTTACCTATCATGTGTTCCCGGGGAATGCTTTACCAATTGAGCTACAGGAACACTAATAAGTTTGATATTTTTAGGTTAGGTTTTATTTTATTATTAATAATTAATTATTAATAAATAATAATAACTATTAGGTTTTATATCATAAAACTGGAGCTAAGAACTTTGGGAAAACAGGAAAAATCATTAAAGAAGAAGTGAGAAACACTGGGGTGCAGATTAGCTTTTAATCATCTCATTATAATCGAAGGAAGCTCTGGCTTTTCACATTTTTATCTGAAGATCCATGCTGTGCTTGGCTTGCCAAGGTGTTGACCCTGTGCCAGCTAATATTCACCGGCTCTCTTCCAGCCATGGCACACATCTTTATAACATTAGCCAAATGCAGTGCAAATCTCAATGCTGAAAATGAACTAAAATAAGAGCTGTGACACAGGGCTGTGTGACAAACATTATACATATTAAGGTCACAAAGAGACATATGTCTACTGCTAAAAGCCATGTTTCAGTCAACTTTTAGCTTTTTCATTTAACAACCCTGACTCCCAGATAAAAGTGTATCTTTTTCAAAAACTAGCAAGTAAATTCAACAATGTTTCCAGAATGTACATAGACAAACAAACAGTGCCGTTGCTAGGTTTAAATAACGCCAGAAGCCTCATAAGACAAGCTCAGGCAAATGGAATGGACGTTTGTAACCCACTAGTGCCCTGTAAACAAACATGTTTGGCACACTCTTCACTGAGGCTGGGCAGATTCATTATCTGGTTGTAGGCAGGCCATAGAGAGAGAGAGAGAGAAAGAAAGACAGAGTCTGCCCTGGGACAGTGCAGAAGGGTCAGCATGGGAGGAGAATATAAAACCCTCATTCCAGACAAGGAGGTGCTTCTTTCATTGACTTTGGGATGTAAACTTATCCATGGAAGCCAGGTTTATGAAATGAATGACTATCTAGAGTAGTGTTAAGGTTTAGCAAAAAAAAAAAAAAAAAAAAAACAACAACCTTTGGATCAAGGCAATTCAGATCAACCTTGAGATAAAAGTTCCTTTTGGTTAATTGATAGATGTTCTTTTGGTCTTGCGATAAGTTTTTGACATGCGGTAATGTGCAAGAAATAATCCTACCTTGTCTTTCTTCTGTTTTTCATCTTGATATATAAGCCATCTCTCGCCATTATTGCTGTAAGCCAGTTTGTAGGAGCCGACAAACTGAACATGTCCAAAGTCTTTCGCCCCCTGGGTAATAACACCGGTTATTTTTGTTGGCCGAAGCATATCAACCTGAAAGACAGAGAGAGAGAATGAGAGAGTTCTTCTATCAAGCAAGAGATTTTAGTGATTACTTGACTCCCCAAATAGCCTGAATCTTCCACTCTAATCTTCGACAATAACTTCTAAAGATACTGTACATTTGTTTGGAGGGTATCATCAATTATTCAAAGCAAACTGGGCAATAAGAAGTAGCCTTTTATTTCAGCTCAGCAAAACTGTGATTGCTAGCCACAGCAATATGTGATAATTGCACTTGGTTAATATTCAATGCACTTGTATTTACTGAGATTTTTTTATTGCAAAAACTGCAGAGCACACCCCCCCCCCCCCCCCCCTTTTTATTTACTTGTGCTTTATGTAATTTTGTTTAAAACCTACATATGTACTTTTAACTGTTTTTTTGCAATGCCAAATGCCATTTTTGGCTGAAGGTGTATAAATACATCCTTACTAAACTTGTTAGAGACCAGGGCTGCAGCAGTCTCAATAAAGTTTGACGTTTTAAGTCATTATTATTTCAACTGCATTTGAACTACACCACAAAAAAAGAAGAAGAATGGTTTAAACTACACCATAAAACAAAAGAAAACGACAGATCATTTGTACAGGTAGATAGTCAGAATAGTGTTTGTTATGAAAAAAATCACTCATATAGAGCCACTGCACTTCAGGACAGGAGCCTTAATGCTAGAATAAATACACCAAACAGTCAAAAGCCATGGAGTTGTGGTTCAGTGAAATCCATTGTCAGTTGTCCGTAGTTTTGCAATGTATGAAGGTCAGCTAACACATAAATCTCTTATAAAACAACCAGATTTCTGTTGATCAGTGTGATGAATCTGTGTGTGAACTTAAATCGTTGTGAAATTTGCATGGGGAAATCTTATTGTATGGATTGCATTTGAAATGAAAATTTACAGAACAATGGTAAATGCGACTGGACTTTGTTTTTATTTATTTTTTATTTTCATTTTACATGCATATTGTTCTAAAGCATGTTTACAAGGACTAGTGCCTTATAAATCAACACAAACAAGTCAAAGGTGACAATGAAAAATAAAAGTGAGATGATACGACAGATAAAACACTGGAAAGAACCGACACAAGCTCAGGAGTGTGTGTACTGCTGCAAAGACTGTGGAAGAGCTTATTTTCTCAGTGGAATTAATGCTCATTTCAACAGTGCACTAATAAAGTACTATGGTGTATGTTTCATATTTGTTGAATGTATACAATGTTTACACTGGCAGTCTCTGTATACTGTATAGGTTGAAGTTATTGTATGTACTATTCTATAACTGCCTTACTGTTGCATGGCTCAGGCTAAGCTTCTCAACCAAGGAAACATTTTCTTTTATTACTCTATAACAGAAACAACAATTAACATTCACTTAACTTTTCTTTAATTACACTCAATCAACACACACACACACACACACACACACACACACACACACACACACACATATATATATATATATATATATATACATACATATATATATATATATATATATATATATATATATATATATATATGATGATAATGCCTGCTTTTAAATATAGATTCATACCCTCTTCCACCAATGCTGTAAAACAGAGATCATTTCATTGACTTGACTCATATAAATGTTATGTATGTTTGCATATAACAACATATGTGACATTTTCAAAGTAATGGCAGTGATAACAAAAAGGGGAGTGAGTGGTCTGGAGTGAATGGAAGTGCTCGACACACCTGCACGTCCTTGATTTCACAAAGAAGCTTGAACCCAAAGCTGATCTCACTCAATAAATCAAGCCATGAACGTCTGAACAAAGGAAGACCTTGATGTTGAGGCAGTAATTGCAGTTACGTATAAACCTGAGGACACAATTTTTTATCTTTAATGTCAGCGAATGAATTCAGGTATGTTAGCTTGTGAACTGTAAAAAAAAAAAAAAACAACAACTGGAATTCCAAACAATTAAAGGGATACTTTTGTTTTCTTAGTGTACAAAAAGTATTCTCGTCGCTTCATAACGTTACAGTTGAATCACTGATGGCAGATGAACTATTCTGACGAGGCTTTTCATACTTTTCTGGACCTTGACACTGTTATTTATTTGCCAGTCTATGGGACAGTCTCAAGCCTACTGGTTTTCATCCAAAACGTCTTAAGTTGTGTTCCTGAAGACGAAAAAAACTTTTATTGGTTTGGAACGACATGGGGGTAAGTGATTAATGACAAAATTTTTGGTAGTAGTAACCCTTTAATTCCACTCTCTGATTGCGCTGTTTATTTCCACATGTTGTCTGCATTGTTTTTATGCTCAATTCACTAAAGAAATAATGCAAACAAGGTAATGCTGTAAATTTGCCCAAATCACATGGATCCGCTTTTTAAAATGCCAAAAGTATGCTCGTCTACACCATGCAAGATATATGACTGGCTATAATGCTCTTCTCTATCATTTAGTGAGTAAGTTCCATTCAGTTCAATTTCTATGATTGGTTAACAGCCCAATGTTAATTGCACCATTCAAATAGCACTGAATCAGCAAGGCTCAAACTATAAGCACAATTAACATAGAAAGGTGAGTTTGTGCTGAAAAGAATGACAATAACTAATACAACACAGAGTGTGTGGTTAAACGCTACATGGATATTGTGTTTTTGTGTTAAAATACTGCTCTCAAAAGTGGTGCAAATCTTTAATGCATTAACCCCAATGTGTTTAACCTTCACACAGACAGTAGGTTTGAAGTCGTAAAGGCCAGACTGAAGATTTGCTTTTGGCAAATTGTAACAAAAATTTGGCGGTTATTTATTTACAATATTTTTCCCCAGGCAGATCTAGATTTTGAAAACACCTTCCACATTCCTAATGTATTTTATCGTCCATTCATTCGATTACAGCCCCCACAAGCAAACATATTCATAATCAACAGATTATTCTGACATAGCCCAGCCAGTTTACATTGAAATACAGCTTTTTGAGAAATTCTGGCACATTAAAGACATCAAATTAAACAGACGTCATGTGGTGACACCATTGCGATTTTAGGGATCCTGTGGTTGGACTAACTTAGTTCTATACTGAAAACCCCTTTAATTTACAATTCCATTAATTCTCTGACCCACTTTCATGCCTACTGAAAAGGTACTCATGGGGGTAAAGGAGGTATGTCTGCTCCATACATAAGTATACCATCCAATCAAACCGACAGCAGTCACTGTACTGTGTACAACACACCTGAGATGTGCTCAGGCCATAGTTTTATGTAGAAACACCAGACAGATTTTTTACCTTCTTTTTAATTTTTTCTAAACTTTTCATTTTCAGCCTTGAATTATAGCAGGTAACAAACAATGCAGCCGATGGCACCCTGTTGTATTTGTCTGGATGTTCTTAATTTTGCCTTCTCCCACTAATTATGCACAACATTTTCTGACAGTAAGTGGCACTATGATAAGCACACTTACATTTTTACTAATAACCCTTGAGGTATTAGGACTGCAATCAAATTGTCTTGTTTTTTCAAAAATAAAATAAAATAAAATAAAATAAAATGGGGGGTGGTGGGGGGGGGGGGGGGTGGTGGGTGGTTATTGGCTGGCCCATACTGACTTGATCTGAATCTTTTCTGATGCTAGCGGGTGCTTTAGCTAAAGAAAAACAAAATCATTAAATTTAGCCATTTGCCACCAAAACAACTACTGCAACACTCTGGATCTGATCTGTCACATTTTTGAACAATTTTCCAAACTGACTGGATCCTAATGATTGCTTCTTGTGGCTTTTTGGATCTGAAATGTACAGTCAGTTCCAGCATTTCTACCTGTGGTCCCCTTCACATGAATCAAATAAAGGGTTTTAAAGAAGTTTCTGAACAAGGTACATCAGAAAGGTTTTGGGAAACTTGCGGTTGGGCATACTAATGGCTTTAAAGCATAACTCTGTCATATATCAAAGCCTTCACAGCTAGTTACCAAATCCAGTTTTTAAGAAAGCAACATCAAGCATTAGCAAGTCCTGAAACAGATGAGCAACTGCCATTGATGCAGAATGCAGACCTCTTTGATTTGGAACTAGTTACTTTCAAATATGTAACAATTTCAACACTGAATCTGTCATCTATTTTGGATAAAAATACATATAAAAAAGATCTCATCTGTTAGTTCAATAAGAGAGCAACACCAAAGTGAATGTGAGCCCCACAAAACAGACTGAGAGTCCCTTGTGTGAATATTTCATTGATCCACTCAGTTCCTTCAAGCCTGCAACATTATCTGTACAAATTCCCTCTTAAATCACTTCTTTTCATCCCATTACATTAATTAGTTCAATTAATTCAATTGCTTAACAAATCAGACCTGGAAAATGGAATACCTCCGGTTGAGAGGGAGAAAGAGAGAGGTAAAAGAAGGAAGGAAAAGAGAAAGACAACATTTTCATGAGTAAAAGCATCTCCAATTCATAGCAAGCTTCCAGATTCGAACAGACCTGACAGCTTCTCAATTCAGAGTGTGCTTGTTCTGCATGCAAGATTCACACATCACCAAACCTCATCTGACCAGGAGATCGACATTTCACACACAAAAAGTTTTTTTTTTTTTGAGAATAACAAAGATAACGTGGATTCCATCAATTAAGAGCTCAAACAAAGCATGAGTTATGGTGAACATCTGCACGCAAATGTGACTGCTCTTGTATTATTTTGAGTGATTTTATTGATTAAAGAATCATGCAGATTTTGTTTCAATTATTTCAAAGTTCCACAGATAAGTATGGAGTTTAAAAATGGAACGTTTAATGTTACAAACAATTTGCAATATTTCTAAAAGTACCACTGAGAGTTAACAGATAATTAGTGGATTAGTTTTTAAAGTGTTAAGAAAATTTTGTCGACTCAATAATAAAAAGGTATTTCATTAATTTATTGTGAATATTTATGTGTTAACAGACTAGAGACTCAAGCCTCATGCTATAAAATAATTTTCTGCCATTTCCAACAGGTGGGAAATACATAGGAGTTAGTAAATAAGACCTTCAGCCCATTTTGCACACAAGTGAAGTGCACAATGACAGAGTGATAATCCTTTTAAAGCAGATAGATGAAATGGTTGAAGAATGTTAAGTGAATTGCAATGTTAAGTGTTAGATGCATCTCCTCTCTTCCTGAAGTAACACCATTTATCGACTAATCAAATTTATACTGAAACTCTGGGAAATCAACTCAAATTGAGTAAAGGGAAAGTTTCATTGGCCTTCATCTTACAGAGGGTCTGTGATGTGGATTATAAGCACTCATAAATTAGATTAGTTAATTTTTGATAATTCGCAAACAACAAGGTTAACATTCACATGACTTTCTTTTCTGGAGGAGAGAGGACAGAAAGTCCCCAAAGTACGTAAACAACCACCCACATACTTGAAGTTTGTCGAAACCACTCTGAAAAAAAAACAACAAAAACAAACAAACAAAAACATATCACAAATGTTGAAAACAAGCTAAACTGAAGCTTCCCAACAGATTTTCTTCAGAGCTACTCAAGATAAATGTGGAAGTGACACTTTTAAACACTGATCAGCATCACTCCAGTGCTTCCATGGAAAGGAGCAAAGAACCGTCACATGGCAAAAAACAAACAAACAAAAAAACAAAACAAAAAACCCCACCTGAACCCAAATAATTAAAGATAAAGACAAAAGCCACTCAAGGTCTTGGAGGAAAGAATAATGGGTCTCATTTACTAACAATGAATGTGTATCTATATAACAATGAATCTATCTATCTATCTATCTATCTATCTATCTATACACACATATATATACACTCACCTAAAGGATTATTAGGAACACCATACTAATACTGTCTGACCCCCTTTCGCCTTCAGAACTGCCTTAATTCTACGTGGCATTGATTCAACAAGGTGCTGAAAGCATTCTTTAGAAATGTTGGTCCATATTAATAGGATAGCATCTTGCAGTTGATAGAGATTTGTGGGATGCACATCCAGGGCACGAAGCTCCCATTCCAACACATCCCAAAGATGCTTTATTGGGTTGAGATCTGGTGACTGTGGGGGCCATTTTAGTACAGTGAACTCATTGTCATGTCAAGAAACCAATTTGAAATGATTCGAGCTTTATGACATGGTGCATTATCCTGCTGGAAGTAGCCATTATAGGATGGGTACATGGTGGTCATAAAGGGATGGACATGGTCAGAAACAATGCTCAGGTAGGCTGTGGCATTTAAACGATGCCTAATTGGCACTAAGGGGCCTAAAGTGTGCCAAGACAACATCCCCCACACCATTACACCACCACCAGCAGCCTGCACAGTGGTAACAAGGCATGATGGATCCATGTTCTCATTCTGTTTATGCCAAATTTTGACTCTACCACCTGAATGTCTCAACAGAAATCGAGACTCATCAGACCAGGCAACATTTTTCCAGTCTTCAATTGTCCAATTGTAGTGAGCTCGTGCAAATTGTAGCCTATTTTTCCTATTTGTAGTGGAGATGAGTGGTACCCGGTGGGGTCTTCTGCTGTTGTAGCCCATCCACCTCAAGGGTGTGCGTGTTGTGGCTTCACAAATGCTTTGCTGCATACCTCGGTTGTAAAACCTGAGTGGTTATTTCAGTCAAAGTTGCTCTTCTATCTGTTTGAATCAGTCAGCCCATTTCTGCTGACCTCTAGCATCAACAAGGCATTTTCGCCCACAGGACTGCCTCATACTGGATGTTTTTTTCCCTTTTCACACCATTCTTTGTAAACCCTAGAAATGGTTGTGCATGAAAATCCCATTAACTGAGCAGACTGTGAAATACTCAGACTCTTTCCCATTCTGACATTCAGTTTGGAGTTCAGGAGATTGCCTTGACCAGGACCACACCCCTAAATGCATTGAAGCAACTGCCATGTGATTGGTTGATTAGATAATTGCATTAATGAGAAATTGAACAGGTGTTCCTAATAATCCTTTAGGTGAGTGTATATATACACACCAACATACATACATACATACACACACAAAGAAATATATGCTTGCTGACAATGACAAAAAGCCTGTAAAGGAATGGTTGTGTGGAAAGCCCTTATATGGAAATGTTTTGGGTATGTTTTATTTAAATTAAAGGCATGTAGGTTGTGAATAAATTCATATGCTCATCAATTCATAATTTCATGTTTGTGTTTTAAGAGAGATGGAAGTGTTTTTTTGAGAAGTTGTCCTGTGCATATAAATAATCTATGCAGTTATTAGTGAAATGAGATTCACTCTTTTATTTCACCCAGGACTCTGTGCTTGCCCCCTCTGATCTAGCTGTTTCCCAGGTGAGCACATCAGCACCATCTGCCTTAAAAACCCCTGATGCATCTGAAAGTGCTCTTGCCCTTTACCTTCTCACACCTGCACACATCAAGCATTACCAAAAAAAAAGCAAAGCACCTTTTATTGGCAAGTGAAAAGCGTTGCGTTCTCATTCTTTCAGCAAACAATTTGAAAGGAAAACAGTAATGTGTTGAAGGTGAAGAGAGCATTATTTAATAGTAGAATACTTTTTCCTAGCTCAGTTTAATGTGTAAAGAGTGGCATAAGTAATCCAATTGACTTCTGCAAAGTGTTTAAAATATGCATCTGTAGTGTTGGAACCTGTTTACTGAATCTCACCAATAGCAGAATAAGCACCAGTGTAGAGCTTTTTTTATTTGTATTTTTCAGTTGTATCCAGAAATGCTAGAAACACAGAAATAGCACAGTTCACCTTCAACTTGTTTCTACTTTGTGATAATGACCAGGGACAATGGACAACTATACAGTTTGGAAGTTATTATACAAAAATTGTTGTGACTGACCAATTAGAATCAACTGTGAAAACGTATATAATTTATGATTGTAGATTACATAACTGAAAACTAGTGGGAAAGTGAAATATATTGCCTTTTATTGTGAAATAAAGGCTTATTTCCCTCAAATGGGACTCAACTCATTGAAGGAGCTGTTCCATTTCATTTACGTGCTGGTTTGGTACCAAGAACAATGAAAATGCTTTTATTTTATTTTTTCAGTTCAGGGAGAAAACATGGCTTCAGGTAGCTTTTCTATTCTATTGATTTCTTTACAAGGCTGGGTAAAAAGACAAATAACATCAAAAGCTATTCCATTCAGCATGAAGCAATGCGTGTCAACCAGCCATACTTATGAATCTATTAGCTTGAGGGAAGGGGAAAAAGGGTTCAAAAAGTGGCTACACTACAAGGATGCCATAACTATCATATTTCAGACTTTTTTTGTGTGCCAGAATATGTCTGTGGACTCTTTTGATCCCATGAATAGTAAATCCCAAGGCAAACTGTAGATCCTTTCCATGAGCACTGACGGACGCTTGTTGAGCTTCATTTTTCATGTGTGACATTTAATCAAAACAGCAGTAGCCCCAGCCTTTATTTAGCTAGTCATCATTACTGCTCTAGGAGACAATTACAATTCCTCTCAACTTCTGTCATGTCCCTCATTCCCTCATTCTTCCATGGCAGCAATTTTCTCAGATATGTTGTCTTGGGCGGTGACACATTTTTTGAAGTGTGTACATAATAAATAACTGTGACAGAGCAGAAATTTAATCAACACGCAAGTAGCAGCTTTGAGCTGTGGACATGACAAGATGCACCCGCTGCTGTTGACCAAGGGAACCTGTTTTCATCGCCAGAAGCATCCACCAGGTTACATACCAAAACAGCCCTCCAAGCACAGAGCAATTATACCAGACCTTTTAATTAACACAAACACATGTTTCTGTTTGCAGAGAGCCTGACATTAATCAAGGTATTGCCGCTGAGTATGAATCAATCTTGCATTACTCCTAATTACTGTCCCACGCCCAGACTCCTCCACTCGAGCAATTTGTTCAAGCGTAGACAGATCACTAGTCTCTTTAGATTGGCTTCATGTTTATATGGTATCAGTAAAAACAGTTTGGCATTTATGGTCACCAGTTGTCTTAAGATATATTTACACTGCAGCATTGAAACTCTGCTCAGTGGCACTGACTTCTTTTTTGGGGTGTGTCTGCAGCGAGTGTTTAATACATTATATATATATATATATATATATACATATACATACATACAGTACAGACCAAGAGTTTGGAAACATTACTATTTTTAATGTTTTTGAAAGAAGTTTCTTCTGCTCATCAAGCCTGCATTTAATTGATCAAAAATACAGAAAAAAAATTTATATTGTGATATATTATTACAATTTAAAATAATTGTTTTTAAATTTATTATACTTTAAATTATTATTTATTTCTGTG
Organism: Carassius carassius; assembly: GCF_963082965.1. Classification (NCBI taxonomy): domain Eukaryota; kingdom Metazoa; phylum Chordata; class Actinopteri; order Cypriniformes; family Cyprinidae; genus Carassius; species Carassius carassius. Next base: position 19,294,547 of record NC_081758.1, on the reverse strand, counting down.
ATGCAAAGCTGAATTTTTAGGATCATTATCACATGATCCTTTAGAAATCATTCTAATATGATGATTCATTTTCAAAGTTGGAAACAGTTATGCTGCTTAATATTTTTTCAGAATATGTGATACTTTTTTTTAGGATACTTTGATTAATAAAAAGTAAAAATAAAAATAAAGCTATGTTTTTAAAATATAAATATTTTGTAATAACAATATACACTACTGGTCAGTAATTTTTTTTTTTAAAATAAAATCAATACTTTTATTCAGCAAGGATGTTTTAAATTGATAAAAAAGTGATAGTAAAGAAAATATATTATTAGAATTTTTTTTTTGAATAAATGCAGTTCTTTTTAAACTTTTATTCATCAAATATATTAGACAGCAGAACTGTTTCCAACACTCATAATAAATCAGAATACTAGAATGATTTCTAAAGGATCATGTGATAGACTGGATGTTACATGTGACACTGAAGGTTGGAGTAATGATGCTGAAAATTCAGCTTTGCATCAGAGGAATAAATTATTTTTTTAAGTATATCATATCATATAGTATATTCAAATAGAAAACCATCATTTTAAGTTGTAATAATATTTCACAATATTACTGTTTTTTTCTGTATTTTTGATCAAATAAATGCAGGCTTGATGAGCAGAAGAAACTTCTTTCAAAAACATTAAAAATAGTAATGTTTCCAAACTTTTGGTCTGTACTGTATATATATAGTCGTTTTTTGAAGGTCTTGGTCTTGTCTTGGTCTCAACCACAGTTGTACTCCAGTCTTGCTTTGGTCTCAAATTAAAAGGATTTGGGATTTGAATTCAAGACTGTTCAAGACCACAACTGCAGGGATATCACTAAATTGCTGATGCATTGTCTAAAACATGTAAAACTTCTTGCTCCAAATGCAATCATTAACCTCATTCTAATTTCATTTATTTTGATACTGTTGTGTAGGGTCATAATTGAGTGTGTATTTGCGTAGAAAAAAAATAAAAATAATAATAACCAAAATATATACTAATGCCCAAAAGAATTCAAGATATGATTGCAAAGAAGTATTAGTATGAGATCTGTTATTTATGTTTATTTTTTATGTTTATGTTATAACATAAAATTGAAAAAAGAGAGCTGTTTTCACGAACAAGGGCACAACTGCAAATGTGATATTGATTTTATACAAGCGTTCAACAAACAAGAAATTAAGTGAATCACATTTAAGTCAATTTTAATCTGAATATTTTACTATTTCAGCAATTAAAATAGTTCCAAACCAATTCATAGCAAAACTGTTGTGCTTTTCTGAGCAACATACAGAGATGTTTTGTGACTGAATGTATCCGCTGCTCTGAACGTTTCAGTTAAAAAAGCTTTTCTATGACAAATCGGTTGAATAATGATCACAAAGTGATTTGCCGCCACTTAGCCTATAGACGATTTTGATTTCGTATTTAAAAGCATAATTTTATTTTTCCATCATATTTCTATATTTAAAATGATATCGATTAAACATTAATGTCTACAATAGTTATGCATTTGTGATGGTATCAATTGAGATGCAGCTTCGGTGCCACCTCTTCAAACTATTATTAAGCCCTCTCCTCAAAAAAACACAACTAGACCCCAAAGAACTAGTTAATTACAGAGTGATCTTGAATCTTACTTTTCTGTCCAAGATACTAGAAAAGGTTATATTCCTTCTTACAGAAAAAATATTATCTTTGAGGATTTTTATAGTAGCTTCTGATGCACAAGTAGGGTCAGCATAACATTTAGCATATGCTTGCATTGCTGCAATGATTCTGTAATAGGAAAGTTCTAAAAAGAGCCAAGTGCACTCTGGCAGGCGCTCTGTGTTATGTGTTTAGCTTGTTAATGTGTATAATTAACCAATAAGCCTCTGCCAGCTGGAACCAAACGTATTCATCGTTTGTTTTGTTTTTTTCTAAAGATTTCACCAACTCATCTTCAAACATTTTCCAAAAGGGACAGAGCATCTAAACTCAGTCCCATCTCTGCCACCGTGAAGCTTGGTCAGTTGCCAGGAAGAAAATAGGAAAGCTGTAAGGTTTGTAATTCTCAAACAAGGCAGACGTACATAAAATTCCCTGATTAAGAGATTTAGGAGGGAGTTAGCCAATTATGCCCGCTGATTACCCTGTTTATTTGCACATACAGACTGTGCTGTTTTAGCACCCAAATCCCTAAAGGAATTATGTAAATCAAGTAACGTTGCTAAGAAAATGTTTGCTGTGCACAGTTTGAACAGTGAAATTTCCCTTCTAACATACCGGTTTTGAGTGCGTGGTTGTAAAGGATACAGCATACTAATGTGATTTATTATACTTTACTGTACAGCATCACTCTCCATCATCCACTATCTAGACACTTGAATCAGTTCTTTAAAATGCCAGAAGTGCAGCTGACTAAAAATGTCAGAAATCAAGAGTTAACTACAAACTCTTCACACAAAAAGACTTTAATAAACAGCCATGGGATTGACACTGGCAGGCAGGAACACACATAGCACAAATGCAGAAGACATTTAATACCAAACAAAGAACTAAGTACAGAGAAAGAACTAAGAACAGGAAACATTTTAAATGCAAAAGACATGACGAGGGGATGACGAGAAACACCAGGAACAAAAGAAACAAAATTGTAACAGGAAACGGCAAAGGACCAAATTTGGGCATGGAGGGAGAAATGCGGAACAAAACACAAGACTAGACAGGAACACAGGCTCTATGCACAGTGATATTTATACTATTGTCCTAAAATTTTGAGACAGTAAGATTTTTAATTATTTTTTTTTTTTTTGAGAGAGAGATAATTTTCTAATGCTCACCAAGGCTGTAGCAAAAAGGAGTAAAAACAGTAATATTGTGAAATATTATGAAAACTTAAAATAATGTTCTATTTTAATATACTGTATTTTAAAATGCCACTCACTCCTGTTATGGCAACTCTGAATTTCCATCAGTCATTACTCCAGTCTTCAGAAATCATTCTAATAGGTTGACTTGGTTCTCATGAAACATTTCTTATTATTACTAATGTTGAAAACAGCTGCTTAATGTTTTTTTTACCTTTTTTTCAGGATTTTTAGATGAATAGGAAGTTCAAAAGAAGAGCATATATTTGAAATAGATTGTTATATGCAATAATGCAATAATGTAAAATGTTATATATATATATATATATATATATATATAGAGAGAGAGAGAGAGAGAGAGAGAGAGAGAGACTTTGACTTTTACACGCCTTTTTTATTCACCATAGTTAAAAAACTTTTTTTTTTTTTGCATATACATTATTACATCGCAATCACATTACACACATTTCCTCTTTTTAAATAAATAAATACCAGCATTACCAAAATTACCAATTAAAAAACAACCCCCCATTATCATTCACTATAACCAGTGCTTCCTTAACACACCATCTCCGTTTAAAAAAAGAACATTATTAATATGCTTGTAATATGTATATTCTATAATCACTCGTGATTCCACTAAGGATTTGAATAAAGCCACCATACAAACATCTCTGCCTGCATTTTTTTCTTGATGAGACTTCAAAATTGCCAATTTAGCTTGACCTATGACAAAATTAGCAAGTACACATTGTTCTTGTGCAGATTTCCTATAACAGCCTAAAATAAATAGGCTGTTAGTATACAGGAACCCCAATTTAGATATAAATCTTTCCAACAGTACAAAAATAGGGTCAAGTCTAGAGCAGTCACAAAACATGAAAAATTGTATCAATAGCATCACAAAATGGGCAAATCGAAGTAACATTTTCATTCATTTTTGCAATAACCTTATTTGTAGCTAGGATACAATGGATCAATCTCCATTGCAGATCACCACATCTCTTAGAAATTGGAGGTTTATACAGAAGTCTCCAGGAGGGAAGAATATTTTCAGGTATAGATAGTTGAGATCTCCGATTAGTATCAACTTTTTCTTTCAACTAACCAACATGTAAAGTTTTAACGCATATGTGGTGTAGTATTTTTTTTCCTATACAATCAAAGGTCAATTCTCCATAACCTTTTAATAAGGAAACATAACCAGTCTCATCAATGCCACATTCTCTGGGAACCACCTTTAACTTAGGGAAGTTCATCAATACAACACCATTCTCCAAAACATGATTGACAGATTGACCAAATGATAGAGGAATAGATGATTTCAACCCCCTAACAAACCCATCAATTACTCTAAGAGAATTAAAGCCAACTTGATCAGCAAGTGACTGTGAAGTTCTCCATTGGCCTCTACTTAAATCAATCAAATCAATAACTTTAGTAACACCAGAATTCAAGAATCTATTGATTAAAGACTGAGATACCTTTGAAGGAAGCTCAATAAGTGGGTTAAAAAAAATAGGTTCTTCCACACCAAAGTGCTCTTCACTAGTTCTGAAAATATCAAAACATTCCCATGATTTGAGCACTGAGACGTAAAAGCTAAAAGACAGATCAGAAAACTTTTTGACAAACGTTTTCTTCATTAAAAATAATTGTTTGTCCATACCTATTCCACCAATATGCTTAAAGGGTTAGTTCACCCAGATAGCAAAATTATTATTAGCCATTTCCTCAAGTGTAGATTTTCTCATCGCCACAGCAATAGATTCAACAAAAAGTTGTAAATCAGGAAAGAAAAAAACTCTATTTTGGGTCTTCGCGGATTAAATGTGGCATCAAGGAAATTATTTATCTGCTGGACAGAATAATAAGACTTCAGTTTAAAAACAGAGGCTTTCCCTTCAGTATTTCCTTGAGAATTAATTTCAGTCACACCTGTTTCATCCGATGAGGCACTATCAGTACTATCATCATCGACCGGTTAGGATTCTCCTAGCTCTGGCTCCAGTGGTTTTATGTCTATTATATTCTGAGATAGATTTTCAACCAACATTTGAGTCTCTCTCGCAACTCTTATCTGTCCATCAGGAACACCCAATTAATTTTCTCCTGCAGTCACTATTACAGAATCATTTACAACTCCAACATGCAAAAGTGTCTCAACAGACTGTTCATTTGCACTCACATTACTTAGTGATTCAGATTCAATTTGATGATCTCTATCACCAGACAGAGTCATCATTGCAACTTGTTCTACATCTTCATTATTTTCATTGATGCTCTCACCCACACTATGGTTTTCTGTAGCTGGGGTTAATTGCTGTGTGTTAGCAGGTTCATCCCCATTTTCAACCACACTCACAGCCTCAACAAGTAAAGGGCATGCCTGCTTTATATGTCCATATCTGGCGGAATTGAAACATTTCATTGATTCTGTACTAATAAATATTGTGTAACCCTTGCCTTGCACAGTAATCTTTGCAGAAACATTTAAAGATTGACAATCCGCATTCAACACCATATGTGTTTGGCGTCCAAAAGACGTTATACGTTTCAAATCAGGGTTTTTTAGGCCAAGAGGAATCATCTTTATTGGTCCAACTAATTTGCCGTAGCGAACAAGTAAGCGTTCTAATGAGTCGTAAGAAATAAACGGGGGTACATTAGATAACATCACTTTCTTTGCCAGAATAGATAGTGGTAAAACTGACATGAAAACATTCCCCACAGATAAACCACGCTCAACCAAATCATCTACCATCGACTCTTCTTTAAGAAAAACAACGATGGCTTTATTCATTCTAGATGCCGATAAGATATTACTCGCACCTAAATCAACTCCAATCGCATTTAAAACATCTTCAACTGTGATTGATTCATCCAGCATGCATTTACATCCATGCCGGGCAGTTAACAATGAAAGACCATCAGAATGCGTCCCCATTTCAGCAGCACTTAACACACAGAGTTAAGAAAAAATTGCCCTTTAAGCATTAACAGACCTGCAAGAAAAAAAAGAGATGAAAGGGAAAACTTACAGAGAAAAAAACCCGTCAGCGCTCACTCAGACGCTCACACACCTCTCGGTCACTCACCCACGCACGTGCATGCATAACCGGAAACGAGAGAGAGAGAGAGGGAGAGAGAGAGAGAGAGAGAGAGAGAGAGAATTTTGAAAGGTACAGTATCTAATAAAGTCTGCTAACTCCTAATCATCTTAAAGATTAGCTTGTAAGAGTTCATCTTAAATGGCCTCATGAAATAGAAGTTGAATTATTTTGAGGCTATAGTACAAAAGGGAACAACAACAACAACAACAATAATAATAGTAATAATAAAATATATGTGACCTAACAAAATTAACATGACATTAACGTATTCCTACTTGACTTCAAACTAAACAAATTATTTTGCAATATGTCTGTGAAATGACACTTTCAAACTATAATTAACATATAAAGTCATGCTTCTTTTACATCTACGTTAGTATGAAGTCTTTCTACTGAAAAGAAAGACCCCTCTAGAAGATAACGATAGTAGGCCAATTAATGTTATAAATGCTTTTAAATAGAGTACAAAGAAGATGGCCCTAAATCTAATCCTGAGAGACTTATAATTGGCCTACCATGACTCAAAAAATAAAAACATTAATGTTTAATCAATAGTTTTCTACTGTATCATCATAGCAGATTTTAATATATGCGTACACAATCTTGTACTGTTATCTTGTTCAAATTCTGTTTAAATTTGTCTTAAAATCAGATGTTGTAAAGTGATTCATTTTTAGAGCCATGGGTTGGTTCAAGACTTACTGAACAATGTTCTGAAATGTCTATATGGAGAAAATGAATGGGAAAAATTATTCCAGAACCCAGGCTGCTGGAAAAGAGAACCATCTCTGCATTCTATCATATTTATTGTAAAGGCTTTGCAGAAAAATATTTGTTCATAATTAAAAAATTTCCCACGAACCCCCTGGCTATTTGAAATGAACCCCGTATTAGAGAAATGCTGACTGAGACAAAAGTTGCTATAAATTCTAGTCCTCATCTTTACTGAAGAAAACCACTGCTAAGGTTTCTCAAACTGTCCATGCATTACAACCTGTCCTCCAACCAATATGCTCATAAAGGTCGTTTGTCCAAATCCCTGAAATACGACCCATCAGAGCGTATACTACAATTGCGCCCCTATTGGCAAAAGGTCGTTTTCATATTAATTTTTAATACTTTTTTTTTGTGCTCTGATTTGCATTTCGTGTAGCTCAGTTGGTAGATTGTTGTGTTATACCTTGATATGTAATCATGCTATCATGGGTTCGAACCCAGAGAATGGACGTGCACGTAAAATGTATATGCTCAATAAATAATAATTTAGCATGATTTCTGTGAGGGTTAGGTTTAGGGGTGGGGTTAGGTGTGGTCATTCAAACGAATAAGCCACCTAGTAAAATATGTACGAATTACTGTGAGATCGGTGTAAAAAGTCCACACATTGCATTTAAATAAACGTGCGTTTTGATTGGTAATGACGTTATACGTCATTTCATGATGACAGACAGAGGGAGCTTAACTTTAAAACGTAAATATAGGTCGCAATAAGGTGCTTGCACCTTATGGTCGTTTTTTGTTGGAGGACAGGCTCATGCATTAAGTCCATAATGAGTAGACTTAAGATCCATAATGAATGTAAGTGGTCTTTCCCATGCCTGCCTGATGAAGGCTAAAAGTTCTCTCCGTGGGACTGAGGTCACATCTCTGTTCGAGTAATGGTGAAGACACAGGAAACCACAAATGAAGACACTAAATTGATTCATTACATACAGAGAGAAAGGAGAGGAATGAGCTGAAAAGGCAATTTTTCAAACTCTGAGGGGAGAAAAGCTAGAGATAGACCCAGGAAGGCTCGACAGATGTAAGATAAGGAGGATGGGTTTCTCCTCGCTGTCTCTTGGTCAACTCAGCATGTTTGGAAGCAATCAACAAAAACTTCAAAAGGCCTTCTTGCTGTGGAGTATGTCCAAACAGAGCAAAAAGAGCTGACTTTCATTGTGTTTGTAGGACTGGTGAGTGATTGTTTCATTCAAACAGCTCCAAAACCTGTCAATGGGATTTATATGCATTTTAATGTGAGTGGTTTGTTTGACTTTAGAAGTCCCTGGAGAAGCAGCATGATTTGTTTTTTGATTGGTTAACGGAGGGAAACTTTACGACAGATGTAAAAGATAATGTTGTTTTTGAATCAGTTTGACTCGTGCCTGTATTTTAATTCACTAAAGCAAATTGCCCGGAAATATAAGACTTTGTTTGCATCAGTTTGATGCAGTTCCTTAGCCAGCCTAATGAATGTAGGCAAATTAACTTTTCACTTGGAGTCTCAGTCAGTATTGACGTGTGCATGCAGCATGTTAAATATCTGCTTGACTGAACATGTCAGCATACACAGACCAAAACATTTAAAAGACTGAAAGTACCAAGATCATTAAAAAGTTCCAAATAAAGCACTGGGAGTAACAGCAGCTTTGTTTTCACCAAAATCAATGGACATGCAAATAAATGACTCCCAATCGAAATGTGCACTTAAAAGCAACTGAACTACTGAGACACTGACAACCTGATGATTCTGATGCCGTTTGATTGAGCACATCACTGGCAGACCCTTGAGATGTGCTCCATTCGGTCAAAATGTCTCTGATGTTAGTGCAGTTTGTGAGGTAATTCTTGCCTATGCAGCACTGCAATTGTCTTGATTAATTAGACTACTTAATTTGTCATTAAGCTTGATTAATTCCATTAATCTATTAAGCCTAAAATCATTCTTGGATGCCACTGGTATTGATTATTCCATTGGGGCAGCCACTGCAGAAGCTCACAGTTCACCATGGCGACTGATGTTTGAACTGTGCCAAACATTGCCTCACATTCACTCAATTTCTGTGGTTGTACTGGAGCATTTATTCGGTAATCTAAGTATATTAATCACTTTTAACACCTCATGAGCTAGAAAATTATTCAGATGTGATGACATTCCCTGCATCTCATGAACAACAGTCCATGTGCCCTGAAAAATGGCACAGTCCTGTCTATTATTAAGCTATCAAAGATAAGAAGAAAATTTATATTTATGCAGGACCAAAAAAACTAACAAACAAAAAAAAAACAATCCATGCATTGGGGCAAGTTGCCACAAACATTTGAAATGTTATGAATTTTTACAACTTAAGTATACAATATTTTTTTGTCAAATAATATTTTGAAATTTTTGTACAGTACATTTAACTATTTTTTTATCATAATTTTAATATATATATATATATATATATATATATATATATATATATATATATATATATATATATATATATATATATATATATATATATATATATATATTACTATAATAATACTATAATAGTTTTATAATAAGCCAAATTAATTCATGATGATGAATTTAAATGAAAATAAAAGTTTGAGCCAGTTATTTTCACAGCCTGGCTTAAAGTGAAATATGGTTAAATATGATGCTTGGCTTGAATGATGGCAAATTGCTCTTGTCTGAAGCCAGAGGTAAGGTGGTCGGTTTCTTTAATGAACATACTGACAAGAGAGACAAGGGATAACTGAATTTTGTTGAAACTTTGATTCTAGGAGCCAAATGGCAGGATTCACAATAAAGCTTTGATCTTTGTTGAGGTTCTGTTTAGGGATCATCTGAACGATGAATGCTGTTTTATGTAAAACTCGGTGCTGCTGTGATGATTTCATGACAACACATTTCAGCATTACATTTAATCATTCACAGGCATTCTGCAGAATTCTGTAGGATCAAAGCCAATAACAGACAAAATAAAAGTAGTTTGTCCCTAAGCATATGAGGACATTTATAATAAACCCTACCTGCAGCCACTGGGACTGGTCACTGTGTCCAGATGTCCAGGCATTGACCTTGCCTTGTTTATCCAGTCTTGCTTTCCCAGGTTTCCAGGTGAACATGTCCATGTTAAGAGTTCTGAATATGCTTGAGGCTGTGATTTGAAAGCCCTGAATATGCCCAGACTTCATGCCCATTGGCTCCGAACACCCTGAAGAATTCAAAGGCATGTCCTTAACCTAAAACCATATTACCCTAAAACCATTTTACATGCTGTTACACAATAATGTACACTGGTTAGTATCTGAAGACCAGTCATGTTGAACTTCTTACTTCAAACTAACAGACTGAAGCAAGACTAATTATTAAATATATACAACCCGAATTCCGGAAAAGTTGGGACGTTTTTTAAATTTTAATAAAATGAAAACTAAAGGAATTTCAAATCACATGAGCCAATATTTTATTCACAATAGAACATAGATAACGTAGCAAATGTTTAAACTGAGAAATTTTACACTTTTATCCACTTAATTAGCTCATTTAAAATTTAATGCCTGCTACAGGTCTCAAAAAAGTTGGCACGGGGGCAACAAATGGCTAAAAAAGCAAGCAGTTTTGAAAAGATTCAGCTGGGAGAACATCTAGTGATTAATTAAGTTAATTGATATCAGGTCTGTAACATGATTAGCTATAAAAGCTTTGTCTTAGAGAAGCAGAGTCTCTCAGAAGTAAAGATGGGCAGAGGCTCTCCAATCTGTGAAAGACTGCGTAAAAAAAATGTGGAAAACTTTAAAAACAATGTCCCTCAACGTCAAATTGCAAAGGCTTTGCAAATCTCATCATCTACAGTGCATAACATCATCAAAAGATTCAGAGAAACTGGAGAAATCTCTGTGCGTAAGGGACAAGGCCGGAGACCTTTATTGGATGCCCGTGGTCTTCGGGCTCTCAGACGACACTGCATCACTCATCGACATGATTGTGTCAATGACATTACTAAATGGGCCCAGGAATACTTCCAGAAACCACTGTCGGTAAACACTAACCGCCGTGCCATCAGCAGATGCCAACTAAAGCTCTATCATGCAAAAAGGAAGCCATATGTGAACATGGTCCAGAAGCGCCGTCGTGTCCTGTGGGCCAAGGCTCATTTAAAATGGACTATTTCAAAGTGGAATAGTGTTTTATGGTCAGACGAGTCCAAATTTGACATTCTTGTTGGAAATCACGGACGCCGTGTCCTCCGGGCTAAAGAGGAGGGAGACCTTCCAGCATGTTATCAGCGTTCAATTCAAAAGCCAGCATCTCTGATGGTATGGGGGTGCATAAGTGCATACGGTATGGGCAGCTTGCATGTTTTGGAAGGCTCTGTGAATGCTGAAAGGTATATAAAGGTTTTAGAGCAACATATGCTTCCCTCCAAACAATGTCTATTTCAGGGAAGGCCTTGTTTATTTCAGCAGGACAATGCAAAACCACATACTGCAGCTATAACAACAGCATGGCTTTGTCGTAGAAGAGTCCGGGTGCTAACCTGGCCTGCCTGCAGTCCAGATCTTTCACCTATAGAGAACATTTGGCACATCATTAAACGAAAAATACGTCAAAGACGACCACGAACTCTTCAGCAGCTGGAAATCTATATAAGGCAAGAATGGGATCAAATTCCAACAGCAAAACTCCAGCAACTCATAGCCTCAATGCCCAGACGTCTTCAAACTGTTTTGAAAAGAAAAGGAGATGCTACACCATGATAAACATGCCCCGTCCCAACTATTTTGAGACCTGTAGCAGAAATCAAAATTGAAATGAGCTCATTTTGTGCATAAAATTGTAAACTTTCTCAGTTTAAACATTTGCTATGTTATCTATGTTCTATTGTGAATAAAATATTGGCTCATGTGATTTGAAAGTCTTTTAGTTTTCATTTTATTAAAATTAAAAAAACGTCCCAACTTTTCCGGAATTCGGGTTGTAAATACATCATATAAATTTATCATATAAATTAATTATAATATAAGCCTATTCAGGGTTTAACAATAAGGATATCCAAGGCCAATGTGAAGGAGATTTAAGCCTGTTAATTAAACCTTAACTTGCCCTATTAGGCCAGGACTGAGTTCTTATATTTATTGTTCATATTAAACACGAATATGAGTTTTTATGCATATTAAAATAAAAATGTGCGGTCATGTTCTGAACATTTAAATATGTCTTAATGGTAGTTGAAGCCGAGGTTTTGTTGGAATTGGGTAACTTGTGATAATCTTTGTAGAAACAACATGCCATCATGGTCAAGCAAAAGAGCATGTATGAATTTATAGTAGTCATGAAGTTATATCACAGCTGTAGGATTTCCACCTATAATTTTTATTAAAAATCCAATAACAACCTAATAAACAATTTGTAAATTTTTGGTTATAAAATATTTCTGTCAAATATCAAAATGCATAAATAATTGATAATTTTGCTATGGGGAAAAAGTGAAAACTTTGGCAGGGCAAGAACAAATTCGAACTACTTGCACAATCTGACCAAGAGAAGAAGAAGAAGAAGGGAGGGGGGGGGGGTCCTTATTGTTAAGCTGTATGAAAAACAAATACCCTGAACTGGCAGGCTTCAACCATGTTGTGTTGTGCTTTATTGATAGTCTGGACAATGTTTGAGGTATGACACACTTCTAAAGTCCCCTTTGGACTTGCGTTCAGAATGATATATGCTGTCTATTGAGGTGACTCACCAGTGAGCTCACAACCCAGGAGCTCCATGCGAAGAGTGCAGTGTCTTCTGCACACCTGCGGGTAGATCCTCACATACTGAGCCTCGATAGGAGGGGTGAAGGAGTTGGCAAATGGAGTGTTGTTATCAATATTCCCACGGAAGATCTGGAGGGAGAACGTGGGGAGATTTCACAAGATGAGAGCACAAAGAAAGGTCAACGCTGCTCCATCACACTCACCCCAATTTATTATACTGTGTTTTTTTTTATCAAAAGAGTATTTACTAACAACAAATCGAAGTCATTTGAGAAAAAAATGTTTGAAGTCAAAAAGGTCAAAACTACTGTAGATTAAACTGGACTAGGTCTGCTTTTCTCAGAGGAAATATCAGAGCTTACAAGATAGCAAAAGTAGAAATGTTTTAAGTTTAAGTAACCTTAGGTTCTGGATAAATGAAATGAAATACAAAAAAATAGAACCACACATATGTATGCAAAATAGATTTAAAAGAGAATACTGATCACAATTTGATATGTAAAAATTTAGATCTTAGGTGATGGACACCGTATATCATCTGAATCACCTCAAAATCCAGCATGAAAATGCATACATCAGAGAGGGAAGCAAAAGCTCATGCTGAGTGACTGATGTGGATTTTTTTTTTGCTAATAAAAAAATGTCTCACTATATCTTCATCCGTGCCCTTGACTTTGTATGTCCTCCAGGTCTTTCTGTCATCGCTGTAGGCCACTTTGTACGATTTAACATATTCTGGGCTCCCGATGCGCTTGGCTCCTTGGGTTATCACTCCTGTGACGCGCATCCTCCTCTGTAGGTTAATCTAAGAGAGAACAAAATATAGAGAGTGACAGATGCAGAGAGAAAGAGAGAGATTCTTCTTTAGAATCTTCTTTACTGTTATCTAAGTATCATTTATTTAGGTTAATAATTTTGTTATGTGCTGTTGAAATATATATATATATATTTCTATATATATATATATATATATATATATATATATATATATATATATATATATAAATCCATTTGGATTAATTTGAGTAAAAATGTGTTTTCCGCACCAAGAAAGTGGCAAGATGAAAACCACTATTTTCTGTTTTAAAATTTCACATAGCATCTTTAGGTTATAATAACATAAAAAATCAAATCCATGTTTGATTTTCAAACATTTATTATAAAAATGTATTATTTTTTCCACAAAATATAAATAAATCCATGATACTTTTCTTTCTTTCTTTTTATTTTTTTCTCAAAATGGAATAAATCCATTGACTCAATATGAAAGTTATTTTTCTATTTGAAACTGATAAAAAATACACAACATAGTAAGTTGATTCACATATGACAGCCTCTGAACTTGGTCAATACTAATCTTATATTAAGGCACTGTAATAAAAATACATTCATCATTCATCGCTTCCAAAATGAATTCAATGGGTCATCTTGTTAATGCTATAAATGAATTACAGCAATAAAATAAAATGAACAACAATATCACATTAGACCACAGAAATTCCAAAATTACATTTCCCTTACATTCAACTGCCAAAACTGCATTCATCTTTGCCATGTTACATTAATTCAGTTGATTAGTGCTATGTGCCGTATTAACCAAAACATAAATGGCATTAATAAAAACACTAACACTGACAAGCTACACCATATTGCGTTCATAAACGAATGTGATTCATCTAATTAAAAACGCAATATAGTGTAGCTTGACAGTGATCTGCAGCTCTGTGTATTAAATGCATCAGAATAATTTAGATCTGAAAGCACGTGATGGAGATTTACCGGTACTATTAATCACAGAACCGGCTTTACTGACAAGATGTGCATGACAATCACATGCGATTTATCGTGCAGCCCTTGTTTGTTGAACACAAAGTACAAAGTAGATGAGGAAAACTAGGATGCCATCTAGAGTGCGTGGAATAGTGCGCTGTGAATGGCTGTGCAGATATATTGCATTCTGCAAAAAAGGGAGACTGCGAATATCACATTTTGCGTAAAATTAAAAATTTACTTTTCAATACAATACTGCAGATACAGATACAATACTGATTTTGGCGGAAACTAATTTTTTTTCTTTTTTTATGCCGTTTATCGTGTTTTGGAACCAATATACAGTATATAATTTCAGGTTTAGTGAATTTAGTACTTTAGTGCAAAATAGTACAGGCCAAGACATATAATGTAAAAATGTGAAACAATACCACAACATATTTTGTGTGTTTCATTGTTTTTATGTTTACATTTAATGGACAAGTATGTAAATAAGGAAAAATCAAGGAGTGGCCCAAAAGAACTCATACCCATTCGAAACCACAGCTTGGTCAGTTTCTGAGAAGTTATTGGTGTAAAAATGAGGCAACGTGATATTAGTTTTATATAACAGTACAATATACAAGAAGTTAACACTGAAAAGCTTATATTTTAGACACATGGTCAGTGACTTTGTCTGTTTTTGGTCTACCAAGCAAGCAGAACTGCCAAACACAGAGATTAACACATATTTGATTAGTCTCAGAATGAGTCAGCGTTTTTAAAGGAATCTCGGAATAAAACGATTTGCGGACTCATTCGCCACCTATTGACATAATAAAGAAACTGTCACTGAAAACCCCTTATCATTTCACCTTTTAGGGGGTTCTTCTCAATTCTTATTTGTGCATCCTTCATGGATGAATTGAATCAAGTGAAATTATATATCCTCTCTCCCTTTAGCGTCACTTCAAAGCACCATTGGCTATGCTAAAGGGATCTGCCCTTATGTTGTTAAAGTTTCTTATTTACGACATTCATAATACATATTAATAAAGCAAGATGCCCTGTTTGAATATATATGACATGTATGGCTTATTTAAACTGCAAAGGTAATATATAAATAACAATAATTACAACAGTTGTAAAGGGGGAGGATAATTTATACGTGTGTCAGGTTTTTCAATGAAAAACACTTCCGCAAAGGATACACCTGTGTATCCTTGCTCATAGCTCCTCTGGAAGTCTCCTCACTCCTCGATCGTCGCAGTGCAATTAAAGAATTGAGATGTCCTTCAAACTGGTTGAGCTCGATTGGTTTCCGGGTCATAGGATGGAGGAATGAGAAAATGAGGAGGGATATTGAGAAGTACATATCATCAGACATGGGCATACTTTATCCTTGTAAAATGTAAATATACAACTCTTTTGAATTCACTTATATAATAACCACTTTGTGAATGTCTTCTGCACAGTTTGACATCTTTAAAATGTCAAATGCTGCATCCATACAAGCACCGTAAACTGTATTCCCATGTAGCTTCACATTAATATATTGACCTGTAATAGTGAATTTGTCAAATTTAAAATAAAGTGGACCCAAAACACTTTACACACACAAAGCACGTACACCAGGCAAGGAGTCCATTTACAGCATTCAGACATAAGCCTAAATTCTTGCAAACAACCCTAAAACTAATCGAGTGTCCACTAGATGCAGACAGAAAAGCAAGCAGGACATGACTGTTTTTGCACTGTTTACGAGAACACAAATAGCATGAATCTGGTAATGGAGATATAATCCCTTTCAGTTCTTGGACATTCAGTCTGATTTCACACAGCCTCTTCATCATCAGTGCAGAAACGATGGCAGAGATTGCTTATACTGCAAGACTAGAGTCATTTATATAAGGAAAACAATGAGCAGCCGACTAGTCAACTGCTCTTCCAGACCAGTAGTTGTGGAAGCCCCAAAGACAGAATTTCCATTTAGACAACCTGCCAAAACTGTTTCCATTGGACCCTCCCAGTCTTTCTGAAGTACACCACTGGCTGTTAAAGCCAAGCCCTTGGCTTTTTACTTGAGATGCAATTTCAGTATTTTAGCAAGCACTTTCAGCTCTTCACAGTGAATAGCTACGAGTAGACCCCGAAGCCGCCGCCATTTGCGCCATTTAGAATTTCAGCCGCCGCCAGCCAATAATTTCCTAAGCCAAATTGAGCCGCCATCTGATAAAGTTTGGCTGAGCCGGCTAGAATTATTTGCATCATATAATAATTCTATCACATAGAGACATACACACACACAAAATATATAAACAATACACGAGATCTATTTTCCCACTGGTTTCATAACAGCACCGTCTTGTGCTCGTTGCTACGATACACAGACTTACAGTGAATTGACGACCAATTAAAATTGCTCGTTTTCCGTACAGAAGAAGCGATGCACTAAGGTGAAATGGCGGAAAGAAGCAAGCAAGGTAAATTTGATCTCACTTCTCACTTACTTTCCTAATTCCTACGTATTTTTTTTTTACTTAGGCCTAGCCAGACTTTTGTTAAATCTTCAGGGCATGGTTGCACAAACACCTGAATCAAAGATTGATGTTATGAACCAAATATTCTGGAACGGAGAGATTTATAGCACTGAACGTGAGATTACTGCAGTAACAAACCACCGTTTCCACATTGCTAATTCACGACGCATGCTTCAGTGTACAATGAAGTGAAATGTGCAAAACTTTGTCCAAAATAATACTGATAACAGTGTGTGTTTATATTAAGGCGAGACACGGCAGGCAAAAACATCGTTTTTTTTCCTGGTCACTTTTGAGATTTCTGGATATTTGTCTTCAATAATATATCTTCTTTCAGACTTGTGGTGAAAAAAAGTCCGAAATACACATTTAGGTCTTTATTTTACTACACTTCGTCTGTTTGCGTCTGTAGATTTCTCATAAATTCAACAGTTTGCGTTCTTAATCAACATACTTCTCCGCAATCTCTGCCGTCACCCTCTCAATCATGCACCGTTTAGCTCTCTCTCTTCTGTACAGTCCTGTTGGATCCAAATATGGTCATTTCCTTTTTATCAGCAACCAATCGTGAAAGTAAAAAGACTGAATGAGCGATCTCATTGTCTGATGATAAATCTTTGAAGCCCGTTTTCTCAAAATGACCTTTCTCTCAAGTCCGAAATCTCTACTTCAGTAGTACCTAGTTATATTATGAAGACATTTACAGAGGGATTTGTAAATATATTATTCCTAGCCTGATATATAACATTTTATTCCAAAAAACATGGTGAAAATCTTTTTTTTTAAGGCTATTGACACAGTATATTCTGATTTACAGGATAACAAAAGTAGATATCCATAAATCCCTCTGTAATTTTTTACCATCAATTGTAGGCTATTTGAAAATGTTTAGTAGCATACAGACTACAAAATAAATATTTGCATACGTTGCGAAAGTAAAATCTGGTGTTTTCTTTATTACATTGTATTGCATTTTGTAGAAATATAGTGTAAGCCATGCATTGCTTGGAAAGATTGAGATCTAGTTAATCAGTATAACATAGACATCTGTAGACACGAAGTGGCAGCTTCAGCCATTTGCAGCTATGAAAAATTTGCCGGCTGCAGCAGCCATTTAGGTTTTGGCTGAGCCGGCTAGCCAGCCAATAATACTTATTTTTTAAAAAAAATATATTATTTTTACTTTTTCCACCACAGTTACAGTACAAACACAACATGAATGTACTGCTTTCAAAAACAGTGTTCAGTGAAAATAAATGAATAAATAAACTTTTTACTGTAACATATTTCCGGGTTTCAAGGGACTAGTGTTTTGTCAGCCATTTTTTTTTATTTAATCTAAATCTTAGTCTTAGTGTTTCATATTAGTCTTAGTCTTTGTCCTTATATTTATTCAAACTTGTCCTGTGTTTGTATAATCAAGTTTTACTCGACTAGCACACTCTCTACATTATGAAAAAATATATATATATATATTTTAACGCTCAAATTCAATTAAAATGTTTCTGTATTTAAAACAACAGTTACTGAGTAAGTGTAATTATTCAGCACTCACAATGGCAAACAAATAGCAGAGATCTCATGACAGAACACAGACTGGCTGAATGATACTTTCATTTAAACATCTCACATGGAGATCGCTAAACTTCAGCTTACTTGTTTGTAGGTGTTTTAAAATCATCATCTGTGTTTCCACAATGTGCATGGTTGCCATATTGCAGAAATTGAGCAAACATTGAGCAGAAAACATTTGCTCTTTGCAGAGAAGCTCTGATTTGGGGATTTGAACTCTATATACAGCAACCGGACACATGAAAGCTCTTGTAGCAGAGCATGTACAGCAGTATGCAATAATTTGCCTCCTTTTTTATTGCTGTAGGTTTTATTTTTTCTAAATACATTTTAGTCTCGTCTTTTATCATCAACAATATTGCATGTTGATATAGTCACAGTTATCATTTAATGACCTTAATGTCAACTCGCCATTGTCTCTTCACATCAACTACTGTAACTTTTTTTTCGTCATAGTTTTCTTTAACAAAATTAACACTACCTGGGACTGATGTATCTGATGGAGACTGACAATAATTATAATTTTGGGCAATTTGGACCTGTAAATAAAAGTAGAAAAAAAGTGTACTTTTTGAGCACTTTATTTATTGTTTTTCTTTATTGTAAAAGAAAACAGACACACAGGCAAACGAGACTTTCATTTTTGTGAAAGTAAAAAGTTAACATTGTGTGTGTGACTCAACTCCAACCTGTCCTTCACATCACAGAAAAGCAGCTAGACTGGCAAAGACCCCTACTTTGTCTTTCCACTGCTACTCTATCATGTCAATCGACCTGCATCCTTTATTCAGTCCACTGTGCACGCAAATCAATAATCAACATTCAAGTGTGTGATTGTTGTGCAAATACATTTATGTCGACTCTGTGCAGCATTTAACACTATGTGTCAATCGTTTGCCGCATTGATGCAGCTACAATGCAGAATAAAATGGCTCTAGAAAGACAAGTTTAACCATAACATAACTGGCTCATAACTTTCTTCACTTCATGCTACAATTGTCAGTTTGCTCTTCCACAGCTGGGCACATCCTCAATGTTATCATTAATCTGAATTACAACTGAACCTGCTGTGGGAGGGAGGACATGCCCACAGGTTCTGACACCATGCCAAGCCAAACTGTTGTGCAGGACACAAATCTCTGGTCCAACAAACAATATCAATCAAATTTAAGTGCTTAGTGGGAGAACAAGAGAGAAAAGAAACAAAAATCTAAGATAATATTATTTAAAATAGTGATTATCATCTGCTTTTGCTACAGGGCCTAGAATTTTCTTTGGACATCAGGTGATTTTCTTCCCAATTTTTTTTCGCTGTTTTAACCATGCATGATTATATGGTTTGTTACACTTTATATTTGGCAAACAGCATTGTTTCCTTTCCCTAATGTCTGTGACCCTATATCAGAGCAAACCTGCCAGCATTTTTGGGGTCATAACCCACCATTTGAGAAGCACTGATGTAGCAAATACACGCAGTAGAATGCAAAAGGCTAAATTTAAATGAATACGTTTCAAATCTTCTCCCTCCTACACACTCCACACGTCCAGCATGCACCAGAGAGAGAAGCACTAATGTCCTTCTTTGCATGGCTTCATGACAGGGGGGAGGCCGAGGGCAATATGGAAATGAGCGCATACTGATGCTCAACTCACAGCCTGTGTTACTGCCGTCTGAATGAATACACATGTATTAATGCATACACTTGTGCACATATGGCACAACTCCATTCATCACACTCTACATATGTACACATATACCGCCATCCTTGATCAAAGAGGTGATCTGCACGTAATGAGCCTTTCAAAATAACTCCCACACTATTTCTAAGCCTAACTCCTCTGTCTAACTAATGGAGAAACGCTTGGAGACCCAAGACTAATTTAAGGCGTTTAGTCAGCCTTCAAACAGCGAGTGAGAACAGTCAGTCAAGTCTTTGTTTTCCCCAGAGGTACATGTAAAAAGCTGTCTGAGAGGCTCCTAAGGGATGGGGCGTGGAGCAAAGCTGAGGGCTCAGAGTGTGAAAGGAAAGAGGAAGACAGCTCAAGCTCATAGACAGACAGTCATGAAATGGGGGAAAAAGTAATAGTCATAATACAGGGTTTAAAATGATTTGTTATCGCTGAGTGGGGAGTGTGTGTGTGCGTGTGTGTTGCTTCACAGTCAGCTACACTTGATGACAGCTAATTCACCATCCTACCCTGTGTGAGCAATGGGTTGGGATTTTGAGGGGCCACACAAATCACTAGCTGAATTCGTTCTCCTAGCCTTTTCTCTGAAGATGTATCAAAAACTCACTAGACCACTGACAGTGGCTACAGCACAAGCTGGGAGAACACGTCAGGTTTTGGCAAGAACAATCACTTTCTGAATTTCTGAGTTAACAAAGTTAACACTTTACATTATAGTTCCCTTTGTAAAGGGCTTATAAAGGTGTTCATAAATTACAAATTTACAAATGCATTATAAACTATTGATAAGCAGTTATAAATGCTCAGATAGAAGGGGGATTTTAATGCAATCCCTGCCTAACAGTGAGCTATATAAATGTTATAAATGCTTAATAAATACAGTAATAATTATTTCATAAAAAAAAAAAAAGACTATTATAGTGAGACTAAAGGGTGTTGTATTTATGGATTTCACATTAAATTATCATGACTTGTGTTACAATTCTTACTATGCTTAGAAGAAGCTATTCTATATCTTACCCTTTATACTCTGCAAAAGTTCATTATGCTTATCCACAGCAATGATTAAACATCTTTTATTTATCAAGATGAAATTATCAAACTTTATTTCCGGGAGGGGGGGGGGGGGGGGGGGGTCTATATTAGTTACATGTTAACCTTAATGTAGGGTGAACAGCTGTGAACCATTTATTAATGAGTTATAAGCATGAACAATTTGTGAATACAAATAAATAAATAAATAATAAAACGTTATCACCACATGGTCATTTAATATGTGTTATTTTAGAAGAATAAGAAAAAAAAACATAAAATAAACTCCACACACCATTATGCTGATATAACTGTGAGCCTACTGTGATATAAAATTGTGGTCACATAACCCCCCTCTAATGTTAATTATAGACCAATTAATCTCAATGTATCGTGTCATAGACTCGCACAAGACAAAAACAGGGGAAACCAATTAAAGCCGAGTGACTCAAAGGCCACGACTGAGTGATACTTCATGTTCATAATGGCCACAGATGCTGGAGTCACTTCATCTAATGGAGCAAACACTGGCGCCATGTGTGAAGGGACTACTGGAAACATCTGGCATGGCAATATTTGTCAGTTTTGAGGAAATTTATTTGGTTGTGGCTTTTGGGAATTACGGACATTTTATGTCCGCCATGGACATAAAATGTCCGTAATTCCCAAAAGCCATTTATCAGCCTGACACCCAGTCACCCAAGGGTTTTTTTTTTTTCTTTTTTTACAATTATGATCTCAATTCTCCAACCAGTGACAGGATTTTAAAGTTGTTGTAGTGTGTGGTAGGAGCACAAATAGACACACAGTCATACACATACACCACTTCATACTGCACTGATTTCAGTAATAAAACATCTCTCTTTTTTTTTTCTGTGTAAATAGCCTGTAAATGACAGGTCTTGAGTCTTCCATTAGGTTTTCTTATTTTAATTTTTGGGTTCATTTTGTTTTAACCCAATGATTCATTTAGTATGATTCATCTTATGCAGGAACATGCTTGTAGGAGTGAACTCCACCACTTCAAAAGTGGTTAACCAGCCTATTAAGCCTATACTATGACACAATCTGCTGAGTCACGCAAAGCCATAATTATTCCACCTCAAACATTCAAGCTTTCTGCTGCAGTGAGCACATGTTTAAAGATATCACAATGTGCTACCGGGGTTGTTTTTTTTTTTTTTACCAACGGTATCATCCCTCAGGATTTAGTCAGTGGTGTCTGCAGGGATAATCTGTAGACAAAAAATAAATAAAAATTGGACACACTATATATATTTATATATTTTTTAAAATTATATTATATTATATATATATATACATTTATTATATATATATATATATATATATATATATATATATATATATATATATATATATATATATATATATATATAAAAAAATTTATTATATATATATATATATATATATATATGAGAGACATGCTGCAAAGCAGAAACTAAATATTTAAACCTTTTAGTGTTGGATTGAAGACATTTTCAGTTTAATTTGTCTCCTTTGGTCTTAAAACGTATTTAGACCAGTGTGCAATTAAAAGTTGACTGCAGGATGCCGAGTCTGATTGAAACACCAATAGAGGAAGAAGAACTGAGACTAACAGGTAGTTAAGGCTGCGGTTATTCATGTTTGAATCCATATGACGCTTCACCAATTCATTATTAGTTAACTAGTTTTGAAGCATGTGTGTCAAACACGCCAAGAATTGGCTTAAATAACCTCGGCAGGTGATGTCACTGATAACGTGCACCTGCAGGTTATAAATAGACGTGAAACGGAAACATCCTCTGGTTACCCCTTTGTCTGAAGAGACATCCGGACACGTCGACAGTGCGGCATTGAGGCGCAGCATCTCGTTCCCGCTTTTCCAGGTAACAGGGTTACAGTCAAGTAACCCGAGACGTTCCCTATCAAAAGCTACTCTCGATGCTGCGCTCAATAGCGCTAATGGGAACGAGAATACCAACGCAGCCGCACTGTAAGTGTCTGGACCCCCAAGGTTGTTTAGTGTGTACGCACAAACATCGAATAGGTCTCAGACATGACTCTGGGATGTGGACTCAAGGGCATGCGAGCCCGGAGTAGCTTCAACATACTATAGAATCTACTATAGAAACTATAGAATCTGACAAATGTGTGGAAAGGACCAACCTGCCGCATCACACACTTGCTGCAAGGGCGCACCTCTTGCTCAAGCCATTGAAGATGCAACCCAACTGGTTGAATGGGCACTAACTCCTAGAGGCGAAGTTTGACCACGCGCCTCGTAGGCTAGGGCAATAGCAACCACCCAATGTGAAACTGTTTGCCTGGTGGCAGCCGCACCCCTAACTGCGGCCCCCACGGCATATGAAAAGCTGCTCTGACTTACGCCACTGGCTAGTGCGGTGGAAGTAAATCTGAAGAGCACATACTGGACACAGTAAGTGAAGTCTTTTCTGCTCCGGTGTTGTAAATGGCGGAGGACAGAAGTCTTTGGAAATGAGTAGGCTGGACATCCAAAGTATAGAACCTGACAAATGTGTGCGGAGAGGACCAACCTGTCGCATCACACACTTAAGCAGGAGCATCCCTCACCCAATGTGAAACTGTTTGCCTGGAGGCACCTGGAGCACTACGGCTAAATCCCCTGAAGGGGCCGTAGCTCTAGTGGGTGCCTCAACCTCTGAGCCCCATGAATGAAGTGGGCAACTAGAGGGTGCTTCCCCACAGAAACCCAGTCAATCAAAACATGGCAAGCCAAACTAGCGGCCATGTAAGTTCTGAGAGTACTATGTGTGTGGGCATGTGCCTGAGGACAATTTCTCTGGCAGGAACTCCAGTACTGAAACAATTTGGCAGTGAGCTGGGTCTGCATGGTGTGTCATGTCCAGCATCTCTAGTTGGTCCCCCTCAGGGGCCAGATGTGAAGGTTCCAGAGCTCAGGCCGGGGATGAAGTACTGTCCCCTGTGCCTGAGAGAAGATCTCTCCTGACTTGAATCGCCCATAGCGAGCCATTGAGGAGTGATATTAGATCTGAGAACCAAACTCCAGTCGGCCAACGGGGCTCTATCAGTAAGAGGCGAGACCCCTGTCGACGGACCTTGGCCAGGACTCCCGGGAGCAGAGCAATCGGAGGAAAGGCATAAAGATGCAGATTTGACTACTTAGGGGTGGAGTTTCCATTTCCTATGTTTCACAGCTTGTCTGGACAGCAAGTCTGCTCCCACATTCATATGCCCAGGAATGTAAATCGCCCTAAGGGACAGGAACTTGTCCTGTGCCCAAAGTAGAACCTGGTACGCTAACTCGTTCGAGCGGCACGACTGCAGTCCGCCCTGGCGATTTATGTAAGAGACTACAGATGTGTTGTCCACCCGCACTAGGACATGGTAGCCTCTCAACTGCTGGAGGAAGTATTTCAGGTCCAGAAATACAGTCTTCATTTCGAGGCAATTGATGTGCCAATTCGAGAAGATGACCTCTCCAGATCCCTTGGGCTGGACAGCCAACTAAGCCGCTCCCCAGCCCATGAGGGAAGCGTCTGTCATTAGCATCTTGCGATGACAACACGGACCTAGAGTGGGACCCAAAGTCAGAAACCGTGGTCTGAACCACATAGATAGGGTACGAAGCCCCTGGCGCGTAACCCTTATTTGCCACTGGGGGTTGACCCTTGGATGAAATCCCCTGGCTCTGAGCCACAACTGAAACGATCTCATGTGCAGGAGGCCCAAAGGTACACCATGGATGCAGCTGCCATGAGACCCGAACAGTTACTTTCTGGCCTAGCTTGATGTTCTTTAGGGTGTTTAGAATGGATTTGACACATGCAGGAGACAGCTGTGCCTGCATTGTGATCGAATCCCATACCACACCCAAATACGTTGTCCTCTGAGCCGGAGAGAGAATGCTTTTCTTGGCGTTGAGTCTCAACCCCAGAGATTCGAGATGAGCTAGGACGACATGCTGATGTCGAAGCGCAAGCTCTTGAGACTGGGTCAGATTCAGCCAGTCGTTTATATACATTTTAAATGTGGATGCCCTGGAGTCGTAGAGGAGCCAGAGCTGCATCCATGAATTTCGTGTAATTGCGGGATAACAAAGCTAGGCCGAATGGAAGAACCTGATACTGGGAAGCTTCGCCCCCGAAAGCAAACCTCAGGAACCTCCTGAGTTGTGGCAATATTTCAAAATGAAAATACACATTCATTAGATCTATGATTGGACGCAGCCCCCTGTCTTTCTTGGAAATCAAGAAATACCGACTGTAATAGCCTGACTCTCTGTCTGGCAGGGGAACACATTCTATTCAGAAGACGATGTGCAAACTGAACCCTGTAGCCCTCCACTACAGTTCTTTCGACTCATGGGGAGATATTTGGCAGTAGCTTCCACGCTGCCAGCTTCTCCAAAAGGGGCACTAATTGTGACACTTTGTTTGTTGTGGGGGGGGGGGGGTTGGTGGGGTTAGATGTCTGGTGTCCTGAAACGAGACAGGAAGCAAACAGAGCATGTATCATTTCACTGGAGACCACTGCCCCCCGAAACACCGGAGGTGGCGGAGGTTGTTCAGTGATCCCCTAAGGGTGCCAGGAAGGAGCCTTACACTTCTGATGGAATTTTCCAGGGCCCTCCCTGGGGGGACACACCCTTTGTCCTGGGCACAGCTTAAGGCCCTTGATTTGGTCGTGATGACCGTACTTTAGTCCAGCTCCATCTGCGGCTGCCAAGTGTTACAAGCTGCTCCCCAGTCTTATGAGGGGGCCAGAGGAGCTGGATCGGGTCGGGACTGTTTATTTATTTATTTTTTTGACAGCCCCGACACTTAAGCACAGTGAGTGAGAAACATATTAAAAGTCTCCTCCTAGCACTCAGATTTTTAGATCAGCCTGATACGCCTGCAGAACCCATGGTGTGCAGGGCAGCACTAGTCTGACCCACAGCATGAAATGCGTTCCATCCAAGTGTAGATGTTGCTACAGTACGTTTGGCAGGGAACAATTGCTGTCTTTTCGTATATATATATATATATATATGTTATTCATCATCATCATCATCATCTCATCATCTCATCATCATTTTTTAATTTATATTTTTATTTAAATGATGTTGCTCCAATAGGGGAGAGATAGCAGCTAGCGTCTCTCTCACCTATGAAATCATAATGTACAAAATTTAATTTTAAGGCTTTAATCTGGTCACTGCACGAGTCACCACCTAGTAACTCCTCATGTGCTTATAATCGCGAGAGGAGCACTAGGAGAGAGCACTCTCAATGTCCATTTCAACAGAAGCTAGAGCTACAGCAGCCTCTGCCCAATCCGAAGAAGTGCCTGGGCACGCTTCAGAGGTGGGCACGAGAACCGTCAGATCTTCCAGATCAGAGCGCGATCTTAATGAGCGGGAAGCGGCTCGTTCCTCGTGAGAGCAAAGAGCCTAGCGCGGACAGGAAGTGAACCGCTGTGTTTACAACTGCCACTATAGAACGCGAAAGCAGCCTTTTTTTTTTCAAACAATAAACATGCGATTTCTCTTCAGAGATCAGCCATGGAGAGCGAGGCACGCATCTCTTATAGAATCAGCAAGAATAGTTAGAACTTTCTTTTTCCTTTTTTTTTTTAACTCTCAACATACTTCCTTTTAAACTAATACTTTCATCAGCGTGACACACACACACACACAATGCGGTCTCTAAAGACAAAGAAACCTGAGGATGTTTCCGTTTCACGTCTATTTATAACCTGCCGGTGCACGTTATCAGTGACGTCACAGGTTATTTAAGCCAATTCTTGGCGTGTTTGACACACATGCTTCACAACCGGTCGAACAAAGAATGTTCTCATTAGTGCTATTGAGCGCAGCATGAAGAGTAGCTTTTGATAGGGAACAGTAATGCTGTGAAATATTACTACAGTTTATTTTTTTTTTGTTATTCCAGTCTTCAGTGTCATGTGAACCTTTATAAATCATTCTAATATGCTAATTTAGTGTAAGAAACATTTATTATTATTGAAATCAATGTTGAAATCAGTTGTGAAATTTAATATTAATGTATAAAATTATAAAAGTATGTATTGCCACCATTGATCATAGTAAAGCAAGATAGCAAATATAAGCTTCTTAAAATAAATAAATAAATAAATATATTAATAAACAAATAAAAATCTGATCCCACATTAAATTAATTTTAAAACATCATTATTGTGACATTAAAAACAAACATTGGGTCATGATAACTGGTCCATGCTTTATGGTTTTGTATTACCGTTGGAATTTTCCTCTTATATTCACCATAAGACTTCCTGAAACAGTGTTGTATAATGTTAAACTGTATGTGCTTGGCTAACAATAATCTAGAGAGCATTATGTCTTTTCAGAATAAACGCAGAGACATCCCAATCACAGACCACAATTACTCAATTAACATATAGTTGACATACAAGCACTCATGCTTAACACAACATGACTTAAAGTAGCTGCAAACACAGCAAATAATACAGTAAACTGTAAAATGGTGAACAATAAAGCTTAGCTTGCTGGGAACCCTAGCCCACAGTCTCCAGTTCACTTTCACCTTTTAAAGTACATTTACAGCTCAGTTGCATTGTTATTGTAGAGTTAACTAGGTTGTGTAGAATGGTCAAATATAGTCTCTAAACACTGGTGGGGTCATAATACTCAGTGAATTTTGAGAATAGGCACAGGGGTCTATTCAATTTCACCAAGGACTCAGAAGTGACAGCAGTTACAAATTTATACCTTGATATATTTGACATAGTCGTGTGGCTGCAATATCTGAAAAGATGAACTGAGGATAAAGGACATAAATTGACTCTGACAGGTTACTCTAAAAGGTGCCTGGTATAAGTGCTGATATTTTCTAATGAAAGCCTTGGATGTTACAGTAAAGAACTTAAAATGAATGGTGAGATTCAAGATATTGAGGAGACGGGCCAAATTCTCATCCCCCTCAAGAAATGAAATAAATAAAAGAAAAAAGCATGCTGCTGAGTATTCCACTTCCTTCATGTCCGAAAGTGCCACTTCTTCAGTTATGAAATCTCACACGTTTGTCCACTATGGGCTTAAAGAAATTTCCCCAGTGTGTCACAAAGCAATTTCACACAACTGAGAAAGTTAAAGTGCTACTGACAAATCTGCTGCTCCTCAAAGAAATCCATGTTTACCTCTAGCTCTTTTTCCTTATATTTTATAAACAAATACACCTGTAAGAATTTTAATAAAGAAATTAATACTTTCATTAAGCAAGGATGCACTCCATTGATCAAAAGTTATAGTAAATAACCTTACTTCATTACTTCATCCCTACATCTGCTTACTGTCAGTCTTGGGAATTTATAGCTCATTATATATGCATGGATCAACAGCTTAATCCTAATGATAAAACACTGGTTCATAGATACCATTTTGCTTTGAGTATGAGGCCTTTGGTTTCTATTCCACTCTAACGTAATTGTATATAAAACAAGTGGTGCGGACCTGTCCCCAACTCCCCCGCCCTAGATGACACTAGCATTTGCATTCTATTCACCATCACTGCACCTTATGTCTTATAGACAGTAAACATCTGAGGTAGAAATGACTGGAAAGGATGACAGTAAAGAAAAATGATGTTAACGAGAGACAGACAAAACCGACACCGGGTGTATGTCGCCTCTAATTGAAATCACTAGAGCTGAAGAAAGGTCATGTGGCAACTACCACAGAATTTCGCCTTAGACCAATCTGATGTTTATAACACACCTCTCTGTGTTCTAACCCAGCAGCTCCACAGCACCAAAAGCTTCATCCCAAGAGACATCATTAAAGTCAAGCTAACTCCCTAAATACTTAGAGATTTCTCCCTTTTTTTCTACTTTCCCCTCCCCGTCTCTCTTTCTAGCTCTCTCTCCATCTATAATCCTCACTCTTTACCTGCGAGAAGCTACTGGTGCAAACAGTGGTTAACTTGTTACACTCAAAAGTCTGCAGTCAGACTCTGCCTATCATTTTTTTTTCAGCCGAATTTCATCTCAGCTCCTCACAGAGGTCAGAGTTTTAGACTACGCTTCTGCACAGACTACCCCGCTGAATATCAATTCAATGAAGGATCCAATTCAGTCTCTCTTTCTTTTACAAGCAGGAATTTAAAGAATAAATCTGAGGTTGACATGAGGCTACTCATCGTAAAACTAGAGGTAAATGGACTGAAACTTCCATCCACTGTGATTGTCTGCATTATCAATCAAATGTACTCTGCTGAAGAAACTGCATATGAATACTAATCCGCCACCAAAGAAACTCAAAGAAATGGATTGATACACAAAGATGTAAGCCTGCCATCCCCATCAATCATTGGTAATGGACTGACATGAAATGGTTCTGTGAATGGACAACGCTTTTGAAACTTTTCTAATTATTATAATAATAGTTGCAGCCAAGGTGGGAATTTGTTAGAAAGACAACAGTTTTGATTTCTAGAGTGGATAATGGAGGGATCCTAGTAAATTCAGAGCTTCCCAGCTGAAGAAAACAAAAAACAACAACAACAGCAACCAAAACAGCATAAATTGTCACCAGCATGCATTATGTTTTTGGGGCCCTAAGCAAGTGGTACATGGTGGCCCCCCTCAGTAGAAATCATGTTCCTCCGGGCCAGGGGCGTCATGCACATGTAATGGTGGTGGTGGTGGGAGAGGGTCATGTGACACACAGCAGCCAAGATAGCGCTGTATAACTGATGTAGGCCTGTTGGGTTTACTATTTTTTTATTTTTTTTTATATTCCCAAAAGTGTTAAATATATCACAAAAAAATCAATTTGAATTTAGCAGCTGATGATAATCACACTGGTGTGATCATATCAAACTTAAAGATATTATTAGGGTATTTTTTGGAAACTGCATTCAAAATCCACTTGGGTCAAAAATCTGAGGGGCATGTGTGGGTTTGAATGGGCATGATGCCACGCAAACCACTTGATTGCGTGGGGCCCTGTGGTCCGGGGTGCCACAGAGCCCCACGCAATCAAGTGGTTTGCGTGGTGCCTAAATACAATACTTGGGTGTGTTGGTATTTCAACAAGGCTTCTTGACTGGATTAATCACTTCTTTCAGCAGCCAGTTCCCCATAAAAAGAGAGAGCGATGGAAAGAGAGAAAAAACACATTCCATTCAACCAACCATACATATTGCTATGGTTGGTATGGTTGGTGGCTAAATGTTTCTTTTTCAACACAGCAATGCTGCTCGACCAGCACTAACCAGCATAAACTAACCAGAATATTTTGAAATTACATTTATTCCTGTGAAGGCAAAACTGAAATCATTACCAGTTTTCAGTTTCATATGATCGTTCAGAAATAATTTGATGATTTGATGCTAAATTATTATCAAATATAAATGGTGTTCAATTATTATTATTATTATTATTATTATTACTTCCTTTAAAGTTTTATACACGTATTTCTGCAATGCTTTGGCAATATGTACACAAACAACAAAAAACACTCTATCAATGAACAACAATTTAAGATAAACAGACTGACAGGAAGAAATATTTCTGCAAACTACAGGTTCATTCACTGATGGATCTTCACCCAGACTTAATCTGCCCGTGTCAATCTGTTACCTGAATCCAGGGCCATCTGTCATTCTCGGCTGAGGTCCAGGCATTCACAAGACCCTTCTTATTCAGCCGGGCAAAGTAAGGGTACCATTTCTGGAGGCCGAAGAGAGCTCGGTGAGTGGAGGAGGCCGTTATCTGCTGGTTGGAGATGATGCCACCCTCCATGCCTAGTGGACCGGAACATTCTGCTCAATACACACAAAGAATGACACACAAATGGTGAGGTTAGACTTACAGTGTACAGACAAACGCAATCATGGATCAATCAACAAATCAAAAAGTTTTTGACAAGTGACAACAGCTCTCAGTACAAATGTGTTATTTGCACATGATTTTTATATTTTGTGTGAAGTTATCATATACTACTTGTCAAAAGTTTGAAATAACATAGATTTTTTTTTTTTTTTTACTAAGTCTACATTTATTTGATCAAACAGTTTTACTGTTTACAACAAACTGTTTACTGTTTATTTATTTATTTTTAAACATTTTAAATGTGATTTATTTCTGTGATGGAAAAGCTGAATTTTCAGCAGTCCACTTTAGCCGGCACATCAAGTTAAACTGAAAGTGACAGTGAAGACATAATGTGACAAAAGATCACTGAGCACCAAATCAGCATATTAGATTGATTTCTGAAGGATCATGTGATACTGAAGACTGGAGTAATGGCTGCTCATCTTAGTCAACACAGGAATAAATTACGTTTTAAAACTTATTAATAATATTAATAATAATAATAAACTTAAAATTAAAATGTAATTAAATTAAAACAGTGACATCTGCTGACAGGCACCAAGCTGCGTTGTCACAGGAACATGCCAGCTGAAGGTGAGGACACTCCGTTTACCAAGTGCATTCCAAACAATTAAATAATAGAACACACATGCCCTGCTCACTCCATAGTCCCTACTCCAAGGTGATAGGGATGATCTCTTCAATTTGGAATTTGCCGGTGAACCGTATGGTACACAATACACATACCATTACAACCCTAATATTTAGATGTCTGTGTCCTTGATAGCATCACTCTGGGAATCACTAAGCTTGCTTGTATGCTCCTCCAAGATCTCTCCAGTGGACACATTGTCTTCTTCCTCTTATTTAAAAAAAAAGAAATTCCTTTTATTCAGCATTTGAGTTGATTTCCAACGTAATGGGACATGATTCCACCCACAGGAATCCCCTTTTGCACATTGTTTTAATTAAGGGCAATATTGGTCTTGGCTCTTTTTCAAAATACTAAAGCACACAACAAGCCGCACTGTAAGTGAACATGTTTCCATGCATTTATAATCTTCATCCTTGAAAGGTGTGATTTGATTCTTCTCAAGGCACTCAGGGACATGTCTCTTATTTATAAAGTCAGCATGGTGTTTTCACAGGCTGCACACATAGCTGTGTGAACATTTAATTGGAGAAGCATGAATTCCATATGTAATGCAGTTGAAGCATTGCCAATGACCTCAATGTCAAAACAGCTTTAACCAGAGTTTGTGCTTTTAATCGTCAGAGATAAAATGTGCAAACCGCTAAAATACAATTGGGTCAACGACTAGGTTTCACCTAGATTTTCTAGAAAAAAAAAAAAAATTGTTTTTAATAAATAAATATTTTTTAAACCTAATTTGCATGCATGTTAAAATGTAGTTACATGCTAAAGATCAAAACAAAGGAAGATAAATGCAGTGTTGTATGAAATATTGTACACCTGCTGCTATACAACCTACTGTTTTCCAGAGAGAGAAAATTAAAGGAAGATCTTTCAAAGATGAACCGACAATCTATCCACCGTGTGGCTGCTAGTTCACTACAGAGCATTCTGTAATATACAGCTTAAAGACTTAAACATTAGAAAGTTGGTCTGTAAGTAATATTGTACAAATCTTATATCATCAGTCTGAAATTGATGGATGACTTTATGAATGAGAACGAGGAGTGTAAATCATGAATTCCTTAGACTGAACTTTTGACCAACAACTGCATATTTAAAACAGCAGCTAAAATGTACATCAGTATGAAGAAATTAATTCACTTTACTTTAAAACTGTTTATTAAATCTTTACTCCAGTAAAAAATTCTATTTACATTAAAAATACGCTGTATAGCAATTCAACACTATATATAACCATTCCATATATGCAAACCTGGACCACAAAACCAGTCATAAGGGTAAATTTATCTAAATTGAGATTTATAAGAGATATGAGATTTAAATGAGATAAATAAGCTTTCCTTTCATGTATGGTTTGTTATGAAAGGATAGTATTTGACCAAGATACAACTATTGAAAATCTGGAATCTGAGGGTGCACAAAAATCTAAATATTGAGAAAATCACCTTTGAAGTTGTCCAAATGAAGTTCTTAGCAATGCATATTACTGACCAAAAATTAGGTTTTGATATATTTACGGAAGAAATTGTACAAAATATCTTAATTGAACATGATCTTTACTTTTTGTGGTTCAGGGTCCAAAAACTATCATTTACAATAATTATACTAAAAATAACTGACTAAAAATATATTATAATTATACTTTTCATGGAGTACTGAGTCATCAGCATATTTCCATACTGCCCATACTGTCAGTTTCAAACTTTTCACTATTAAAAAAAAAAAAAAAGAAAAGAAAAAAAAAGTCCCCAATCTGATCAAAACTGTTCTAAAAACCAAACAATAAACTGTTGAATGAACATGATGACATCTTGTGTCCACCACCTACTATCTGTTCTAAATGCACAACATCACCATAGAATACCAACAAATGTGCCCTCATTTCCCACTCCATTTCTGTGCAATTTAACACTGTTGCTGGGGTTGTAACCCCACAAACGCATCAATTAATATTTTTCAGGATCTATCTTTTTTCCATGTAAATACCTCCGTAGTGTTGGACTGATTTTATAGAAATGTACATAGGACAGACACTGTGTTGATAAACATCTTCAATTCCATTTGGGGTTTGACATTTCCAGTGTCTTTTCTTTACTCTGGGTGCTCAATCTTAATATTTACCAAGGCTTGGCACTCCATAGCTCCCGACTGATTCATCTCAATTGCCTGTTGCTCTTTGAAGGAGTCAGAAAGTTCTCTTTTGCTTCTTACTTTTTCATCCCTCAATCACAAAGACAGTTTTGTGAGGATTCAAAGACCAGGCACATCACAAGAGTAAACGTATGACACCTACAGTCACAATATATTTCTGTTCGCTGAGAATCCGTGGATTCAGAGTTCAATTATGTCAAAACATAAAAAACTCAGACTTAGCCTCTCTCCGTTTCTCTCCCTCTCTCTTGCCATGCCTTTTTTAATACCATACCGATTTTCTTATTTTCAAAAGTTTAGCATTAAAGAGATATGTTTCACAAACGGCTAACAGTTCTTTCATCATTGTGGATCTGCTGTTTCTCTGTGGGGTATTAATTTAAGCCCAGTGGAGACTGCAAGCAGACAGTTACAGGACTGAACTAATATATAAGTGATTCCTCTGAGAAATAGCACATTTATTTTATATAATTTTATCTGCTTAATGATTAAAAATCTGAAGCTATAGTATCCATCTATATGTGGAACTATCCTTCCATACTTCAATAGCAATTTTAAAACTTGTTTGCAATTCAAATTTAAAAGGCATTCTCAATTAAATTATAAAGGGCTGCTTCAGGTTTGAATGAGGGAGAAGATTTTCAGTGAAAAGTGACATAAAATGTAATTTGTGAATCATACAGTAGGACTATTTTTATGACACTTTATGACCTGGATTTAAAGCTTCAAAGTTACAATCACCATTCTTTCATCCCTTGTCCATCAACTTTGTTGTTCCATGGATGACATATATATATATATATATATATATATATATATATATATATATATATATATATATATATATATATATATATATATATATATATATATATATGTATATATATATATATATATATATACAAACACACACACACACACACATATATATATATATATATATATATATATATATATATATATATATACACTGAAGAAGAAAAAAACACCCTGTATTAGTCTTATTAAAACTGAGACATAACATTATTTTAATCTTATTAAAACTGAGACATAACAGAATTTGTCTCTGGCGGCATTGTGACTTGCGCTGACACAAGGCTCAGCATGTGATCTGCCATCTTGAATGAATTGCCTGCTAGCCACCCACCACAGTAGCAGCAGTAGCAGCAGCAGCATGCAGATCTTCTATACTGATCTTCCAGCATACATCAGCAGCCCAACAGACAGTGGCCATCACTAATGATACAGCCACAGCAGCATGGCAGATGAATCCATATCTCAGCAGGCCTACTTATATAATCCATATATTGAGTTGAATTCCACCTCAATCTTTGGTACCTGTGCTAATGAGGAAAAAAGGGAATTTAGCTCCTCCTTGTCAAGATTAAAGGAGATACAAGCTACAAGGACAGCACTATACATCAGTTTTGATCATTCACTATACATCAGATTTGATCGTTTTGTTTAAAACATGTAAAACAGGAGTTGCATTTTAATGTATAATTCTAAAAGGCTGAAGGTAAAGACTGCACTTCTGTCTGCAATGCCCTGCTGTGCTTTCTGTTAAAGGAATTATATCTGAATTTATTATTTTGGCAATTCCAATTTGTGATATTTTTCTTATTGAAACTAGCAAGTGCTTTGAACAACGGATTTCCCATCTGTTACTTTTATTAAAAAAAAACTAGGTCTGTTGACAAAAAAAAAAAAACAAAGAAAGAAAGACAAAGAAAGAAGAAAAAAAAGAGGTCTTCGGAACTTTATTTTAAATCTTTATATTTCTCTGCAAGAGGTAAAAGCAATTAATTTATACAGCACTGTATTTACTGTATATTCCATTTTGTTGTTTTTAAGATTGTTTTTTTTTTTTAAGATTACATTTTAATCACATTGGCTCCTTGCTAGATTTGATTTTTTTTTTTCTTGCAGTCCCTCTCAACACATACAAAACTCTGGCACTCTGTACTGACTAATGGTTGGACAGAGAATAAATGTTTATGAAGCAGAAGGAGCTCCTTCTGGAATAAATAAGCTGCCAAATATTGATTTCAAAACTCTGATGAAAATTATGGATGTTCTCTCAAGAGATGGATTATCTGACTGCACCCGTAGTCCACAAAAAAAAAAAAAAAACCTTTATTCATGTTACTGACAAGGTATTTTTTTTTTGTATTGATGATTTGCCTTGTGAAAAGTGAAAAAAAAAAAAACTGGATTTGAATTAACCTTTTGAGGTTCAGAATCAGAAATCAGAAGTATTGGAAAGGCTATTCTGAAAATGTAAGATTTGTTATTTTTAATTGTGCAAGGTATAATGGCAGCCAATGTTCCTGAAATGAGGAATTATTGAATGAAATACTTAATAAATAAATATGTTTTATTAACTGCATAGCCAAATGAACTGAATAGAGATGTAACCATCAATTTACAGAATACCTTTATCAACATGGAGGCAACTGCAAACATCCTGACAATTTCTTCATGCAGGTTGTATCAAACAGTTGATAAGCAAGCACACAAGTAAATGTCAAAACAAACTATGGGAACATTTTTTATTTTTATTTACACTCGGATTGACAAACTGATCAAGGAGACACAGGAGCTGAGAAGCAGCTTGCAATTCTCCCAGAAGCACATTGATGATCTAATAAAGAAAAATGATAAAACTGAGTCAGAAAGAACAATTGCTTGTGCTGAAACCAGAATAATGCAGGTGAAATTGGCAGAAATGACTGAGAAAGTGGATTACTTGGATGGTCAAACAAGAAGGAATAACCTTGTTGTGGATGGCATTCCTGAGACCCAGAATGAAAGCTGGAAAGAGGTCGAGGACAAAGTCAAGTATGTGATAAATGAGAAGCTTCACCTGGACAGATGTCAGATGGTGATTGAACGTGCACATAGGACTGGCAATCCATCCGGATATTCTGGAAAGAGACCTAGACCTATCATGGTCAAATTCCTCTGATACAAATATAAAATGACTGTTCTGGGAAAGACTAAGGACCTGAAAGGGACCAACATCTATGTGAACGAGGACTATACTGAAGCCATCAGGCAAAAGCATAAGGAACTCATTCCAGCCATGAAAGCTGCCAGAGAACGAGGTGACATAGCCTACATCCGACATGACAAGCTTATTGTCCATCACCCTGCCCGAAAGCATAAGGATAGGAAAGGAACTAACAGCCAGGAGTTGGAGCTAAGAGCTGAAGTGAGGGGCTTCCGGTGACGTCATGGTTGGAACAACAGGTTAGAGCCGAGGCTCCGTTAGAAAAAAAAAAGTTAGAAAACAGTGACAACTGCAGATATATAAAGTTTTAAGGGTGGAAAATAGCCTGTGAACAAGATGACCACCACATCGAGAACGAGAGGACAAGGAAAACTAGGACATTTGAAAGAAACCGAAAACAAACCACCAACTACAAACAGCGCTAGCTTAGATGCTAGCCGCGAGGAGCAGGTAGCACGTGAGGGCGAAATGTCTTTGATTCAAGAAATAAGAAAACTTTGTGAAGAAAACAGTCAGGGACATAAACGAACAACAAAGACCCTTGAACGCTTGGAAAAGACTGTCACGGATATTAAGGAACAGCTCGGTGATCACCAGCAGAGGATCGGCGAGCTGGAGGGGAGAGTGAGCGATGTGGAAGATGCGAGGACAGGGCAGCACCGTGTGATACGGTACCTGTTTCAACATGAAAAATAACTTACATCTGTTTGTGAGGATTTACAAAACAGGCTGAGGAGAAACAACCTTCGAATATTTCTAATACCAGAAGAGAGTGAAAATGGAGACGTGGTTGCTTTTTTTGTGAAAGCCCTGCTTCCTAAAGTCTTGGCGTTACCACCTAATTTCGACATTAAAATACAAAGAGCGCATCGCTCTCCTCAGTCTAAACCAACAGATCCAGCAGCTCCCCCCAGATCAATCATTGTGAGATTCCTTGATGCAGCGGTGAAAGATATTGTTTTGCAGCAAGCATGGAGCCAAGGAAAGGTGATGCTTCAAGACAAGAGGATTTTCTTTGATCAAGATTATTCTCCTGAGTTACAAAAGAAGAGAGCTAAGGTTCACGCAGTCGTCAAGCAGCTAAAACAGATGGGCATTCAGTCAAAATGCCTTTATCCAGCACGACTGAAAGTCAAGATGGACTCGGGAGAAAAAACTTTTACCTCACTGACAAACGCCGCGGATACGTTGAAAGAGATGGGTCTAGAGGTGCAGTGCGGAGAGAAAGAACGCATCGAGGAGAAACTAACTGCAGGATGGAACATCAACAAGAATAGGAGGAAAACTAACATGCTGGCGATAGCTGACTTGAAGGCTATGATTCAGGAAGAAGATGAGGATGAGTAGTCGGAGGTACAAGTATATAACACTTAATGTATAAAGTTTGATTTTTAGACTAGGGCTGCTAAAGGTACACATACTGTTGATTTGTATATGAACAATGTATAGACTGAAATCAATAATAGTATAATATACTATTAGTATAATGTCATAAAGGGTTAAAAAAAGGAAAAAGATCTGACGGACTCTTGATGTCTACATGAGCGGTTTACACTCACCAAGACCTTTCTTACATGTTAGTGTAATACTGGTCAGTACTGCACATTGGGTGCTTTTCTCCACAGAGGGATTAGGTCACCACTCTCTGTCCCATTATCATCGGGGGTCAGACATGATCATAGTTTATTTCCTGTGTCTGACTGGAAATGTGGAAGTTCTGTTCTATGTTCATAATATCATTGTTTTGTTTTATCTGAGGCAGGTTGCAATTTTTTTTGTTTAATTTTGTATATTTTGAGTTAAATTATCTTATTTGTTTTGGTCTAACAGATGCTTATGAGAGGTTTGGGTTGTGTTACATGAATCAATATAAATACAATGATGGCATTACTTAATTTAATCACCTACAATATAAAAGGAATAAATAACCCAATTAAAAGAAAAAAGATACTGGGACTGTGGAAGAAAATGCAGTGCTCTATAGCCTTACTTCAAGAAACCTGACAGAAACAGAACACCAAAAATTAAAAAGAGAATGGGTGGATCAGGTTTACAGTAGTTCTTATGGGAAACGTAAAAAGAGAGGTGTAGCGATACTATTTAGTAGGTCTGTGTACTTTCATTGTGAAAAGGTTTTCCAGGATACAGAGGGTCGTTATGTCATGGTTAAAGGAAGGATTGCTGGTTTTAAATTAACATTTTTGAATGCCAATGCACCAAATGAAGATTGTCCACAATTTTTCAAAAAGCTTGCACATTTGGTAGCAGATCATGGGGAAGGTTTTTTTTTTTTTTAATGGGCGGGGATTTAAACTGCGTACTGAATAAT
The DNA here is from genome assembly GCF_963082965.1 of Carassius carassius. NCBI lineage: Eukaryota > Metazoa > Chordata > Actinopteri > Cypriniformes > Cyprinidae > Carassius > Carassius carassius. The sequence continues at coordinate 19,255,446 of NC_081758.1, read as the reverse complement.
AGAATAGATAAATGACCATCATCCTTAAAACCTAAAGGCAGAATGTCGAAAAGTCTAATGAATATGATGAAGGAATTAGGGTTGATAGATGCTTGGTGCCACCTCCATCCAAAAGAGAATTATACAAGTTTTAGTCTGGATCTAGTCCTTACAAAGACCTGAGATGACCAAACACCTGAGAAGAGATGATGCAAACCCCTCAGAGGACCTCAGATGATGCCTACCCTGAAACAACATAAACTACCAAATTCTGACTGCAACATATAATCATTGCTGTTAATAGTGTCCATCGTCTGTCTGATTACATCATTAACTGAATTTTACTGTACATTTCTGCTATATTTACATTGATTTGACATAGTCAACACTGACAAGCTACCACTAAATATATTGTAGAAACTTAATTTTCTGTAAAGCAGCTTTGCTAGCATTTGTATCATAAAAAGCACTATACAAATAAACTTGTATTGTATTGAATGGATCTAAAATGGCCTCCAAATGTATCTGGACACTTAAACCACATATTTTATAGAAATTACAGTGAATTAGGATTATTTAATTTGAAAGAAAGAAAGAAAGAAAGAAAGAAAGAAAGAAAGAAAGAAAGAAATTACAATTAATGTGACTTATGTGTCCACATAATATTTTTGAGCCCAGTGCTGGCTTTTACTTAATAGATAAATCACGCACGCAAGTTATTTGTTAATTTGTGAAATGTTGTGCACATATATATGAAAAAGAATATAATTGAAATGGCATTGCTGTGGCAGATGAAAACATTCTATTTCATTCTGTCGTGCTTCGTCCAGCTGTTTTTGAGCACAATTACAATTGAAGAATTAATCATGTTATATATAAATATATTCATATAACAAATCACACTAAATGAAAGTATTAAATTGACAGTCCAAGTCTTTGAATTATTCCCATTTATACAGTATATTTTTTACTGATCATTATTTTGGAAGCTGATATAAAATTGCTGGTGTTTAGAGTAATATCTGTAAAAAACCGAGGATGATATGAGGCATTTGTCACTATTTAAAAAATATCTTGAGATATCTCAAATAACCCTGCATAAACTAATATCCCTTTTGATTCATAGCGTTAAGGCATATCTAGTGTGAACAAATGACATCTATCTATCTATCTATCTATCTATATTTATACCTCCGCTGGGAAGAAAATATAAATACTGGCCATTTTGGAACTTTAATTCAATACCCCTGATTTAGATAATGCAGTAAAAATGGTGATGACAATTGATGAAATATATTTTTAGCAAAACGTCTGATCATGTCTGAATCAAAGTGTTTCAGTCCTTTCATACAGCTTATGTTAAAACATCAGCCTGATACATCAGCGTTGAGTATTGAAGTGAGGAGGGAGGTTAAATGAGATGTTATTCCAGTTTGAATAGTATGAGATCTGACAGATTGAAAGTTGCCACCTTTTCATTGTTGCATTAAAGGAAACCCCCAAAATGAAAATTTGCTAAAAAATAAATAAAATACATTTACTCACCCTCAGGTCATCCAAGACGTAGATTAGTTTTTCTCTTCATTGGACAAATTCAGCATTGCATCGCTTGCTTATCAATGGATCCTCTGCCGTGAATGGGTGCTGTTAGAATAAGAATGTGGATAACTGTGATGGTTTTATCAGCTGTCTGAAATCTCATTTCGATGGCACCCATTGACTGCAGAGGATCCACTGATGAAGAATCAATACTAAATTTCTCAAAATCTACATCTTTAATGGCCTAAAGGGGAGATAATTATCATTTTTGGGTGATCAATTCCTTTAATTGCAAATGGTTCTTCAGACTCTTACCTTGTGAATGAATGAAGGTATTCTTACAGGTCCAAGAAGGAAGTGGCTAATGTTCCCAATGGACACTTTATAATTTTATGGTTGTCAGGTCCCATGAAATGCCTGTCACGGTTCGTGAATGCACCGTCTCCAGCTGTAGCCATGTTATGTCATGTTGATTGGTTCATGTGGGTGTTGCCACTGATCGCTTGATCAGCGGCAGGTGCATCTCATCCCAACCGCCTATTTAACGCCCTGTCTTTTGTCTCCTGTTTGGCAGATCGTTGTTTGAGGTCCTCGTGTTGATGTCTGTTCGTGCTCCTGTGTTCCTGTCCTTGCCTTGTTTCCTGTTTCGGTCTCCATTGGATTATCACAGTCACTCACGGATTATCACCGCCGATCACCGATCTACCACCACCGTCATCGCTACCAACGCACTCAAATCACCTACTCACCTGTCTGTGCTACCATCGTGGTTCCTGCGTCACTCGCCAGCATTCATCCATCACTCCTCCGGTCAATAAACTATCTTTACTTGCATCTGCCTCCTGTCCTCCATTGTTAGCATCACAGAACCATCTGCCCAACATGGAGGTAGCGGGTAATCAACCTTCATCCCTCGAAGATTTCCTCAGCGCCAGTGTTCGGAGGATGGACTCCCAGGAGAGGACTCTTAACGACACTGGTCGCGCGGTTCAGGCTTTAGAGACGCAGGTGTCCGAGCTCACCCAACAGTTCCAGCTATTACGAGCTGCCACTCACACCGCCTGTTCCACCAGCACCATCTGAGGCCCCCTCCCAGCCGGAACCACGCCTCCCGATTCCGGAGGCATACTCGGGTGAGCCCGACTATTGTAGAGCTTTCCTTAACCGTTGTGATATGCACTTTGCCCTCCAGCCTAGAACTTTTGCCAGTGAGAGGGCCAAGGTGGCCCTTGTTCTGACCCTGCTTTCTGGGAGGGCGGAATTGTGGGGAACAGTGGTGTGGGAGAACCAGGACCCATGCTGCGCCTCGTTCCAGGCGCTCTCCGCCGAGATGAGACGGGTCTTTGATCGGGCCGCCGCAGGACGGGAGGCAGCCAGGAAGCTGGCGGAGTTACGCCAGCACGAGAGATCCGTCTCGGACTATTCCATCGAGTTCCGGACCCTGGCGGTGGAGTGCCATTGGAACGAGGAGGCGCAGTGGGACATGTTCCTGCATGGGCTGGCTGACCGCGTCCAGAGGGAGATCTATGCCCTGGACCTTCCCCCGTCACTCAATGGACTTATTGAGCTGGCCCTTCGGGTCGATGCACGTCTGTCACGGATGGAGAGGAGGGGACTACTCAACACCCCATCCAGGGGACCGGCAGACGTGCGGTTCAGCGACGGGGACGTGGCCAGCCCCGTCTACGATCACGAGCCCATGCAGGTAGGGCGAGCTCGGCTTTCCCGGGAGGAGAAGGAGAGGCGGAGGTCCCTTTAAAGGTGCCTTTACTGCGGGGGAGCCGGACATCAAGCCCATGCCTGTCCGGTAAAAGGCCAGGCCCGGTAGAACGTATGAGGCTACTATCGGGTGGGATCTCAGCCGAGAAGACCTCATCATCATCACCATCATCTTCTACGCTCCTCCCGGTATGGCTGCGGTGGTCAGCACAGACACATCACTGTCAGGCACTACTGGACTCTGGGGCAGAAGGTAACTTCATGGACAGCACATTAGCCCACAAGCTCCACATTCCCCTCAGACCCCTTCCGCACCACATCACGGTTCACGCCCTCACTGGTCAGCAACTTCCCACCATATCATACATTACTGAAGACATCACACTTATCACCTTTGACAATCACTCCGAGACCATCTCTTTTCACATTCTTGACTCTCCCCTGGCACCCATTGTTCTTGGACACCCTTGGCTCCTCCTCCACAACCCTAGCATTGACTGGCTCTCTAACTCCGTTTTGTCTTGGTGTAAAACGTGTCATGAGTCTTGTCTAGTGTCTGCCTGTCCGTCTGTGTCTGTGTTGCAGGAGGAGGCGGTGGATTTGTCTAACGTGCCCGCTGAGTACCTCCATCTGAAGGAAGTGTTCAGTAAGTCTCGGGCTGCTTCTCTTCCTCCGCATCGTCCTTACGACTGTGCCATAGATTTACTATCAGGTAAGTCTCCGCCTAAGGGCAAACTCTATTCACTTTCTGTTCCAGAGAGGGAGGCTATGGAGAAATATATTTCTGATTCTCTAGCTTATAAATTCATCCACCCTTCCTCTTCTCCTGTGGGGGCGGGGTTCTTTTTTGTGGGAAAGAAGGACGGATCACTGCGACCTTGCATTGATTACCGGGGACTGAACAACATCACGGTAAAGAATACTTATCCTTTGCCGTTGATGTCTTCGGCCTTCGAGAGGTTGCAGGGAGCGTAAATTTTCACAAAACTGGACTTACGCAATGCATATCATTTGGTTCGGATCAGGGAGGGGGATGAATGGAAGACCGCTTTTAACACCCCCAGAGGGCACTTTGAATATTTGGTTATGCCCTTCGGGCTCTCCAACTCCCCAGCGGTCTTCCAGGCACTCGTCAACGACGTGCTGCGAGATATGATCGATCAGTTCATTTATGTCTACCTGGACGACATATTGATTTTTTTCTTCTTCTCTCCAGGAACATGTGCAGCACGTCCAACGAGTGCTTCAGAGGTTGCTAGAGAATGGGCTTTTTGTCAAAGCAGAGAAATGCGAATTTCATGCGCAGTCAATTCCATTTTTGGGGTATATCGTGTCGACTGAGGGAATACGCATGGATCCCGAGAAAGTTAAGGCTGTGGTAGAATGGCCAAGCCTAGATTCCCGTAAAGCCCTACAGAGGTTTCTTGGGTTCGTTAACTTCTACCGGCATTTCATTCGCAACTTCAGCCAACTAGCCACACCTCTGACTGCCTTGACCTCCGCCAAGACTGCGTTCAGGTGGTCAGACACAGCTGAGGCTGTGTTTGCCAAACTGAAGAGCCGTTTCATTTCAGCCCCTATTCTGATTACCCCTGACCCTACACGTCAGTTCGTGGTGGAGGTCGATGCATCAGAGGTGGGGGTAGGAGCGGTGTTATCTCAACGTTCTCCCTTAGACGACAAGGTCCACCCTTGCGCGTATTTTTCATATCGTTTATCTCCGGCAGAACGAAATTACGATATTGGTAACCGTGAATTGTTAGCAGTTAAGATGGCATTGGAGGAATGGCGACACTGGTTAGAGGGATCGGGGGTTCCTTTTATAGTATGGACTGACCACAAGAATTTAGAGTACATTAGCACCGCCAAGAGGTTGAACTCCAGGCAGGCTCGGTGGGCACTTTTTTTCGGACGTTTTTCCTTTACTATCTCGTACCGCCCGGGTTCCAAAAATATCAAACCCGATTCTTTGTCGCGTATTTTTGAGCATTCCGAACGCCCGTCCACTCCCGAGTGTATTTTTCCTGAGACATTAGTGTTCTCCACTCTCACATGGGAGATCGAATCGAAGGTCAGAACGGCCTTAGAAGGGGTAACGCCTCCGCCCGGGTGCCCACCGAACCGGTTATTTGTGCCGGAGGGATTAAGGTCCAACGTCATCCAGTGGGGACATTGCTCAAATGTAGCTTGCCATCCAGGGGTTAACTGTACTAGATTTTTAGTCAAGCAACGATTCTGGTGGCCACTTATGGCTCGCGACATTCACAGTTTTGTTTTGGCTTGCTCGGTTTGTGCCACTGGTAAGACTTCCAATCGGCCCCCTGATGGGTTACTCCAACCGCTGCCGGTCCCTTTGAGACCCTGGTCCCACATCGCTCTAGATTTTATTACCGCCCTCCCGCCCTCCCAGGGCAACACGGTAGTTTTAACCGTGGTGGACCGGTTCTCGAAGGCGGCCCACTTTATTCCCTTGCCCAAATTACCCTCAGCCAAGGAGACAGCGTTGACCGTCGTAGACCACGTCTTTCGTTTACATGGCCTCCCGATAGACGTGGTTTCCGACAGGGGACCCCAATTTGTGGCTAAATTTTGGAGAGAATTCTGTAGACTACTGGGAGCGACTGTAAGTCTATCCTCAGGGTTTCACCCCCAGAGCAATGGTCAAACCGAGAGAGCCAACCAAGATTTGGAAAGGGTGTTGCGATGTTTGGTCTCCAAGAATCCTTCCTCCTGGAGCCAACAATTGTCTATGGTGGAGTACGCCCACAATACCTTACCAGTATCAGCTACGGGCCTATCTCCTTTTGAGTGTAGTGTAGGTTACCAGCCACCTATTTTTCCCAGTATGGAATCCGAGGTTGCGGTCCCCTCCGCTCACGCCTTCGTCCAGAGGTGCCACCGCACTTGGACCAGAGCCCGTGAGACTCTACTCCAAGTGGGGACGCGCACCAAGGCCAAGGCCGATCGCCACCAGTCTAGGCCTCCCGTATACGTCGTGGGTCAAAAGGTGTGGCTTTCTACCAAGAATATTCCTCTCCGTTCCGTATCTAATAAATTGGCTCCCAAATTTATTGGCCCGTTTACTGTCACCAAAATCATTAGTCCGGTGGCAGTCCGCCTTAAACTCCCTCCTACGTACAGGAGAATTCATCCCGCCTTTCATGTGTCCAAGATTAAGCCCGTATTTCATTCTCCCATTAATCCGCCTACCCCGGTCCCTCCCCCGCCGCGTCTCGTAGATGGGGAGACCACCTATTTGGTAAATCGCATTCTGGACTCTAGAAGGAGGGGACGCGGATTTCAGTACTTGGTGGACTGGGAGGGTTACGGGCCGGAGGAGAGAAGTTGGGTACCTGCTAGGGACATCCTGGATCACTCCCTTATCGATGATTACAATCGACAGGTAAGAGATTCTGGGGATGCCAGGAGGCGTCCTTAGGAGGAGGGGTACTGTCACGGTTCGTGAATGCACCGTCTCCAGCTGTAGCCATGTTATGTCATGTTGATTGGTTCATGTGGGTGTTGCCACTGATCGCCTGATCAGCGGCAGGTGCATCTCATCCCAACCGCCTATTTAACGCCCTGTCTTTCGTCTCCTGTTTGGCAGATCGTTGTTTGAGGTCCTCGTGTTGATGTCTGTTCGTGCTCCTGTGTTCCTGTCCTTGCCTTGTTTCCTGTTTCGGTCTCCATTGGATTATCACAGTCACTCACGGATTATCACCGCCGATCACCGATCTACCACCACCGTCATTGCTACCAACGCACTCAAATCACCTACTCACCTGTCTGTGCTGCCATCGTGGTTCCTGCGTCACTCGCCAGCATTCATCCATCACTCCTCCTGTCAATAAACTATCTTTACTTGCATCTGCCTCCTGTCCTCCATTGTTAGCGTCACAATGCCTCATCCTCTTTCATTATGTAACAGTTTTCCCAATGAACATTCAGTCTTCCCTTTTTAATATTTACATTTTAATTCAAATAAACCTCTCTCTGAGTCCTGTCGCCACACCAACTGTAACCGTCTCTTCACCCTGCCACAGTGTATCTCGTGAGTGTGGGTATGTCTGTTCTTAGCAGTCCTTGCATGCTTCTCTATGGTCCCGGTGAAACAGATGCTCTGAACTGTCACAAAATTCACTTAATACTTAATACAAAGCCCACTGGATGGACTGGGGGAGAAGAAATTGGGCAGGGAAGAAATATCCATAAAAACAAGAATATGTACTTACTGTACTGGCAGTTTCTTCCCATATATTCCCCTGGGCATTCACAGGAATAGTTTGCGACCAGATCCGTGCAGATCCCTCCATTTCTACAGGGGCTTCTTTCGCATTCATTAACATCTGCAGAAAAAAGGGGGAAAAAAGGAATCATTTATATCAGGCTTAAAGGCAATTACTGGAACGCCTCTCATTCAAATGCACTGGAAGTGGCCGTTTATTGGGTTTGCACTCTTTGTTATTTTATATTTGTTTTCTCATCTCACAGCTTAGAAAAACATTCCAGACATCAAATTATATTGATTGAAAATGGCAACTATCTATTATAAAGCAATAACACCCCCTCACAAGCAAGTCTTTGATTAATGAAACATTTATAAACTCAAAGCTTTTTGTTGCATCTGAAACAGACAAAAGAGTAAAGAAAATAAAATAAAAAATAAAACTGAGGCAGAAAATGTAGGAATTCACAAACACTTCACTAGTTATTCAAAGCTAGCTTAACAACCTACTTGTCCAGTCAGTGATCACGAAACATTTTTTGTTTCAATTTGAATACATTTTAACATGTAATTAATTCCTGTGATGACAAAGCTGAATTTCCATCAGCCATTTCTCCAGTCTTTAGTGTCATATGATCCTTTAGAAATTATTCTAATATGCCAGTTTTACTATGGGTGACTGGTAGCTCTGCAAAAACAATAAAGAGAAGTGGGATTTGGAAATGATCCAAACCAGATTCAGACTTGTTTCACCCACACATAAGTCCAGGGTTCGAAATGAGGGGGTTATGGGGGGGTTCCGGACCCTCCATAAGAATTCATTTTTGGATTTTGGGGGGTCCCCAACAAATATATTTTAACATTAAAAATGATTGTAAAAATTATAGGTTTTAGTGACGTTTTGTATTTATAACAGTAATTAATGTATTTCCTAGCGTGATGCAGCAATCAGGGCAGCTATTAGCTAAATGTGCGTTCAGCATCACAGGTTGTTGTTGTGACACGTACTAGATGAACACGGCAAAACGAGACATCACAAACAGTGAAATCCTGAATGAAAATCCTGTAAGTGCTTCGATTGTGTTTATATCTCCATAATTGTTTATGGTAGAATATTAGGAGTTCGAGTTCCTATATCAAAAATTGCATTAACTAGATACCCAGTGTAATGATTAGAAGAGTACGTTTGGCAACGTTTCTTGCTAGCTGTAACTTTGTGTATGAAGCCAAATGATCTGCCAGCTAACAGCAGAATGAGCAGCTAGACTAGTTATTCAAAGCTAGCTTAACAACCTACTTGTCCAGTCAGTGATTACCAAAGATAACCAGGAATAAATTCAAGTCTGTAATTTGATTAAAGTGAATGTGATTTGAGCATGACTGTACATGAGAGCTTGGTAAAGAAGCTAATATTATTTTTCTTAATTTGGAATCCTGCACATATAGAGAAAAAGAGGAAAAAGAAAGATCACCGACTTTTTTCAAGGGTAAATTGTGCTTATGTGATAACATGGCTGTTGTTGGGGGAAATTGTAGATATCAGGGATGCAAAAACAGTGCGCTTTTCGCCGCCTCCCGCCTAGTGTTTATTTTACTCTCTATGGTATCTGCAACTGCATCAAATTCTCATTAAATTCTGCTTAAAAAACTCCCTGTCAATACAGAACGAAATATGCTGTAGCCTATTTTGCCGTCAATACTGCCGACGTTGTCTTTGCTGTATCAGTAGGTTATATATTTATGTTAAACATCCAAATGTAGACTGTCTGTCGGCGCACAGTCTTTCTTATCAATTTGTGTTTGAACAAAAAAAAAAATTAACGATGTGCTCGAAAGTCCAAGTGTCCGTCTCCATGAGTTTCCCCGTAAACACAGTCAGAGAAAGAAAACAGATGCGTGTCATTACCGGTATTAATACATGCATTCGTCTTAAAGGGACAGCAACCCAATATACCTGCAGCTGTTTGTGTCACCAAAGTTAATCAAACAACAAAAGAGAAAGAGAAAGAGAAAAAACATTTTTGTAGCTAAAGATAAACTGTATTAATTGTATGAACCATATTTAATGTATACAATGAAGGAAGTGTTATTTTACATTTGATTATTCGATGTCTGTAACTTAATACAGTTAATTTACCGGAGAAACCAAAAGCACTGCTTTATTTCACATGTATTTTTGTTCTATTGCATTTATATATGCTTATACTTTGCAGAGCCGGACAGTAACGGAGTACATTTACTTGAGTACAGTACCTAAGTACAATTTTGAGGGATCTGTACTTTACTCGAGTATCATTTTAAGGGAGTACTCATGACTTTACTCAAGTACATTTGAGAGGCAAATATTGTACTCTTTACTCCGCTACATTTCTATCCATAACCGTAGGTACCCGTTACTTCTTCGGCCAGGTCCACATGGAGATGGAGCTTACCCCAATCTGATCTTTTTTTTCCCTCGTCTCAAGAAATATCCATGTCCACACGAAACCCCAAAATGATGTAGTAGACATGCCAGACCAGCATATGGCGCTGTAATTCTGCCACAAAGATACACTAAAAACGGAGAAGAGATGAACTATGCTCATAAACCTTGCGTGTGGTACACAAACGAACATGGAACAATACATTTATTAATCTGTGTTAATGTTACACAGCTGATTAGCTGATTTTCTTTAATCATTATTTTCTCTTCTATGCTGTGTGTATAACACGGTCAGGTGCAGAGGTCTGTCTGAACATTGCTATATTGCATTCTTTGCTGGTTTAGGTTTATTGATTTGATTCATGAAAAAACAGAGAAACTCACATATACACACAATTCTTAGCTGAATTTTCTTTTCTGATATTACACATTAATGTAAGCTGAGCATTTGCTTTGATGTTCTTGAGTATGCGGTTTTTGTTTAACACAGTCAGGTTCAAATGTGGGTGCAAAAAATCCATTAAAACTCAGACGTTTTCGGAGCCAACACTTGTGCTTGTGCTATTGCCTTGTGGACAAGTGAGAAATGTTAAATAAAGCAACATGGTAAAAAGATGAAAAGACTTGATTTTACTTTCAATTCCTTTTACATTCTCCAAGTTATTAACACTTTTCATAACTCCATGTAGGATGTTTCTGTACATAAATGCAAGCACTGTGGCAGTAGTAATGCAATATTTAGAAAATGTACTGTTGTACTCTTGATACTCAAAGTACTTTTAAAAACAAGTACTTCAGTACTTTTACTTAAGTAGACATCTGACTGTAGTACTTTTACTTGTATTTGAGTCCAATTTTGCAAGGGGTATCTGTACTTTTACTCAAGTAATGAAGCTGTGTACTCTGTCTGCCTCTGGTACTTTGTTTATTATTTTCTGTGCAGAGGCACTAGGCTTACACTACAAAATTACCCCAATCATCCTAGAACTTTACAAAAAGAGCTACTCAAATCATCAGGAGAAATTGTTTTCAGGAAGAGGAAGGAGTAGTAAAGCAAGAAGTATGTTATAGTTTTTCAGAATTTCATTTTACTTTATGTGCCTATCGGGGTGGGCCGGGGATGGCAGGGGTTGGTGGCAATGTAAGTGTCTAGATATTTGCAGCGGGGCAAGGGAAAACATCCCAAGACCATTATCCCACCTTCAACATTGGTCCGTATAATTTTGCCTACAGTATATAGTGTAGCAAGGTAGTCTTCAGAACCTTTAATAATTACATTTTAGGGGACCCCCCAAGAGTCCTAAGTCATTTCGAACCTTGCATAAGTCCAGGACCCAAACATCTTGTTTATTCTAAAAACACATTGATAAGGTATACTTAAAGAGGAACAGCAGCATTGAAACATACTGAGGTTTGGATCAACAATTGCAAAACTAATTCCAATAACCATTTGTACTGATAACTTTGTGTTGAAGTGACTGTTTGTAGTTTATAGTCAAAGAAAACACTTGCCAAGAAAATAAATATAAATGTAAATGGTAATGTAAATTAATGTAAAACCCCACACAACTCCCCTGGTGAACACTGCTTTGTTAAAAGTACAACTTTCTTTTAATAACACGTTTACACTAACACGATAAGCCACTAGACTTATGCATCAGCCCAGATCATGAGCTTTCAGAGTGTTTGAACAGTGGAAAAGGAAAAGCTAGAAAAGGATCTGTTTCAAGACATACCAAGCTCACCGGTGATGGGTGGTTATTGCTTTAGCATCTACTGCAGCACACACACAGAAGAAATACATTAAAATTCAACCCTATCATCCTGAGGTTTCACCAGAAATTAGCCTGATGAAAGGCACACCTCTGTCTTTATTCCTTTGTGGTTAGACTAACAGGATATAGACAGCCGCTTGCTGAGAAAGAGCAGTCACAATAATCCAGCCTTGTGCTCTAGGGAAGCCCTTAGCTCTCCATGACTGAATTCCATGAGACCAAACTCATGTAAGTCTGCCCAAAGAAGAACGTTAGAGTGTGTGACTTTTGGATGTTAAAGTTCAATTATGTCATCATTTGCTCCCCCTCATGTCATTCCAAACCTGTATGACTTGTTTGCCATTTTTATATTTTGAAAATATCCTTTTGTTCATACAAAGAAAGTCAGTGAAGCTCAGTGTTTGTTATTCTTTAAAATATCATGTTTTCTTCCCCTTTTTCAGCTTTTCATATCCGGTGACACTTAAGCTCCTTTATCCTTATGGAATAGAAAAGTGTCCAATGGAAAATGACATTATTCAATACAAAAATGATTGTATTAAACATGTACACAGCAAGTCACACTGCAAGTTTCCCCTTAGACGCATCTATAGATAATAGCTGTATGTTAATTATTATTGTTTTCTGGGCACTTCTAGTAATGTTGGCAGTCATATAATCATCTTTTCAATACCATTCTGTTATCGTAAATTATGGTATTGTCTGATATTCTGAGCTAGTGGCTCAGCACAGTAAACCATCAGAGCTAAGCTGGAGCAAACCACTCAACAAGTAAATGTATGTTGTATGTGTTTGAGGACCTGATCGTTTGGAAATAAGCCTTTATGTTGATCCTGAAAGATTTCACAGAACTGAATAAATTTGCAAAGGCAGAAAATGTTACAAGCTGCCATCACAGAGCTGAAGGACTTAACTTTGATGTTTAGAGGATTAGCTTTCATTCAACAGCAGCCTTGATTTTTCTAAACTAATCTGGCCTTAATAAATCAAAGACTTAAAATCCTGTTGGCATTTTGGGAGATTGATTTTTTTTTTTGATCTAGGTTTTGGATTGAGATTAATACTATACAGTATATCCCTCGAAAAAAAGTCAGTGCCTATGCTCGTGATTTACATAAATTTAATTTGTGCTCCTAAATTAATTTATTAATACCTTAATCTTAAGTAATGTTAAAACACAAAAAACACTTTGCAAAATAGTAAGTTGGCCAGTAGACTGACATTACACAAAACAAATCACTTTTGAGTACTGCAGGTCCTACACACAAACTCTGTTCCACTTGTAATAAAAAAAGGAAATTCCACAACAATTCCACAACAATTTAAACTTCTTAATTACCATGCAACTTCAAATTAGAAAGCTATGCTTTAAGCACTTCTCTCCGAACAAGTGCTTTATTAGCATGAGTGCACAAAGAAGCCCTTGTCAGACATAGTGCCATCGTCGTAGCAGGAGATTGTCACAATTACAAGGATTATGTTTTAATTAATTCAAGTGAGAGAGGCTTAACACTCTCATTAACTATCATTAACTTGACAAACAAGGACCCGAGAGCACACTGCTGACAGCAACAAGGGCAAATTATCATTAAGTTAATAGCTACTTCAAAATCAAAATTGTCCACTAATGCTTGCTTTTATACTTTACAAATCTGTTGATTCGTTTAAGGGGACATATTACTAGGAATCAAATTTTCCTTAAATCTTTACACGGTAGATAAGAGGTCAGCCTACTATGAAAACATACTGTCACACAAAGAACTCAAAAATTCATTACAGGATGAAAAAACATTTTTTCTTTTTTCTTTTTTTTTAAACTAAGCTGCGAAAATATTCATATTTCTGACATAGGAAACCAGAAAACATTTAACTCTGCATGCCTTTGACAATATTAACGACACAATGGTTCCCAGCCATTGACAAGTTATTCCAGCAATCTGTGTTTTCATTGTAATACTGTAGAGGACAATGTTACAGAACTAAAAATAGTACACCATCTCTAGATTCAAAGACATGCAAAGAAGATCTGTGGAACCAAAAAGAGTGGATTGAAGTTGTTTATGCATAAGTAAGCTAAAAACCCTCTTTCCTACGTCCTAATCACAGTCGTACAGATATACAGCCATATTGCACTGCTACGAGTGTGATATTGCATTTTTATACCATGGTCTGTCTGAATACTTGATTCTGATTAGCAGGTTATGTACTAAAACCGTTTAATTCACAGGTAAATCCAAGTCAGTTTAATCAACTTTCTATATTAATGCGATCTAACTGATGCACACAAACGCAGAATGTAGTTTTAAGATTTTTTTAAGGTGCAAATGTACATGTTCAGTATTCAAATTAGTGTTGTTTTTGGCAGCATGTTTTAATTTTAGTTTTAGTCTAGTCTTTGTGTGAAGCTTTAATTTTAGTTTTTATAAGTTTTAGTCATTATTATTATATGACTAATGTATTTTAGTCTCTTTTTAGTAATGCAATTCTATTTAAACCAGTCAGTATAGTATAAGTACTCTAGTAGTGTAGACAAAACAAAAATTTTCTTTAAGCCAAACCATTTTTAAACAAGGATATCTTATTACATTATTGTTACCTTATAGACTCAAGAATACATCCACTCCAGACACGGAAGATGCTCTGATTTAAATTTTCATTTAATAACATTTATTTTACCAACCAAACATGTTAGAAGTACACACCCTTTCTCTGTGTCAGACTTAACTTTGTTTGTTGTCGTCTTCTAAATAATGCTGTGAGTGGGGCTTGAGGAAGTGACTTTGCCTGTGTTCGCGCAGTGCGACCCTATGCAGCCCTTGAAGTGAGACACAGGAAACAGAAATACTGCAAAGTAATAATAATAATAATAATGTGACTAAACAATACAAAGTAACATTTTGTTTCGTCTTGTTTTGGTCAACGAAAATTAAGAGACATTTTAGCATAGTTTTATTTTGTAAACCACACTTAGTCTTATTTTTATTCATCAACAGTATTGCATTATTAATTTAATTATGGTCATCGTCACATGACCAGCATTTACGTTGCCACTCGTCTCATTTTTGTCACGTGATAAAGGTTCATTGACGATGATATTTAGCCATAATTGTCATTGATGAAAGCAACACTGTGACGAGTGGGGCGGGGCCGAGGGACATGGGAGCGAGGCCGGTGGAGTGATTGGAGATGAGCTACACCTGTTCGACCCACCGGTCTCGAGGCCCACGGAGGAGATGGAAGGATATAAAACTGGAGCGACGACAGTGAAGGACGAGAGAGGACCAGGCCTGGGCTTTTAGTTGTGTTTTGGTTTTTATTTGCGCGCACCAGTCGTCCGTGAGGGGCTGGTGCGCTGTTTTGTGTTTGTTTTGTAATTAAAGTTTCATTTTGATTGTCCGCCGGTTCCCGCCTCCTTCTTCCCGACGATTAGAAAGTGTAATCCATTACAGTGGTGCCGAAGCCCGGGAGAAGGAGGGACGCGCTGCTGAAGATCCCTCGCCGCTGTGGTGAATCCGCGGTGCCATCGGTGCAGGCGAGGAGGATGCCGCCATGGACGCTCGAGGCGGTGGACTGGAGTGAGTTGCCGGGGACGGGCGAGCTCGCTGCCGACCGCCCACGATAAGGAGGGACGGCTGCCGTCCGTGAGGGAGCGGAGGAGTCGGCGCCGTTCGCCAGGGGGCCGGAGCCTGCTGCCTCCGTGAAGGTATCCGGAGGAGCAGGGAACAGGGGACTCCTGCCGGCTGCCCAAAACCGGAGGAGCCGTCGCCGTCCACCGGGCGGCGGAGGAGTGTCGTGCCGTCCGCCGAGGGCCGTCCAGTGCCACCGCCAGGCACCGCGGAGGAGATCGCCCAGCCGGTGGAGGGCCGAGCAGCAGTGCGTCTGGGAACCGGAATTTTTTTTTTTTTTTTCTCCTCTCTACCCTCTCTCGTCTCTGTCGCTCCTCCTTCCATCTCCTTTTCTCTCGCCTCGCCTGTCCTACCCCCAGGTTCCCGCAGGTCCCCGTGAGCGCCCCCCCCCCGGAGAGAGGGGGGGGGAGTAGAGCGCAGTCTCGGGAGTACCCCCCGGCCTGCGAGGGGCGATGGGGGTATGTGACGAGTGGGGCGGGGCCGAGGGACAGTGATCGGTGGAGTGATTGGAGATGAGCTACACCTGTTCGTCCCACCGGTCTCGAGGCCCACGGAGGAGATGGAAGGATATAAAACTGGAGCGACGACAGTGAAGGACGAGAGAGGACCAGGCCTGGGCTTTTAGTTGTGTTTTGGTTTTTATTTGCGCGCACCAGTCGTCCGTGAGGGGCTGGTGCGCTGTTTTGTAATTAAAGTTTCATTTTGATTGTCCGCCGGTTCCCACCTCCTTCTTCCCGACGATTAGCAAGTGTAATCCATTACAAACACTAATTCAAATATGTGGTTTGTTAATAAAGTTAACATCTATTTGATTTTTTTTAGCCCAAAACTGCACTGAGCCATTGGAAACACTCTTAACATATGAAATGATAGTATGTAAAAGATATTGCTTTCCTCAGTGGACATTCAAACTAATGTTTAATTGAGATGGAGCTCTAAAGTGATGTTTTCGAATTAGTAACAGTGGCTTGGGCTCAGCTGTTAAACTGTCAAACTGAGATTTGAATCCATGGCTGAATGAAGCAGTTCTGCACAAAAAAAATAAAAAAAAAAGTTATTAAAGACAAGTTGTTGTTTCTTATGCATTTACACACTCGTGCCACCAAACCGATGTATAAACACAATATCACACTCATAGCCATCCAATATGACTGTATATCAGCACGCTGTAATCCCAATCACAGCTGTGATTGCCATTGAGATGACCGCTCATAAAGGTATTAATGATTAGTAAACATTTATAAACATTTGCACAGATGATTAGTTTCCACTTTAGATTGGGTACTGCAATAACATGAACATATAATATATTTAAATATAAATTCTATTCAAATAATAGATTATTTATTAAGGTGTGTAAATAGAGGTCTACACAAAAAAGACCAACACATGAAGATCATATGAACTGAAAATTTACTAACATTTAAGGATTTCAATTTACATTAAATAATCATATATTAATCATTTGGTAATGTTTAGTAGTATAGTAAACATTAACAAGAACATTATATCATATTTCTAGCCATGTGAATATACATTAACTAATGTTCTGTTAAGCATTATATAATGAATGAATGAATGAATGAATGAGGCATTTACATAGCACTTTATTTTGTATTGCTGTACACCCAAAGTGCTTTCCTTAACCTCTCCTCTCCTCAACTTCCACCAGTGTGCAGCATCCACCTCGATGATTATATAATGTTTGTTAATGATTTATAAATTAAAGTTATTTTAAAGTGTTACTGAATAATTCTTTCAAAGTACTGTAAGCCACTTGAATGACAAACTGGATAAAATACTCTCTGATAAATAGCTAGGAACTAGGTCTAGTATCTAGGACTTAACAGTGTAGTAAATAAGTGTTTTCAGAGCTCCCAAGCTCTGTGAATATGAATCCCTGTGCCTTTAGTTTTCTAAACATGACATACCAATACACTTATTTAAACTTTCAATGGCAGAGAATATATAAAAAAATAAAATAAAATAAAAAACACACTCAAATTATGGAACCTTCTTTCTCAGCAGAAAGCTTTAAAAGCCTTATCATTTGTTCAAATGAGTGTGTGGGCATGGACTGTGCTTTGCACATTCACTGCAATTTGCTACAATTAGACCTTGCACCTGCAGTGGGCATTTAATGACAGAAGCGTCTCAGCGTATTCTTTATTTGAAGAACTCCTGCTCTTTGTTCCATTGTGTTCACTGATCCAGTGAAACAAATATAGATGACCAGGTGGCATTTGACACTTCAGGTAAACATGGAGACAAATCCAACCAGGCAAGAGTGGAGGTCTTTTTGAGATGGTGCAGCCACCCTGGACTGAGAGGCAGCTTAAGGACTGAGAATTTAGATCAGTGAGGGGCAATTAAATCTTTTGTGTGCATGTGTGAGTATGAGATTGTTAGCGAGCATGAGAGTGTGTGTGTGCGTATGCTTTTCAGAGCGAGAGAGAGAAGATTACCTCAGGGGAAAAGTAGCTAATCCACAAAGTTGGGAAGACACAGACACTGACAGGCTCAAGGTCAGGTAAACAAAACTCTGCCATACCTGACATCAAGATCC
Source organism: Carassius carassius (assembly GCF_963082965.1). Lineage (NCBI taxonomy): Eukaryota > Metazoa > Chordata > Actinopteri > Cypriniformes > Cyprinidae > Carassius > Carassius carassius. Next base: position 19,237,595 of record NC_081758.1, on the reverse strand, counting down.
CTCAACTAGAAGCCATCAGAGTCAATGAACTCCAGCTCTCTGACCAAACACTCTCATGTGCACTGTGCTACCCTGAGACACGAGGAATACCAAAAGAAATATGATTATAAATATAATTAAACTTGTGCTGTTCCAGAATGCATGTAAGCTCTAATATGAAGACGTAATCCCTTAAGGAAAAACCTAATACATTTAACATTTGAATACTCCAATAGATGAGCATGTGTGTGAACTTTAAATTCATGTTTTTCTTTTAACCCTCATGTTCTATTTGTGGTTTGGGAGACACAAAAGGCTTGAAAACATATGTAATATTTCAGCATAAATATTGGTAATTTTTCATGCCCAACCTCCCAATCTAACAACTGATTAATTATAAGCAAAACACAAAAATATGTGTGCTACAGTGCCTCCTAGATTGTTTTTTTTTTTTTATGCTTATGTTTTTATTTTGTATGGTCTTTATAAATGATTGCCTCGGAAAGGAGCTACAACACATGCACCCCCCCCCCCCCCCCCCATCTTTTAGTTCAGGGCTTTCATATTTATCTGGGCTCCATAAAATGTTAACATTATTTATAAAAAAAAAAAAAAAAAAAAAAAACATTCATAGATGCAGTGAATGACCACAAATAAATGCAATGAATTTGCACATTCTCAGACTGATGTACACACTACAGCCAGCCGATTACTCCTGCTAAACAAGTTATATTACATATATTTAAAGCATCTTATCTCATTTGAGTGTGAGGGTTAATGAGGAACAACATTAACATAATTGATCAGTTATTGTTTATTTATTTATTACTATGGTAAAACTGAAGGATAATGCTTTAACCCTTTAAAGCCTGACATATGCAACAATAATAAATGTGTGTTGTTGTTGTTGTTGTTGTAGTTTTTTTTTTATATATATATAACAGTATAGAAGGTATTTTTACATTTACCTCATAAAAATAGGTAAAGATGTCACAGCAACAAAACACAAGTACCACAACCAGAAGGTTCTTACAATTACACTAAAGGGCCTTTTATTTGCTAACAAAGAATGACCTATGAATCAGAGGGCAGACAGCTCGTAGTAGATTGTGTGCAACAAGTTTTTCAGCTATGTTTTAATCATGCTGATAATTTAAAGGACTGTGTCAAGTATGATACAGTAGGCTTTATAGGGTTAACAATATCTGCCTTCTGCATTTTGATCGGGAAAGATGAATGTGTGTAATTGGGATTTCTAATATCCTAAACATACAGACATTAAAGTCAACATGAAAGTTACTTCACATGCATTTCGATGAAATAAGAATTCAGGGATTGGCATGCAAAACAAAACTGTTTTTTTCTGAACAAATATGTGAAATTCATTTCAAACCTGCACCAGGTGCATTTGTAAAGATCAAACAGAGACACAAAAATGTTGGAAGGATTTTACAACTCATATCTATTAGTATGCACATGCAGAGGCAGACAGAGAGGAGGGATTGTCCTTTGCTGTGGCATTGTCTGCCGTGTGAGTGATGAAGTGCTCTGCTAGCCAGGAGACAGTGGAGGCTTAACCTGATTTAGTGTTCAGAGCACATAGGGTCATTTCCACAGAGCAAGGGGATGGAGGTGAAATATATGTGTGTGTGTGTGTGTGTGTGTGTGTGTGTGTGTGTGTGTGTGTGTGTGTGTGTATGTGTGTGTGTCTGTGTGACAATGGTGCATGTGTGTATTTATGTCTCTTAAACTTCTGGCCTTCCCCCAATCCACATTCATTGCTGTGCCTCTCCCAAAACTGAAAATAACTCCAGAATCTTTCTCATTATCTCCTCTATCAAAGGATTTTTTTTTTTTAAATATATCTTCCAAGTGTGCTATATTCCACTATAATTACCTCTTAACCCTTTATCAAGCCTTTAACAACATCTGTTGTTATAATTAGTCTCAGGCCAAACTCTGATTGGCTATGGCCGATGGTCTTGTGCTCTTTTCCTGTTCGCCTCAAAGAAGTTCTTAGTCAGGGGATAAAGAGAGAGATGAATAGCATGCCAATATGAAGGGCTGTAGCGGTAAGTGCTAAATTGGTTGCC